>NC_057937.1:9198199-9815699 GCF_018555375.3 Anguilla rostrata
CCCTCTAAGGAAACGATTAGCACTCCTCCGTCGTCTCTCAGCGACACGGATGTAATTCAGAGGCTTGAAATCATTTTTTATCGTACCAGGGAAGCCAGCAGCGCTCACGTGAAAACACAAACCCCAGGCATAGCGCCGAGACGTGACAGGTAGGCGTGGAGCAAACAGACCCTTTCCCAATCTTGTAACTTAAACAGCCAGTATGGCTGAGTATCTGTCACATTGCTCCGTTTTCCACAAAACAATTGAACACTTTTCAGATTGATCTGATGCCAGGAAAAGCCTGCGTTTATTCTTGAAAAACTACCAGTCAAAAGTTTTAGTACACGCACAATTTAAGCAATCAGAGAGAAAAAAAAGGGACAAACACCTTTTGTTTTACAAAACAATAAAATCTAAATCTTAGATTAATCAAAATAGCCATTTAAAAAAAAAAAAAAACTTTAGGTCGCTATCCTGTGAAGTAAAGATCTTTATTATTTTGTATTTATTAACTTGTATTTACTATTGCGTTAACTTAATTGTAAACAGACCAAAAACATGAGTAAAGTGTACTAAAGCCTTTGACTGGTACTGCAGATATCAAATGGGACGAGCATTGTAGGTTCCCAGACAAGGTTTGTTAGTCCGTATGCTGGAGCACGGATCCCAATGAATCTGACCCTGACACCCTGGTAACAGGACGACCTGATTGGATAATGTTGTTTCAAGATCAGTTTGTGACACCCTAAATCACCACAACCAAATGTTTCTGCATAGGGTTACCTGCTGCTCCGGCATACTGACTAGCTCTTTAACTGACATGTTTACAGTTTCTGGAAGGTAAGAGGGCTTTCAGGCAGAACTTTTCAAACTGGGCAAAACTGCACCAGAAATAATTGTTTCCGGAGGTACAGATTATAATGGGCATACAGCGGAAGGGAGTGCAAGGGAAACATTGGGAGCTGCTTTGGTGCGAGATGAAATGCTTCAGCTGTTACTGTACCACTACACAACCAACCCCCTGAGGTAAATGGGCTTTCTCTGTGGAACAAAACAAGTGCTCACTAATGAGCTACCTTTTCCCAACTCTCTGTACCCACTCACAGTACCATACACACATACATATATTCATACATGCATACATACATACTACATACACACACACATACATTCATACACACAGATAAGACAAGGAACTAATTGTCTGCCTCATCTCTTTTGTTTGGCAGGTGCCCCCTGCTGTGATCAAGCAGTCAGAAGGGTAGGCCTTCTCATCTTTTCCGGGTGGGAAAGAGATCATCTTTACGACCTATGTATCTGTGCCTCTGTGGTGATTCTGGACAGTTGGCAAACATCATATGCAACGCAAAGCAACCTTCATAGGAAAACTTGAAATCATCGTCCTAATTCGGTGACTGTGAATGCTATGGCTGAGATTAAAGTGAAAATTACCATAAGCATGTATTTGTTCTAAGTGTCCTCTGTGTGTATGTCTAACTTCTGCGTGTGTGTGCGTGTGCGTGTGTGCGCGTGGTAGTATCAAGTAACCAAAACGTCCAAAAAATAAGAGTAATTGTGTCTGTGCAACAGTGATCCTACGTGCGTGCGTTGCATTTGCGTGTATTGAAACGCGTGCGCACGTCCGTCGACAAGTGTATTTGCTTGCGTGAGCGCTCGTGTGTATGCCTGCATATACTGTCATGTCCGCGTCGTGTTTTCATCTGTCGAATCTGCTGGCACAGATGCTGGCGAGAGTAACACTGACTGTTAATTTCGTCTGCGACATCCTCTATTGTTTATGCATTATTTCGTGTAATGTAGCTAGCTGCAGACTGCGCGCTGCCCCCGCATACATCTGGCCGCACGTGAGGAGTTATTTTAGGAAATTCCAACCCCTCAATCCCTTTTCTTTTCCCGCGGAAGACCACGACTGCATTCCGAATTCTCCTGAGAAACACTAAACATCAGAGGGCTGGGGGAGAGAACCAGCGCGCTGCTGTTTTGCCGAGTCGCTGACGAATCCACTGTATAACCCCTCTTTACTCTTAAAACCGCAAACGCCCCTCTGAATTTCACTGAATCTCTTATTCAGACAGTAATCTTCGTGTTATTTTAGGCTTTGTCTTTCTAAAAAAAAAAGCGTTTGATCTAAGAGCATAATAATAATAATAATAATAATAATAATTGGACCATCATCTGTGACAAAACTGGAAGCGTTTATAATAGCAGTAATGTATTGTGTAAACAAGGATCAGTTTGTGGTTTTAGCTTAATTGTGAATTGCAGAAATGTATGCCTCTTCATTTCGCCCACGCGCCTTACACAGACGTCTGAATGGTTCGAATGTCAGATTGAATACACAGTATGAATGATTTGGAAAAATGATAATGAATGGGCACGTGAAACGTGAACAGTCGCTCTTTAGGTATGAATGAACGCGCGCGCAGACAGGAGACTGGAAAGCCTCTTACCGCTTTTTCCCAGCGGGGGGCAGCATTTCGGCGATCCACGACTCGTGCGCTCAATCACATGGTGGGGAGGGCTGAAGTTAGCGCTGGCTGTCACATACCAACAATGTGATGGGTACACACGAAGCTATAAAAGTATAGTCTGCGGCGCATGAACGCTTAGTCAAAAAAGAGAAAAAGTTAGAAATCTAAGCCAGGATTGTAGCTGTTTACAACATGGGAAGGATGGTATTTTCTGGATAGTTTTGCCACCGTTTTGACGGCAAAATCTAGAACCCATGGGGCGCAAAACTGAAATTTATTGTACTGAATGGGAAAAGTAAATTGACGGTGTACAATGAGCACAAATGGGACCCATTTCAACGGTTCTTCACTGGCCCCGCACGAGCTAACCCTGAATCGCCCACCTTGGGTCGCGAACACTCTAGGATGCTTTCTGATATTTACGACCGTCGTTGATATTTTGGGCAACCTCTTGGTGATTTTCTCCGTTTACCGGAACAAGAAACTGAGGAACGCAGGTATGAGGCAGCGAGTCAAAGGAAATGTGAACGTGTAGTCTTCTTCTGAGTTTAAATGAGAAATCGCTGCAACCGCCGTTGTTTTAAATGCTTAGATAATTCTTCCAATCTAATCGAACTTGAATTATGTAGGGTAGATACTTTGCGCTTAGTCAAGGGGCGATACGCACCTATTATAGATGTTCAAAAAAAACAGTTAATATAATGGCTATATATAGTTAATCCCATCGTGTTATATTTTGTTTTGCCAAATATAAACTGTAGCCTAAATATAAGTGTAAACAAGGCTTAAATATTATTTTTTATTTTTTTTATTATTTGGTGTGAACATTTTACATGACGATACTTGCTTGTAGTGGTTTCTAATGTTTGGATGAGTTACTTGGATGACTGGTATAGGATACTGCATATTGTAGCCTATATCATGAGCACGGATTTACAAATAAGTGTGATGTAGCGACGTCTTGACCACAAAAGCTCGATAAATTGGCATAGCATAACGTTTAAAATAATTGGTTTTGCGATTATAGCAACGTTACCCTACTGACTCAGCCGTATAGCGAGTACATACATCAAAACGAATCGCCCTGCCTGAGTCAGTTTTTCCAAATGCTTGTAACGGCAACGGTATTAACTGGATCCCACTTCGATGTCTAGCGTTCGGTGCTTCTTAGGTGGGGGGTATCTATGCTCTTTTGATGGCGTGTGTTAGAATATCGTTATGGCAAGGACACTTATTGGAACTTCCTTTACTATATCGCACTAATTGGCTTTACTGGTGACCGGATGGGTTAGCAGTGAGGTAGTGGGTAAATGGCATTTTATTTTTCCAGCGGGTGACCAGGACAGTGTCATACCAATTACCTCCGCGTAGAAGGCGATAGACATTTTTTTAAAATGCCAATACTTGTCAAACAGGCAGTCTAGGAGTCAGAGACCAGAACTCGAACTGCTTGTGCCATTTGACTGATGTTCACTGCCATGGTCTAATGAATATACATGTTACCCTACGCTGCCGTTACAGGGGTTGTAAAACCAATGGGAATTGTGTCTATCTGTTTGTCTGTGATGTCTGGTGGTGGTAAAAAAATAAAATAAATTAAATAAAAAATACATTTTAGTCGGAATCGCAAACCAAGTGGATTGCATTACTCAGATGACGTTAATGCTCTGCTATTTCATTAACTTCAAAAAGCGGACGTCCCTGTTTGTCCTGTTAATGGCGAATTAAAAGGAGTATTGAAGTAAACGAAGTCAAAGTTACATTTGATTATATTACACTTTTGTTATTGTTTCTGCAAGATTTTGTATTTATGTAAAAATGGAAAACACACACACACTAACACACACACACACGCATATATATATGATAGAACATCATCATCGACAACAGTCAAAATTCAGTCAAACCGGGGTTAGCATGGTCATCACTGGTGAAGTGGTCTATGCTGGAATCTAGGTTATGATAACGGGCATTGCGTGCGGTTTTCTTATGCATTGAAAATGACATGTCTCCAGCATTTTAACCTCACTCCCACTCAGTGTTCCAACCCACCCCATCCCTTTTAAAAATGTGCTGACTTGTCCTTCTGGCATTTGTGGCGTTAGTGGGGACTGGTCTCTCATGGTTCAACAACAAAACTTATGGAAGCTGTTCGTTTCAGGAATGTCTGAAATACTAAACAGGTTTGTATGTGTGTGTGTTTATATATCTGCTGTGTTTGTTGGGTCAATTGAAAGTGGCTATTTGGTTCATTTAAGAATTTTTATATTCATTTCCCCCTCAGTGAATTGTAACCCGCCATTTGCATAAATGTTCAAGGAAACATACAATAGCCTACTGATCAAAATTTTATTTATTTATTTATTTATTTATTTATTTATTTATTTGTTTATTTATTTATTTAGTAATGCTTGATACGGCTGTTACATTAATAGAATATTATGGCAGAATATTTATTTTGTGTTATCACGGCTTAACTCCAGTCCACACACTGGTGGGGGGGGGGGGTTTGGGTGGGGAGGTCTAGCAGTACATTACATAAACAGCTTACAAAGGATTGTCCTTCAGTTGAAGGCTTGTGCATTCATATTTTTTCCCCCATTTGCTTGTTTATATTAACCCCAAAATGTCAACAATGAATGAAATGCACAGCTTTCATGAACTTCAGGTCTGCAAGAAAAAAAAGTGATTAGCTATGGCATCGTTTAATTGCTGTACACTGTAACAAATAGCTACAATACTATTTAAAACACTTAGAAAAATAAAATTTTAAATGCTGAGGTTCAGGAGTCAAAGGAGGCTCCATTGCACATGTAATGTGGCACTCGAGCAGCAACATGAATTGTCACGGCAACAAACGGACACCACAGTACCGTTTAGCGTAGCATTAGAAATGCTCTGTGGGAAACGTAGTGAGTTTGATGGGGGGGTATTTTTTGATGGGCCCAGACATTTTTTGGTGTGCAATGAAGGGTATTTTAGATATTTTAGCCTACAGAAGTTTCTGACAACCTGTCAGGTTCACAGTGACAGGTATGGGGATTCATTGGGGGTTCATTATCCGAAGCAGTACTTTTGAGTTAACTCCAAAGCAGCTTGTACAGCTTCAAGAGGTTGTATGTATGTGTGTATATTACGGAATTATTCATCAACAAATTATATTTTGTATTATTTTCAGCTGGAACTATTAACTGAGACTGCTTATAATTAAGTGCAAAATGACAGAAAACCATATAAAATCACAGTATAAAATTGATCTGATCATCTGTACAGCCGCTGGAAACATAACATCGTCCAAGCTGCCTTGTAAATGTTCTTTCATTAGACCACAAACTCCCAGATGCTCTATGCCAGCCATTGTAAAGCTGGCTGGTCGTCAGAACCTCCTCTAAATATCTAATGTCCATTGTGCACATCTGGGCCAACAGAGAGCATGCACTAAAACTTAAATACTATCATAAAATCCCAAAACACGAGCTATCACTTTAACCGAGGAAAGCTGCACTTTTCCTTTCTGTCCTTTAGCTGGAAAGGAAGCAAGAGCGACCCCTGTGGCCGATCGGGAGACTGCAGTCTGGCTAGGAACATATGAACATTACATGTTTGTTAATGTAGTGTGACATTTCTTCAGATTAGAGTGTGCATTTTCCTACATTCTCCCAAACTGATAAAGGATTGATGTCCACGTAATGATAAACTGCCCCAAATCTATTGATGGAAATGAGCTGCTGCCAATCAGATTGCAGTACATCTATGCCAGAAATGTTAAATAGATTTTCCAGACACTGTCTGTGATCAACCATCTGTAGTTGAGACAACAATCAGTACGATGTCTGCATGAGAACATGCTGCTATTCATGTAAAAAAAAAAATAAACAGCAATAATTTCATGCTAAACATTTGCAACTGAATGAAAGCCTATCTTTGTATTTCCCTATAACTGATGCGAAATGCATGGCTTTATTTCAAGACATCAATGGACACTTCACAGTAAAGACACTCACTGTCTGTGTACAGTGTACTGTCTCAGAAAACAGTTCTACCCTATGTGATGATTTCAGATGATCAAGGTCACTGATTCAAAGATTAGTCTTTTTTTTTTTTTTTTGCACAATGAGGTTTTTATACAGGAATTTTTTAAACAAACATTAAATGTTTAATTGAATACATTAACATTGACTATTTTTTGTAACAATAGTACATGGAGAAGAGTCCCCAAGACCTACGGTACCTAGACTTAGTACCATTATTCCATGGGAATCAAATTTAAACAAACTTAAGCTGTCAGCTGTTTCTGAAAATTATTAGATGTACAATATATGTAAGAAAAACAAAATTGCGCCCTTTTAGCTTTCTTACAGTAGTGTCTGGGGAAATCAAAGAATAATAAGGAAGCCGATTTAGTTATTGTCCATCACAGTGGACCCATGAAGGTTTACGTCTGAGAACATGCAAACAAGCATGTCATTGAGTGCTTGCTCAGTGCCATTTGGACAGTGTGATAAACAAAATAAATAATAAACATTTAAAAATAAACTGCCTTTAATTGGGTACCGCTTTGTTATTATTACGACACAGCGGGTGGTTTGGCCGCACATCTGTTCAAACCGAACCGGCCAATAGCGATCGGCGGTCCATGTTAGAAACGGCGTGTTGCACGCCACCCCCACCACCTTCACCTATATGCCACTCTCCACCCTGCCAGGTCATTCGCTGTCCGCCCGAACGACTTGGGCCACGTGCGCACGGGTGCCCACGATTAAGAGTCATATTCATAATCCGGTCGTCTCAATCCCAGCCAAAGCTTCTTTATAGACCGGCCTTCAGAGCGGAGTATGTGTGTACAGGAAGTGGCGATGTCACGCACTGGCTCTCCGGCACAGTCGCACTGATTCCCAATAATGTAGCCGCGCAACCAGAGCCGCCCGTGGAAACCTCCCTTTAATGGCAGTGTAACCGAGTGTTGTGGTCGCTCCCCTCGTAGCGGCTGAACCGCCGTTGCCGTCGCTTCCTGACAGCAATTTACCCGGATATGCGGTCGCTTCTTAATGGAAGCTCGAGCAGAGTGGCAGCAACGTCCCAGTGACAGCTCATCCAGTTGTGCTCAGCAGCTTAACCAGAGTTTGCATTGAGCAGCTCAGCTCTGTTCTGCCACTCTAGCTGAAATAGATGGTTATTAAAAAATTGTCATACGCAGGTTACGTTTTTTAATTATTCAACAAGCGGGTTTGAACTGATATTAGACAAATTGACATGACTGAAAGCTTTTCTTTTTTTTTTTTCTTGTATGAGATTTGAGTTGATATATTTGACAACTGTATTTCAAAGTGATATTTCAAATCCATGATTGATTTAACTCTGAAACCTTGGGGCAGAAGTGCATACAAGGACATTATTTTCTCGTTGACCTTGACCTTCTGAGGGCTCGCTACCTATTCAATGGGCTTTTGCTATTCGATCTTGCCAGTTCAGATTTTTTCAATGCATGCTCCTATATGCCATGAGTTTGATGTGTTTATCTGAGAATCTTATCTAACTGCAGGTTTAACTTAAAGCAGGTTTCCCCTACCCTGGTTTCCATAGATGGAGTGTGATATTTACTCCCAAGTATGCTAGCTTCCCTCACCAGCCCCTGTGTGTGCTTTGGTAATCCAGAACATTTGGGATAGATGATCTCACAATTTTTTTTGTGTGGCTCAGTTCCAATACATGTTGTTTTTCTGGCATCGCCAAAGCGATAACCAGTGTTGCTTTGCTCTCCTTTCCTTAAATCCAGTATTTATTTATTTATTAAATAAAAGCTGCATCCTGTTCTGTACATAAGAAGCGTTGGGCTGTCACAGAGATTTCAAGACACCTGGGAGTTGGGTCTGTATTCCACTGTGATCATAGTGTGTCTTTCAATTGGAACACAAGAACTCTGCTAGATTGAAGTCTTGTCTTTCTGCTGCGTTAGAAACATTGGTTGGAGGTCTTGTGTTCTTGAGGCAGAAGTCACTCAATGTTCTCAAAGCGAAAGTCAGTCAAACCCTTGATATTGGAGCCAGTTCGTTTGCTAGCTGATCCTCCCCTTTGAGGGTAGTTGTGAAGGCTGTTACTGCGTCGTAGCCTTCCTGTTTGCCGATGTCAATAAATGGTATTTGTCTGGCCATACTGGCTAATGTTTGTGCCCATACTAATAGCACGCTGTTTTACATTATTGCACAAATGCAAACTGCAAGAGAGTGTCCACATTCATGGAAGAAGTACTGTATGTGAATGCAGTCAACTTTAGAAGGAAAAACCTAGCAAAATGTACTTGTATAACAAAATATTTCAACATATTTCAACTGGGCCAATACTAATAACTTTGCTTCTTGCAGAATATTGGCCAATACTGATATGACCCAGGTACGATAATGCACCCCAATAAACTCCACCTAAAATCAAACTTTTTCTGCAATGGGTCTTGCAATCATAAAATCAGAGTTGCCAGGGTTATTGCACCTTTTGACCACTATGTTTCAAGTGAGACTAAACCCATTCCTATTTTGTTTGATGAGGAGCACCATCATGTGGGATGTGACATCACAGTGACATGACATCACAATGGCAGTCAAGCCATTGTTGCTGCTGCTGTGTTTCTCACTGGATAAGTAAATGCACTGGGCTGGTCCAGCCTCCCATTGTTGTTTTCTTATTGGTCTGTTGCTTTCCATGGATGCTGACTTTTCAGCATTATACTACGGCAGATAGGCCCTAACTGTGAAAACTATAAACCAGAGAGGCTGTGCTTTCCAAATAGTGACATGTCACTGTGAAATTGCATACAACGTCCTGCCCGGGAGGAGAGTTTGTCATTCACTTCAGGTTCATAATTTAGATTTGTGTAAGAGATGGTGCTTTTCGAGTCACACTGGGGACAAAGTAGCCCATGCAAGTGGGAATTCAAAGCTAAGTCACCCAGCCAAAAAGGAGCCAGAGATCTGGACTGATATCAAACAGCAGGCGTTCACTGCAAGCATATGGAAATGTCTGTTATGTAAATCATTATTAATTTTTCCTGGCAGATGTCATGATCATGAGCCTCTTCAGCAATACTGTTTTCTAGCTTCTGCACACTTCCACATTCAAAAACAGATCAAAAATACATTTTGAAATTAGAAATATATAAAACATGATAAATGTTTACTATTCAGTATAATCTTGGAGGATTAGGCATGCTTCACAAATGCATTTTGGTGGGCTGCAATGCCATGTAGGTAAAATTGTCCTCAGCAAATTTGCCATTCAGTCCTCTGAATTGAACAAATCTATTTAATCTATCTCGTGCAAGTTGTTTCTGAGAAGGTGATTTCTATGTTTGCATTTCAAAGAAAACAGAGCAAAGTGATAAAGATTAATAGTAAGTTGCAAAGGACAAAAGAATGTGAGTATATTTCATTGAACATTCCCTGAAAATTAAAGGTGCAGAGGGCTGTGTGCTGGTGATTTCCTGAGGCTTGTCACAGCACCACCAGGTGGCTTGTATATGGCAAACTTTAATAGATGCTTACTTACACGCTTTAACACATCCTTACTGACAAAGTTTGGTGTCTTTTGAATGTACCTTCTAGGAGCTACCGCAGTTGTAGCCCAGGAATAATACTCCCAGCAAAGTCTATAGATTTCCAGCAACTTTACTCCGTTGTACCCCTGAACATTTCACCTGTATCAAATATCAGTGTTTCAAATATCACGTCAAGCCAGTAAAAATATAAATTATAATAGTGTGTTGATGAAAGTGTGGCTAACAGTTTCGTTAGTGTTTGACAGGGTTCTGATAGAATACAGTCGGGCGCGACACCTTTCATGGCATTAACGGTGGCTTTGAAGTGCGGGTTTGGCTTATCTCTGAAGACTGTTAGGGGAAGTGATGCGCAGCTGTTCAAATCTCCACGCAGATATCACATGTGACATATAAACCTTCAAAGATGGAATACAGATTGTGAGTACATACTACGGTGTTTATCGGATGTATTTGTTAAATTATCCTTGCTGGGTATTTGTTCACTGGTACTGGCAATATGAAGTCGTCAAAGGTTGATCTCTTCAGCAGCAGCTTGTCTTCTGTAGATACGGACCATTATTTAAAGTTGTGTGTTAAAAACGAGGATATCAAAGGACAGCTGTGTTTCTGGTTCATAAAATATTAGTTTTTACTGGGCTGCTGCACCTGCATATTGGACATACACAAATAAGTATACAGAAGTATACACAGTATACACCAATAAATCAAAGCTGGTTTTCTTTTGAACTGAGTGACCACCCAGTAGGTGTGTGCACTGTGAACTGGTTTGTTGTTATGGCTCTGTTGATATGACGTGCTTTTGATGAATCCCATCAAAAAGAAGTTCATTGGATTTCTGCTGAAATTCCCATATTGCAATTACTTTTTTAATATGATTTATTATTCAAGTTGCCTTTTTTGTGTTCCTTGACACTGTCATTACAATTGCTGCTATTGTTAGAGTATCCTGTATTAGTCAGCATTATCGCAATCCATTATTGCAAGAAAATAATGTTGTTTAGTCAATTTCCCTTTCGTTCTGTCTCTCCTTTGAAGAGCACTTTGCTCAAAAAGAAAAAACTGTGAGTGTAATTCCCAGACACATCAAAACATCATCTGCTGTCACTGAGATGAACCTTTTTCCTATGAAGCAATAGCAAATATTGTAAAATCAAGGAGTGATCATTGTTTCCAAATATTGTGATGAAATTTTAGTTAGCCCAGCAAAGCTGGCATAGTTCAGCACAGTGCTACTTTGAATGCTGACTGAGTATCACAGCTAGCAGCTGACTGAGGAATTAATCCATTTGCCAGATGTAACATTTACAAATGATTAAGAGAAGGTATGAATGTTTGACACTTAAACATTAATACTGATATTTAAAGGTATATTAGTCATGCATGCCAACAACAAATACAAAATGCTTTGCATTCTTTCAGTGGCATACCGCAGTTGTTTTTTCCTCTTCACTACATTTCCTTTTTTTTTTTTTTGCACAAAAAAAAGAAAGAAACAAAGCCATTTCTCAGACTTCATGCTCTGTGGCACCACTGTCTGTTCACATTACTCAGACACAGCACTCCCCGCTGTTAGGTAGGAACACAGCGAAGACAGACTGCCTGCCTAACCGAGCCTTCGCCGACAACCCCCAGTGTAGCATCGTAGCGATGCGCTAATCGAGCGAGCAAAGTGTTAACGCAAAAAGATTTGTGAATATGCAACACTCCCTATTTGGAATGTTAATTCTTTCGCCACCCATTGGGTGGGGGCATCTCTTTCGTGCACAATACAAGCCCTCCCCCAACCCTCCTGCCCCCCACCCCCACCCCCCCTTTACTATCACTCGTAATTTCTCAGTTTTAATAGTCCAGCCTCTTTCTGCTTGACGTGAGTGTGGATGACTCACGTGATAACCTTGGGGCAGTTAGATCAAGTGAAAACTAATGCTCATTCCAGGGGAGCCGTCCTCAACACATCCATACAGTCATTTTTCTCGGGGGGGGGCTACTCCACTAGAATTTATTGATGGTGATTTGGTGGGGGGGGGGGGGTGTTAACTGAAGAATATCCAGATTAAACTCTTTTGGCGCAAAACTCATTTCCGTACGGTCACTCACAACCAGACGAACAGAATACGCAAATACACAGCAGCCCAGTTTTCCTCTGCCCATATTTATTATTGGAATGTTATTGGGGCACGCATTCCAGTTTGGCTGAAGTGGGAGGGGTCAGCGTAAATGCTCCGTCAACAGTTATTACTAGATTAATAGGCAGCTCCAGATTTCCCCGGCCCCCCCCCCCAGTAAACAATTGTGTTTTCACAATGCGGCCAACGAAAATAAACCTCCACAGACTGGAAGGACTAACAAAGGGATGACTCCGGGGTGAAATATTATTGGATTTTTTTTGTGCTGCTGTGGAACACAGAAGCAAACAAAAAAAAAGAAAAAGGATTATTCGTGCAGTGGGAGAGAAGCACAGGAGTGCCGTGGATGAGCTGCAAACAGGCGCAGATGTGCGATTAAAAAAAAAAAAAAAAAAAACGCTCACTTGTTAATCACGCAACAAAAAAAAACAGGTGCTGGGTAAATCGGCAGTTGGTCCGTAGACTGCAGGCAACGTTTTTATCCTAACATTTCTGATTTAGGATCCTCCACTGATGATGTGTCTATGTATATATAAATTGTGCAAATACTGTATCTCTATAAATCGTACTGTGTGCTATATAGCTTATAAATTGTGTGTGTGTGTGTGTGTGTGCCTGTGTGTGTGTATATGTGTGTAAGTGTGCGTGCGTGTGTGTGTGTGTGTGTGTGTGTGAATGGCTCACTGCAGTCATGGCCTATTTGGTAGAGGTTTGAGCCTCGGCCCAGAATAGGCTATCAGCCAGTTATGGCCCAGAGCTCGTGATGGCCTTGTCGTACTGCAGTAGGTGGGTTTAAATTAGCCTTGGGCGCCATGGGTTAGCGCAACATTACCCAGCCCAACACAGTGCATCAGGGAGAGCCGCGTATCTGCAAGCCCTCACTCCGATAGCACTGTGCGTGGTCTGCAGAGGGTAAAATAGTCGCTGCCCGTTGCATTGGAGGAGTGAACACACTTTAGCGACAGTGCTCCTGGTGGCATGAGTCCAAATTGAGGATGAAAAATAAATAGGTGAAAAGATGTTTAAAACATAATATTTTTCACAGAAGGTGAAATTTACCCTCAGGGGGTCAGTGAAAGAATAAAATAGTTCTCTTGGATTAGTGCACTGTAGACAACAAGAGCTATGGTTGAATCCACAGCGGTCTCGTCAAATTAACAACCCCACCCACCTGTCTGCTGGAGAGACACAATTTAGTGTGTTTTCCAGTGTTCCACCAACACATGCCACTTAGTTTATTTGTTTTAAAATGAAATTTTAACTCTTCCTTCTCCCTTTCTCCCAATGTTGAACGCCCAACTGCGCATGTAGGTCAAATGGGGTGCATCCACACGCTGGAATTCCGTGTCTTATCAGGAGGAGCCAATCAGTAGCTTCCCCTCCCCCCCCCTGTCAGTTTCTTATGAAAAGGCCAGGCCACTCTGCACTATGACAGACCCGTCCCTGGTGCTTTTCCCAGGGTGGTTGAATGTATATTTTATCAAAGGGGGAGTATTAACCCCTAATTTTTGCCCAAACGTCTGTCAAATCCCTACGCTGGAAACATTTCATGCGTCTGGCAAAGGCAAGCATTGTGTGGATGACAAAGGCTTGGGTCCCCTTCCAGAATCGATAGGAAAATGGCGGCCATAGAAAGCAAGATGTGCAAACCCACATTTCTAAGTATTTTGGTGTAGACAGCATTGAAAAACCTTTGAACAGTTTTTATTATTCTTCTCACACAAACACACACACACACACACGTGTAGGTAACATTTAGGTCATAGCATTTTCCATTTCTTATTGCTTCACATGACTATAACATGGGTTTAATGCACTCCTGTTCCAAGAATGTCTGTCAGTAGTAGCTTTCAACCCACCAGGTGCTTATCAGCGCCTGGAGGAACATGTGTTTCAAGTTCAAATCGGTGACTACCCTGAGAAATTATGACTGGAAGAGTCAAAGCAATAAGCCGGTTCCCCAGGGATCTCCAAATGGCAGGAGAAGAGAAAAGGCAGGAGTGGACTTTAGGGGTTGAGGTGATGTCACAGGTGGGATTGGGGGGGTCCATGGGAACGGAGCTCATCTCTCGCGCAGATCTTCTCCTTTTGGGAGACGTGTGACCTTTTCATACTTTCCCGTGAAATGCCAAACACGACGCGACGCAACATTTCCCTCGCGATGGCCTTGAAGAAACGTTCGGTTTAGCGGCGGCTTAAGCGCACTGCGGTTAATGTCACCGCTTCATTAAGACGAGATTTCCTTCTCTCGATAAGATCTTGAAAAAAAAAGTACTCGCTGTGACAAAACATTGTGTTTTTTGATTTCGCCATTTAGATGTCTGCGAGAATCATTAAATAGTTTGAAACACGATGGCACTCAGAGGGAGTTTGACTCTGTGAATCGCAGCACACGTCCCCAAAGACGCTTTTATTACATGTGGCCCAATAAACAATCAAACTGTCAGTGAATGGCCAGTCCTCGGTACGTTCATTTTATTTTTGTATGAAGAGCAATCATTTTTGTGTGCATGTGTGTGTGTGCATGCATATGTATCTGTGTGCGTGCTTGTGTGTGTGTGTGTGTGTGTGTGTGTGTGCGTGTCAGGGGGTAGTCTGGGGTGGAGCGAGTGAGGATATCCGTCACATTAGGTTCGAAGTTAAAAGATAAGATGGAGAAACAGGGCAAAGCCCTGGCAGGTTGGATGGCTTTTTTTGTTCTGCTGTGGGAAAGAGAAAAAGAAATGCGAGCAGGCGAGCGGAGCGGAGGCTAGCTTAGAAAGGCAGGAAATCTCGGTTAAACTCGCGGCGTTTGTACAGCTGCTGTTTGTTGATGGAGATATGACGGGCGTCGGAGTGTACGTGTGTCAAAGAGGAAGGCCCCAGCTGGGAAACAAAAGCCCGAATGACTTAGCGAGATGATGGATCATCTGTCTTTCGTCTGTGCGAACGGGCATTACATGGGCCTGTCTCCTGTTTACACTGTGGCGTTGTGTTTCGGATTTTCCTCAGCACACGCCTACCCTGATGATGTCGGTTTAAAATGCCTTTAAATCGATGTCTACGTTCGGGTGCAGTGAAGTGCGGTAGTAGTACAGTACAGTATCGTGAAGAGCAGAAGAGAGGTTTTTCCTTTGTGTGCTCACTCACTTTGCTCCGCAGAGATCTTATCAGAACTCTCTTATCCAAACTCTGAAACGCTAAAGCACTCCTTCTCAGAAGTGGCTGGGGAGCCACAGATATTTGTCAGAGCGCGGTTCTCGACATTGTGTCGGAACGACATTGCGTGATTGGCTAAAGCATCACCCGGGAGGGAGGGTTTTGCTCAGTAGGGTTCTCCCCACCCCAATCACACGAGAGCTTCTCCCCTATGTACTGTAGTTCTCTGAGGCATTTTGGCATGCGGCTCAGCTGGCCAGTGGAAAAGTAAGAAGAAAGGCGGGCTGTCTTTGTTGGATGAGTAAGCCAGTGTGCATCAGTAGCGCAGTCAGAAGAATTCATTTACTGTATATTAGTTGGACCTGCATAGAACTAGGTGGGCCAGAACTACCTAAGTGGGCATTCACATTTTGGTGTGTTGGTTCAACCAAGATAAATCGGGGGGCCAAGATACTATTTAGGCGGCTGTCGCCCACCCCGGCCAGAGTGGTAGAGGGGAGGCGGTGGCTTTGTTTCAATGCCACCGAGGTTCTGTTTTCACATTTTTGTGATTTTACCGGCACAATTGTTTCGCTCACGGTGGGAAACGTGGCAGAGGAAAGCTGCCTGGAGCCCGACGGAGCTGCAGGATTTCCCATCTTCTGCATTTCCATACTGTCTGTCTGACAGCGTATGGACTGCAAATTATTCCTGGAAAAAAATATATCCGCTTACTCACATCCTCTTAAACCCTGCAGATTTCATTAAGATTAAACAGTGTTAAGACTACTTCTGTAATTACGACATTCATTCATATTAATAATTTTTGTCACTGCTTCGGTACGTTTCTGTGGATTATTTTTATAAGATGTATTTAGCAGTGTAACAATGCTAATCGTATCTAGCTTAGCTAATAGAGTATACTGCAATCTGTGCTATTTTAGGTCAGAACCATCTTTGACTTACCTAGAAATAAGACTCAGTAGTTGACAGTATTTATGAACGTTGCAATAAATATTTTGAAATTGTTGTCTGGGTGATGTGCCTTTCCTGTGGGAGGGAGGACGAAATGTTCGTCTGCCAGTTGTTCAGTGTGCGTGCCACGATCTCCTCACTTGGAGCACCAGGATTCCGGGCAAGTGCAAAGAAAAAACGTTTTTTTTCCAGTTGCTGCCACCAGTGGCTAGTATGTAATACGATAAGCACCTCTCTTTAGGCAGCGTCATTCATTTGGAAATAAAGCAGGGGCTTATGGGTTGTTGAAATATCTACAGTGTGTGGTTTGTGGGCAGGAGCATGTGACCTGTGCACAAAGATGGCTCCCGCGGGGGACACAATGGCCTTCTGTTGACGAGCCGCTTGTATCTCATCTTGTGCAACAGAGCAGATCCTCTGGTCTTATTAATCCTTTATGTGGCATATCTTGTGGCCAAGTGATATCATTTTTAATGAGGTCTTCTAAATATTGACACAAAAGAAGAGCACAGTGCATACCTGCTTTCGCTTTTAAAAGGACAGCAAGCTGTCGAAAGGTTTTTTGTCATATTGTAAAAAGTGTTATTTAGATTTGTGCTGCGTGAGAACGTGATTTTTCTTTGTTGGAGTTTAGGAAATACAGTATGTCTGAATGAAAATATGGGCCGGATTTTTATGAAATAGCAGAGCCAGTGGAATTATGGGTACCGCCTTGTGCTGTGTGACGAGCGATTGTTTGAGGGTGGGCTACCGCGCGGTATAATGTTGAGGCCCTGGTCACATGACCAAATGAGTGTGAGTCAAAATGGACAATATATGTACAGTATGAGGAGCCTGCAGGTTCTGGATGATGGAGATACTGTGTTCAGAGCTGGACCGAAAGTGTCCTGAATGTAGCTGTGGTAGTGAAAAAAATCTTACATCAATATTAATGAAATGGAACCAGGAAATGGAATATTTTTATTTATTTATTTTTTTTAACGTGATGAATATTAAAAATGTGTCCGAACCACCATACGGCCCTTTGAATTCTAATGCTGACCTTATGGCTCACATTTAGTCTGCCGCAAAAAAAAAAACGTGGAAGAATTTAAGTCGGTGAGTATTAGATATTTTCTCAAGTGTTCACGCTCTTGCTCTCTCTAACTCTTGCACACTCACTCCCTCACTCTCTGTATTTTTCCCTTTTCTCTGTTTCTCCATTTCTCGTTCTGTTCAGGTGAGTTCAGTCGGGGGGAAGAAAGACGGCTTTTGAGAGGGATGGACAAAGAGTTTTGCTCTTGGATAGGAGCAGAATCACAGTGTGGATGGCAAACTGTCTCTTGTGTTATTCAGACAAATTAAGGCTATTACAGATATGAAATAGCCTGTGAACAGGTCAGTTGAGGGACAGAATACAGACCTCACATTATGCTACATTCAGAGGTGGCAGTTTGAGGGAAAAAAATGACCTCTGAGTCAGAAACTGTGAAAAGAAAGAGCTTTTAACCTGAAGCTGTTTGTTAGAATGATTGTCTCTTTTTTTCAGGATTAGCTATTGTCGTTTGTAAGGTGCCTACAGCTGTTTTCTCAACATGGCAAAAAAAAAGTTGATGTTACGTTTCGCACATATCATATGAATCCATTTAGAGAATGTATTCGTTTCTCCTTCATGAGGTGGGAAAATGGGAGTTGGTGCCAGTGTGAGAACACTAGGAGAGACAGTAAGGAACTGGACAAACTGAATGCTTGCAGGAAGCCTGACGTACAGCATGAACGCTTGGAGCATCCTTTCATGGGCCAAACCCCTGGGTGTCTAATTTTACAATTTATTTCCTGTATCAAGCAGGCCTCTTCAGTGTGAGGGCGGCTCTGCTGTAAAACTGCCCCCCCCCCAATCCCCCCACCCCCCCCCCCCCTCAGCCTGAGCTGTCTCTCCTCTCCTTTCTGCTGTTTTCGTGAACTTGGATCTCGTCCTTTGAGTGCTTTTCTGCGCATTGAGAGGCAATTATCTCGGACAGAAACCAAAGACCTAAGCTCTCCTCCATGCCAGTTGGTGGGCGGCGCGGGGTGGGGTGGGGGGGGGGGTGCAGTCTCTTTGAATACCCACCAGGGCAAGCTAAAAGCATCCTAGCATTTACCTCACTCTCAGGTGACCCAAAGGACTGTCAGTCTTCACCTACTCTGCAGCCTACAAAGGCCCATTATTGCCTCAAATACTGCCACCCCTCAGCGCATCTGTAGGGATAAGGTGATGTCGTCCGGGCCTGAATTATGGATAGAGTGTTTTCCCAGCATCGGCGAGATTAATTTCTCTCGCTCTGTCTCTCCCTCGGTGTCACATGATGTAAAGTCGCCCCTGTTCTCCGTGGTTACTCATGCGGAAACGGCCCCTTTCAACGTGGAGCCATCGCTTTGTGACATCACGACAAGGCCGGCTTAACTGTGTGTGTGATGTCACCGTGTGGCATGAGGTTGGATGTATTTTGCTTATGCTGCATTCAAGACAACTCAGTACTCAGAAGGAAAAAAAAACAAGGTCAGACTTGGGAAACAATAATTTGAGCGATCAGCCAACACAGAGCTCCAGCTTCTCCAGTCTGAAGGTCACTGATGTCATGTTAGCCGATAAAACGGGCAACCTTCATAGTTAATGGTAAAAACAAATTAGAAAAGAAGATATTTTTAAATGTTCTAACGCATTTTTGGGTGTGTCTTTTATGTAGAATGCATTTTTTACTTTATACTGCTTGTATAAAGTAGTACACATGTAGCCACAGGTTCAGACCCACCTCTCTCAAGGTCCTGGCAGTGGCTCCTCTGACCCTGTAACTGTCCCCTGCCCCCCCCCCACCCCCCCCCCCCCCCCCCCCCACGACACCACCATGCAGCAGCAGCAGTGTGCCTCTCTCAGATACCGTGCTGAATTTGTAGATACTGTGATGCAGTCTGTCACCTCCGGGCATGTCTGCCACGCGGCAACTTATCAGTCAAGGTGATGCAGGCCAGAGTGACTGGGAGGGAAAAGGCTGAGGAATCAGAGGCAGTTGCCTCCCTAAATCCCCAGGAAACAGCCTGACTTTCAGCACTGGCCTTGGACAACATCAGTGGTCCAATATATGTGGTCTGTACCATATGTACACACACTCCTGAAGATTGAAGATCCACCTATCCAGCTTAGTTTTCACTGGTTTTGCCATAGGAGTCAATTCATCTGGGCAGGGGGGGGTCGGGGGGGGGCTGTCCTGTCAACTGGCTTCCTACGGCTCGCTGTGGAATCCGCTGACATCGGGGGTGACACCACCGCTGGTGTCCAGTCATCTCCGTTTCATCTGGAGAGAGGCTGAGCGTCTCGGACAGGTGTTTTCACTGCGCGTGATCTTCAAAACGGACGACGGGAAATCGCCTGACGGAGCAAAACAAGAAAGGCTGATGTTAAAACGAAGAGAACGCGGTGGACCGTGTGTGTGTGTGTGTGTGTGTGCATGTTTCATCATGCATGTGCGTGTGCATGTTTGCCCATGCATGTGCGTGTGAATGTTTGCTCATGCATGTGCGTGTGTGAGTATGTTTGCTTGTGTATGTGTGTGTGTGTGTGTGTGTGAGTGTACGTGCGTACATGCATGTCTGCATCCGTCCATGCGTGTGTGTGTCTGTGTGTGTGTGGGGGTGTATGTGAAAAATGATCCTGCATTTCCTCTGTCAGTCTGCATCGTAACTACAGAACATTGTGGTTAGTTTACAATGCCCCAAAGCAGTTTATGACTATTCCTGAAAATGCCTTCCCAAGGTCGGAACATCTGTATCCAGGGTATTGTCCTTGGTCAGGCTCCAGCATGAATATACATAATAACCAAATTGAATTACGTCTCAGCCTCATTAGTAAAAGTCACTGATGTCAAGTTTAAAAATATGCTAAATTAAATAATCTGTCACATGCCACAAAAGCTTTCCTTGTCATTCAAATTCTTATTGATTTTTTTATTTTTTATTTTTTGCTTCTCCCATAAAACCAGATCAATACTGAGCTCCGTAGGTCTAACGTCATATAAAAATTAAGTGACAGCTGTTGGCTATAAGGTAAGCAGCCAATCAGTGTTAGTCGAGGGACCCCGGCATCAGCGTAAGCCAATCAAACTTCCAAGTATTCAGGAAGAGACAGGTGGCACCGCACTGTTATGGCGGTATAATGCGTTAGTGAGCTGGTGCACATTCTGCCTTGGGCCCTAAAGCAGCAAGTGAAAACAGAGATTCTCCATTTTAGCATTTGGGGAAATCACACTTCTCTGCTGACACTACATCTACACACTGTCATTTGCATGGTAATGTGCTTTGGTGTGACGGGCTCAGAAATCCTGTGTGCGCACAAAACACCTGTCGCGTTCAGTTTCCTGGCCTTATGCAAATATTGTGTTCGTGGGCCGGAGTTTATGAGCTATAGCTACTCAGCACTGGGGGAGGACTGGGAGATGGATTGTGCTTGTGTGGGGGGGGGGGGACTCCCATCCCTTCTGCCCCCAAGGGAGGGATGGGATTTTTCATCCGTTTCCACACAGCCCCATTGACCAGCCCCCAATACAGAGAAATTTTAGATTGCATTGTTTCCATTTTCTCACCAGCTGAACACAGAATTTGGCCCCTTCCCCAACCCCGTATAATGACAAGCCTCTTTTCACCAGAGGCATCCTGCCTTCTGATTTTCACCCAACATTACCGCTCTAACAACAATACACAAAGCACAATTTCCTATCAGTGACCATTTCGTTCCAAAACCTGTGGAAAACGTAATATGCATTATCACATATGTCATAAATATGAAACCAAGTAAAGATTCTTAAAACATGCCACCTGCACGGTCTGAAACCAGTATGTGGGCTATTAGCTTATGTGCGTTCACAGACAGTTTAGACACAGACGAGGATTCGGGTTTGCGTTTGCAAACAAACTTGGCCCCTGGGGAAAATCAAATCTTTGACTGACACAGTAATCAGCACCCAGAGCCGGATGACATGTCTTTAACGAGCTCGGAAACGCCTGCCTCTGACAGCAGAGTGGCAGGTGACGTGGACGAGAGTGACACGTTTCAGTCAAGGTCGTGCTTTTCCCCGCGCGCTCGCACATCCAGGAGGTACCCCCGGCTAAAGTGGTGAGTCACCACAGGGGGGGCGGATGCTATGCGTTCTGATCCCCCCCCCCCCCCGCCCCCAACCCCCAACCCCCACTGCCTTGCATGCTAGCGCATCATCACAGGGTATTGCATTTCTTCTTTCCTTTGTGGGGTTTTTTTTTCTCCCCGATCTTTAAACGTTCAGCTGTTTTTATGTACGCCCAGAGAAACTGACAGGTGCTGGTGATCCCTTGAAGAGGGCGAGTGGATGACAGATTTAAAAGGACGCGACTTAATTAACGGCGGTCAAGGTCGTTCCACAAAAGAATGTCTGGCATCTTTGACGAGACAAAAAAAATAAAAATACCCCAGAGTATGCTTGGCATGCTGCAGGTTTTGTTTTGGCTGTTAAAACCTCAGTCTAACTCCTGTGAAATTAGCTGCCCTCCTGTGGAGCCTGTGACAGCGCCCCGTGTGGGATGTGACAACAGAACCGTCTTTCAGAAGCCAGCCGGAATTCCTCTCAGTAACGTTTCCTCAACGTCCGCAAAACGTTATTAGAAAAAAAATGTGTTAAAGGGGTGTCAACGCTCTCTCTTTTACTTACTCCTAACCCCCCACCCCCCCCCCCTTCCCTTGCCATTGCAGTGTGTAGGTCAAGTGAAGAGCAATTACTGCAATTTCACTCGATTTAGATTTGCCAATTTAAATCTAATCAGTGCCCATCTTTCTTGAATTTTTCAAATTCACCTCAAGTCTTGGTGTGGTGCTGGAACAATGTGCTAACGAGCATGCCCCACTTCAGCACACAGTTATTTCTAAACTTCATCAACCACTGCCAATTTCAAGTCTTTTTCCTTGCAAGCAGTTCAAAGTGTGTTCAAATAAATAAATAGTGGGTTGTTATAATGGTGCCTTTTCTTTATGCTGTGCACATGATGTGCTTATGCATCTCAGAGACAAAGAAAAAAAAGTTAATGGCAAAGGTCAATTAGAGGTCCTTTAATGTTAAGTCAAAGGCACATGCTCCTTTCCCCTACCGTTTTTATTTTGAGGATCATCATGGGATTGTGCAGGGAGATCTCGTGGCCAGACAGCCTCAGTCTTTGACTGACCACGAGATAGGCACAGAAAATAGGCACAGAAAATTACTCTGCAGACAGCTTTGCGTATTTGTGTGCGCTAACCCAAAAATTGCAAGCTGTACAGGAATCCAATAAATGGCATTTTGAAGCTCTTTTGTGACATGAGAGCTCATATTGCATCACCATCTATATTTTACAGCAGTGTAAGAGTTAATTTAACTACATGCAAATTTTGTCTGTAAGCCTTCAGTAATTTTTGATAAAAACATACCTTACTCTTATAGTTTATAACTAATGGAATTCAAGAATTGTCAATGGCAATCCAGCAACTTAATATTTTATGCTGTTAACAATGTACTTTTTCTCTATTCCATTGCAGGAAACGTCTTTGTGGTGAGCCTGGCAGTGGCAGACCTGGTGGTGGCGCTGTACCCGTACCCTCTGGTGCTCACGTCCATCTTCCACAATGGCTGGAACCTGGGCTACGTCCACTGCCAGATCAGCGGCTTCCTCATGGGCGTCAGCGTCATCGGCTCCATCTTCAACATCACGGGCATCGCCCTCAACCGCTACTGCTACATCTGCCACAGCCTCAAGTACGACAAGCTGTACAGCGACAAGAACTCCCTGTGCTACGTGGTCCTGATCTGGGTGCTGACCGTGGTGGCCATCGTGCCCAACCTGTTCGTGGGCTCGCTGCAGTACGACCCGCGGGTCTACTCCTGCACCTTCGTGCAGTCGGCCAGCTCGGCCTACACCATCGCCGTGGTCTTCTTCCACTTCATCCTGCCCATCCTCATCGTCACCTACTGCTACCTGCGGATATGGGTGCTGGTGATCCAGGTGAGGCGGCGGGTGAAGCCGGACTTGCGGCCCAAGCTCACGCCGCACGACGTGCGAAACTTCGTCACCATGTTCGTGGTGTTCGTCCTCTTCGCCGTCTGCTGGGCGCCGCTCAACTTCATCGGCCTGGCGGTGGCCATCAACCCGGTCGCCGTGGCGCCCATCATCCCGGAGTGGCTCTTCGTGTCCAGCTACTTCATGGCCTACTTCAACAGCTGCCTTAACGCCATCGTCTACGGGGTGCTCAACCAGAACTTCAGGAGGGAGTACAAAAGGATTATCGTCTCCATCTGCACGGCCCGCATCTTCCTCTCGGACAGCTCGAACGACGCCGTCGAGAGGATGAAGAGCAAGCCGTCCCCCTTGATGACGAACAACAACCAGGTCAAAGTGGACTCAGTTTGAGTCGGGGCGAACGGGGAGGTGGGGGGTCCAGAAAGGGGCGCACTGTGAAACAAAATACCAAATACCATGAAAAGACTTCCGGGAAACATCCGTTGACTGTACTCTCGTGCTCACACACAATCGAAACAAAACAGGGTGTATATTTTCTTTTTCATATTAAAAGACTCGTTTTTTTTTTTAAGATAAATTTTAAGCAATGTTTGTTTTCAATGTTTACAGTGAGGATATCAACATGTCTACAGTATATGTAAAATGTATTTATTTTATACGAAGTATATCTGGGGTTCCACTCACCCCTGAACAGTGGGAACAGGATGCAAAATTGCGAATATAATGCCGTAAAAAGCCAGGAATCGTACAGTAACTTCCTGAAACGACTTACAGCAAATGTAGCCAAAACTGTTACAGAGCTCACTCTTACACAATGACCTCACACGTGTGATATTGTTATTATTTTGGGTATAGAAATACACTGGGTTTGTTACTGTTGCAGCCTGCTCAAGACAATAAAGAATAAAGTATGCTACTTTTCTTGTTTTTTATTTTATTATGATCCTTTCTGCAATTTTTCATGAATCAAATGCAATTTCTTTTTTATTTAAGAGCTAGTGAGGCCAAATTAATCCAGATTAGGGGTTGACCTTCCATGTAGTGTTATCAAAAAGTGACTTGTATGACCCAATCAAAAGCCTTTGTTCTCAGAAGACCGTACCCTAATTGGTTTAAACTGGTGAGTCAGCAAAAGTGTTCAGTTGCAGCTTCATCCATTTTGTTGCAGCTTCAGTCTCCCTTCCAGGTTTTCCACACATTTTGCTCCAAAATAAGGTCTTAAGAGAACCATTGGAGAATCTGGATCAGTGATAGATAGGGGGATTTAAAAAGGTGATAATGAGTAAAAGTCTTGGAAGGGTTTTGGGGCAGATGGGAGGTGGGACATTTGAGGAATATGTTGGGTGCATAGAACCTTGGGCATGTGGTGATGTCACCCCCATTGATAGTTTGGTATGGTTTTAACTGTGCCTCTGGACAAACTGTAACAAGAATGACCCCCATGTATTTTATCGGGGTTAAGCATATGGGTCTAATTTTAGAAGATCTCCTGGAGGGTATTTTAATCATCTCTTATTTTTTAAAGAAATGGCAAAAGACGTCCACAGTATGACATAAGCTTGCACGGCATTTCCAAGATAAACAAACCTTGATGCGGCTGATTGCTATTCCAGTGCTCATTCAGTGGGAACCACTGCTATGTGCTTGTTAAGTGACGGTTGCTTGAGCACCCTGGCTCTTCAATTCAGCTGACTTTTATTAATCCCTTCGGGGGAAATTTAATGGCTACAGCTGAAGACATGCAGATACTGAATAATCCACCAGCGTGTAAAATTACAGACGATACACACCTACATACAGCCATCAAACCCTTCACATGTAAATGTCTCAGTGTGTGTATGCAGTGTCTGGCCATGTCTTCGAGGATTTACAGGTAGTTTCTAATTATTCTCAAAAATCTGTCAGTTAACTGAGAACGCTCAACCTACACATTGGTACTGAGCTGTCATCTGGGAGTCTGTGGCACTACTATGAATCATAAACAATTGTTGATAAATAGTGTCTCAGGCACGTGTATTTTTGTGAAACTTTGCTTACTTTACTTATTTTACTTAATTACTTACCTACCATGTGTCAGGGAAGAAGTGAGAGTTTGTGTTTCCTTTCATCATCACAGATTGAAGCAAATGGTGGTAAATAGCATCAAGCAGAGAAATATCTTTGGATTGGTTTGCATTAGATATAATATTTGGGTGAAGATACATACATAATTAAATCTACAACAGTTATGAGCCTGTGTTCAATGAATCACAACCTTCCCAAGTCTTATGAAATGCTGGTACCCAACAGGAAAAAAAATCACTTTGGGTCTAATGTAGTAGCATTCATTATGTGCACTTCACATATATTAAGCAATAATAAGCATGACAAAAATATGGTTATATTCAGTAATCATATTTTTTTTAGCTTAAAAGCCTTTTTCCAATGATTTAACAAGAGCAAAAATTCTGAGATTTTGCATTAGAGGTAATCAAGTGAAACTCTGTGGCCTCTAATGGGTGAGACTTGTTTAAAAATGACCTTGCGTGTTTCATTCTGCAGACCAGAAAATCAGTTTCAGGATACAGAGGGAAGCTTGCCGTCTCTGGATACCACTGCCAGAAACACAGTCCACGGTCACTGGACAGTGCCTTCAACACAGGAGGGACTGGGCAAAATTGCAATCAGCTTGGTTTATAACCACCCGAGACCAGGCATGACATGGCAGGAAAAAAACGTCTTAAGTACTTTAATTTTGACGTACCACAAGGGTCGTGGTAGACTAAAACATGTTGCAGTGAAATATATTTTCAATAATAATATTTATTCCATTTTTGCTGAATGTTACTTGTAGGGTAGGTTTCAGCATAGTTGAATACGTTGGTTCTTGAGATTCAGACCAGACGCTCACGTCCCCTACAGGGGACAGAAAGGACTTGCGGGGTCTTAGGAGGGCAGGGCTATTGGGCTGCCGTGGGATTTGGCCGGCCTTGCTAATTCGGAAGAGAACGATTTCTGAAGCCGGGGGCCCACATTCCGTTGTGAAGCCATGTGACGCAGTGATCAGGGGATTGGGCCTCATTCACAAAACTCATTATTAAATTATTCTTGCTTTCGTTCTTAAAAACGTTCCTATGAAAATCCAGTATGGGATTCATGACGCATGTGCAGACCTTTGTTTATGTACATATCCCAGGTGTATGAGATGAATCCTGACTGTGTGAATTTTATGCGCAATCCTGTTCATGTGACAGGCAAAACAGCCATGAACAAATACAGAAGAAAAAAAATGAAGAATGCTGAAATGTTTGTGGAAACGTTCTTACACACAAAATGTGATCGTACGCATGTTTGCATGAATGAGGCCCAATGTGAGTTCTCTGCAGAGTCATAAAAGGGTCACAGCAACTTCATCAAACCCCAGCATTCGCAGTCTGTCCTTTGTGTAGTAAAGTGACGTTCACATACAGTAGCATTTGTCTTGGCATATTATGTTCTAGCGTTTGCCTTCCTGTATAAGTGGAAGCTCATGTGAATTGTGTCACCAAACTGACAGAGTTAAACCGAAATATGTAATTCAATAGCCCGCAGGATCGTTTTATGTTTTTTACAAACTGAGAACTCAAGTTATCGCATCTGCTCGCAAAGAAAACCATTTTAAAGGGTCTAATTCTGTTTTTAGTTCATCAAAGTGAACTCACCCAACAGTCGTGCTTCATGCAGCCCTAAGCCAATACAGAATGATTTCATGAACTGTGAGCACTTCCCGATATAAATTTTGATCGATGTTCTATTTCATTTTTCTTTCTTCTTTTTTTGGATTTCATTTTGGCAACACTCTTAAGAAAAATGGGCAGCCAAATGGATCTTTTTGGCATCGGTGACTGCACGGCTATGGGTGGTAATGTGCTTCCATTTTTCTTCCCCCCCTTCTGTCATTCCTCTCTCTGTCCTCTGTGACCCAGTGTGAGATGGACATGTCATGTTCCGCGCTTCCCTAATGGATGGCACCGTAGCCTCCAGCGTAACTGCCACTACTGTGGAGGCAGTGAGGGAGGCTGTGGAAAGCCAGAGAGAGAGAGAGAGAGAGAGAGGGAGAGAGAGAGAGGGAGAGTGTGTATATGTGTGTGTGCATGTGTCTACACTTTCATACATGTATGGGGGGGTTGTTGCTCTTTTCCTTCGTTTTCCCCTCTTCTGGTTGTAGGTGTCTGTTTGTCATTTTGTATATCCCATAGCTTTTTCAAGTTTACTTGTCATGCAAATAAAGCACATATGAATTGAATTGACAGAGAGAGAGAGAGAGAGAGAGAGAGACCCTCTCATCTGCTTATTGTCAAGATAGAGGTCACATTACTGCCCTTGTTTTCCTTTTTCTTTCTTTGTTTGCAGTCTAGGTTCTCAATTCTGGACACCTATATTGTTAACTCTTGAATATCAATTATTTGTTCTAGATTTTCTCAGCTTTTATGTTCTAGATGTTGTGTTCTAAAGCATATGCAGTCTCACAGGGTTTTCACACCGCTCTCCACCGTAGACGTCTTTCTCACCAGCCCACGGTGTCACCAAAACACTTCCTCCTTGCAGCGGCTGCCTGGCTTGGCTGCATTCCTGTGACAGCTTCTGGCGAAGTCCATCCTGCCGGGGTGTGAGTCATCAGTGTGCCCTGACAGATCCCGAGAACCTCCCTCAAAAATCGCCTGCGCTATGTAGCTTATGCTCTCTCAATGTGCCATTTTTATTATGAGAAATGTCACAATATATTGCATAAGAAAGTTAGAACACGGGCGCATTCAGAATTCCGAAGTTGCACGTGGTGCATTTTGAAACAAAAAAGTACACAAAGGATTCACTATATTTGGAGCATATGGTTAACCGACCACAAAAGAAAGACTGGGTGGATTGAGAGGGGAGACATTTTATTATTATTATTATTATTATTATTATTAATATTAAGAAGAAGAAGAAGAAGAAGAATCAACACTGTAATATAGCAAGGGTGAGAAGACATTATTCCATTTCAGGTGTAGAATGGCTTCATGTACAGAAGCAGTGCAACATGGAGTTTTTAAAGCATCCACGCTTGGCTGAATCAGAACCGATGGCAGAGGGACTGTGAATGGGCGGAGCTACCGCATCTGGTCACTCATTAAGTCATGTGACCCAACCATAGGACTTTGCAGCCACAAAAAAAAAGACTGTTTTGTGAAGCCTCACTTTCCTGTCACCAATGAACTGGGAAAACATCCAGTCTATTAAACTTCCAGAAGCTGGAACTCATATGAAATTCCAGTCCTCCAAGGCTTGCTCCATGTGTTACTGTATCTTGTGCCAACCTTCAGAACCAACACTGTGTTCAGAGGTGCTATTTTTATGCATTTATGAATATCCAACACTACAGTACCCTCAGTCAGACAGCAGCAACACCCCCCCTCCACACACACACACACACACACACACACTACACACTACTTCAGTTGCAACAGGACCTGATCTGAAACAGCAAAACAAATATTTGCATATTATAAATATTTAAATAGTGACCTAGAACATAATGTTGCACATAAAAGAGGTGTACAATGCAAAGCCTGCACGTGAAGGGGGAACATGCGAGTATTAATAATGAAAGATCCTGCCCTGTGGGGATTTAACCCCTTGCGCTCTGGAGAGGTTGGGGGAGGGGTTGGGTGGGAGGGGTCGGTTCCATAAATAACCACAGACGGGAGGCCATTCGTTTTGTAAATGGAACGGGGATGCCTGCAGACAGGTATCCTGCATATAGATGAAGATTACCAAAACTAAACCTAAAGGGTTATTAATCCTCATGAGTCGCCGACATCACCATTAATTATGAATTATGGCCAGGAATAAGACGTCATTTAACGAGGTCGAGAAGGCGCACAACTAAGAATCGCTCACTGCTGCCAATTCAGTGCCACTCACACATTTGTGTTTTCCATGTACATATCAGGTTTTTATTTTTAGAAAGTGGTATATACATATATACATATACATACATATATATATATAATTTTTTTACAGGTATTTTTTTGGATTGAACATGACATTTCTTTATATGACACTCACCATCTATATTCTTGTATACATCCATCTATGTATTCTTCTTTCAGCCACATTTGGGCTCCAATGGGGCTAAAATAAAAATATATGTATTGTGTCCAGCATAAAACTAGGATGTATATTATTGATTCCCAGTCACGTTTTTGGCTCCTGTTTGTTTCCTCTTAGTATATACATTTATTAATCCTCACCCCCAGTACAAGGAATTATTTTTTTATCAAATGCAGCAAAGGAGCCGATTTTTGTTTTCCCCACTAATCTCATTTTGTTGGATGGCACGACTTTCAGGATTCCATTTTTTATTTTTATTTTTGATTACCCTGTAACTGAAATGATGAAAGAGGATTTTATATATAGTATCTTGGGGGTTTAATGTCCAAAATGTCCACATTTTTTGGTTATGAAAGTAGAATTAGTGTGCACAAAATAAACAAATAGATAAAAGTTTAGTAGCGCTGGTCAAGGCTGGAGAGCTACGGAGTCTCAGGGTCGCATTGCCTGTGCATTCTGCTGTTAACAAATAATATGTTGAAAATAATGATAAATAAAAGAGGTTCAGATGACTACAATCAGGCTAATTCAGCAGCATGATGTTTCTCTGCCACACAGTCTAGTCCCCACAGTGGAAAAGAGGAAAGAGCACCATGTTCTCTTGGAAGACACACCGTCCATATTTTAAATAGCACGGCACTTTCAATAGAGATGCATGAGGTATCCAGCCGTCAGCCTGTAACCTAGTAATCCAATCCTTTATGCTTACTACTGCAAAGGTGACATTCCACAGCCATTAGGCAAATTATTCCGCTTTTATTTCCATGGGTTGGACATTAGAGCCTTTGTTAGCAGCACGTGTGTTCGTAAATGAATTGGAAACTGTAGTGGCAGATAATTTAGGTAATTCGCTGTATGTAAACCAGGCCTCAGATTTCATTATCTATATAGAGCAATGATTTACTACCCTATTATGGTCTATTACAAAGAGCTGGCAGAGGGAGGAGGAGGGCTTCACCCCTGTACATCAGTGTATGCAGTCTCCACCTTCAGCTACCCTCAACCCTAGAAGCGTGAGCAACCTCTGAGTTTATTAATGAAATGATTTTGTTTATTTGCCAAAGACAAGTACTGTAGCATAAGTATTTATATGTTTCATGTTTTAGGTGCATTACAAGAAGAAAAAAAGCAAGTCCTTATGCAGAATACAATAATATTACAATACAATAGCATGCACACGCAGACACACACATACATCACACGCACAGGCATGGATGCGCACACAGGGTACACTCACACCATAAAACAGTGGGATAAAATCACTACAAGCATTACAACAAAGTGATGTGACAAAGAAACAAAATGCTTTGATAATTTTCAGCAAACGCATTTAAATAAAATAGGTTGGTTCTTCCACCTTGATCAAAGTGTGAATAAAAGTGATCAACAGGACAGTGAAGCAGAAGGATGATATCATATTTTTGCAAACATAAATTACAACCAGCATTAGTGCAGTTTACAACGCAGCAGATTCGGAACATGTATCAGTAGCTAGAAATGAGAGTGTGCGAAAAGAAATCAGAAATGCAACTGATACTTTGCAAAAATAAGTATTTAAGGCATGATGACATAAGCAGCAAGGTATGTTTGCTGTTTAATGAAGTATGCGATAGAACAATAAATCTTAGGGTAAATCCAGGTGTGCATTTCACCTGTACATAAGCAGATCTCAGCCAGGGAAAGGTCAGTAGGTGAAATGAGTTGCTGTCGACATGCAGGTAAAGTTACACCCATATTTCTCTCTGCTGCACCTGTTCTCGTGAACATCAGCATATCTCTGCTGGTTCTTATTTTTGCGTTGTACACTTTCCCTTAACTTCTCCCCTGGATCCTTGAATTTGGCATGAAAAATATTCCACAAAATTATTATGTCACGGTTGAGGAGGGTGGGACGCAATTGCGGACCGAGGGGATCTAAAAGTTAACCCTGAGGGATAACAACCAAATCGCTGAGCGATAGAAAGGGAAGGGGAAAAACCAAATAAAGAGCGAAGTAATCGCTCTCTCCACTCACTGAAACTTCTGTCAGCGGGCTCAGAAAACTAAAAGAAATTAAACACCGCCGCAGCGTAGCTGCCCAAAAAGAAAACCCCCACTAGAAAAACAGAGTGGGGTCACTTACAAAAGAAAAAGGATATTCGCAGCCCGGCGGGTAGAAAACAAAAAGAAAACTAAAGAGACGAGGGCAAAATGTCCTCCACAGCGCAGAGAAATAACCAACTCGAGAAGAAACTAAACGGTGATCAAATCAGGCAGATAGGATCAACACGGTAACTTCTGCCGATTCTCACACCCCTACACACTAAGAGTCTGACAAACAATGAGTCTGCGCTGAACCCCAGAAATCAGGGGCTACATATAGGCCTCCTACACCTGACCCTCATCAGGGACAATTAGCTCAGACAAATACCTGTGAGGTGCTATCACCTCACCATAGTACTCATACACCTGCCCCTCGTCAGGGTCAATTAACCCGCAGAAATCAGAGAGAGAGGTGCCACCACCTCACATTATTGCATGGTTTTAAAAAAGCACATTAACCAACATGCATTTAGTTTTATTCATATACAGTAAAAAACAGAGGTGTTTTGATATATTTGCATATACAGCAAAATAAGATAATAATTGATGCTTTGTGCATTACATGCTATATATTCCCAGTATTGAAATGCATGTCCTTCATATGTTGTGAGCCTCATTACCATGTACTAACACACGTTGTGTTTTCATAAGGGGAGGTGCACACACACTCCCCCCCCCCCCCCCCCTTCCCGGTCAGCAATGTCAGGTGACACAGACGGTTGTCATAAATATACCGGGTGTCGCCAACCCTAGTGATGCCACTGCCAGGATGAGCTGTCTTTTTTTTAATCAACGCAGAATTGGGGGGGGGAGGGGGTGTCGTAAGGGGATAATCAGTGTGATCTCATACTGAGTCGGCATATGACCACAGGAAAATTAATATCAGGGACCACTGATTTGGTGGAGAACTCGGAGGGAATAGTCCAAGAGCAGAGTCGTGTGTGCATGTCTCTTTGTGTCTGTATTCGTACTGGGAAAGGGGAGCCTTTTTGGAAAGACATGTAGATTTGCTGAAACCCTAAGAATGCAATCTGAACACCTTTTCACTGTTTTCCCACGTTTAGCTCCGAAATGGCCCTTCAGATGATCACGTCGTGTTTTGGATACTAACGTGGTTTGTCAGATTTATCTATTTTGATCTCAAGTGGTTCAGTTGTGCGTCACCGGCATAGCATAATGTATCTGTTTAAAAACAATATGTATATTAATAACCTTCACAGCACTGAAACTCCTGGTTTGCAAGAACACCGAAGTGCCATCAGCAGTTATGTAGTTCAGTGGCATAGCCCGTCGACTGTTCAGTCCATTCGTCCAAGTACCTCTGCTGACAGTACTGTCTCACTGTACTTTTCCATTAATTCCATTTTAGTTTAGAGTAGCAGAGTAGTAGTAGCTTTACACATTTCTCTAATTTTTTAATTACTACATTATTACTGATCACATGATATATTTTATTGATCTAGGTATTGGATGGCCGTGTGTCTTTGTTTAATGCTAATGGGATTAGAATACCTGCAGTGAGTCGCTGCTTGAAGGCACAATTCCTGTGCTCTTCCCCTGAGAGAATTAAGGGTTTTTCGACATCTCCTCCGGCAGCCATATTGTGTCATAAATCATGGCCTGTACCAATTAGACATTCATTTGAGTGCAATCTATTTGGGGGGTGGGGGGGGGGGGTGGCTTAAAATAGGGGATGAGACCTCAAAATAGGGAGCGTCAAGGACATCCCGTTACAGCTCACGAGAAAAGGATAAAATATTCATGCCAGTCAGAGGTCACCCCCGACCCACATACAGCCCCTGCAATTATCACCACCACGCAGTAACTCTCGACTCTGAGTGCGTAATCAGACGCTTCCCGTCGCTGGATAATTACAAGATAGAACTACATCCAGAACATTTGCCTGGATAGATTTCACACATTTAAAGTCCAAAAAAGGTAGGAAAAAGCAAACTCCGCCCTTTCCTGAAAGTTTGCTTTGTGGTTTCGTCCAAACAAGTTTCGGGATTAAAACACCAGGCCAAAAATGAACTAAAATATTGCACAACATCTCGTATTGTAAAAGTGCCATATTGCCATGGTTAAAATGTTTAAAAAAAGGTGCACACCTCAGCCCTCGCAGGTTCCATATAGTCAGAGTTAAGTCATGTGTGGAAGCCTCTCTCCGTTGTAGTCATGATCCGCACACGTGCTCTATGTCCTGTGTTTGTTTCAACTCAGCTTGGGTAATTAGGATTAACTGGGCATAATTACTCAAGCTGTGTTTAAACAAAGATCGGGTTGGATAATCTCGAGTTGGCATATTATTGGCTGAGGAAACGTGCCGTGAGAGGTATTTAGAAATTAGCAAAAATGACACTTCATCAATACAATGAATTTATGCCTTTCCAACACAAGGAGGCAAGTGATATTTAGCAAATTAAAGCTAATACAACCTTTTTAATTCATCAAGTTAATTAACTGAAAGTACTAAAAGAAGTATTTGAACGTAATGCCTTGAATTCTTTTTTTGGGGGGGGGGGGGGGGCTTTAACTCGATCCCGTGGTCACATGGATTTGTCTCCCAGCCACCGTTGCTACCCTGAATTTCAACCAGCCCTTAATTGTTCTTAATTAGACACTGTTATTATCTGTTGTGTGATGATTTGCCCTCCTAAGGCTACGTTATGTCAGGACCATCCATGCATGCTGTGAATAAATGCCCCCATTCACTACCCAGGGCAGCTAATCAGTCAGATTAATTAATGCTTCCTTTCTTTTCATTTGGCATATGGTTAATAATTTAGAAAGACATTAAAACATTTTTTTAATTGATTAAACTATAGGCTGACAGGTGAAATCAATGAGATCACTGAAACTTGTGGAAAATTAAGCAAATGGCATTGAGCCAAAACTGCACAGTGTAATCAAGTAAATTAAGGAAATAGTTATGGAAGAACTTAAGCATGTGTTATCAACAGCCTTAATCAACCTTAATCAACAAACAATGCAGGGGGATCCCAAGACCGAGCTTGAGAAGCAAAGAAGCAAATGCCAACGCAAAAATAAACTCCTTTATGGTCCTCCAACCACACAGCTTTTCAACAAAATGGTTTGGATCATTCTGCAACAGCAAAAATCATATTCAACAGCCCTATGTGAATCACTCACTATTTGAACAAATGGCTACACAGACATATAAACGTGGGGCGACTGTGGCACGGATTAAGAAATGTGATATTATAGATGTGAGCGGGTCTAAGCCCGTCCATACCCACGGTCTGCTCCGCCCCAGTCAGCCGACTGTTTAATATTTTAAACGAAACACGGTCGACATATGCAGCAAAGTAAAAGCGAAACGGGGAGTGCTTCGCGACCGTAGCGTGCAAATCCTCCTCCGCTGTTTTTTTTTTAATTTATTTTTTATTTTTTTATATCCGCCCGTTGCATTATTTAGAACGAAACACAGTCATGTTTCATTTAGCATTTTTACGCCGGGTATTTTTAGATTCTCTTAAGTGCTTGCATGAAGGGTTAATTGGGTCACGGCCAACTGAAACGCGGGTCCATACATTCTGATTAACGGAGCTTCTGTCTGCACGCATATCTTTTTTCAACAGCTCGTACATGCTCATGTGAAGCCATCGTGACACATCCATATACTTATATAATAGATGCGATGGGCTACAAATTGGAATTACTGTCACTAACTGTCAAAGAATTTGCTTAGTATATTGCTCCCTCCGTGAATGCATGTCCATTGAGCTCACAGACCCCACAGTCGAGGTTCCTCGTTTAAAAGTTTGCTATGAGCCCCCGGGCATCAAAGGTGTTTGTACAACAGCCTTCCAGACCAAGTCCATCTCATCTTTTAAAGCCTGGAAACTGAAAACGCTTTTATAGACTTGCATTTAACCATTTACTTTTATTTTGGGCCCTTTATTACAAATTATTACATTTTATTTTGTATTTCATTATTCTGTTTATTTTATGTTGTATTTAACTTCTATCTTGGTGTATTTTCTTCTCTTTTTCTTCTCTATTTTGTACAGTACTTTGTAACCCAGTCTTTCAAAAACCACAATATAAATAAAATTATTATTATTATTATTATTATTACTGGGGAAGGCAAAGAAGTGAAAAGCTACATGGTAGTTATAAGCCAAGGCTAACAGAGGTTTACCGCTGCTCTTTTAAAACCTTATTGTCACGACATGCACTGCATCCTGGGTAACAAAATGAGGTCAAAAACATAGAATTACTCAATCTGGAGCCTGATAAAGAAACATACTGTGCCAGGAAGTGTCTGACCCTGGGGCGAGCAAGAAAGTGATGTTCCAATTGGTGTACCTCCACACCAGCTCTTCCTACAATCAGATGTTGAGACAGGTTATAACTGCACTTACACAGAGTTTCACCTGCGCTCTGACGCCCTGGAGCATGGAGGTGAGTTTCCCCCCGTCACTGCAAAGCACTTACAGATATCAAGATGAAAGGACAAAAAAGTCTATTCATCTTCATATTTATTATTACGCGCGAGTAGTACGCTGAGAGAAGACGGATGTTTTATGACTACCCCGACTCATAATTTGTTCTTTATGAACACGCTTAAATGTTTATGTGACAGCTCCTCTTTTTTCAGAGTAACGAAGATGATGAATACATTTACCAAATCCCTCGCTGCATTAAAATCCTCACACAAAGTGTTGGGGGATAAAAAGGCTTTTCTAAATGGATCTGCACTTCTCTAAGTGATCTCAGAGACAGGCGAAGCACTCAAGAGGGAAGGAAAAAAGGGCGGAAAGAATAACAATTTTTTTTTTTTTTTTAAATCCGCCCATTTCAAGATCCATCATTAAGAAATGTATTTGGATGTCAGAGAGTCCATTCAATTCGCCCCTCAGAAGATAATGTGCAAATGTGGAATTACCGCATTATGCTCAGACTCTTTCAGGGTTTTTTTTCCCCCCTTCAATGGCTTCGCTAATTAACTCGGAGTCCGGGGTGTGGATTAGACGAATGACGCGCCAGCGTGCGGCTAGCGTCGAGACCGCCGCGGGAACGGGCTCGCGGGGTTGTTCGCGGCACGGCGGGATCCCGTTCCGTTCCACCGCGTCAAATCGCGCGTTCTCACCCCGGCAACAAGGCCGAGACTCCTCCGGTGTTACCGGTGTACCGGGCTAGCCTCGGCTAGCCTTCTGTGCCAGTGCAAAACCAGCTCATACCTGCTGAACTTGGATGGAGGCAAACCAGCATTACCTCATTAGGGGGAATTTAAAATTTAAAACGCACCGCTTGCCTACCCAGTTCCATGGGTTCCATCAGGGAAGAAATTAGACCCGCATAGCATAGTATTTTGTTAGTAATGTTGACATAGACATTTACAAAATCATGAAGAGAAAACCAAAACCATTTCTCATAGGGAAAAGGGTGCACATGAGTTCCAAGGACGTGTTCTCCAAACGTAATTTTTCCAGTAAACGATTCCTTAGATTTACAGCAGGGGTCTCCACCCCTAGACTTTGAGAGTCTGCTGTTTTTTTAGTTTTTATTTTATTTTATTTTTTATTTTTTGCAGTTGATCAGCACCTAACTGATCAATTGGAGCAGTTGCTTGAACAGTAAAGTTACTTGGTTTATATAACATGACGTAACATAACATAATGACCAGAACAGGCCATTCAGCCCAACAATGCTCGCCATTTTATTGTCTAAATTAGTGCTCTGATTACCTACAGACTAGATATCTATCACCGTATCAAGCCTAGTCTTGAAACTCCCCAGAGCTTCTGCCTCTACAACGTGACCTGGCAGGCTATTCCACACCCTAAAATTACTCCTAATGTCTGTACGAAATTTACCTTTCGCTAATTTACATTTACGTCCCCTCGTTCTGCTAACAGAACTCAACCTGAAGAATCTCTCTCTTGTGTCTGAACTGAGTTGCTGAGCTTAAGGTGAGAAAACAAAACCATCAGACCCCATGACTCCATGCAGCATCTACACCGGAGACCCCAAGTATTCCCTGGTCTGTGCTAAGCTCCGTCTCTCCTCACTTCTACCAACCGCAGCTCGTTTGCATCTCGCCGGCATGAATTATTCACTAAGGCGATCTAACGCGAGGTGAGGACGGACCGTCCACCCCGCTGCTTCCTCTTCTAAAGCCGATGGATTCGTGGGGGGGGGGGGGGGGGTAGCGTCACCTGCGTTCCTGTAGCCTGGGAACAGATTCGGAATTCCACCCTGGGGGGGTACTGCAAGGTTGCGTTCAGCGCACCGCGGGGGCTGCTCTAATGAACAACGTCAGGGCGAATTCCTTCCCGCCGTTGAGACAAATGTGCTGTCACAGCGCATGTGCACGGAGTAAAGACGGGCGTCAAGCAAACACACCTTTTTTAAAATCATGGCCGTTGTTACTGTACTACATTGTGACCTCAGGTCAGTTGATATTTGCATTTGCAAGGGGTATTTTACATTTGTAAGGGACATTTGTTTGTCTAACATGATTTGTTGTATTCTGTGGATTTGGCTGATTCCGGGGACAAGCTCATCTTTCCTTTGGGAATAAAAAATTATATTTTTTCTTCTAACATATTCCATTCCATAGTGAATTCATAAAATAAATTCAGACAGATTACATTAGCTAAGCTAATGCAATATGAAGGGTCTGAAATGTGGCATCAACAGTGAATTGCTGTAAATGGGTGATCAGTCAACCTACCATGTAAAAATAAAGGTTAATTTAAAAAATGTAAACTTTATCATTGCTTGCATAAGGGCACTAAAAAATAATTTCCTACTTTGGACCCCTTTGACTTTGTCATTTCATCATAATTTCATGTGTTAAATTATACATTATCTATATCTATCATCTCGAAAAATAATAATCATACATGTAAGGTGCTACGGAAGAGCTTAATTCTGACCGCAACTTCAAGTTAATTCATATCTGATGCAACCAGCACAAAAAACAAGGATTTAAATAAATTAAAGATTCTCAGATACAGAGTAAATGAAGGATTTTTCCTTTGTGGAAGACCGGAAAAGTGATTGCATTTTAAACCGCAGTCTCACATTTGGCAGCAGACTGGCAAATGCCAGCACTGTAGCTCATGATTGCCATGACAACAATTTCATATCTTTGATTTATTATTTTGCAGGGTTTATCTGAGAGCAATAATGGAGCACCGCTTTCCCAAGCAGCCATGCAGGTTACACTGATAAAGCCTTTATTATTATTATTATTATTATTATTTATTTATTTATTTATTTATTTATTCTTGCATTCTATGTGGTAAAAGCCAATGTGGGGTCAATACCATTTCTGTTCAGCCAGTTTAGGAAATGAGCCGAAACTGAAACTGTGAATTTAAAACTCCAGTAATGCAATAAGCCTTTTCAATTCCACATTTTAACTTCCAATCCAATTTCTTTATTGGCATTTTTGAAATATATGAAGACGTATAATGGCATAAATCTCGCGCGGGCAAGTGTGGTAGCGGAAGCGCTTGCCATTGTATGCTGTTAAGAGAGAGGCACAGTTATTTAGAATACAGCCTACACCACATACATACAGCATAATGGAGTGACTGCAGTCCACACTGCACAGACTGTGCCATGTGACTGCGGACACAAATAAAGAGGACCTCCTCCCTTACCCGGCCATCCTAAAACATTTGGGGACACTAACCAGGGCCTGCAGTCAGTGTGGCGGTAAAAAAGATCACAGCGGCTTCTGAACCTCTGAGGCCCCTTGTACCTGGTCTTCTCACTCCACACTGGCAGTGCTGCAGGTTAAATCCGTCTCCTGGGATACTGAGGCAGGTGATGAGAAAGAAATAAAACAGCTCCGCTAACAGCCCCCACCCCGCCTTACCCCCCCCCCCCCACATGACCCCATCGGTTTAATGGACTGCCAGGCCACACTGGAGAGGATTTGCCGTATGTTAAATCGACATTTCCAAAGCAAACAACTCAGGACCTTTATGAGAAAATCTTTATCTCAATTCCAGACGATTGTTGAAACGGGAATTGTACGATATCAGCGTTTATCGTTTGGTTTTTTTTTTGTGCAAGAAACAGTGCTAATTTAAAAGACATCAGTCTCCCACACACGTACCTCAGAGATGGTGCTCAGACTTACTGGCGAGAAGGAGGACTGCGTGAACCGTGCATTCCTGAAAATAGGAGCCTCTGCATCGCAAACAAAAAATGTCAAAAAAATATTGAATTGCATCGAGTCAGCGTGACCCTTGCTGAAGAGAAAACAAAATGGCCACCATATACATCAGAGCACAGTCTATTAACATAAACATCAACATTATTATAACCACCAGTGTTAAACCCCAGGGCTCGGCTCTTATAAATCGCAGCGAAACCCTCGATATAGACCCAAACGACCCCCACAGGCCGGCTCCATTTATACACGCAATAAAGAGAGTGAGCGCTCGCAGACACACCGGGCGTTCCCGCCCAAACCCCCACTGGGTTGGGAACCTTTCATCGACGCACGCGCTCTCTAATTCATTTTAGATTGATTAGGGCTTGCTCATAGTTAAACAACATGGTGCCGTCACCGTGCCAACCAATGGCTTCCCCCACCCCCCCTTTTTAACGCAGGGGGCGGGCGAGAAAAACCAAAGGGCCTGTGTACAGTACACCGTGCGAACGCTCCTAGCTAACTGCTGTCATGCGCGCATTACATGATGATCACACGCACCCTGGTGTGCCCCAGTTATGCCCAGACACACTTCTCAGGCTTGCACTCTCGTAAACTCTGGGGAGGAGGGAAGACGACATGGCTTTTCGCTTCATGCCGCGGTAGGCCGAGACAAATCCTCCTCAGTCAGTCAACTCCCTTAGACTGGCCTTGTTCGAAATTTGCTTATCAGAAAAGCATGCCACCTCACTGGGGCCTCAAACCTACAATGTCACAAGTGACACGCGCAGATCCCTAATCATTACCCCAGTCAGCAAGAGGTCTCCCTGTGCAGCCATCTTCTCTTATCCTCCAGCTCCAGACTGCAGCTGCATTCTACTCTACAGTCACACTCTATTTCAGCCCTCTGTAAAGGCCAGAAACCTTGGAAAACTGTCTTGGACTGTTCCACACACACACACACACACACACACACGCACATGCGCACACACAAACGCACTCACACACGCACAAACACACACACACACATGCACACACGCACATGCGCACACACACACGCACACACACACATGCACTCGCTCACTCACACACACACACTCGCTCACTCACACACACACACGCACTCACTCACTCACACACACACATACACGCACTCGCTCACTCACACACACGTGCACACGCACACACACACACAGAAAGAGAATGAAAGAGAGAGAGGTGCAGACGTGACAGCCTGAGGGACAGTGAGACCCAAAAACTACTCCGTGTTTCACACCACAGACACCTTGGGAGTCAGACAGTAAAATGTTCCTTAATTATCCTCTTTAGCTTCTAATTTAATTGAATTTCACTGTTTGTTTCTTTTCTAAAGATGATTTTCCATTACCGAAAACCACTAGCGGCAGTCCTTACTGCATGAGGGCACTGACGTATTGCGAAATTGGATTCATTTATTTTAAACATGCTTTGGCAACAAATGTCATGCTAATATCGTGAAAAGAGAGAGAGAGAGAGGGGGGGGAGAGAAACAGAGAGAAACAGAGAGAGAGAGAGATAATTGGTGATTATATCCCCACATCCAGTCTTTAGCAATCTTTAGTGCAAGCTGTACAGTGCATTCCAGTGTATTTTCACTGGCGAACTGCTGAGAGATAAAGCTTTCCTTCACTAGGGGAGGGATCGGCGAGGCTAATCACAATCACACTCGTGTGTGTTCAGCTGAGCCCTAAATCCATGGGAATCACCTACGTAGACACAGTAGTGGAATGAGAAAGAGAGGGAGAGAAGTGAAGAAAGAAACAAAGAGGAAAGAGAGAGAGGGGGAGCAAGAGAGAGAGAGCACCAGGGGCTACAGCTAAGAATAAAACTGTGCGCTGAGCCAGTTGGTTCAGTTGCTGTTCAGCTGACATATTCTCAGCTGGATGTGATGCATTAACTTCTCGAATCATCCAAATGAACTCAGAACCAATGGCCAAGTCTCCACTCTCAGCACATGCAACTTGCCTTTGAAAAGAAGCATTGTGTACATCCAATGGAAATTTTTCTTTTTAAATCCACTCAGAGCAATGGCTTCATGTGGTGAAAATTTTACGTCTATCCAAAACGCAGTGGGTAGCACTGTCACCTCACAGCAAGAAGGTCCTGGGTCAGTATCAAGGCCAGGGTCTTTCTGTGTGGAGTTCTCCCCATGTCCGTGTGGGATTCCTCCAGTGACTCTGGTTTTCTCCCTGGGGAAACCTAAACTGGGGAATTTAAAGAAAGCTGTAAGAAAAAGAGTATAACAAAAACAGGGGGGTCTGCTTTTGGGGGGGTTAGGTTTGTGTTATTTAGGCTTGTTTTTCGACAACATCCAAAATTTTGGTTTAGACAATTAGCTTAGGCGTATGCTAATACAAAAAAACTCCTGCATAATGGATTAATCTGAGCAATTATTTGAACACTGAATTGAAAAAGGAAACACATGCTGAATTATTTACACAACCCATTAAACTCCGACCCATTCAGCTAAAGTCCATTTATAGGTTTAAGCATGGAGCTAAGACAGACCAAATAAATGTGTTACTTTTCAAAGGAAAAGTTGATTTTTACATGAATTAACTTGATATGACCTGGTTCCTAATACTTTGGCATATGATACCTGATCTTGGCCCATGCTACTTATCATTAACATTGCAAAGTTAAGTACATGGTCAGGGGTTTATAATTGATGGATTTTCTCAGAGATAAACTAAAAGACAAAGAGGACAAAAGCAAAGATAAGGCAATTTCCTTCATGGTTTATCAGACTCCTGGCTATTTAGTGGATAGCTCAATGTTACTGAAAGCATACCTTGAGGAAAAAAATGGCAATTTGACATGTCCCTGGGTGAAGCTTCCAGAAGTTCAAAACAACTGGAAACCACCTGAGCAACTCTGAGTACTGCGAGGGCTAATCTAGAGGTAATGTGATGTACAGACACTTTTCAGACTATACAATGCCCTCCGAGCCAAATCTTATTTTGGATTGGTATACATAAACTCATTAGCATTCCTCTATGGATGCCTGACGCCTCGCACTCCATTTGCGAAACTAATCAGATGGGCTTCAGGACGCTGGAAAAACGTGGTCTGGAAGAACAAGTCAACGAGAGATGAGGTGCCAGCTGAAACCTACCCGTACCTGAGCCACGTTAGAGCCAATCGTGCATCACCTCATAGAGCCTCGCCAGATCCTCAGGCGATGACCTAGGGAACTACAGCAAAGACATTCAAAGAGGCAGAAACTCTGAGGATTTTCAAGACCAGGCTTGATACGGTTTTAGATACCATCTATTCTGTAGGTATAATCAAAGCACTAACATAGTCATGGAAATGGTGTGCATTGTTGGGCTGAATGGCCTGTTCTCGTCATTGTGTTATGCTATGTTATGCTAAATATTCACGCACTCGGTATAACTAATCACACTGAATGAAACCTGTGATTGACCCAATTATCACGAGCGCAAAATGCGACGGGAAGCCGGAAATCAGCCACACACGTGCGGTAGAACACAGCCGCACCGTGCGTCAGTAACACAAAGAAGCAATTACCGGTAAGACGCGAGTGTGCCGCCCCCAATAATCTAATCACGGGAGGCTCTGTATAAACAGAGCGACTTCTACTGCACTCTGATTGTGCAGTCAGCGTGGGTAAACACCGGGAAGGGGAGACAAAAGCTTCTTATTTTTGGCCTACGAGTTGTGGAAGGGGGATTTAAAAACAGCTGGAAGCCCGATAAGATGAATACTTTGCCATAGAAATATTTGATGGGGATATTAGAACATGAACACAGAGGTCCACACGCACAGTTTCAGCGTACAGGTCTTTTACAGGGATCTTGCCCGGTACCGTAGGAACATGAGAAATCCGTTATTTCATCAGCAAGCAACAAGGGGACGCACTCACTCACCAAAAGGGTTTCGCTTGCATTCTCACACGCGATTGGTTAAGGCCTTGGGATTCCTTGCGCTAGCCGCTCACTTCTGTCGAGCCGGTAAAAAGATGATCAAAGCGTTAAAGGGGTTCCGTGTGCTGTCAGGGTCCGCAGTATGTTTCTGATTTAAATATGACACATCAAAGTGACTCTGGGGTAGTCACCTACAGCATTCTGAGGGCTTACTTAATTAAATAAATTCATCACACTCACAAGCGTTTTAGGAATGTCTGAGGCTCAGCACTGTGATGTTGTGGGGGGGGGGGGGGGGGGTCAGAGGGTGGTTGGCGTGTCTTGGGCTCCATATGGAGTCCAGATCACTTAGATAAGGGGGCGGAGGAGGGAGCACAGAATTTTTAAATGTATTTTTTTAACTCAGGAAAAAAAAACAGTTGTGTGATGATGTGGGCTGGCTATTGGGCAAGTAAAGTTGCAGAGCACTCAATGCTTCAGTTGAATTGGCTTGAAAGACGACCCATTTAACTGAAACCTTTTGTCAAATGAAAAGAGAAGAACTATCCAGCCACTCTGTACCTTTTGTTGCACCTATAACAAATTAACTATGGCTTATAAAACACACAGTGCTGTTCAGCTGGAACAAAACAATTCCACTCAGTTTCATTTCTGTGAATCGTTGCATGTCTTCACATCACTGGCTGGCTTGTGGGTCTCGATGGACAATACTTATCTTTCAGTGTCACAGTTACCATTAAATAATGTATCCTCATCATGAGCGTGAATGCGACCAAGACTGCACGTGAGAGGGCAATAGACGATCGATGACTGGAACTCCACCACGCAGAGGCGATCGTGACCTTGGGAGCGTTCACATCCACGACCGACCAAACGCGTAATCTGCCGTTGAGCGGCTAAAAGCCGTCCATTTCATGCATCCGCGTGACTTAAAATATGTAAAGCTGAGGAATTGCACACATTCATGAACAGCATGTCTTTAGCTGAAATCATTCTGAGCCTTTAAATCCATTTGTCCCCCTGAAACATCTGGCATGAAACTGAATGCACCGAGAGACGAGAAGAGAACCTCCGTAATGCCTCTTTTGATTTCGTTTCAAACTTCACTTTTTTTAATAGGAGCACAAATATTTCTATTTTTGCGGCAAGCATCTTACGCATATTATGATATTTTCCCAAAAAGCCTGCGCTTTTGCATTTCAAACTCCGGATTAACGAGGGCATCTCCAATAATGCCTTTCCTCACAGACGTACTGAGGAGCGCATTCTGCGGTAATGAGGTTTGAAAGAGGCCTCGCTGGCTCTGCACGGCCGACAGCCGCGTCATTAATATGAGGAGAATGGATGCCAGCGGTGGGGTGGAGATCGCCAGCGAAGAAGAGCAGAGAGAAATTATTACTCATCACCCCCCAGCCCCACTCCCCCCCCCTCCCCCTCATCTCAAATCCTATCCAAAAGATCAAAAAACCTTTGCATTTGTAAAAAGTAAAAACATATTTATATATGCTCACACCAGATGAAAGAAAACTAATCAATGTCTTCATATACAGTAGATCACAGTTCCAAGGCACAATTATACATCTCTCCTCAGCACAGTGATGAAGAATATGCAATATTCATGTTGGTATTAATATATTTAAAAGATAATATTAAAACAAAGCTGAGGTACTCATGCACTGTGCAGTGTGCATATATAAAAATTATAATTATATATAAATATGTAGACATAAATAACTATTTATGTCCATGTTTTGCTTAGTTAAATTTGATAAATTGAGATTGCCATTGAAAAAGGCAGTACAATCATAAATGTATGCACCAGTGAAAGAGATAAATGATCTTGGGTAATGAGATTTTAAACCAGCTACCTAACATCAAAAGATGAATTCTTGTACTTTAACAGGCATTTGATCACATCTTTCAGATTAATCATAACCATTAATTTCACTGTATTTTTGTCTGTTCTGCACATGTAGTCTTTTTGGTCTGATAAGTCTAATAAATGGACAGAGCAAACCAATCTACATGCATTGGGGGTAAAGCTATATACTATAACCACACAGACATTTGAGTGTGTACACATATGTAGCTCTTGTGGTGCATCTTTGGAGGTTTGGAGATTCCACAGAAAAACCTGAACTTAAAACTTGAGTCATTAAACTATGGTGCTGTGTGATATTATGACTGGAGGCAGCATCTGGTGCCGGATTAAATGTCACCTCAAGTGGGAAAACAATGAACCAAACCAAAGTGTGACATCAACGCACACCGCAATATTACTACAAGCTAATTCACATCACGTGAGCACAGAACGCGGTTGCCCCTGAATTAATTTATCTTTTCCTCAAGAGCGATAGCAGCACCGCTTTCTTTCTCTTTCTCTCTTTCTTCGCTCGGATGAATGGACGGAGCGAGGGAGGAAGACCTACGACAGCAAGGGTTGCGAATTAGATTCTCATCGACGCGGTAATGGGGCCAGGTCTGAAAAACTCACGGAATCTCATACACGCCTGCTGGAGGAAACTGCAAAAAAAAAATGTATTAAATAAAAATAAACTACTGCAAGGGTCACCTCCCTTGGATGGCCAGATGCAGTCATCCGGGTGATGAAAGACATCCGTGGTGCACACAAAAATAACACGAGAAAGCACTGATGTGACGCTTGATGTGCTGAGAGAAACCTAAGCGAACAGTAAACATTGTCAGTTTCAAAATGAACGCACGTCGTCCACAAATAAGCCATAACTGCAGCCTCACAATAAAACCCTGTATTTTCTCTGCAGACAGATGTTATTTTTTCATGGGAACCCATACATTGAGATGGGGGGGGGGGGGGGGCCACATGCACTGAATGTTCTCATCCCGGAACGAACACACTCACCTCTGGCTTGACCTGAACCGCAGTTAACCAGACAGCAGTTCAAATCAGTTAATTATTTACACTGTCTCACAAATGACCACCCCCATGTGGGATGGGATGGCTCAAGGCTTCTCGTCGCAGAAGGGGGGGGTGGGGAGGGGCGGGGGTCAGGGGTGGGTCATGTTGGGGGGCATTTGGGACCCAGCAGATGTCCTGAGCAGCCCGGTTAGCACCTGGACATTAGAACACAGCAGTGGACCAAAGCTGATGAGGCCTTCCCCAGCTTTGGGTTTCATTTCTGAGCGTCCCCCCCCCCCCACCCCACCCACCCACCCCCCATTTTAGTGAGTCATGCAGTTCCCTTATCCTACTAAGTGCCTAAGGGGACCTCCCTGAAGGACCCTTAATGCACGCAAATCAAACATTCGACGCACGCTCACTGAGGCAATTAAAAACAACACACACGCATGCATGCACGCAAGCACACACACACACACACACACACACACTTTGAATTGGGCCTACACCATATTCAGGTATAATAAGGGGATTGTACCACTTTTTTTCTACCCATCTAAAACCCATGCTTTAATGTGCAATTTCAATTGACCACCATTGGATCACGTGTTCCGAAATGTGTCTCCACATGTTTCTCAACAGGGAATCACGGGATAAATATGCATGCTTTTGGGCAAAGAAACTCAGTTGCTGACACAGTCTGAAAGCTTATCAACACCAAAAAACGCCATAGGCACACACTGGAGAGATGGTGATCTGCAGGGCACAGGACTGGTGGAGATTTGGGGAGTTGGGAAACGGGGCGTGTGCTGTACCTCCGAGCCCCCGTCACCTTTAAGGCTGTAAAAATAACGACCTGCGATGGCTTGGAACGCCATTCGAGCGCGTGTCGCCGGTTCCTGTATCAGGATGTGGCACCCTCATTTTAGGTGATAAATCCCTTAATTACCTCCCTCCCTGGGGGGCTGCCAGACTGAACTACTGATTAGTAGCTCCGCTGGAAAAAAAAAAATTCTTATTTCACACAAATGAATCATCAGCACATCCTCTTTATCCTCCTCCTTCCGGTATCTTCTACCGACAGGTGAGTAAGCTTCCCTACATCCCCGGCGAATGGAGCTGGGATTAGGAATAACCATGTCTCTCTTTAAGTCGGCTGGAAAAAGGCCCGGGATCTGAAAAATATATATTTTACCCGTCGCCTCAATAGCGTTGGGCCTGTGTTACATGGGTGTTAGTAGGAAACTGACCGATAAACCGAAGTGAAAGCAGTCTGTAACTGTCCCTCCCAGGTAAAAAAAAACCTGCCCTGTAGCTCATTGCTACTGTGAGATGGCTTTAACCATTCAGGTGCAAGATCACAAAGTTAAGACTAACTTTACTTCACTTTAAGATCACTGTAAGTTAAGACTTAAAGACTAAAATAATTTTGGGATCTTGCACCTTATAATTTTCTTAACTGAACATTTTCATGCTGATGTAACAGTCACTACTGGCAAATGAAAGCAACATAGTTCTAGAACACTAACTTAGAATTTTCAAAAAGCATTCCCAAAACACATACTCTTATAAGGGTAAAAGACTTATTGATCTGAGCCAATCAAAGTAATTTGGTTGTGAAAAGCAGTGTGTTTTTGTGACAACGGTCACTGACTGGCAATTCAATGGCAGGGCGACCCAGGGTCTGTCTGCTTTAAAACAGCAGGACAAGCGTCTAGTGCCACATTTTGTTTTGCCTGAGTGAGACCGTGTCCTGGATGCACCCCTGAAAACCACAGAGCTGATATAATCTCTGCTTACTTGTGTAATAGACTGCGGGATTCAAACAGTGCAGGCTGGCTGCACAGCACAGCAAGAGATGTGATTAGCTTGTTGAGCTAACGTCCTAGATCCCCCAGCCAAAGGAGCGAATCACGCTCTTTCTGATCCTCCGGTGGTGATGTCTCATTCGGCTGCTAGTGTTCACATTTGCCCTCCCTGAACTCCCTTGAACTGAAATCCCTTGTATAGGGCCTTGTGCTTAGGGTGAGCTGGCACACAAAAAATAAATAAATAAAAAATCTCCACGTGAGAATAAAGGCAAGCTGTGCAAATCTGTGTGATCACTAAATAATGGGGCCTGAGCAGGAAATGAGCGCAGCCAGATTCAGCGCTATCGAGCAGCACGAGTCAAAGTAATAAGACACGGTACATAACTGCTGGCGTGATCAGATTCGCCATGATCAGATAACATGTTGATGAACGGGGAGACGCAGGTCCCTGTTCAATCTGTTTCCTATGGCAAAATGAAATAAAGCTTTCTCTGTTTCTTAAAAAACCTTGGCCTTATGAGCACATTATAGCTATGCGTTTAGCTATTTAATTCATAGGGAAATGTTACCAAGGGCACCATTTGATATGGGAGATGTAGTTCAGGAAGAGCTCACTCAAGCACTTTGGTGATGTCACTGTGACGAACTACAATCCTTTCGCAATCCGGGCCTACCAATATCGATAGATTTCATGCCTCTGCACGCCAGCTGTACTGGAGTGAATGGCACCATCCAAGGACGCAGTGACCCTCATGGCTGTGCAACACACTGACGCTCCCCACTCAGAAACACCCCTGGGGGGGAATAATAAAGCTCTACGGGATTTTTGGCGTCCAAGTCCGTAGAGGTCTCCTGTGTACAGTAAACTCGGCCACACAAAACACCAGCACAACCAGCTGTTTAGCCACTAACAGTTCCAACACCTCGGGCTAAGTGCTGCTCTTAATTAATTACTCCAAAAAAAGAAAATACGGTGGCTGAAAGTACAGACTTCATATAATTTTTAAGGCATTCTCACCAGCTTCCTCTTTCCTTCCTCTTTGCTTCGTAATCCTCTGTCATTCAGCTTTTGAGTAATTTCTCACTGCTGTAACGGTTTTGATCTAGTCCCCTTACGTAATTGTTCTGAACCTCTTTTCTCTTTACGCTGGAATTCTTTTCCCAAAACATGTGGCATAAAGAACTCCATTCTTTCATGAGAAAATATCACGTTTCACAGGAATTCCCACGTTTCTGTCACTCCTACAGAAAAACAAACTCCAAGCTTATTGCTTCAAAACCCTGTTTACATTGCCCACAGAGACTCTAAAAATGAAATTCTTGAATCATTTATGTGACACATTAACTTCACTGTGCTGTTGCTATCTTTGGAAAACAGCAGATGTAAACTTAGCCTCCTGGTGAATATATTAGGGATAAAAGCTCAATCTGGCTTAGGTTGGCACGTTTCAAAAATAGCAGCAGCAGTCTTCCACGCATGCATTATTGAGCGGCTCATTTAAAAGCGCGGCGGATTTCTGCAAAGTTACAACTGAGCCACGGTCATCGCTCTTACTTCCTCTTCTCCCCACGCCGGTCCTACGTGAAGGCCCAGGCCTTGTCCAACGCCGCTTTGCCTGTGTGTCTCCCTCAACAGATCTCATAAGTAATCCCTGCGTTGCACGCTTAAATGATTGCATTCGTGACACCGGCTGACCTCAAACTCAGGCCCGTGTCGTTCGTCGCCTTGTGCCTGGCGGTCACTCGGATGAACTTCACGGTCGCACGCCCGCAAAAAAAAATAGAAAATAATAATCATTTTTAAAAAGTGCTTACTTCGATCTGCTCGGGTGCCATTAATTCTGAATTTCTCTTTGCTTACTGAGCGGGCTTATTGCGGCACCCCATTGAAGCACTCACATGGGTCCCGAAAGCCAAGAGCATGCGCCTGTCAAGTAATTACCCCTGCCAGTTAACCACCTCAGGGAGAGGGGAGTGAGTGATCACGGAAGTCACGGTCATTAAGGTTCTTACATCCGCGCAGACGGAGGCCCCTCCCCCTGCTCCGGCGAAGGTTAGCCAGAGACTTAATTATTCAGTGAACTGTAAAGAGACCGGCGCCTTACCCTAGAGAGGGATGGAGAGGGACGGCGTACTTTGGGCATACAGAATCCATCACTGCCTCTTGCCCTCTGTGCGAGAGCTCAGATGAAGCACTAACAAGTAATTGTATGCCGTCAGCCAGCGTTGTTTGCATAATGATAGAAATCAGTAATAAAAAATATTTAATTGGGAAAATCATGCGCAAATGTAGTGAATGACTATAAATTGTTTGTCGCCCAATATTTTTGTGGGTAGAAAATCTTTTTTTGCTTTTTGCACGCTGACGACGTTGTCAAGGTAACGGTCTTATCCACATGTGTGTGACAGGATGAGAGGAACACTGTGGTGTAGGAGGATTGCGATCAATATTTTCTCATCTCAGTTTTCATCATTTATTATTACCCCCCCCCACACACACACACACACACACACACACACCATTTTGCTTTAATGTTGGGGCTCTTCTTAGCCATAACATTAAATATATTCACCCCCTGCTCCTCTGTAATGACCCCGAAACTCCTGGAAAACTGCAAATCGAAATGTGGTTGTTGCTCACTTCCATTCGCAGTTTGCTATGTAAATGATCTATTACAGCAGCTGGCTTAATTATAAGATAAGCCACACTATCCCCAGACTATGGGCTGCTAGCAAGCAGCCATTTTGTCACATGCAGTTTTCAGGGAAAGCATTATTGTTATCATGGCATGAGGCCACGGTGTGCCAACGTTCCAGCTGTAGACCACCCAGAGGATTTCCGTTTTAAAAACCCCATTTTAATATTAGATTTCGGTGTCAGGTGTTGTTTTTTTTTTGTTTTTTTAATTAAAAAAAAAAGCTCTTTTGGAGAATTGAGTAAGAATTAGAAAATTGCATTCTGGGTAAGTGCTTCGAGCAGATTAGATGAGTAATAAGTAAACTCCCTGTGGCATTATTTATCTGAAATAAGCACAGGTGCCCCCTGAAAGAAGGTGGTAGATGTTACTCACTAGTGGAACATTCCTTTTCCCCAGGAAGAAACCGGAAATTTGCAATTTGAACCATTTAACTCCTCGCTCAAACGATCTGAGTGTTTTATGACGAAAGGAAACTCGATTTAATCCAAGTGGCACCACCCTTGTTGAACATTGGCGGGGGGATTCCAAGAGGGTTGAGAATGCGAAAGCCTTCGACATCTTTTTATATTGATTCCCCCGGAGCACTATGTGCACTATAGTTGATTAACAAACCATATTCTCCAGACCCCCTGTGACTCATCTGTTGTAGTGCGCGGACACCTTTTATTTTTTCATCTTCAGTGTTATTTTTGACACAATAATTGAATTTTTTTTGTTCAGTCAATACATTTACTTTTCAGTCTCAAAGAAAATGAACACATCACAAAGCGCATTATTTCCCCAATCCGAGGAGCCTGACCCACCTGAACTCTGATGTCTGGACTCCTTCTACGTGGCAGAGGGGAAAAAAGGAAAAATACACCTGCACGCCAGCTTTACTCCTGTGTGTGGGCATTACACAGCAGTCTCCCTCCCCCACGTTCTTATCGCAGAGCGAGGGCCCGGATTGGCTGCGGCAGCGCAAAGTCCTAACAAGACCAACTTCTGAGCGAGTGGCCATCCACCGTCGCCATGGCAACCGAACGAGCAGGCAAGGTGAGCGAGCGTTTTTCGCCGCGATAAGAACGGCGCCCCCAAAAAATCCCCCGTTAAAAACGCATTTTGCAAAGAGTGCCACAGTACCAGGAAGTAATTTCCCAAAAAGTAAAAAAAAATGCAGTGTAAAATTTAAAAGATGATAGATTCAAGCTTGCTCGGCAAAGGAAGAATTGGGGTTGCGCCTTGGATAAAAACCAAAAAAATTAAAGGTTGAAACTGTTTCACGAAGCCAAGAGGGAAACTGTGGCAGTCACCTAGGATGAGGAGTGTGCAAAGCAAGTAGCATACTAATAATGTGTATTTGGTTTATAGATGATGTGTACATTTGTGCTACTTTAAGCAGGGGCCCCCCAGTACTGGCTGAAGAAAGCTGCAAGATTTTCTGATTTCCTCTTAAGATCAGCAGCCACCTCCAAGCCAGGAAACCAGGTGAGGTGAGTATACTGTGTCATCAGATACTTTAATAGATCATTTATGGTCTAAGAAAAACATAAAAGCAAAAGAAGTTCTCCAGGATCAGGGTTGGGAACCCTTGACTTAAGTCTCATCTGTTGCCAACAAGATTTACTGTAATATGTACCCACTAGGTATCCACAGAACACTGTACCCATAGGAAAGCAAAATCCAAGAAGAAACCTCATAGTTGTTTCTTTCATTTCTCCTAGACACAAATCAGCTATTTTTAATACTAAGGTGAGACCAAAGGCTTTTTCTCCTACTTCTCAAATTCAACTCAGGAGATCTCTAAATGATCTTAAATAAGTCTAATTTAAGTCTCCTGAACATGGGACCATGAGATCAGAGAAAGAGCTCAAAGAAAACTCAGCTATGACTCCTAGTATCTCATGATTCTTCTCAAATATGTCTCAGTTTTCTCATAGTGACCTCATGAGAAACACCCGCATCTCAATTCCATATCCATTCGTCTTACTGAAGTCTCAAATTCATCCTCTCATTATCTCATCTTTTCTCCTAAGGGGGTTTTAGGAGCAACAATTCAGATTGAAGTGATCTCAAAAAATTTTACAATTGAGATCTTACTACTTTCTTAAGAGTTAAAGAAAAGACTATTCTGAGCAAAAGATTTTTCCTCTGGGTAGTCCTGATAAAAACTACGGGCTGCTCCCCACAGACTTATTCGAATGTGCGCGCATCACGAGGCCATAACTCTGCGTGTCTCTCAGCGTTGTGTGTTAGAAACCAAGCCGGTGAAGAGACAGAAATGAAGGATTATATGGTAAAGAGCTCCGCTGGCAAGGTTACCAGTGGAGTCCTGGAGGTTGAGCGTGGTACGCAGGGCTGGAGCTCGGCCTGATCTCCACGCTAAGCAGCAGCTGAAGCTACAGTATCACCTTCCTGGAGGGGGCAGACCGGTGCTGGGACGGCCGCTGACCCCCCCCCCCCGGCCTGCCCGTCTCTGCAGTGTGGAGCAGCACGAAACAGAGCCAACCCTTCCCCCGTAGGGTTTCTCTGAGAAAGTATATATATCCTGACGCCATCGAGGTGTGTGTGCGTGTGTGTAGGTTGGGGGGTAATCTCACCTGAGGTCATCCTCTCACTACTCAAATAATGAGTCACAAAAAACCGGTCACGAAAAGCGAACAGCGTGGGAGAGACAGAACAGACGAGAGCACTACGGGCACTGGGATGTAATGAGCTCCTATTCCACTTAGGGATGACCTTCCATTCAACCAATCCCTCCCACCCCCCCTCCCCCGCCTTCCACCCAAGGGCCCGGTTTCTGCATCAGAGAAAAGGAGGTTCATCTGTAAAACCCAGCAGAAGTGTGAAATCGGCTCTGCAGTATCGCAGCTCGCGGCCCACGTTCTCAAAGAGGCGATTCACCCAGAGGAAATTAAGGTGTGTCTCCACTTACCCCGCGTAGGATCTGTCCATCCAGATAGTTTCGCTGAAATGTGACGAGTTTTCCTCATGTTCGCTGAGGCGCTCACCTCGATAAAACGGAGCCCGCGGGTCCATTTTTTTAATGTGGCTTCAAAGCGCCAAAAATTTACATTCGAAAAACGTATCAAATTAAAAAGGACACATTCTCAGATGCTGGTATTGGCTGGTACAAAAAAACACAGCTTTGGATGGGTATGTAAAAAAATCCAGAGAACGTTTAATGTTGTAAAAGTTCAATGCTGCCAACTAAATAAATACATCAACTTTATTTTTAAGTTATGACATTCTCGTTATTGTACTCAGACAACCTCTTAGACAAGAATAAAAATTAATTTAAAGAGGTTTATGTTATACTGCCATAACGGAAGGTAAGTGATTATGTTAGTTTTCTTTTCATCAAAAGGCTATAGAATTATCACGGCATTTACAGAATAAAGTTGAAATAAAAGTCTTCCTGTCATTGAAAAGTGTGAATAGCCACTAAATTGAAATCACAATGTTTAAAGTGTATAATCAAATTTAAGTTGAATTAAAACTGAAACTACTTCGCTGAAATGCTAGCAAATTCCAATATTATCTCTTCCAGTCATGGCTAAAATGGCTGAAATGGCTGAAAACCGTGGCTTTAACCTACAGACGGAACGCAAAGACAAATTCATTTGTCACTCGCGCGCATGTTGCAGTTTTCGCGTGAAGGGCATTATACATCACAAATCCCGTTCGGACACGGACACGGGCGATTGGCTAACAGAAGGTTTCCCGACCGCGCTCGTGCCAGCCCGCGCTGCTGGCAGCGGAGGGAAGCGCTGTGAAGTATGACTTCTGTCTGCCGCGGAGATAAAATGATTAGGCGGGCGAGAGCCAGCACACGGAAACAAACGAACGTTCTGTCCGTTAGAAACATTTGGCTATGGTCGCCAGAGGGAGAGGAGCGGCGCTAACACAGCTGCCAGCAACTGACATGGGAGAGAAATGTCAGAGATGCTAGTTTCCTCACGTGCCGTATTTCTGTATATTGGAATGAAAGGGATTCAATCAGCCTTTGTATCATCAGTAATACAAAGTACTACTGACAAAAGAAACAATTTGTTACACAATTTCCTGATAAGACACAGCTCACAGCTCATAAGCACTCTTAAGGCTAAAGATGCTTTACAGCCAGCTTAGAGCGTATTCTACGTCTGGAGCACTGGACCAAACAAATTTCCCCGTGTGCGATAATAAAGTTGATCTGAATCTGAATCTGAATATCCGTGGTACTGTGTGTGCTGCCACTGAGTGCCAGAAATCTGCATCCTCCACTCAGGGATCCTGCCAGTCAGGTATGCTGCCATTTTCAGCCCCATGAACAGATCCCACACTGGGCTCCACCACCCCAGGCCGCCCCATCCTTGCACACAATCACGTTTTTGAGAGCCCCTGTCAGGCAGGGCCTTTGGAATCGTCCTAACCCACCTCCCACCCCCCATCCCCCACCGCCCCCCCCCCCCCCCCCACATATGGTGCCCCAGCCCCCACCATTCACAGGCCCACCTCTTATCAGCACTAACATGACCACATGCCTGGAAGCACCTGCTGGTTATTACACAGCACACAGCGCCGGTGAAGGTTTTTCATAAAGCGGGGAAGAAAAAAAAAATTGGTCACAGGATGGAAAGGTGGGGCTGGCGACCGAATAATCATCATCTGCTGCAGTCACGTTTTCGTCTGCAGGTGTTGGACCACCTACAGCCGGCACGTCACAGTCACTTCCGCCTGACGCAAGCGTCACGTTGCTAATAATATATGGGACCCCTGTCAACAGTGCAAATATCCACCATATTGTTGCCGGTTGTGGTAGCAGATGCTTGTATCCCTGGTTACTGACAAAGCTCTACGATGACACACGTTTATGCATGAATCACAGGAACTGCCGTAAGATCGTGGGTCACCGAAGAGGAAGTTGGCTAATCTCGGTAAATGAGTATAGGAACGGCACGCCATTGTTCTCGAAGGTCCCTTTGTGAGCCTTCATAGCGGTGAGGTGGCCAGACGAGTCTCTCCAGTGAAGACCCCATGACCGGGGGATGGGGCGAGAGTTCAGCAGCTGATTGAAATGCAAATGCGAGTAGATGTGGGGTGTTCGGGAATAACACCGTTAAACACGCTGATCACCCCCCCTGCCCCCTCCCTGGGGTACACTCATCTGCCCACTTTCACATGGCAGGGGAAAAAGTCAGGGGGGGGGGGGGGGGGGGGACACCAGCTGAGATTAATTGGACAAACTCAGAAGGGAACAGTGAGCAACTCTGACTGACTGATTGGCTGTGAGAACCCCGCTGGAGACCGGCTGCAGCAAAAAAAACTAACTAAACAAACGGAAGCGTAGTTTTACATTCATTCATCAAACTCAGGGGCAATTTCATTACAAATTTGAGCAAATCCATAATCCTGTGTACCTGTAAAAAAAAAAAAAGTATATATATATTTACGATATTTATCAAAGTTATGTACACTGAACATACTTGTATGTATGTGGTTTAGCCCCACAGTGCAGTGATAGTCTGAATGTTGCTGCATGCTGCAGTGGGGTTTGGGGGTGTGGTTTGAGGGGTACAAGGCGAGATGGCAGCAGGAAGCCGGTGAGCCGGAAGCTCAGTTAGCATGGGCGAACATGACACCTTTTAAAGACCCAGATCAGGGCGCTGACAAGCGCTGAAGTGCTGTCTTTTCATATTGTTCCCAAGTGTACAGCTCACACATTTCACCTGCACGACCTTCATCCTGCCAGTGGAAACATTTCAGCCTGAAGCACAGCCGCTGTACATGCTAACGTTACACGCTAACCTCAAAATGTGTGTGTGCCTGCATATGAAGGATGGAGCGTGTGTGCGTGCGAAGCAGTCATGCGTGCATGCACCTGCGCATGCACGTGTGTGCTCGGTGGGTCTACTTGTGTGTGTGTGTGTGTGTGTGTGTGTGTGATCAGCGGTCATGCATGCGTGTATGTATGTATGCGCATGTGCGTGTGTGCACGATGGGTCTAGTTGTGTGTGTGTGTGTGTGTGTGTGTGTGTGTGTGTGCTCAGCGGTCATGCATGCATGTATGTGTGTATGCGCATGTGCGTGTACATACGCCCGGAACATATGTGTTCTCTCGTGCTTGCGCCGATCAGTCACGCTTCTGCACACGGCCCATACGCGAAAAAAAAGAAAGACATTCTAATACCTTCACATGACCCACTCCATCATTTACAGGCATGAAAAAAGCAGTGATCCAGCCCTGCTCCAGAATGACTAATGTCAGTGTATGGCACCCGCTGCAGTTCCCTCTATTCCATCGATATTCCCACAGAACTGCGGTCGCGTCGTGGAAACCCATTCATCTTGGGAGCAGTCACGTTTTTACCCGTGTTTCTTTTTTTTTTTTCTTTTCAAAATTCCACTCCCCCCCCCCCCCCCCCAAGGGCAAAGACTTTGCTACTCTACCAACCCCCCACCCACCCCCCTCACACATGTCCCAAACCTGCCATCATCCATTAGAGCTCCTGCAACAGCCCTAACTTATTTCAGTGCGAAATGGGGGGGGGGGGGGAGTGATGGGGGGACGCACGGTGTAGTAGATGTTCGCTGAGGGCTAGACATGTGCCAATTCATATAGATTCACTAATTTATGAATGTGCGCTAAATTTAACCTTCCTCTTTCCCTTTTTAAAACCCCATTCATCTCTGGCTGCTGCTTCTCAGCCTAGATGTGCTATAAATAGAAGATCCTCCTGACACAGCGGGGGGGGGGGGGAATAGTCTTACTCACCACAACCAATTTTGGATGCTCGTGTGCACGTGCGCGTGTGTGTGTGCTCACGTGCGCTCGCGTGCGTGAGAGAGAGAGAGCGACAGAAGACGAGCGGGAGGGAGAAAGAGAGCGAGAACGTACATATTTAAATCATGCATCTTAAAGGGCATTCCCTCTGTGTTTCAAATGCAAGGGGATGGGAGTCGGTGGGGGGGCGAGGGGGGCATGGGGGTGGCACAGTTACAGCATCTTTCATCTGAAAATACACAGTGTTTATTCAAAATGGGTTTTCCCTGTAGAACTAGCACAGTTCCGTAGCAGATAATTGTGAATCCTGTTTCCTGACAGGGGGGTGGTGAGCACTGAAAATGAGGATGCTGTTTACCCCTTCTGTAAGCGAGGCAGCTGATGGTCTTACTTTCTTCCTCGGTGTCTCTGTACACTGTCATGCGCTTTGCTATTTTTTTCCAGGTGACTGCTGATAAGGGGGTAGTTAACATGGTACTTCTGTATTTTTTTGGGGGGTGGGGGGGAGATGGAGAGGGGCAGGATTTCAGGCACATGCATTTGAAAATGTTCCCTCCTACCTGTGTATTTCATACGTAATGTGGTCTACTTACTTTTGTTCTGCTATGACTGATAGCTTATTGGAACCCGCAAAGTACATTTTTACCCCATTTGATTTTCTACCAAGTGTTTGTTCAAAAATGTTTAGCAAAATATATTTCCGTGCATTTCTGCCCCTACCTGGTTATTTCATGAGTTATCAGCAGCTGGACGACCATTATACCATTAAGCATTATACTGAAAATTAATGCATTAAATGAACCTAAATGTGAAGTTCATTTCGTTAAGTAATTCATAATTATAGTAAATTCTGCCATTTTCCTCATATTATGGAGGTTATGTAACTGGCCCCACATATGCTCATGCTGTAGCACGAACACGCTAGCCTGAAGTAAAACCATAACTTTATATGTGGCTATACATGCAGGGCACCTGTCATGTCTTCACCACAAATACCAAATACCAAATGCCACCACAGTTAAATGATGTTCAACAAAATGGCACCACAGTTAAATGGTGTTCAACTAAATGGCACCATAGTTAAATGGTGTTCAACTAAATGGCACCATAGTTAAATGGTGTTCAACTAAATGGCACTGCAGTTAAATAGTGTTCAACTAAATGGCACCATAGTTAAATGGTGTTCAACAAAATGACACCACAGTTAAATGGTGTTCAACTAAATGACACCACAGTTAAATGGTGTTAAACTAAATGGCACCGCAGTTAAATAGTGTTCAACTAAATGGCACCGCAGTTAAATGGTGTTAAACTAAATGGCACCGCAGTTAAATGATGTTAAACTAAATGGCACCATAGTTAAATGATGTTAAACTAAATGGCACCACAGTTAAATGATGTTAAACTAAATGGCACCATAGTTAAATGATGTTAAACTAAATGGCACCACAGTTAAATGATGTTAAACTAAATGGCACTGAAGTTAAATTATGTCTTCACTGCCATAGCAGATGGGGCTAAAAGCTTCTCCCAGGATTACCACTAAATTATATAAAGTGCTGGCCTCACATTGGCTACTTTACCTCACAAATGAGCTTCATCCTTCATCATCCCATGAAAATGAATCAGTTCTGCCGCACACTATATTGTCGAGCAAGATGTTCAGCGCGCCACCTTCCCTGATATTTACCGCAGACGTGGATGTCAGCGGGTCTGACATCCCTGCTCTGACATTTCGTTAAGTGGCCGCACGGACGCCTCTGACTCGCGGACGATTTTTTTTCTTCTCCAAATTAAACAGAGCTGTTTGCCCAGGGCCTGTCCAGAGCTCGTCTGCTCGCCAAACAAACAACGCGCGGCGCAATCTTCTTCATTTTGAGAAAATCACATCGCCCCGTGACATGTCAACAGAGCTGCCGGGAGAGATTAGAGAGGTCGGTGTCACGGAATTGCTCCGCCTGATGTCCGCCTGGTATTTGCAGACATTAAAAGCTGTCATTTTATTACGCGGCACTCCTCCAGATTAGCGTGCTTTGCCATCAGGATGTGGCAACTCATCGATTGGTTTTGTGTGCAAATGGTCTGTGAGACACTTGATGAAAGATGGAACACGATCGGCGTCCAAGTTCTGCCTGGGGAAAATGCGCGCAATCTGCTGGTCTGGTGATTCAGCCAGGAGAATTACTCTGCAGTAATGACATCAGTAATGTCTGTCATCTGTGGGAAGTCTGTCATCTGCTGGGGGTTGGGGGGGGGGGGGAGGGGGGGGTACATATAAGGTTATTTTTATATGAGAACATGGATCTGATAATATACCTCTCTGCCGACTGCGTGGTTGAGAGCTGACCGTGTTACTGTAAATGACACTACACTATGAGCGAATGGAAACTATTTTAAGAGAATCTAGTTACCCCATTAACCCCCACACCCCTGCCCTGAAATAATTGCACCTTCCTGATGATGATGGTGATGATGATGATTATTATTTTTATTTTTTAATTTTTTATTTTTACTAGAAATATTATATCATTATTATCATTATGTATTTTTTAAAAGAAAACATTACTTCATGTGGTGAACTGCTCAGGGATTTGGTGATCTTAACAGGTCCCGAGAATGACCTTTTAAAATGACAGATTGCAGAGGAGGGAGTATAAACCAACAATACTTGCACGGCTATAAACGGAACGCCTTGGGGCGCCACGTTTTTTTTCCGAACAGGCACTGTATAGATCATTTCCGATTCGACAGAGTCTCGGCGCTTCAGTGATTCATTGCGGACGTGCATCAGGAAGTAACGAGGCTGAAAAACGCGAGGAGGAGATGGAAGCGGGACGAGGAAGCAGGAGGAGGAGGAGGAGGAGAACCACCGAAAGAGGAATTTGACGTGCTTCGTACGTCACTCCCACCGGCGAGAGCGGTTATCGTATCGTTTCCGCTCTTTTTCGTTCCTTTCGAGATTTCACAGTTTGTGTTCCTGTCGAGAGAGGAGAAATAATTGTCTGGGGGAACAAGACATAGTAGACAAATCAAAGTGATATCTGCATATAACTTTATCAAGTGTTTCTGTTTATTTTACATTATAAAAATTACATTCCTTGCAGTACTTTACCACAGTACCGCATTTTAACCATAACAAAGATTGGGGTGGCTAGCCATGAGGAAAAACCACATCACATATGTTTCCCACACAGGGTATAGTAACTGTCATACATCAGACGCTGTGCGATTCCATTCAAGGGTGGTCTTTAAGCTGCATAAACCACATCTGCATCTCTAGCGAGACTGTCACTCCCTTGTAGGTGTTTACAATGAAGCCACATTGATTCAGTAAGTGGCTTTATCCACTCAAGCATCTCTCCCACTCTCAGCTGATTATTTTAACCATCCTGCCGCATTAATTTAATAACCGGGGTTATTTCTCCCCCCGGCAGGCTCGGAAGAGGCCGCGCGCTCCAGTCGCTGCATTAACATGCTAACGCAATTATCGCGCAAATGAAAAATTGACGAAAGAAAGATGGATTAACGACCGCTTAATCGGCGATTTGGGGGACGAGTCGCAGGGCCCTGTACACCCCTGTAAACGCTCCGTTCCCGGGACAGGGCCGACAGAGCGCTCCCGCTCGCCTGGCCCGTTTCTCAACGTTACTCAACATGTCCTGCATGGCGCACAGATGCTGCAGCACATCTTGAGAAATAAATGAGGAAGAAACCTTGCCGCGTGTGAATTACAGCCGGTCCGTCCTCTCCAGCTGTGCACCTCTTTCTTCAGTGACCTTTTCACCCCTTTTTTCATAAATTAAAGAAAAACTTCTGTATCATTATTAGTCTATGGAATCATCAAATATACTGAATACTGTATGTAGATTCAATATGAGCACACCAAAGAGTGAAATGTGAAGGAAAAAAAACATGATGGATTAAAACAGATGTATTAAATGTAAAATTATTTCTGAAGAAATACTTTTGTATTTTAAGTATGTCAAGGTTCTTCAAGGTTTTCTTTATTAAGGAATGCATTTATTCTCCATCTGTTTTCATTTTATGCATAGCGCTTCGAAACTCTTTTATTCGTGACTTAAAGCGCAAGGTAAAAAAAAAAAAAAAACGTATGGAAGGTAAAATATTTATATTGCATTTATTTGCCAGACAGACTCCAGCATCTAGGACGAAGTTTAGAGATTACATTTGAGACAGTGTTCCTTTATACAGCTTGGTATCTAGAGCTACAGTCTTTTCTCAAAGATCAAAGTACTGAGGATTCTCAACCAGAAACAACATCCAAGGAACATGGCCATGGAGCCTTCCCAATCCCCAAAATGGACATTGCTAATGTGTGCTGTCAATCGCTGATCACTGATTACTAATCAACCCGATCATGGGGTTGCGATGCTTCACTTCCCCATCACTGGTATTATCCAATCACACACTGAGAACAGCAGGAATAGAAAAATCGACGTATCGATCAATTGGTAGAACAACTGTTTGTTCAGTGACGCAAACGTTACTGTGACAGTTTGAGAATATTATTCAAAAAAAAGTCTTCTGTCTTCGCACATTTTTGCAAAAGTATGGCTCATATTGCTGGAGAATTGTTGTGTGTTTGTACGGTGTGCCAGACATGCTCTTCTGACGTTAGTGTTCAGCCAAACACCCTAACGTTCAGTCATGTTAACTTGTGTCCAAGTGGGGAAAGCTGGAAACATGCAGATTAATTTCAAGAGTAGCTTTAATTTAACTTCACAATTCAAGTTAATTAAGAATTCTCCCTGGATAATGAGAGCTCTACTGTATGTAGGCCTACATTTTAAATAGCCTGTAGCAACTGTTGAATGTGTAACAATGGTAAGGTTTGTGGTCATTGTGCATACTCACAGAAACCACTACAATGATAAAGTTCACTTTTGCAAAACAATGTAGCAGATCATTCAGAACATTTTGTCCTAGTCCTGCTCACTTCATTGATCAATGTCAAATAATAACTCCTGAGAAGAACTCCTGCTGGGGATGTAAGGTATTTTACCGACCTTACAGTTAGAAACAGGGTGAGCTTTTTCTGTTTTTGCTGTTGTCATTGTTTTTTTTTGTGTTTTAAAAAAAAGGAAGGCTGGCAATCAGGGGTAAGGCTTTTTTGCAGAATGCACAGTGCTCGTGGAATTATAGAGGATGTCATTCGAGGAGACGAGACGGTGCCTGAGAACTTGCGAGCGGGCAATCCTGGAGCCACCCCTTCCCCACGTCGCTACGACCGAGACGCTAGCCATGGCTAATGAGTCCCTAATGATGGCTGGGAGAGAGGGAGATCTGTATCGATATGGACAGCATGCAATGGGGGTCTTATTAGATTGGCAGGTCTCCAAGACACTCAAGGGTGTGCTCCCCCCCCCCCCCCCCCCCCCAAAAAAAAATAAAATAGAACTGCCCATTCCTCACAGAAGCCAGCATTCTGCAGCAGGATCAAGGTGTCCATCTTTGTGGGGATGTACCTGGAAGCTGGTTGATTGGACAGACTGGTATGAAGATACCCACCCCCCCACCCCCCCCACACACACATACCCACATCCCCCCTTGTGAGACAACTGTGATCATCAATTTGAGATTTTTTCAAGCACCACTTCAGCACTTCAGTTAGTGGCACATCTGAACAGAGGATTACCAAGGGTCATGTGACAATTTCAAAGAAAGAAGAGCAGTTCTACACCCCACCCCTACCCAACCCCCTTGAATTCCCTTCATCCCTACCACCACCCCTTAAAACAGCTTGAGAACTGAATGTTTGTGAACCCTGAGATGGACGAACCCCCTCCCCCCCCCGGGTTTAATGGGCACTCCTCCTCTGTGTGTTTGACAGCGGGCGGAACTAGACCGTGACAAGGCCTCAAGGAGCCCCACTAATAATTGCTTTAATCGTTGAGCTCCAGCTGCACCTTCTGAGCAGTCATCTGACAGGTATTTCCTCCTCACTTTCCAGCTGCATACCTTGTGTGAATGCAGTGGAATGTTATTGGGAGTGCAGGACCAGGGGTGGCAGTTATGTTTTATGAACCCGAGCTCAGTGGCGTTATGTTGTGGTGCAGTAATTAGGCAATGACTCGAGCCTGCTCCAAAACTCCAACAACCCCCCACCTCTCCTCAAGCCCCTGGTCCCTCACTCAAACCACCCCCCCCCCTCCCCACTCCCGCCTGCTCCAACACTCCTGCCTTGCAGGGTGCAGTGACTTCTTTTGGTTCAAAGGTCATAGAGAAAAGGGGGCGGAGTCAGAGATACCATAAGAGGCTCACGTAAAGGATCGGAACAGGAACAAGGCATGCCTGGTGCCTTTGGCTGAACTCCCATCCCAGGGCATTTAGTTCAGGGCATATGACACCTCCACGCTTCAGCCAAAGAACTGAAAAAAGGGACAGGGTTTGCACTTTCGGTAATTAGAGCTCCATATTCCTCTGTTGTGAAAGGAGGTGATTGTTTAATCTCTATACTCCTGGGATACTGTTCTGTTCAATGAAAATCGTTTTTTGTAAGACCTTCATGGCTTCAGTTAGGTGCTGCAGTACAGCTTGCTCATGAAATCTGCCCAAGAGGAAGGTCTTTCTCCACCACAACAGAAAATACAGAAGATGACAATGATGCCGTTCACAGATAATGACAGATGTTGATGACAGATAATGATTGAATAACTGAAAATGAATTATGGCGATGATGATAGATGATAAGGAAGGATGACTGGGAGAGATAATTGATGGTAATATGGGATACTAATGATTTTAACCAACATTGATAATAGAAGGTGATGAATGGTGATGAGTCATAATTATGGATTAGGATTGATGATGGATGATAGTGGATAGCATATGGAAAATAATCATAGTTATAAAATGAGCACTAAAGAAGCAAATGTTTACATTTTAAAATATGACAGCAAACAATTCCGCATGTCCTATGGCAAAACAATAATTATTTGAAGTTTCTTAATTGACATGGAAAAGGGTAGTCTGTTCTGTAAGACTTCAGCCTCAAATCAGATTCCCTATCTAAAACAACATTAATCTGCATTCACTGATTATGTACCATCCACATTAAAATATTTGGCAGGCATCACAATAAAGTGGAAGGAATTAGCAACATTCGTTTTGAAAATATTAGAAAAGGGGTTTTGGTACTTCTGCAACAGGAGGGATTCGTCATGGCAACAGTCGCACTGGCAACAGCATCATCCTGAAGGGGCCTCAGTGACACTCCTGTCCCAGGGGTTGTCATGCCACCCGGCGTAGTGATGACATCACGCACGGCTTGCTCTGATGCCCCCTCAGCGCGTGCCCTTCGACGGGGCACGTGCCAGCCTTCTCCCTTCCTTGTCGGTCCTTTGAACCAAGAAATCGTTTTTCGTGACAGCCCCCCAAGGTCCCCATTCCTAACGCCGGAAGGGACAAGCGCTGTGCGCTCGAGCACTGTCGCCGACGGCTTTGCGCTGTTCTGTAAGGCAACACGTCTAGGGCAGTGGAGGGCGGGAACACGCCAGGGCTCTGAACCCACTTTGCAAGTACCCGTCACACATGACAGCTCCCACGCAAGGTGCGCCATTCTGGATGGCACGTTCAGTTCGGCTGCAAATGCAGGAGAGAAAATCCATTTTATTTCTGATTCGTCCCTCATTGTTCTCCAGTGGAAACATCGCACAATAGCACTGCGCACTGACAACACAGGTTCCGCTTTTGAGATTCCGGTACGTCCTTGTTTTCGCGAAACAATTCTAAAGTGGCGCAGTACAGTATCTCAGTTCATTTTAGCATTCAGAGGATCTGGTCCACTGCATGTGAAAAGAGTTAAAGGAGGAATGCTTGAGGAAGTACCTTTATTCAAGTCAGAGTAGATGAAGCTGAACTCTCCCTGCAGGTTTGGATATGTATACATCTGAAGGTCTCTGTGAACAGTTGAATAAATCAACAAATGCGTTTCTTGCCCAGGGGGAACTTATTAGTTATTAATCTGCTGTCCTTGGAGCCAATTCTTTGCGTTGGTGAGCTTAACTGAAGCTTAAGACCACAGAAACAGGAAATAATCAGCAATAATGAGGAAAAAGTAAAAAATAGAGGAAATGAAAAATTTAAAAACTGCTGAAGAAGACACACATTAATGATGAATCTGATGTTCTTGTCCCGAGCAACTTAGCTGAAGATTAGCATAAGTGACTGACAGTGACTGAACAGCAAGCACAGACACAGGAATTATTGAACAAAAACAACAATATCAAATATAAAAAAATCAGTATGAACGTATGTGAAAACAGTGCTATGATGGACATGTGGTCAAGTGCACAGATACAGCAGCAGCAGTAGCAGAATGTAAATGGCAGACGGAAGGGTATACAAGAAACCAAGAAGCCGAGGCGGGGGAGCAGGGGGGTGGGCTGGCCTCATTTCAATCAATGGCATCGCTTGTCGGTGGGTAGAAGGCCAGAGACAGTCCTATTGAAACAAACCATGGAAATAGACATAGAAAAAGAAAATTAATAAAAACTAAATTTGCTAGGCATAAATATGTGGCCTGAATAGACTGCCGCTATCCGACCTATCCCAAATTTTTGTTGTAAGTTTAGCCGCTGTGCACAAGAAAACATTCACTCTCATACACGTCATATAATTAAAGAACACTGATGATTGACATGAGAGCAAGACAGAGATAGAGAGAGAGAGAGCGAGAGCGAGCGAGGGAGAGAGAGCGAGCGAGGGAGAGACTTTTTTTCGCCAAGCTTGTCATGCAGTACTTACAGCAATTTGAAAAATGGTCTTAAAATGTTTATGAAACAATAATGTTGTTTCTTCATGCAACCTCATATCTGTGAGGCTTAGTGAGGAACCCGTACACCGTTTGTTTTTTGTGCATGTGCGTGCGTGTGTGTGTGTGTGTGTGTGTGTACTTGCACACATGCACATGTTTGCTAAAAAAAAAAAGAATTCCCATCCTCAGAATTCTGGAAGCAGACACCGTACGTGGACATTTATTTTACCTTTCTCAAATAAGGGCAGGGGCATTTATAGCTGAGCGCGTAACTGAAGAACATGGAGAGGGGTGCCAGGTATCCTTGTGAGGCAGATGATCCCAGTGTAGTCTTCATGAGAGCTTATCTGGCGGAGAGAGGGAGCCACGTGGGCTGCAATGCTGGGGAACATTGTGCTCTGCAGAGAAAGCAGAGGTGTTGCATGACCACTGTAAACAGGAAGACAATGTTCACAGGCCAACTTGGCAGACTGTGTCTTTAAAAAATGCTACACTTGGATTTAATGTGGGTGCAACCATGCAAGGTTATTGATATATTCAGGGTTCCAATACTTAAAAAAAAAAAAATGTCAATAGGTTTTTTCCCCACTCAACTCGGTCTTCAATGTGCTGATGTAATGGACCTTTCAAAATCCTATCAATTTCAATGTGAGCTATACAAATATTGGTTACGGACCCTGTCTGTAAGCATTTTCTTTGGAATATTACTCCACCGTATGAGAAATTGCATTGGATCTGAGGTTTTCAATTTCATAACAACTTAAAAGTGCGGTGTGCAAGTTTGGAGAAACAAGCAGAAGAGAAAAAAAATATTCCATCACCTCCCCTTAGCTCTCCCCACAAATCCCTGCCCTCCAAACACATGCATGTGCGCTGCCTGTCGTCTGAGTACTGTAGAGAGGACAAGAGCGTTGAAAAGTAAAAAGTAGGGAGAGTTAAGCACATCGTTCCTAGCTATGTTGGCTGCACAGTCCGCTAAAACCCAAAGCACACCTGGATTAATTAGCATCTGACTAGCAGGAGCACTTAATGTGACAACAAAGTGCCGGCTAATGGCACAACAGTAGCGCTAAGCAGCGCTAACTGCCAGTCCTGGGTTTTATCACCAGGGTTCTAAACTGGCTGATCCGTCACAGGGCATTGCTTGGCAGAGCAGGAAATGGCGAATGGCCACACTCCTGCGCAAGGGGTCATATTTGCGTTTTCTAAAATGACCAATTTGTTGCAAGCAGCCAGGTGGTAGTTTGCCTTTTTTTTTTTTCCTTTGCCTCTTTTTCAAAAACAGGTGTTGTTGTGGCAACAGAAGTGAGGTCACGTTGCCGTGTGTTGTCCAGCTCGTTAGCCCGTCCGAGCCGTTGCTTTCACAGCAGTCGTTTTACTTGGGTACCCCAACACTTTTCCTGAAGGTGGATTTACTCTGCAGGTATCCAAAGGCGACAATTACAGATTAAAGATTCAAAATGTACATCAAACGAACACTTGGTCGCTCATGATAATAGGGTAAGCATTTAAAAAGCACCTATCAATGACAAGCATGCCGAGTGAGGCCATTCCAACAGTCTTTTGTCATTTCTTTCTGTGGTCTGTGTAAATCTTGGTCATCATCATATTTACACAATGATTTGAATTTAGAAATTTAGGTGAATGGTAGATTTGATCTTCAGGAATTCATTTCTGGTATTGATTCTGTTTTGAACGACTTTTGCATTTTTCTCCTCTCCGGCGAAATGGTCGAGTGCGAGATCTGTACCTCACTTTCCCAAAAGGAGAAATGATGTGTCCTGGAGGCTAATAACAATGCTATCAATGCTAATATAATTTCATATTGTGCTTTTCTTTTTTTAACAGGATGCCAGTAATAATGGCATTTGTAATGATGGATGGTTGCCTGAAGGTCTCTCTCTCTCTCTTTTCTCTCTCTCTCTCTTTCTCACTGACTATCTCAGACTGTCAAACTCTAACACTACCCAGAAAGTTTTCATCCATCACGTCCTTGCTGCTGTTGTTATCATTCTTGATGTTGGATGCAGTTATGATCGGGTTCAAGATAAGCACCCAAAATGCTGTGGCTCACGCCTTTTCAAGGCCTTGCCCGACCCAAAGGGGTATCCTTCACCCTTAATTTTTTAGAAAGCTACATTCAGTTATACTTGTCATTCTCAGCCCTTTCCCCAGAAGTGCGTCAAAGACCACGCGACGAAGAATCGACCGGCCCAAGTTGCGCGGTATGACCGCGCGATTTTAATTTCACACGCAGGAACTGTGGCTCTCGGTTGCGCCGTTTCCGCGGCCTGTGTGAAAATGCCATCATCGCCTCTGTTTCGCTCGCGCAGGTCAGGGACGACGCATTACAGCCCGAAGGCGTGGCGGTTACACTCACGTTTTAGACTCACGCCAGTGACCTTGCAGTCACAATGACCCGTCGTTTCCATGGCTAATTGACATCAATTAGCCACACTAATATGTCTGACGGCGGTAGAGAACGGGCCCTCAGGGAGGCAATCAGTGATCTTTAGGAGTCACTCCCCCCCTCACTCCCCTGTGGAGGTGGTCCCCCTTTGTGGTCCCCAATCACTTCTGACCCCCAGAAATATAATTACAACACACAGGATAATTCCATCAGGGAGGGATTAAGGAAGAGCAGGTATGGAAGTTGAAAATGTCAGGCTCTGCAGACTTTTGGGAATTTAACCCCTTCAGGGATAAGTCTATGGAAAGGGTTGAGGGATTGTTTCAGAATGAAATGGGGGAGAGCTTGCAAAGGCTTTGAGTTTTTTTTTTTTTTTTGTCCAAATAAGCTAATACACATAGCTCCAGGCAACCTGGGGGCTTGTCCCACCTCCCCCCCCCCCCCCCCGGCCCCCCAGGATTCCCAAGCCACAGAGAACCTCATAAACACGCCGCGCTGTCACCACAGCAACGCTCCAAAACACCGCACCGCCAGGAAGAAATTGGTCTGCATTGGGCGTCCCTTCTCTTTTGTTTATTTTGTTAAAAAAACTGATTTCATTTGTTTTTAGCAGGTTGTTCCATTCCCTAGTGTGCACTGCCGCTACAAAAAATAATAATCTAATCCTTTTGGTGGGAGAACGTCATGTTTTTTTTAGGAGCTGATATTCTTTTGGGATGAAATGGATAAAGGTGGGGTCACTGTAGGTCTTTAGCCAAATTGAACCCCTTTGCTCTACAGCCTTACAAAAGGACCACATGTTTTTGTGGTGTAATATTGTGGTAATCTATCCCTAATATTACACATGTGTGAAGTTAGGGATAGATTACTCCGAGGTAACGGACTGTTAACGGAGTTAATAAATTATGATGCACTTAAAAAAAAAAGGTTTAATCATAATTTTGAAAAGAACTGCTGATTTGTTTATTTTAAAAAAGGTATATGAAGACCCCAAGGCCAGTTAGAATGATCAATTCCAAATATTTACTTCAGATTTCTAACAGAACATAAGTTATGGTAATGAATGTAACTACGCATATATTAATTAAGCTCAAGAGTTTGTGGGAAAGGTATGTGTGTGCATCACTAATTAGTCTCTGGGACTCAATTTGGAGACTTGAAAAGGCTGTGTGTGCATGCATGCGTGCGTGCGTGCGTGTGTGTGTGCGCGTGTGTGTGTGCTCTTAGCAAAATCGTATAATTTTTGATGGAATGTCAACTGATATCTATACATTTTAGCCTATATAATGTTTGAGTTTTGAATTTCAGATCTGGCCTGAATCACAGATGAGTGTTTTGGGTTCAAAGCTGGGTCAAAACACAAATGACACATATTGGTCACTGTTATGTAATCTGAAAAGAATCTCTTCCCAGCCTGTAGGCAGTTCCCAGACATCTATTAGCTATCTCTCGGACCACTTTAGGCAGTGTTCAGAGCTGGTTTTGGCAGTGTGTAGGCAGTTCTGTGGAGGGGCAGGCTATTCTGCACAGATTTTCTCTTAAGTGTTTGTGTGCAGAACAGTTTTTGTGTGCACTGAGAAGCTTGTGTGTGCGTGTAGAGCAGTTTTTGTGTGCGTGGAGAAGTTTGTGTACACATAGGCAGTTTTGAGAGAACGAGGATTGCCCTTCAGGGCCACCATAGTTACCTAATCATATTTTTGCAAGCTAATTAATGTGACATCAAGAATAACCTGTGGTAATTAGAGAATGAAAAGTTTGCTGGAAGAGACATAGAAGCGTATACATGCCAGTGGAAAAATCCAACCCTAATTATGTTGTGTGTTACTGTTTGACTTGTTTGGCAGGAGGCTCCAAAGGCCTGCCAGCAAGCCCGTTTTCATTTTATTTCATTTTATTGTATTTTTTAATTTATCTTATTTTGTTTTGGCGGGGGGAGGGGGGGGTGGCTATGTGTGAAGTGTGTGCTAATTATTTTTGAAATACTGTGCTAAGCTCCCACCTCAGCTTGACGACCTTGCGATGTGACGGTGCAATGTTGCTGTAGATGGTAGAGGTCAGTGTCTTTCATGCATGTGTGAGTTACAACTGGATAATGAAGCAACACCATATGTCATGGCAGTGAAAATAAATTGATCTGGGTGGTGGGGTGCTGGGAGAGGCGGAGGTGGGGGGCATTATTTGTGCCATGTATTGCTTCTTTGGCTGATTCTTTCATTCAGAGCAACTTCTGGCTACCTTAACCTCCTTCATGGTGGCCATTGCAGTGCCTATATAACTGCCATTGGAGGTGCATGACCATTGCATTATTGTTCATAATGCAGTTTGCCCGCTTGTTCAGTCAAAATTGATGTTTATACTCATAAAGAGGGCAAAATATGCAAAGAGAACATAGAAGAATGAGGCTATTGTTTGTATTCCTATCTGGAAAGATGTCTGAACGGCTCTTTTTCTTGCAACAGCCATCACCGACATGGCAATTTCCTGTAGAATGAGGTTGCTCGGTTCGCCTCGAATGAAGGCGTTCGGTTCTCCGTGTGGATTGAGTTCTTTGATGTTTCACGAACAGGGTGAGTAAGGGGTTTCTTAAGCTTAATTGCTTTCTACTTTCAATCAGGGTGTATGTAAGCAAATTAGATTTGATTTGTGCTTTTTAATCCCCCCACCGATACGTATATATCTTTATATATCATACATATCTTTATATATCATACATATCATATCATACCCGGTGTGGGTAAGGGTTGGTTATGTGTATGTTCATTGTGCATCCACAAAGTACAACAGTGATTGGCTGTGAGATTTCTGAGCACAAAAACAACAGACACATCACTTTTTACAGCTAATTAAATGAAGTAAATGAAGTGTACAGCATTATTAACTTAATTGTGCACCAGTGCTTTAGGCATGTGAAAAGAAACCCACTATAATTACGGATAAGTGCAGGAGATATTTTTTTGGGGAGAAGAGCGAGATGCCTGGAACAATTCCAATTTTAGAGGGATTTGCATGCCACCATCTACAGATATACAGCATTTCTGTATTCATAAGGCTATCATGGGCAGCATAGAGAAGATTTAAAGATCTTGTGTTGACTGCCCCATAAACCTGAATGATGTCTTGCTAGTGTTCATTACACTATAAGGGCCAATCCACTACAAGCCAGTGCTGTGAGGAGCAATGTTACACCGAAAAGCTTGTAAATTCTCCAAACAGCTCATGAACTATGCATGTGCACGTGCACTTTTGCGTGTGTGTGCGTGTGTGTGTTTCTGTATGAAGCATAATACGAAATTGATCAAGCAAACCTCAACTTTTCATGATGCCCTGTGTAGACATATTAGGTATTCTATTTCACATTGGAATACACTTTAAATAATTTCTAAAAACAAAACAAGAAAGATTGGCCAAGTTAATTCTTACACAACACTGTCAAAGTTGGCAATTACTTGCGGTGTTGAGAAGGGATATTACCTTCACCGTCAGTACCTGAGACCCCCAGACACCCGAAGAGCCACACTTATCCATTTCATTTCTTTAGCAGTGTACTTGTGTTGTGTGTATTTTCATTATCAATGAGAGAACATTATAACCATGAGAGCAGCCACAGTGTCAAATAGGAAATTGACCTTGTGGTAGAAAAAGAAAATATTTTGCAGCCGTGAATGAGATGAAGCTCGAGAGCAGACTCAGAGGGTATGCACCCATTTTAACACGTCTCCCCCTCTCAACTGACAAAAAAACACAGGCTCCTCAACGGTCACCCCAAGGTCCTTGACAGAATTTCACATCACTAAAGTTTTTATCTGGGGAGCTAATCTCTATGAACGTAGATATAGAATTATAATTCTATATTTATTTTTGGAAAATATTTTTTTCTGCTGGAATCAGCCACAAAAAAAAAATAATGATACCACGCTGATTCAATCCAGTTTTATCAGCGTCTCCATGCAATTATTGTAATGATGTGACTGTGGAGGCAGCATACTGCCGAGGCTGCTTAATTGTAACTGTGTCTTATCAAGCCTCTATCTGAATAATTTTCACTGATTTTTTTTTTTTTTTTTTCACAGTCGTATGCAATCAAAATGTCCATGAAATTAAACTTTTAATCATCCGTTCCTTTCAAGCAACTTGTGGTTTAATCTACCACCAGTTGTCGGAAAGGTTTAAGAGCCTTTTTGTTTCGTAACAGGACATGTTGAAGCTTTATTAATTCATTGCAAAACTGATGAAAAAAAAGAAAAAAAAAATGTCTGCTCGGTTAACAAAATAAACAGCCTGCCAAGCATAAAATCCCAGTAAGACTAGCACTCCCCAGATTTCAGCCTATATTGCATGTCAGACAGCATTATCATTCTCTCAGCAGGATAACAGCCAATAGCTTACAACTGAACCGAGGAGGGAGGAAGATCTATTAATAGAATTGATTGAAAGATGTATTCCTTAGATAGTATGTGTTATGTGGGCTTACAAGCTAACCTTTCCCATCGCCTCTGTGGAGGAGCTCCAGTTAGCCGTGCACGTGAGTCTGAATCTTAGTGTTGCTCAAGACACTGATGTGTTCCTTCGGCAGTAAAAAAAGAGAAGGTATTTAAACTGGTAGAAATGCCCACATACCAGTGTTGGAGGGCTCATAAAAAGACCTCTTTCTTGAGGGACAGTGCATGTATGCCTGCCTGTGTGCATATGTGTGTGCATGTTTTTTGTTTGTGTAAGTTTGTGTGTGTGTGTGTAAGAGAGAGAGAGAGAGTACCTGTGTGTGTGTGTGTGCGTGTGTGCGTGTGTGTGTGTGCATGCTTTCCTGTGCTGGTTTGTATCAGCCCTGTCCAATACCTTAACTGGAGCTGTGCTACACAGGTGAGTTGTGGGTAGAGTTGGCAAACTTTGACTCCACTGACATTGGCTCTCAACCCTGAAGACTTTTGACACAGGAAGGGGGGAAAGAGCAAGCCATCATCACAGATTATAGCAAATAAGATATGACGATGAAACAGGTCTATCCACAGCAAGTTCTAAGCCATTCTCACTGTGCATAAAATGTGATGCCAGTGTTTGGTATGGTGTTATATGCAACCGCTGTAGTTCCTGGTTATGCTTATTTGGCAGAAAAACAGAGGTCTTGCTGTACAAGGTCAGCAGACGCTGGCAATAGCTCCAGCGCGGCGCTAGAAAAGATGTGGTCGGCTGTTTGCATGATGAATTCGTTGCATGTCCAGGTAGGATCAGTTCCATTTTTATCTGTGTCATAAATGCAGCCCAGGGAGGTGGAGCTTGGTCAGCATCTCTCATCGCTCACCGCCAAGCCCCCTCCCACCCCCCCGCACGATCTGCTTGCTCAGGCTGCACATGAAGCGCTCTCTCCCGGCCCACGCCTGTGAAATTTAAACCTGCGGGGCTGGCTGCAGTGCAGGTAGAGCAGGTGGCAGGTGTCTCCTGTCCCGGAGGAGTGCCCGCGTCTGTCCTTTTCAACAGAGGGTGCCGTGATGTGCATATCTCGTGAAAACAACGGGGTATTCAAAATTTGGAAAAGAAAAAAAGGGGGGGACAACCATAAAAATAAATTCCGTTCAGGAATGGGAAACAGACCAATGACGCACCCTGAAAGGGGTCCTGAGGGGCGAGTGTATTTGCTGAAGTTTGTTCCAAATGCTTAGTTGCATACAAAAGAATGCTGAATATAAAACCACAGTAAGCTCTTTTCACTGAATGTGCGTGCACAGTCTAAAAAAAGTCAATTCGAGTAAACGACCGAGCTAACGAAAATAATGAGAAAAGAAGGTGGCACAAAAACCCCGAAATGGACCCACCCCTCATCGCATGCTCCTGATCTATGGGGAATTTTTCAGTTAGTTTATTGAATTTCAGTTGATTTGCCTAATTTGGTTTTGAATTTAAATGGATTCGATCCTAAAGGCCCTGGTGCCCACAACGGTCGTTCATTACCATGGGAAAGATGCAGCGTCGCAGGGGCCACGTCTTCTGTGTCTCGCTGCCGAACAGAATGCTGTTTTCTACTCTTCACAACACCCATCTTGTTCGCTAAAAAAAAAATCTGGATCTTTTTGTGATGCAGGTGACGAATAGCAAGCCCACGGGAAATAAATCTCACTCATCTCAGCTGTTTTTGAGCTGTCGTAAGCTTTTATTGTTTTTTTTTGTTTTTTTTTTGTGAGCACATTTGTCTTTTCCCTTTTGTATTTTCAAAATGCATACATGTATACTGCAAATGCAGTACACGTATATAATAACAACCATGTAACATTAATTCAAACAGTAACAAACAGAAAATTCATGAATATAGATGAAACATATTCAATGGGAGTAGAGCTCTTAACATTGTGGTTATAGGGCTGGTAGATAATAATAATAATAATAATAATAATAATACCAACAACAGCAAATAAAATATAATAAATAAAAAACCCTTCGGCTCTCTGGGGAAGGGCAAGGCCAAAATGGCCGAGGACCTTGGCGCTTGTCAATATCCATCACGGGCGCCCATCTCACCACGTGTCACCCTGGCGCAATGTCATCCGCGCGCGACCTTCCCGGTATCAATAATGGATGAGGGGGACGGAGGAGGCGGGAACGCGCATGCGTGTGCGTTCGTTACTGTACGCGGAAGGCCCCCGCCCGCCGTTCCCCTGAGAAGAGCCTGAAGTGTGGGGGCGGAGCCACAGGCCACGCCCCACATCTTAGCTATCTACAGGCGTAAAAATAATTATGAGCTCCCTAAAATTAAATTTAAAACGTTCCCAAAAAATGTAGCGAAGGAAATACTTTTATATAAACTTTATGACATATGAGAGATTCACTGTGATTGCTAACCTAACTTCGATAGTAGCTGTCAATTAATAAAAAGTACCTAATCCATTTCACCACTGGAACGCGAAGGGAAGCCCCACTGACCTACAGGCAGTGCAAAGGGGAGTGTGAAAGAGTAACTTTCTCATATATGCTGGGGGAAATTTGTTGGTGAGGGGTCATAGGTCCATGACCTATTGGCATTCCACCGTGCTTACTTATTGATTATTGATAAGATACTCGCTATTTGTCATTCCTTAATTGCAATTCTCCTGGTGTATAGTAAGCTGACATAAAATAAAATGACAGTTTTCATATCTAGCTTTACCACCTTTGACTTCTCAGTCCAAGTCTTCTAGTCTTGAAGCAGTGCTCCAGAAACTAAATGACAAGCCGAAATGGACCATTACCCTGTTCTCATTATCTATTCATTAGCTATTCTTATAATGTTAGTTTCCAGCTTCATTTAACCATAATGCAGTTAGTATCCCTCCAATGAAAGGAAACAACTCTAACTACAGCACCAGCTGAGGAGCTAACTGCAAAATGATTTGCTTTTTTAAAAGTGTGTGCATTGAGTGAATTATAATACAGCAGAATGACCCATAATTTGCACATTAGTGCATTGATATCCTGCTTTCTTGTGTGTTTTGTTCACTGACATGCCTGGGGAGAAGTTACTGTGGAACAATGTCCTCTGCTTGACTGGGCCCTCCAGGACAGGTGCCAGTGTTTGGACCTCTGAAATCCGCTTCTGTTCTGCGGCTTGCGGTCACGTGCGATTCCATGCGAAATCGCGGATGTGAGTTCGCCGTAGAAAAAAAAAATCCCGTTAGGTCGGCTGAGCAGGCTGCGGTTCGCCCCATGCGGGACGCAGCTGCTGTTTACCGTAAACACGCACGCCTCCCGCGCCGAGCGCAAACGCTGGCCGCGAGATAACTGGATGCCTGCTGAACTGGAACCGAGAACGTAGCCGCGGAGCGCGAGCGGCGGCGGCGGCTTCGGCTGAGAGGACTGATGAGCGCGGACCGCGTCAAAGTCGCCCCCCCCCCGCCCCTCCCCCACCCCCCTTCCCGGGTTTGGGAACGTAGGCCGTCGAGCAAGGCCACCGTCGATGGCGTAACGTTTGCGCCGCTCGCCGACTGCACGCTTAGGCGCACACACGCGGACTACCCGGACAAATGTCGCTCGCCTCCCGGTAGTAGATGCTAACGTGCTCCAGCGCGCTCAACTTCCCCCGGTTCTCCTCGGAAGCCTGGGAACTCGCCCATAAACAAGGAGCATCGATCGCGCTCGGAGGCGGAGGCGTCTTAGGAAGCTTTGGCTTCGTATCGCGGACCCAATTCCCCCGCCCACCCGATCCCCCCCTGCCCCCCACACTCCCTCCCTCTTCTACTTTCCCCCCATTCAGAACAGATGATTGGTGCTCTCTGGCAAGACCACTCAAATAGCATGTTGCCAAGTGGCTTTCTGAGCACTTAATCCATACACATGTGAGGCACGAGTCAATATAAAGGCCTTCCGTGTGCGTGATTTGTTGGCTTTGTTTATCAAAATTCCCCCTCCCTGGTTCCCAGTCAGACATTAATTTGATTTGAGTCGATTTGAGACATTGAATGGCTCTGATGTGCAAAGACGGATTTCCATTTAGAATTTGGCGAATTATATTGATGTTCTTTTAAGCATGCAACGTCTTGGCCTCACCGCTTTCGCGTTATTTTTGAAGGGGTCAAACTATTTACCAGCTCCTGTCAAGTGGTCTTTACATAACCCGCCGTTTCCACACCACAGGACCCTCCAGCCCCATCCTCATCGTCACTTTCTTCCTCGCCTTCCTCTCGCCTGTTCTTCCACAACCTCCTCCTCTCAGGGCCCTGGTGAGTTCCAGACGTTGGGTCTTGGGAAGCTTGAGATGGCCTCCGAGTAAACTGTGACTCGGTGACCTCGAGAGAGAGAGAGAGAGAGAGAGAGAGAGAGAGAGCGTGTGTGGGAGGGGCCGGGTCGATTGTTCAGTCGAGGGAGAAAAGAAAATCCCGCTCAAAAATGACAGCCCTGGTCAGGTCAGGTGACAAAGCCGGGTTAGTGAGCAACAGGCGTCGCAGTGGGAGTTCGAACAGTTTCCCTCATTTAGTGCTTTTGTTCTTCATGTGTAAATAAATAACAAGTTTAATTGGGATATAACAATTCGCAATCAATGCAATGAAGGCATTGGGCGCGGGGGGGGGGGGGGGGGGGGTGGAGAAAAGACTGTTCCTTAATAGTCCATTCTCCGAAGTCCTCGGTTTTTGTGTCTTACAATCCTCTTTATCATCTTTATACCCGTTATTTTCTGGTTTTGTAACGTGCACCTGAAATATATCTAGAAATGTAAATCTGTCCCTCTCCACATTAGTATGAACAGACTGAAGGGTCTTCACATGTATTTTTACATGTATTTTGCTTTTCAGTCTTGAAAATATTGTTGCATCTTACAAAATAATGAAAAATTTATGAAATAAGACACATATGCTTTACATTAAGAGCCATATCAATATCTTCGCCGAGCAAAACTGTGGTACCTGCCATTTTCTGGAACTGTTATTTTCAGTCATAACACAGCTGTTGTACTCAAAAGAATATTTGGCGCTCTCTCACTGACGTTTCTGAAACATGCTTCTTTTATTGTTGTTTAGAGCTATTTATATATTGTATGTAGTTCACTTCTGATTCCGAGTTGACGTATACATTCACAATGAAACATAAAATTGTAGTTTCTCACATTTGATAAAGAAAAATTGCAGCCTTTACCTAGAAATGAAGGTTTTAGCAAGAACTTAAGAGTATACTCCAGTTTTTTTTTTTTTTATGTACCTGCTTCCAGTAGTATTTATAGTAGATTTTAGCAGCATAATGATGCTAGATTTAACATTAAATTGTTCCCTTGCCCATAAAATGCATGAGATCAGCGCCACCAGATTCCCTCGCCTACATATAGCTTGTAAAAAATAAAACATGACAAATTCTCACCAAGGCATTGATTTGTGCGGCACTATTTTCACACCAGAACTACTGGAATTAGATTGTTCTTTTAAAATCCCAAGCAAACTGAATCTTGTAGTGTAAACATACTGATTGTTATGTACAAGTGCAAAATTATATGTTTATGTGGTGAAGATCCCTCAATAGCTCAGAAAACTGCAACATGCTGTGTTTCCTTATGTAGTTATTCCTGTCTTGTTACTGCTTTCTTGCACCTTTAATTAGCCTCATGGGTAAATGTAAAAACAAAAATCTCAGGCCGCTAGTGCAGATTATCACATGAAACGCTAACTAAAGCAAATCTCCTAAATGAAAATATGGGGTGCTTGATATCAAGTAATTGTCTTCTTGCGCTTGGTGAAATGTATTAGCTTATTAGCTCATGCGTTAGGCAGAATGTGTGAGCCGGTTAGCATTATGGAACAAGGCCAGCTGGCTGAACATGATGTAAACTTATTATTCTTCATTATGTCATCCTATGCCATATTATGTCACCTGTGCTATAAGAGCTTACACAGTTTCTCTCCCTTTGCTGATCCACATGAAGGGTCAGCACCACATAACCACACCCCCCAGAGATATTAGACCAATTATTTTTCGTCTGGAGGTTTTTCATGAAATTACGCTGAAACTGCTGTTTGTACGGAAACACTCGAAATCACACCGGAAAATTACTGCTCAGATGCGTGATGTAATGGGCTGAACACAAGCAGCTCTGCTATTATACCTTTAGATCACTGAAAATGGACAGTGTTTACTCTGACTCTGATGAGCCTGTGGAAGACATAATTGCTGTTCCTGGTACTGAAATACAGTGGTTCAGGTTTGAGCCGGAGGTGATCGGCATTGGAGGGTTCTTCTCAAAGCCAATAACCAGAGCAAAAAATTTGCTTTTTACTTATCTTGCTCAGATTCATACCAGAACACTGATACTAAATGTGTGCACCACTGTGTGTCCAGTACAAGGATATTAGACAATAAAAATGCGTAATACTGAATCTGTGAAAGAGTTCAGGATTAGTCTCTGATCATTAAAAAATGTCCAAACGTGATAATTTCACTGTCAGGCAGTTGACGACAAATAAAAATGTTTTAAAATGATTTGGTTGGCTCTCTCGTGCAGAGGAACGCCTGACATTCTGTAACGCAAGCAAGAATCTACTGTGTGCTGAAACGTAAAACTGACAGATCAGACACGTACTTTAACACGTTTTGTCACGTTCTCTCTCCTTCCCCGCGAAGGCAGACGTGGGTCCGAGGCTAACCTCCTGGTCTGGGCGAGCTTGTCCCCCCCCCCCCCCCCCTCCCCGGGGTCACGTGGGCAGCCTCTCGCAGTGTCCGAGGCCTCCCTCCCACTGCTCTGACCTGCCGTCCCGCATGCGCCCCCCCCCCCCCCCTTCCCTCACGCCCCTGCCCGTCGCACATCGCCGGGTCTCTTTAAATAGAAACGTAAAAGCACTCGTGACGGGAAGTGAGCGCCCGGTGCCTGCGGTCCCCTCCGTTATCTGGGGGCCACTGACACTGTACTCGCTGTGCGGTACAGCACGAGACGCATACCAGCAGGGGGGGGGGGGGTATGACCCCCGGCCTTTTACCGTTCACCTTTCACCCCTGGGCCCTTTTCCCATGCATTCACTGATCTCACCCAACCATGAAATCTTGTTGAGTTAATGTTTTGATTTTCATTAGGGGAAAAAAAGGAGAGGAAATTGCCTGAAAAGGTACCTAAAACTGTACCTTTCTTGCCTGGAAATGTAATTCATTTGTACCTTTTTTGCTTGTTAAAGGCACTCACTAGAACCCAAATAGAACATTATTGTACATTCAGGGTACATTTGGGAAAATTTTTCCTGAAAAAATACAAATGTAAGTGGAAAGAGTGTGTGGGAAACTGATGTCCTTTTATAAGCCTTTTTTATTATTTTGTTACTTTTTGTGTCAATATTGGTGATTTGTGGTTATCATTTTTTAATTATTGTTAATAAAGGAAAGTTAAAAGTCTGTTGTGAGCAGTACATCTTTCTGCTCAGTGGACCCCTTACCTTATCCGTTTTCTAAATGAGCTTGTATTAATCTTGTAATTAATCTCTCTCTCTCTCTCTCTCCCCCCATCCTCCTCCTCTTTATTTACTCCTTTAACCTCCTCTCCTCCTCTTTCTCTTTTCCTCAGAGGGTCCTCCTGACACCCAGCTTGCCCACCCACTCTATCGCCCCTCCTGCCAGCACCTCCGCCATCACCCCCTGTCAGCTTCAATCACTCCCCCCCCAACCTTCACTCCTCTACCCTCTATCTGCTCGCTCCGTCAACTAATCTCTGCGCCACAAAGACAGCAGGGTTCTTCATTTCCTTTCATCCTCCCTTTCTCGCTAGCTCTCTCTCGTTCTCTCTCTCTCTCTCTCTCATTCGCTTTCTCTCTCTCTCTTTCTCACTCGCTCTCTCTCTCTTCTTTCACCAGTGTAATTAGCGCATGCCCTCATCGCCTCCGCCTCTCTGTTCTCCACTAAATTCACCTGAATAAACTGCTGTTCGTTTTTTTGCCAACCCTCCATTTTTATCCCCCATCCTTCTTCCATCGCTCTTCATGACAAACCTCCAAATTTCTGTCTTCACCTAACTCCGACTGCCTCCCTTCTCTCATACTCTCTCTCTCTCTCTCTTTCTCTCTCTCTCACACACACACACACACACACACATTCTCCCCGCTGCACAGCTGCTGCTCTTCTTTGTCCATTACCTCTCCCCTGTTCGCCGTTATCACTGAGCAGACCTCTGCGTAGACTCCTTCGTCCGTTCCCTTATCTCCTCCTGCCCCCTCCCACCCCTCCATGGATCTCTGTGCCCCCCTTCCCCCACCCCAAAAAAAGCCACTTTTTTTTTCTCTGTCTCTGTGACCGTCCCCCAGGGGGGCCAAACGGGCCTGTTCTACAGCTGGAGCCGTGAGGGGTTCATAGTCACAGCTTAGCGCTCATCTATTCACAGTAGCTGCCAGACATCCTCTGGTCTCTCCTCTGACTCCATTTGTCTGCCAAGCATAGGCTTTAACACAGTAAACTGGGGCCGGACGGCTACCATGGATACACAAACAGACAGACAGAACCCTGTTGCCATTGAGCGCAGGTTACAATGTAATATGATAACTACATCATAATCTTTTTTTTTTTTTTTTTTTGGAGGGGACGGGGTTGATGAAGGATAGGTAGTGGTTCTCGTACTCTGTATTCAGGAGAAAAAAAATTAACAGGTGTTAATTTCCTTTCTACCCCTCTCCCTCCACCTCTCTCCTCTTATCTGTCTATCCCCCTCTCATTTCTCTGCTTCCCTCTCTACACAGCCCCTTCATGGGGCTGCCTGTCTACACATCTCCAGCAACAAGCCTTGTTTATACCCATACCCTGCTGGATCTGCCCTGGGGAGATCAATTTTCCACAAGTATTGTGCAGTAAATCAAAATATTCTGTTCAATGTTCTAAATTATCTAAAAGGCCTTATGCTAAATATCCTAGATTTCCACTTTAAACTGGAACTCATTCTGCCTGACCAGAGATCTTTCTTACTTAGTCACAGCACTTCAAAAAGCCTTGGCGGTTCTATTAGAGTATGAGTGTCTACACATCTCTAAACCTTTTCCTTCAACTCTCCATCAAACCCCCCCACACCCCCAAAACCACCTTTCTCCAAAGCTATTTGTAGAACCGGTTTCAATTATTTACGCCGAATCTTGTTTACCTTTAGAAAGAAAAGTTATTTCAGGAGGAGGCGAGAAAAAAAAAAAAATAGGCCATCTCGGCTGAGATGCACTCGAGAATGCCCGTAAGCTCATGGGTTCAATGTCACCTGACAATCAACGCCAGCCGCACGCTTGCTTTTCAAAGCTATTGTGTCTGCCACCGGGGGCTGGATGCAGCCCCGTCTCCCTGAAATGGTAAATGAGTGTGAATTGGCTCCACATGAATAGCCTATTGATTACACCGCGAGCTGTCCCCCTGCGTTAAGCTGAAATGATTTGTTTGGAGCCGGGAACGACGGGTTCGGCCGCCGGGGGGGCGACGGGTCCGGTGGCTTGTAATGGCCGCCGGTGGCGAGCGGCGGGCGGGACGGCGCTGAGCTGGCGCGCGGGGACGTCGGATCCGTAAATCGTCGCCGAGGACGATCGCTGTCTCGCTCTCAGCTCAGCAACAACCCACGTAGGCTATGTTTTGCATTGCTCTCCATTTGTAAAAAGGCTTTGTTAAAACCCCCCAAAAATGTTCTTATGCCACTCACGTGTTTTAATTTAAGCCCTTTATGGTTTTGTTTTGTTTTTTCCCCTCCCTTTTTGGAGGTTTAGTTTACGTTCAAGAAAAAAGACAGCAAATAAATAAATAAATAAATAAATAAATAAATAAATACATAAATAAGTGATCCATTCAAAGATTGCTGAAACAAGGAACGCCATCTTTAAAAAAAACAGAGCAAGAATGATCCGTTTCTCAGTGGGTGGAGAACCTTTGCCCCGAATGCCACCGCGTAAAAATGAGGCTCGATGTAGACGACGTGATTTAAGTACCTCGGGAGCGTTTCCCTGAGGCCTCGTGAGACTCTATTCCGTGGCGACGGCCATTCCGTTCCCAGGGCAGAGCCTGATTTAGGGCGATTTGGGTGGCGCGGTCTCCCTCGTACCCCCTGGGCCCTGGAGCGACTCGCCGCTCTGCGAAATCAGAGGACGCGACGAAGTGAGAGTCCTTGCAGGGGACCTGGAGTGCTTTAAATGGGGGGGTAGGGCAGGAATGCTGCAGTCTACAAAGACCACAGGGGGCTACGAGCAAACAGCTTCATGCGTCATTGCTGACCGAATTAAAAAACCAAGGGCGGCTGTTTCCACTCGTGGGCCAAAAAACACATACCCTTCAGCATCCGTGTTCGAGGGCAAGGCACTCATTTTTCTGCCAACGCAGCCTACGGAAACGGAAAAATCCCAAAAGCGTGCACTTTTTGATTTTTTTTGAGGGCAGCGACGTTCTCACCTGCTCACGGACTGTGAAGGAGTGGCCCTTCACTTGTTTAATTGATTTCGTTTGTTAAACAATTGAATCATTTGTTAATTTAATTGACACCCAGGTGTTGGGGTACTGATTGTAACCCAGGTGTAATTGATTGGCTCAGCCTATTAAGTGTCTGTCAGTAAGGACAGGGAGAGGGGAAGGTGAGCCACTACCATCATTTGTACTGCTGGTGCTTTTAAAATAAATTATTAGTCTTTTCAAGCCTTGTTTTCGCAGTTGTTTTTTATGCCTTTTTACATTTGGTGTCAGAAGTGGGATTTAGCCTCTATCCCTGAGGGGTGACTCACTTTTAAAAGGCTTTTAAAAAGGTTTTTATACTGAGTGTCCAATAGACTTGGAAGGTGTTCTGTGGACAAGCACGTGCCGAGAAGCAAAGCGCAGCATTTCGGGTCGAAGACGGCCAAAGGAAGATCCAGGTGGGGCTGAAGATGGACCATGGGAGAACCCAGACAGACCAGCGGGGCCCAGGAATGGGAGCAGCGGGTGTGCCCCTTGATTGACTGGGGAGCTGTAGCTGGCTCTGTTGGAAGGGGTAATGGTCCGGAACCCATGGGATTGCAACTCTGATAGCCAGTATGAGGAGCCTAGCCCATTGGGAGGTGGTGTCCTGGCCCTGCGGGGCTGTTGATGCCAGAGGGAGGAGCTACCTGGTGTCCCTAATTGGGGGGCTGGCCTTGACAATCTGGGAGACGAGCTACCCAGTGTGATTGTCCCTATCATGGACTGTTCCCGGTTGAATGCACTGCTTTGGAAGCCCTGCCCCTCGTCTTGCAATCCGGGGTATGCAAGACTGGAGAAGGGGGAGGAAATGTGAAGGAGTGGCCCTTCACTCGTTTAATTGATTTCATTTGTTAATCAATTGAATCATTTATTAATTTAATTGATATCCAGGTGCTGGGGGTACTGATTGTAACCCAGGTGCAATTGATTGGCTCAGCCTATTAAGTGTCTGTCAGTAGGGACAGGGAGAGGGGAAGGTGAGCCACTACCATCATTTGTACAGCTGGTGCTTTTAAAATAAGTTATTAGTCTTTTCAAGCCTTGTTTTCTCAGTTGTTTTTTAAGCCTTTTTACAAGGACGTAACGCGTGATCTCGTGTCGTTACGCCGCGGCCCGTGGGAGTGGGGCGTCTCACGCATTGGGCTGGGGGCTGGGGGCTGGGGGCTGGGGGCTGGGGGGGGGGGGTGTTCCGGGAAGTGTTTTCATCGCGTCTCCGCGGGATACCGCTGCAGGCGACTGAAAGCGCTGCTAATCGGGTCAACGTGCGCTGCGGCACGCAGTGCCGTGCGACCGCGAGCGGAACGAGCGCGTTCGCGGTCCTGTCCCTGCCAGGCGGTGATTGCTCGACCCATCGCTGCCTTTGCCTGGTCACGTGAGGCCGAACGTCATCCAGCCGACGTCATCCAGCCGACGGGGCAGGAGAGGAGGTGGCATTCTCCAGTTTCAAAGATGTTCACAAACTGTACTAACCCCCGCCCCTCCCCACCAAAAAAATGGAATAAAATAATACAAAATAAAAAATCTATGAAATTCCAGATACAGAAAAAAATGTATCTGTAAAGGTCAGCTTTCACGCATAATGGTCACTTTTGAAATGTAATGGTCAGGTGTATTATTACTGTAAATGTATAAGGACAGTTGGTGTCGAAACATTGATGGCTAACCATACTGATGTACAGTGATGGGACCAGGTTGGATGCTTAGCTCCAACAGAAAAAAAAAAAAGCCAACGGTTAGCCAAATGGTTCTGCCTTTGCTAACACCAAAGATATTATTATGCTATGCTTATTTTTTTTAGTATTCATACATTTCTGTCAGTATTTATAACTGGATCAAATCCTGTTTAGAAGTTCTTCAGTAGAATTTATATGAGTTAGATGAGCTCCATGAAGTCTAATTTCTGCTTTATGTTCAAATAAGGAAAGATATCCCAACATGCTTACAACGTAGCAAGTGGAGCTATTGAACGAGCCCTTGCTGTGCCTCAGAACAGCTGTAAATCACATGGTCCTTCCCCCAGGGTTAAATTGGCCCTCAGCAGAGGGCTCGTTTACATATATATTGACTAGAACCTGCATAACAGTAAAACCATCACTTTGATTTGCATGAAAGTCTTCTTCCAATGTTTTTTTTTTTTTTTATCTCCCAAAACCACAGGTTTCCAGATATGCTGCGAATAGTCCCAGATCACTTTTTTTTTCAGGAAATGCTGCAAAATTGTGGTTTAAGGAGAGATTTTTTTTTAAAAACCCACAGCATCTTTATTTACGACAGCCTTGCACAACCTTACTGCAGCAATGTAAGTGTTGTTGAACTGAACATGCAATTTTGAAGTGAGCAACTTTTGTTGAAGAGCAAGACACCATTCCTACTGCAGCTTTTGTTTGGTAATATAACAATTGTATCTACTTTCAATTTACAATTACTATATGTTAAATTCAGCACGTGAGACGCTGAACAAAACAGCACTGGGAAGCTAGCTAATGCACAGCTGTTCATGAAACGCCAAATATTGCAAATTTACAGGTGAACAGTAATGTAGCCACCCAGGGAACAATGGCTCGGGGATGGCCTTGCAAGCTATCTTGAAAACGTTACATGATTCATTATAAATGAATGACAGACTTTGGCTATGGAAGACACATAGTCATCCCGTTGGTCACTGCTCATGAAGCAAGCCCGACATGTTTAATAAGAGGGTTATCGGCTTGGTAGTGTAAGTGAATACTGATGATGAAGTGGGCTCTCTCGCAGCATTTAAATGGGTTTTAATGTAACACGCAAGGTCAATAGGCCATTTCCTACGGAAGGATACTTTATAGAGGGGCTTAAATCAGCAGCATTTATTTATATTAGCCACTATATGATTATCCATCAAACCAGCAGACACAAAATCTGTACTCTCTTTTTTATTTTTTCTGCCAGTAATTGGATCTGGACACCGCTTGCAGTGATGAACGGCTTTGGGGGCTGCGACGCACTACAGGAGAGGGAGCCCGGAAGAAGCATTCCTCTTAAACGGAATTAACCCCTTAATGGTGCCGGGAGGGCCAGGCTGAGGTCTTTGCCACCTTGAATTACAAGCAGCATTTCGGAGAAAGGGCTGACCTTTCGTCGTGACAGAACCAATGACAAAATGCATACATATACGTGCAGCTGTATATGACCTTCTAAATGCCAGCCAGGAGGCTGCTTTGCTTCTGTGACTCGTGACATCAGCACGGCAGCGGCAGCAGAAGCCTCCTGTGCCCATCCGTATGTGCGGGTCATTTACCACTCTGCGCACACGGCATATGGCATTAAAGCTGCCTCTGTGACATTGAGACACACAGTGCGCGTGTGTGTGTGTGGGTGAGTGTGTGCGTGCGTGTGTGTGTGTGTGTGTGTGTGTGTGCGTGTGTGTGGGTGACTGTGTGCAAGTGTGTGTGTGCGTGTGTGAGTGTGCGTGCGTGCGTGCGTGTGTGTGTGTGAAAATGTGAGTGTTTGTGTGCGTACTGTTCAGTATGTGTACTTTAGAGTGAGTGGTGTTGCTTTGAGCAAGATCCATACATTTTATTTGTGTTACCAGTTTGAGAGAGAGAGAGAGAGAGAGAGAGAGACCTTTCTTCAGAGCGCTGCTTTATTATGCTCCTGAAGGATTTAGGTATTCAGTGGAATTTATTCATTCTGAGGAGTTTGTTGGCAGAAATTCATGTCACATCATCTCACACAAACGATCAATGTCCATCAGGGGACTTGCTAACAGCTATGCTAGCCCTCTCTTTGCATCATTAATATTTCTTCACATTTACAGATTCACAGCAAGAAGGTTGAGGGTTCGAATCCCAACTGGGGCCTTTCTGTGTGGAGTTTGCATGTTCTCCCTATGACCACTTGGGTTTCCTCTGGGTACTCCAGTTTCTCCCACAGTCCAAAGACATGCAGGTTAGGTTAATTGGAGAGTCTAAAATTGCCCCTAGGTATGAGTGTGTGAGTGAATGGTGTGTGTGCCCTGCGATAGATTGGCAACCTGTCGAGGGTGTATTCCTGCCTCTTAGCCAATGCATGCTGGGATAGGCTACAGCACCCCCCCACGACCCTGACCGGGAATCAGCAGGTATAGATAGTGGATGGATGGATGGATGGAAGTTGGTGAGGGTTTAGAGCCAACCAGTGACCCTCAACAGACTGTGGATGTGTCATCCCGGAAGAGACCCGCTGGAGCCAGTGGAGCGATCGGAGGGAACGCCTCAGACGCCCTTCACGGTGTCCTCCTGCGGGCCACGCAACCTTGCTACCGAGGCGAGCAACGAGCGCCCTCCCTCATTGGCTCACGTGACCGCTGTGGGCAGCGGAGGGTTGTGACTTTAATTAAAAGAAGTAGAAAGAGTGAGAAGAAAGAAAAAAAACCGTGCTAGTGGACCGTCAGAATGGCTTTTGATGTGGGGGTAATTGAGAACTACGGCAGTCAGATGCCATATGCCATTACTCCCAGAAAACAAGGTTTGTGAACTACAAAGGGGGCCGCCACTGTGACAAATTGCAACTGTCCGTGACCGTTACGGGACGGGTCGCCCAACAGGGCGCACGTAATATATCTATGGAACCGCCCCATCAGCCGCCGGACCGCAATCGCTCTGTCGATTTACATCGTAGCGTTTTTATACGACCGTGAGATCAGTCAGCATGAAACACACGCTCATTTATTTCTCGCTTTGCGTGTTTCTTTTCTATTAAATGGTGTGATAAATGAATGAAAATGTAAATAAACCTTTAGAAGAAATTATGTCATGCCCATTCAGCACAATCAGTATTTTGGTGGAGTACTTTTAACTGAATTTAATATTTGTGTTACATAAGTACTTTTGTTTGGACTCTGTGTTCTAATTCCATTTTGGATTATAGTAATTCATTATAGTAATTTTGGATTATTGTCATTTTGGCTGCATTTCAACTATATTTTCTGTGTAGCCACCAGGAATTCAGTGTAACCACCTTGATTTTTGTTTTGTTTTTTTACATCACCACACTGTACTGCATTGTCTTTCTGAATATTGTCTCTTTTTACCTCAGGCTTGAGTTTCCATGAGTGACTTGGATTAGGGCATAGTACCAGACAAATCACCATAACATGAATGAACATTGCATGTGAAATGTGACAAGGTGAATGTGGTAGTAACATAATTGGTTCAGCACATCGTTATGAGGGAGGTGGAAGGGCATAAGGGTGTCAGGCACGCAAGATTCCCAACCTTGTCCCCTGGGGGGAGATCGTTTCCCCAGCTCGTATAGGAACTGCTTTATAGTGTTAATCATAAGAACGTGCGCTTTATGAAAGTGGAAGTAGTGTGCTGGGCTGTTTACAGATAGAGAGTGGAGTCTGCAGGGAATGGGAGAGTACTATACAATTAAGAGAACAGGATGTGTAAGTTAGCGGTTACATACGGCAGCGTAAACAGAGTTTTTTCAGACACATCCAGCCTCCACAATTCGATGGCAAATAAAAAGTCACTCAAGAAAAACATCACCGCTGAACTAATATACAACATGGGCCTACATGAAATAATTCATGGTTTAGGGTGACATGTCACTTATTCAAATGAGTGCAGAAATGTCTTATTGTCACTCAGTGTTTATTTAAAAATGGTATTGCATAAAATGTGTCTTATGGAAGCCACCCACAGAGGAAGCATTAACAGTTCTTATGAAAGTGACATACCCTAAGTGTGTGGCACCTGCAACTTCTTATACTTTATAGGCACTTTGTAAATTGAAAGCATGATTTTATCCAGACCAAACCAGCATGACTGTGATTAAAATGTTATTAACTGAACATCCTAACGCTGATGTAACAATCACTTCTGGTAACAGAAAGCAATGGAGTCAGAATTGTGTAGAAAAAAGAAACATTCCAAAAAAAAAAACCTACTCTTCAAAAGATTAAATGTATCTAACTCCTATCAAAGTTCCACAGGCATGTGTGATATCATAGTGGGAGGTCTGCTTGACCTCAAACGACACAACGTTCTCCTTGACGCTAAGGGTTGCTATGGCACCTGCAATACAGAAAGCATTAGGGTGACTGAAGGCCCGGCCAGCAGGTCATCAGTACTTGTCACCATTCTCTCGTCCCCTGTTTGGGGGGTCGTTTGTCATGATTCATCGGGAACGAAGATTTAAAGACGGCAATGAAAACCGTTCAACCACTGGCTTCAAAAGGGAAACGGGGAACTAAATTAAAACTGGGCCTTGTGCGCCCTTTGCAAGGATAACAGGAGCGCGTGAGAAGCCTCGCATTTGTCAGAGATTAATTTTATTCATTGATTCCTCCTCTTCCGGTGACTATTTCGGCAATCAATCTTTTCCATTCAGCGAGACAGAGCTTCATCTTCATTTGAAGCTAAGAAATATGCTGCTAGAATCCAATAGCAAGTCTGTTCCCCATAAGTACATGCCTTTGCATGTCTTCAGTGTGTAAAATGCAAAAGCTAGCCTACGCAGCAAATAACAAGCCACTTAACTCGACAGTAGTTCACCTGGAGCATTGTACCATGATCAAGAGAGCACTCTTTTGAAGTTTTCTCTTCTTTAAAGGGTGAGTACAGTGAGTTCGGCTTTACCGCAAGAAGAAATATATTGCTTTATTTACATATTTTCTGGTTAAATGGCATTTAACGTCTTTATAAGTGCAAGATGGTAATTGTTCATTTAATATGACTTTGGAAAATGCCTGCAACTACCACCTATGGCGGTCTGTTCAAAACAGTGCTAGTTTTTTGTTGACACCCCCCTCCCCCCTAAACCCCAGGATCGGGATTAACATAGCTGTGAAAGTTTGCTGTCTGAAACAGATACATGTTGTCAGTGAAATAGATAAGAGTTCTGTTTCCCAGGGGAATATATTTTCAGTCAGCCGGGCATCAGGTTACATTGGGAAGCAATTACATAAATGTTTCATGGGAAATTTTTTGCACCATGCCATATTTCCAGAAGCTGCTATGCCCGTCTGTGTGTGAGGTCTTATTTCTTCTTTCCTCCCTGCTTGGTCCGGTTTTGCAGGTGACATGGGACAATACTGATGCAGCTCAATTTAGATTTGCACAATGATATAGATTGTGTTTACATCAGTGCTGCTGAGAATGCACACCTGAATAGGATGTTGCAGGTTCCAATCCTAGGTGGGAAAGTGCATGTCCCAGCAAGGTGCTTTACCCCAATCACAGCTAAACAATGTTTTGAAAAGTTAAAAAAAACTATACTGAAATTGTATTTCCCACTCCACATTTACTTTCATTCAGTGTCTTGAGAAAGGTATAACACAGTGATACTCTGTTATATTTTCCAAGATATACAAATAGAAGCATGTTTATTAGTCCATATTTCAGACCTGCCTGACCTGCTGCTGAAGCAGACGTCACACTGGGTGTCTCTTTTCACACAGAAAGAATGCAATAAATAAAACCAGGACAAATTTTCTCTTCGACACCACAATCATGGTCCTGAATCCATTGCTATTCTTATCATCTCCGCTTGCAAATCTGTCGGGTATCACTGGTGAAGAGAGGATGGGGGAACAGGAAATAAGGGGTTTATTGTGAATCGCTTTGTTGAAATCCATGACAACAAATCCTGCATACCATGTGAAAATACATATGTAGATTAATATTACAATAAATGCATACAAAGTAATATTTTAAGCTGCTTCAAATGCTGTACATGTCCATTTGCGTTTACAATTCTGTGTGTGATGTCATTAGTCCATCGGTATGGTCTGCCTCAAGCGACACTGTGCCCATCACTCTGATGTCACCACAAAATGGTAGCGGATGCATATTGCTGCAGGGTGCCAGGGGTGTGGAGTAAAGACTATGTATCAAGGCTACAGAGAGCACAGTGATCACCAGGACTGAGGTACTCTGGTAGATTACCGTTTCATTACCTACTGACCTACTGGCCTGCGAGTAAGAACACTGACCCATGAACATTCTTAATAACCCATGTGATTGTTTTAAAAGGAATTTAAGAAATTATTTTGCCAGTGATTGTCATAACTGGTTGCCCTGCACAGTGCCCCCCTTTTTTTTTTTTTTTTTGAATGATGTCATTACCGTGAGAATCAAATGAAAAACGGTTTTCTGTTTTTTTTTGTTGTTTTTTTTTTTTTAAATCACTGCCTCCGCACTTCCTTTTCGTGCTATTATTTGGACATTTTGTGAAGCTCCGTGCCTCCGAGTGGTTTCCTGCTGTCAGGTCATTTTGTTAGCGGGCTGCTGTCAAATGTTTTTATCACCGCGCATCTAATGTGAGTGTCAGGCAGAGGAGCGCGGTGCATTTTCCAGACCAGGGGTTTTCAAATGATTTCGCCCCAGAGGCCCCACCTTAAATATGATTACGTTCACCAGCCTGTGGCGCAGGACCCCAAACCTCAGTAAAAACGGTTAAGGTTTGACTTGATGATCTTCAGCCATCGCCCACTGCAAGTGGAAAGGCAGTGGGTATTTAACACACTAGAACACATTTTTCAGTCATTATGCCATAATTATACTGCATACAAGATGTGTCGCTTTTTAGTATTACATACTGTACACATTTTTTTGGATTACCAAGAATGAGATGAGATTAAGTATTTTATAAGAATTAATGTATGATACAGAGAATTTAAACATAATATGTAAAGAGGAAAGAATTCTTTCTTTCCATTTTGACGAGGAGCCCCTGGTATTCCATCATGGAGCCCGGTTCTGGAACCTCTGTCCTGTGTCTTGTGTTCTACTCACCTTGGTCCATTCCTTGCACTGGTAGCCATCATAGATAGTTCAAGAACTTTTGCAGATGTTGCAGGAGAGCTGGGCTTACCCTAAACTCTCTTTCGAAGGCTAACATGTTCCCTTTAATGATGACAGCTTCCAGTGTGCTTTGCAGAGTTCTGTCTCATTCTTCACATAAATATGTGTGCACAGAAATAGAAAGACACACACACACACACACACACACACACACACCCACACACGCACACGCACACACACAGACAAACAACAGGGCAAATTGTGAAGGCATGCTGGCGCCTGTACCTGTGTTCAGATTTATAGGGCTCCTCTTGAGCATCTCCTGTGGGTAAACACACTGATGTATGAGCCGGGCAACTTCCACAGGCAGTGAGTCACACTGCCGCTCACGGACCTCTAGTTCCACACTCCAACCTCTGCGGTCACTTTGCCCAAACTTTTTATTTTTCGTCGGATTTTGCTGAAGGGGGGGGCCTTGACTTAGCAGCAAGAGGGCGCACATTATGTCCTTATACATACGGCGCATGGCGTTACCCCAGCCTGTTTGGTCCTTTGCCTTTTTTTGGGAAGCTTGAACTCTCTCTCGCTCTCTTGTGATTTTATATACTCCAGGTTTATGATTCATCCACAGTTTTTTAAAAAACATGTTCAGGTGAGCAATGCACATTTGTGAGACTGACGGTAGCTTTGGTCTAAAAACATTCGTTGCTTACAGTTTTTAATATGCAGTCTTTCTATGTGCACCATCGACAGCATATTGTGAAGCTGGTAGGCTGCTAGTGTTCATATTTCTACATATATTGGCCCAGAAACCTCTAGAAGGCTGGGGTTGAGAATTCTATCGGCCGATTCAATCAGACTCAACCGATTCAATCAGATTCAACGAAATTACTGAATAAAATACATGCTCTGCAGTCCCGTTTTAGTACTGCGGGTCTGATAAAATCGTATGAACAGTAAACACCATTTGACACATCATGTGTGATATGTGCGTGAAATGGTTTGGAAAATGCATGTGTTCAATTGAGTTGAGATGAATGTGCCAGCCAGCTGTGCCTCACACCTATAATCGAGAGCATACATCAAAAGCTTGAAGGCACTGTGTCTTATTTACAAAACCGAATGCATTTCTGGAGTTTTTCTCCGACACACTGAATTTGAAATGAAACAATGAGTGCGAGGTTAAATTGCAGACAGTCAGATTTAATGACAGGGTATTTGCATCCATATCGAGTGATCCATGTTGTAATTACAGTAATTACTATGCGCGTAGGCTGACATGGCATATGTATATCATGTGTGGACCAAGAACCGATCCCTTTAGTGAGGGTCAGTGAGTCTGCTGGCTTTCAGTTTTATGTCCCACCAATTCCACAGCTCAATTAAATACTAAGCTGGCTTAACAAACGATTCAAAGAGGAACAGAAGCACTGTCACTCATAAGAAATTTAGCTGGAATGACAGTCAAGAAATTATTAGGGCAATTAAATAATTCCCTGCTTCCCCAAAGTTCATGCAACATAAACAAATGCTGCATTAAGCATTCAAGATGCAACTACATAAAGGGAGAGTGCGTTTCTTAATTCAGATTGTTGATTGACAGCAGTGACCTGTCTAATGACAGAAATGCAGGTGATACCGCAGGTTTAATCCACATGCTAATGGTTCCAAAGCATGGATTGGTGACTCATGCACAAAGAGAGCGCCCTTCAGGTGACCGTTGGTGGTGGAAGTGCAACCTGGTGTCCTGGAAAACCAATCTCTGTGTTTTATTGGATCCATTTAGCTGACAAATGTTTCTTATCTGCCGCAGTCAGGAAAATTTCTGCAACCTTGGGAGGGAGGGGACAGAGAAAGGGAGAGAGAGAGAGAGAGAGAGAGAGAGAGAGAGAGAGAGGAGGAGGGGGTTCACACCCTTTTGAATTTATATGCATAATCAATGATTTTTTAAATTCACTTTCAGCTTGCACAAGGGAATCCCTTGACTCAGCCACCACAAGTCAATACCATCCTGAGGAGAGCCAGACTTTAATGCTTTTTTCTTTTGGGGAGGGGGGGGGGGTGGTCAGTTATCAGCAAGAAAAGACCTATAAAGGAGATGCTTGGAACTGATTTTATGGATGGAACTTGAGCTGGCTACATTAGCATGAAGCTCCCCCATGGTGAAAGACATGTCCCACATCCCAGAGCACAGCACGGGTGGAGCTAGATCAGAGTGGCACTCAGTGAGCCACAGCAGTCCAGTGTGGCCAGCGCTATAAAAGACAATATCTTACACATTCGCCAGCTCATCTCCGCGGTCAGGCACGGGTGTGTGGCGGCTGTGGCTGGGGGCAGCCTGCAGGAGCAATGGCTTCATGTGCACCGTGGCCGCCCGTAGGCCTCCGCCCCGTTTTTCATCATTTTCAGCCTTGCCTTGCCCCCTCCCCCCCCCCTCCCCAGGGTGGAGATGTCGTTGTTTCCTTCTTCCTCTTCCTCGCAAGCCGCGGGCCGTTAGTATTGTTTTGGGAGGCTTGTCTTTTTTTTTTTTTTCATATCATCCATGCTGTTCCTACATGTGAAATGCTGGTCCCTGTAGAGAGCAAGACGGTGAGAGAGAGCGGAGATGGGGGGGCGGGGGGGGGGGGGGGTTGGGGGTGAGCGCTTGGCCCTTGCATTCCCAAGCTGGTTATCACGTACGGCCGACTGTTCCGCACACTCCGTTATCGCTGTGCTAGCTTGCGGGTTAACCGGCGCAAAATGTTTTTTCCTTGTAAAAAAATGTTTTTTTAATTTTTTTAAACTGCGATTTTCAACACAGGTCACAGTGGAGAGTGTTGCCAAAAAAAGGCGGTTAAGCGAGTGGGTTTAAATTCCCCTTCCTCTCCGCGCACGGCTGCCGCTGTAAGGCCGTAGGTGGGGGAGCGTCTTCTCGTCGCTGTGATTCTGTAGTACAAAGGAACCAGCCAGGCACAAAGAGCCAGGCTTTCACCACATTTATTCCTTTCAAATTACACAGACCGGTCTTCACACACACGAGCATCGAGTGCTGCTCGAGGCACTGATGACTATCAAGATAAAATAACCAGTGAGACTCTCCCACTAACACTCAAAACTCACACTCAAACTCAGAAATCTCACACACTATCCTCTCTAGTCTAGTTTCTAGGGGCGGTCTGTAAGTTTGTTTTGGAACACGTTTGTTCATGTTTGGTTAAATTTCCTCAGATATCAATAAATGAAAAGCTCTCTGCGGTTAAGGAACCGATCCTCTCTCTCATTGCCTCTTCACAGTTGCAAGTTCTTTGTTTCGGTCATATCTATAGAGCAGGTTTCCAGAACACGTGCAGCGCAATGGAAGACTCTCTCACTCTTTATCTCTGTCTCTCACCCTTCAGCCTTCATCAATCTATGGCACCACTGGACATAAATCTTGCAAAAAAAACTTGCAAAGGTATTTTCTAATCCAACCAGTGGCCCATGTTCTTCCCATGGACGCTCTTAAAAAAATTTTCTAGTGTCGTGTTGCTCCTAAAAACTTTAAATACTAATACTAAATACTAAAAACTTTATTTCTTTGTTTATATATTTCCTTTTTTATATTAAGTTATTTATTTGTATATTTGTATATTCAGAAGAGATTTTGTTGCATAATTACATGCTTAAATGACCTGCTATCGAACTATTCCTGTTCAGAGTTTATTATTATTATTATTATTTATTATTATTATTATTCCTCATCCCATTAGTTGTAGATCCTGAATGTTCATCCTTTGTTTGCCTGGGATCACAGGATGCTAATGAGGTACAAGGCTGCCTCTCTGTGGTTGATGAAAGGTAATTCAGCTTTCCAAATCTCTGAATCCCTTCATAGAGTTTTTAAGGCACTCCTAATGCACCTGCACAGGGCGTGATGCCGAGGAAGAGCATTTATTGTCAAGCCTTTCATCTCCCCTGCTGGGAAAGGCAGTAAAGATCAGTGAAGGTGGTTATGCTGAGCAAAATGAGCAAATAAACACCAGTGCACCAGAAGTACAGTCTTGATATGTCCAATACACATCAGTGCTCAGATGCACAGTTCAGACATGTGTATCAACATCACAAATCAATATTTTCATCCAGTGTGAAGAGCTCCAACATGTGACCATGCATGTTGTTATGTGCGTGGGCGTGTGTGTGTGTGTATGTGCGTGTCTGTGTGTGTGCATATACATGTGTGTTTGTGTGCATGTGATATGAATTCACCAATACCTTTTTTTGAGATTATACAAGCATGCCATCATGCCTCACACAACATGAGGTTATGCCTCCACTTTTCTACCTGTATCGGAGAACACGTGTGTCACTATTCCAAAGCTGACCATCAGCCTATCCCCATGCGACCACTGTTATTAGGAAAGGGACATTTTCCCTCCCTCTTGTAAGGCTGTCTTTTGAGGACAGCAGTCCTAGACACCCACTCATGTTCCAAGCACACCGGAGCAGTTTTACTAGAGCAAACACACGCTGCTGAACAAGAGCTCTTCCAAAGTCAGAAGCTGCGTAAGAGACTCTGTTAGGCTAGCAAGCACACAGCACACGAAAACGGAAGTTTGACAGGATAGTTTCACTGCATCTTTATTTCCATAATATAGTTGCGGTTATTGAGTTGTCAAAACAATCCTTTGATCATCATCCAAAAGCTACAATGACAAAATACTCAGGAGGGTTTTCCCTACGTTGAGCCATCGATCAATTTGACACAGTACGATAATTCAGAGCAGCGAAGTCAGTCACAACACTCATAATCATGCCTGTCTAATTAACCGTATCTTACTTTACATCGAAATTACTCTAGTTTAATTATGTTTTTTTAGACACCATTACACCCCATATCTAGAATTATAGGAAATTAGTCATCTATCCAGTCTGACCTGATGTATCTTGAAAATGCAGCTTATTTAGCATTACCATTTAGTCAACATTTGTCATGTGGTTATGAGGAGCTCCATCGGTCTGACGCATCTACATTTTTCCTGTTCTGCATTTTCAAGACGTGATTCAGATGTGCAACAGAAAAGCTAAGACGTTTAAAAATGTCCGGTTGGCCCTCCGGGCATTAAATGTGTATGGTGTCAAACACCAGATACAAAAAATGTTACGAATTGATTATCGCATTTGTTCAGTTACAACAGTAATACAGTAATCAGAAAGAATGACACGCTCTAAGCCATAAATCAGGGGGCAGCAAATAAAAGGTAAAAGACCAAACAGAGGAACAGATAACGTACGGGAGATGAATCTCTCAGGCTATTAGCTACAAATGTCCTAAAGAAAGCTGAACAGCAGAAATTATGACAGCAGAGAGAATTTATGAACATATGAATGCATAGTGTTAGAGAAAGTGATGAGATGGCATTTACAGTAAAATATGACACAGTAAAATGTCCTGTGTTAATTCAACTCTTAACAGAGTGCATTTGAGCCCAACGGGATATTTTACTGTCCAGGATGGTCTAAGCACAGGAAGAAAAAACGGAAGATTGTAAAAAGAGGCGAGAGATGTAGATGTCTGTAGGTCAATAATGCTTTCAGAGTACAGGTTTCATGAATAGGGAGAGAAATGGGAGAAACAGTGCTGAAGAAATAACAGAGAGGTCAGCTGGATCTAGAGTTCTGACGTGCGTACGAGTGTGTCAACAGACGATCCGAGCTGCGAAAGTTACAACTACATTTCTCCTGCCTCTCTTTTGTCTGTTGGAGTTTTCTTTTCTTTTCCACAGGAAAACGTATCGAGCGCTTCGGGCTGTTCGCTGGCTGCCTGTGTCAAGCAGGACTGAGGGACTTGGGGCTGCGACTTTGAGCCGTTCAGCCATTTCCTCTCTGTTACATTCCCTCGCTCCTCATCAATCATTGAAAATGACAGAGGGAGCTTACAACAGGAAAGAATATAAAAGAAACAGGAAAAGAACAGGCCATGCCAGACTATCTTTATTTGTCATTAGCCTGTAATCTACGGTGAATCTATCACATGTCCATCATCACCAGACACAAGGGGTTATGACACCAAGACTTCATGTAATAATGTGACACATGTATGCTGCCACTAACACTATATTTGGTGTCAGTTACATTTGTTACATACGGTGTCAGTTACATATGTACTTACCAACCCAAACAGTAATAAATGTGTAATAGAGAACAAATTTCTACAATTAGACATGTAATAACTGTTAAATGCCCCCAAGCAAACCATTAATGGGACCACAACCCTCAATCTAACCACACACCAAACATACCTGTTCATACCACACAACTCATGTTATATTGGGAAACTGCACTGTGGCTACATGGAGCAATTACACAGAACTTTCATATTTAACTACAATGTAATAACACAAGTTCCTCTTACAAGGAAACGAAACCCATATTCCTTTTACTTTATTTTTTGAGTGAACATAGTATGATGCTTGGAGCTATTTGGGGAAAATGTACTATAACTAACATAAACCAATAACTATTTAAGTAATTGTAAGTCAAATAAATATTTTACCAATTAAGGGCTTGATCTACAGATGATTGCGTGGGAGGTGTGGGTTTGTCCAGTTTCCACCTCAGTCTGTTCAGTCCCCAGATAACATTTTTCATTTTCATGCTCTCCAGCCAGGAGCCCAGCCAAGGATCAGTTAAGCCGCACGGAACGAATGGATTTTTTTAAAGAGAGTGACACGGTGGTACAAACTGTGATATACGAGGGGGTTTGAGGGGAAACTTCATTGTCACACTCTGAGCACTGCACCGGCAGGAAAAAGGAAGGAAATGAAGAAAGTAATGACTGAGAGAATGGGCTTATGGGAAATACTCCCACAGTCTGACTGCAAGGAGTGATGGGTACAGGGAAGCTGGGTGTGTGTGTGTGTGTGTGTGTGTGCGTGTGAGTCTGTGTGTGTGTGTGTGTCTGTGTGTGTGCGTGAGTGTGTGTGTGTGTGTACGTACGTGTGCGTGTGTGTGTGTGTGTGAGAGAGAGGGGAGGCATCGGTGCGTGTGTAACATGGATATTTTCCCTGTCAGCAGGGTCATGCACAGACTTTCAGTGGGGCATATGCAATACTGTAATGTTGTTGTCTGTGCATGCATGAGATAGCGTGTGTGTTTGTGCGTGTGTGTGTCTCTGTGTGTGTGTGTTTGTGTGCGCGTCTGTGTGTGTGTACGTGTGTGCGCGTCTGTGTGTGTGTGTACGTGTGTGCATGCAATTGTAGGCGTGGGCGGAGGTGGGTGGGGGCGGGTGTAGGTGGATTGAGGAGACTGGATGTGGTTAGAAATGAGTGGAGGGCGGCGGGTGGAGGGGGTATCACTGCGCTCTCTTCTCTATCTTGATCCAGATTCCCTGTTCGGGCCGGAGAATGAGCTCCCCCAGGGGGTGCAGATCCTCCCGCTTCTGGGTCGCCTCAATGTTGAAGTTGCGCAGAATTGAAGCCAAAACAACCTTCTCCTCCATTATCGCAAAGCGCTGACCTGCAGAACAAAAAACACACAAACATTCAAATACACACAAATGTACACAGACACAGATAAACACACAGTGCGACACAGATACAAATGTACATACTGCACAAATAAGATAAAGCAAAACAATAAGCAAGAAACATATGTACCTACAGATAGAAACACACACACAAACACAGCGAGAGAGAGAGAGAGAGAGAGAGAGAGAGAGAGGTAAATGCATGTAGCCTATGTAAAGGCTACATACATAAATATGACTCTCTCTCCCTGGGGGTGCATTCTGTGAGAAGGGAAGTTATTGTTTTTCTTGTTCCTTCATGAATGATTGATTGCAGAGGTAGGACAGAAGCAGTGGGACAGAGTGCGGGCGTACATACGCTGTGCATCGTGACAAATGCACTGTGACCTGTCAGAAGCACAGGCCGAGCTGCCTCTTGTCAATTATTACCGATTTTTAAACATTTTTAATCCTGCCCATTTTTTTTGTCCTTTCTCCCAGTTTCTATTAGTTTTGGCAGTTGGCCATCGCTGCTGCATGCTCCATGCGCCCGGGAGAGCGCATGCACAACGCATTACACGCAGCCAGCGGGTCTGCTTATGTTAACCCTGCGATCCAGGTGCTGAGCTGCACAACCAATGCAGAAAATACTGCTCCCGCCCTGGTTGGTACACTGACCAATTAGGTGCTAGCCACGCTGGGTACTGGCTCGGGTCAGAATTAGATTTTGGGCCTCTGAACGCATTACTGCCCCCCAGGGTTTAGACCAGGGGGGGCTCAGATCCGGTCTGGAAGCCAGTAGTACTGCTGCTGTTTGTTCTTCCCTTGTAATCGCGACTGATTTATACTTGGGACACCCACTGAGATAAATCTCTGGCCAATCAGCGGCGTTAATAGATCAACCAGGTAGAAAAGAAGAGCAGCAGCACTACTGACCCCAAGGCTTCAACCACAATTCTTTCTTTGAACTTAAGTGGTTTTGTACCAAATTCAAGGTTAGACCAGTCAGGTGAGCTGAGAGACGTCAATCATGTTAAAAGTTCGCAAGCTTCTCAGGCGTAAATTAAAAAAAACGAAAGTCGTGTGGGCGGAGAACAGAGGCAGGGGGGCGACCTCAGAGCGGGACAGCAGCAGGGAGGGGTCGACGGAGAACGGGCACGCACCTATGCAGTTCCTCAGTCCCGCAGAGAAGGGGACGAACGCGTACGCGGGCCTCCCCACCGAATTCTCGGGCAGGAAGCGTTCGGGGCGGAACTCCTCCGGGTCGGGGAAGTACCGCGGGTCGCGGTGCAGGGCGTACGGTATGATGACGGCGTTGGCGCCTTTGGGGACCTTGAAGCCGCCTGTCAGAGGAGCGGTGGAGCGTGAGTCAGCGGCATAAAGGGGTGACGACCGCATGAAGAAGTGCAATGATGGGGAACGGTTAGTAATAAGAACTATACGCCAATTAACTCTCACCTAAAACATCAAAGATATTTCCAGATACTACAAGGAGCGCATTATGAGAGATCCCAAAATGCACTCATGACAGCATTAAATTTAGCACTCAATATAGATTCTATTAGCCAAGATAAAAGTGTCTGCCTAATAATAATAATAATAATAATAATAATAATAATAATAATAATAATAGTAATAATACTGCAGCCGTACTGATGTGGCAGTCCTCACAAATGCTGCGGGCGAAGAACGGGACGGCGGGAAACAGGCGCAGGGACTCTTTGATGACGCACTCCAGGTAGCGCAGCCTCTTCAGGTCGTCCGTGTTAACAGGGCGGTCCGACTCGCCTGGGAGGAACAGGGAGAGGATGAGGGTGCAAAAACCAGGCGGGGAGCTACTCTGCCATTTTCCAAACAGCAAAGTAAACCCGCTAACACAGAACAGCAAAGCAAACCCGCTAACACAGAACAGCAAAGCAAACCTGCTAACACAAACAGCTAAGCTAATCCCCCAATGCATAACAGCAAAGCAAACCAGCTAACACAGAACAGCAAAGCAAACCTGCTAACAAAAACAGCTAAACTAATCCCCCAATGCATAACAGCAAAGCAAACCAGCTAACACAGAACAGCAAAGCAAACCGGCTAACACAAAACTAAACATTCTCCTTAAGACATTGGACTTCAGATAACGCTATGAGAATAACGTCCTCGGCCCCAGCCGAGGGTACTGACCCATCAATCAAATGGCACAATTGGAAAGCAGCCAATAGGGAGAGCGGAGATTTACCAAACACTTCCCGGAGTTCCTGCTGAACCTTCCTCTGGACTTCCGGGTGAGAGCCAATCAGGTGGACAGCCCAGTTCATTGAGGCTGCTGTCGTGTCATGGCCCTATCAGAGGCAGGAGGCAAAAACACACTGTTAGCAACCCTCAAAATGATTGGACGATACTAAAGTTATCTTTACATGCCCCCAAATTGCCTTCATAGCATTTAAACACATTTTGCATACATTTGTATATACTTATTTATACACGATTAACCTACATTCTCAAATAGTCACAAAACACAGTGAACACATTAGGTCGTGTTTATGGGTTCAAATTAACCAAAGAGCATGAAATCATATTAATTAATCTGGCTGCGCCGAACAAAAGTAGGGCATGACAGCTTTTCCCGCATGACAGCTTTTCAAAAGTGTGGAAAGAGAGGGTCCTCTGAGGATCTCTCCGAGGGACCGTGCTGTCTGTCTGAAGCGAAATTGCTGTTCAGTCATCCGCTATCTAAACTCTGTAATCATAGAAACTTACAGTATAGCTTCCGTGGCAACACTCCATCTGTAAATCCAAGCCAACAACATAAAGACTCCAGCAGAGTGGTGTCCACAAAGTAGAACTATACTGTTCGGTAAGGAAACTGATACGTATGGTCATAATCTGCTAAAGTACTCAATGCAATGCATTTCTTTCATTAACCAACAAAAACAATGTGTTTTCAACATAAGCAAGATAAAAAGGTCTGTTTGGTTGAAGAGGATGACCTTGGCATTTCCATGTCATGATACAAATATCAAAAAGTACAAATCGACCTTAATCCCGAAACATTTTATCTGTGTGTTTGTCACTTCCAGGAAACAAAAAACATTCATTTTCATCTGTAATTAAATTATCTTTCAGTTCAGAAGAGAAGTTCTGAACCACGCATACCAACAAAAGCCTGTGCTAACATAGTTTTCTGAGCCACAGGCAAACACTGTTGTTGTGCCACAGGGCGGCTGACAGTAAATAACTGTTTCTAGGGTTCAGGAAACAGGAGTCAGCCTTTCCACCTCTAAATCCAGTCGCAGTACTTCAGTGTGTTCTGCTCGCCCTGGTAAAGAGAAACATTCCGGTGTTCCAGGATCAGTCTGTGCCCTGCACCTCACTGATAAGAGAGAGCGAAGGTGATCCTGGAACATGATACATTGTTGTCTGAAACACAGCATATTAACCCTTTGAAGAGCAGGTATTTTGGAATGCAAGTCAGTGTTCTAGAACTCAATTGCTTTCAGTGACCAGTAGTGACTATGACATCAGTAGTCCAGTTCAGTCAAGAATATTCAAATCACATACTGTATTCTTTAAGAGTTAAAGTATATATTTTATCAGTTTGGGATTTTACATCTAGGAATTATAGTCCTAAATGAAAATGTAAGATGTTTTATGAGATGTGACAAGCACATAGGTGCAGCTTTCATCGCAGTCCAAAAACAACATGTTCCCTTTCACAGGGGGAAACGTATTCTATATGGTTCTGGGAGTCTTTAAGTGATCAGAGATCTGCCAGAAGAAAAACACTCTTCTGCACTTTCTACTCACTCTAACTGAATACTGCATGTGAGTACTTCATACACATCAGACATATCAAATTTTCATTCCTGACCGGAGTTCTTCTTTAACGTCTTTTTTTTTTCAGAAGGGTATGGAAGCGCGTTTCCCCACGGTGGTGCCAATCCCCTCTGCTTCTTATTTTATATTTTAAAACATACCAGCAAATACATGACTTTTTTTTTTTTTCATAAAAGTTCACATTTCAGAGAATACACTCCGTGTTGTTTGGCAAACACAAGATGACACTACACCCCAGTGGAGCCCAGAGAATAGGCATGATACGCAAAGCCAAACTCAGTCTTCCCACACATTATGGCGCATTCTGTAAAACATCCTCTTCTAAGAAGTTCTGTGGTCTGCACACAAACTGTTTTTATGCTCCTTTTTTTTGGAATGCCCAACCAAATGTTGCATACCCGTCCCATCGCTGCCACATGCTCCGTCAGTTCTGGAGGGTGAGGGTTTGTCTACCAAGGCATGTGTTGGTGCCAGGCCTTCCTTTTCAATACCAGAGCCAGCCTGCTGAGCACAGTCATCACACAGGAGGACCGCCCTACTATCACAGCTGGTGTCAAAAGGATTCCACCACAGGACTCAGTGTTGAGGGAATAAAGCGGGAAAACCCCCCACGGAGAAAACCCCGCCCTCTCAGCGTGACGTCACAGCCAATCACACGCCACCTGCAGGCAGCTGCCGGCCACAGTTGGTGCGGGCACCGTCAGGAATCCACGCCGAACTGCGAACCACGTGACCTCCCCCAAATGCTCCAGCGCGCCTTACCCTGAACATGAAGGTGTCCACCTCCTCCTGGATGTCCTTGTGGGTCAGCCTGTTGCCGTCCTCGTCCACGGTCTTCAGGAGCATGTCCAGGAAGGCCCTGCGCTTCTTGGTGCCCTGGTCCGACTCGCTGTCCGACTCAATACTGGAGACGTACTCGGCTCTCTCGGAGATCACCTGCAGGGTGCCAAACATCTCATTTCTGAAATCGCACACATATTTTAAAAAGGTTCAAAGGTTCTTTGTTGCGAAAAACGGCCCAATCAGGAAGCTTTCACACTTAGCATAGAGGGTTCTACAAAGAACTATAAAGGGTTCCCCTATGGAGACAAGTCAAAGAAGTCATTTTACGGAGAGTATATATGCCTCTCTTCTGAGTGGGGCTCTCTCTCTCTCGTAGCGCTATGCGGCCTGTTGGGGGTAAGAGCCAGAGCAGGGAAACTCAGCTGAGTGCACACGCTTCAGCTGTGGAGCTTCTGTGCAAAAGGTCTCAATGGTGCATCCGTTCTTTAAGACACACTGTTTCCATTTCCATTTTAATAAAGAAAAGGGGAAGAATGTAAAAAAAAAAAGAATTGTGTAGGGACAGTGTCTATCCGTCCTGCGTTGATCGGATCCAGCTGAAGGACTTTCATTTCCCTAACCACACCCCCCCCCCACCCCCCACCCCCCACCCTCGTTCACTCACATTCTCTGTGAAGGAGTGGAGAACTTTCAGGCTTCTGTTGTGCTCCCTCCCCTCCCCCAGGAAGTAGTAGATCAAGTCCGGCCAATACCACGGCATCCTTTGCCTGCGGGTGATGATGTCACTCATCCTGTGAGAGAATGGCATGACAGACAATGACCTTCTGCTTCCTGTGGACGGACAGTGACCTTCTGCTTCCAGCTCAGACAACAAGTGTCCCTGAGAGCTGCTACAGATTACAGATTAACTACTCTACCATCAGGGGAACAGTCAACTACCAGGTCACTAATTACAAGCATCAGTGTAAGTGCGAGACTTCACCAAAATACCCAAAATTGTGCATACAAGGCTAATAATTGCCATGAAGTATTTATCAAACAATGTGTGAATAGGATGCATTATTGGCTTCATTAAGGCTCTAATTCATTGTAATTGAGTGATGAAGAACTGGTTTTGGGGGGGTGGGGCTGGTGGCTATGCAGGTGACTTCAGTCTAATTTCAGCGACTTTTCAAATAAACTACATTAAAAAACCGTATGCATTAAATATATTTGGGCCTTCATGCAAAATCTTATTCATTTCAGCAATCAGCAAGCTCAGTATTTTGCAAAGAAACTGAAGAAATGTAGCACACAACACCCTTGAATTCTTTACTCAGCGTTTAGTAACTCTAAGTAATACTCACACAGGTTAGACAGACGCTCCATGCACTGTCATTTACTCTGCATCATTTATACGTTATGCTCACTAAAGACGAAAGTTCAGGCCTGCCATTTAACCTGATTGGGGATTCAGCCTGTATGTGTGTCAGAGGGTCCTCATAACACACGAAGCATGATGTAAGCGTTGCATAACACACTTTACCCCACATAACTTTGACTTTGTATTACCTGCCCTCAAAACATCCAATGTTTGCTGTGGCTCAGTAAAAATCTGAATATGTCAGCAGTCAAAAAAGTGAAGGTTATCAGTGTTAAACAGATATCCGGGATATACTCTCAAAATGTTTCCCAAAAACCCCCCATCCTCTGTTGCCTCCCATAGACATTCTTAAGACATATTACTATATTGCTTCAAATTATCAACACTCTCAAATAAATGGTCCCACTTTTTTAAAAAACACCACAAAATAATAGCAGCATTTTGAAGTCAACGTGTCGTACAAGTGAAGTCATTCAAAGTAATATATTATTTCATAAGCATTATTGCATATAATTCTGAATGCAGCACCTACCTGTACACACAACGGACATACTCAGAGTCATAGTTACTCTGCGCATAGATTTTCTTGCCCATTGCAGTCTCTGAAACAAATACATGTGGAGGTTGAATTCAAAGCCAAACAACAGGGAACCAACAATGCACTGATGCACTCTGTCAATACTGCATCAACAACTATTGGGAAACCCAGACTTGTAATGAACATATGCATTTGTATATTTGCCCTAATCAATCTGCCACCTTCAACAAACAGAGACACCAATGATTTCAATTTAGTATTAATTAGTACTTTTAATGTCTCATTTATTTCTTATTGACTGCAAAGCCATTTTGTTTCATTTCAAGCACTATGCAAATACAAGTAACACTGTGTACTGTGAAGCACTGTGTTACAAACCATAGCTAAGTGATATGTAAATCAACCAATCAATTAATCAAAAAATTAATTAATCAATTAATTAATTAAAAGATGGGAGGAGGGGGCAGGAAGTCAGCTGACCACAGATGATGTCCAGGGCACAGAGGGTGATGTGGTTGAAGCAGTTGAACGCCCCTTTGCCTGCCTGCTTCCCCAGCTTCTCGATCAGCACCTCCGCCTGCTCGTTCATCACCTCCAGGAACTCCGTCAGGATGGAGAAATGGAAGGTGGGGGTGAGCATCTTCCGCCGCCTGCGCCACTTGTCCCCAGTGCTGCAGCAGACAGGGACGGGAGTGGGGGGGGGGGGGGAGGCGGGGGGGTTAACAGTGCACTCAGCCTGAAAGTGCAAATACGCTTAAGGTGGAGGGATGGGAAGGGGAGGGGTTAACAATGCACTCTTCCCAAAAGTTCAAATGCAGCAGGAGGTGAAGGGATGGGAAGGGGAGGGGTTAACCATACACTCAGCCCAAAAGTTCAATTGCAGCAAAAGGTGGAGTAAACTAAATCCCGTACCGATAAAGAGACCAAACCGATGATTGTAACACAATCACAAAAGGTATGCAGTCTCAGGAGGGGCAAACATTGCGAAATATTCAATATTCAACAGACACAAAGATGGCGTCCTTTTGTTTACGGTGAATAATGTACATTTTACCAGAGGCAGTGATCCCTGTACAAATCAGATGCATCCACATTCAGCCAGACTCAGCTCCAGCCACCAAGGATGGCAAAACACAGCCAACATCGTCTTTGGGTTCTCCTGCCAAATGCTGCGTTTCTTATATACGCTGAAGAATAGCGTTCTTTACAAGGTGCTTCAAGTTAACTCTCTCGCTCAAGGGTGGTTCCAGAACCACAGGCATGGAACCTGAAACCTTCCAGAACCCAAGCCTAGCTCTGCGGCCCGCTGCCCCAAAACGGGTGCCAGTGTTCGGAAGGCTCACCTGGTCAACAGGCCGGTGCCCAGCCATGGGTGGAGAAACTTGTAGGCGTAGGCTTTATCCATGTGCTTCGGGTTATTGAGCACCATCTGGAGAAGCGGACATGCACGGGAACATCCAATCACGGTCAAGCGCCCGCACTGGCATAAATCACCCCACCATATCCGTCCTGAAGCTCCTCATGAAGGGGGAGATACTAAAAGGTTAACGGTTATACTTTATTGACCCCGTGGGGTAATTTGGGGTGATCTGTCCACCTAACTACTTAGGCAGTGGGCAGCCCCAGTGCACCACCCAGGGACCAACTCCAGTTCTGAGGCCAGTGCCTTAGGAGTGTCTAATCTAACATACACACCTTTTCTATCACACTATTTCCGTAACCGCCTCTGTGAATTTGTTACAAATGGGAAAAACTCATTATTTCACTTTTCGTGACATTTCTGCTACCTGATCTTTTGCTGCTGTTCATCTGTTCCATTGATTATGAGGCCTGTGAAGTTGACCAAGTAACGGAAAACAAGCCACAGATATATCTGTCATTTCTCATGGTTTAGGGGGCTGACCATGGCAATGCCAGGAAAAGAATGTCATGTTCCTCAATCAAAAAATGAGGGTTTTTAACATAAAACAAATAACACTGTGTCAGTTAACTGATAAGTGTTATCTCGAACTTAGGACTGTATTTCCTGGACAGGTAAACATGTAGTTGTGTGAGTGCCACTAATGTTGTTTTCAAGGTCTTAATAATTCAGAAAATGCTTGCACCAGTTCTGTCACCCATATTTGTACTGCCTCCACACTGAACATTAAAACGATTTACTCTCTATACATATTAATCATACATAATATTAATACTTAAACATTTTCTTGAAAATCTTCGAATTTAAGTATTTTTCAAATAAAATGATTGTTCATGTTCTCATATATTCATTCAACATGTTCTTATAGTAACCAAAAATGTGAGAGAATTCTATTCATAGTATTTGAAATACTTTATTTTGTCTTTGCTTGCTTTGCGAACAGGTCTTTCAAATAGCCCTTATACATCTCCAAGAAGACTTTAATAACAAGGAGCCTGACTCAAGTTGAACCTTGGTTACCTCAATGGTTTCAGCGTGAAATAAAACAAGAAAAGGCACAGGACCGATCCAGATCTTCATCAGCGGCTCATTCCGGAATGCATTTGTGTACTCAATCAGTTGACAGAAGAAATCTACAGAAAAGACAACATCAATCAACATTCTCTATACAGAAGTTCTCTGTATACCCCATCATGTTTAACAGAAAAGGATAAGGGCCTAATCGTGAATGCTGCACTTCACATATTCACACAAACAGACAGTCAGACTTACAGATATGTTTTACATGTAATAAATGTGCAAACTGAAATATATCGTGATTATTTTGCACAGTGGAGAAAAGCTGTAGCATGATGTAAGGAAAAAAGGACGTCTCTCGAACGTGATGAAAAAGTACAAAGTTTATTTCCAATACCGGCAGTGACAAAGCGCACGAATGACACCTTGGATTCAGCAGAGTCAGACTGAACCACGAACCTTTCCAGAGGCTGCTTCTTATTTGTTTTCGAAGCTTTGATCAGTAGTGTTGAATATACATACCAAGACGGATGTAGTCAGTCCTTGTAACACCTATCAATTAGGCCATAGTGTATTGGCCGTCCTGTTGTGATTGAATTAGCACGTCTGTTGACTTGAATGGTTCCCAATCTCTCACTCCTGGTCGCTATTCTACCATTGTACCAACTGTATTGTGATAATGATAAGATCAAGGGAATGTGTGGCCAGCAGACATATTGGCATCAGAGACGGACTTCTTACAATGACTATATCCAAAGACATAAGAAAGTTAAGCTATATTAACTGGGCCACTATCATAACACCCCCAAAAACCCAAAACAGTTGGCAATCAATTAAGGAGGCCCAAGTTCATTGTACAACAAAACAAAAAAGGATCGGCAATGTGCCACCGTCGCTAAGCAACAGATGCTCTGGAGCGCAGTGGCGATTCAGGCCGCAGTACTACATTATTATGTTAATGACATAAGGGTGTTTTTTCGCTAAATTCTATTGAATAGGCTTGACCCACATGATTCGCAGTGTAAAACAAAATCAAATTCCTGTAATTTGCATATATTGCAACGTGTTATAATTTGCGTTTACTTTTTGCTCCTCCTGCTTATTTGTTTAATTATTTACTTACTTACTTACTTACTTACTTATTTACTTACTTACTTATTTATTTGCATTATGCGCCATCCTCAGTTAGGCCTTCGCAACTTCATATATTGTCTGCACATTTAGATGTGCGCAGTATTACGCATCCAAAGTCACGTTTATGATGAAGTGTTAAATACAGTTTAAAAATCTATGAAGTGTATTTTAAACATAATAAACCACACATCCAAGATGACTATTTGTCACACTAAAAATAAATGTACGCATGTCTTACCTCGTCCATTGGACTTGAAGGCAAGCGCATTGCCCAGTAAAGGGTAGGTCGGGCTTATACCTGGAATAGGCTTCATCTGTCTCCATTTGCTCACATAGCTGCTGAGCAACAGGTGAGTGAAAATCGCCAATAGAGTTAAAAGTAAAACGAAAACTACTGACGCTCCCAACAATTCTCCGACGTCCTGAGCCATGGTCGTATGGAGGCGAAGGGATCTCCAAGATCAATGTGTCTTCTCTTGCTGACGTGAGCTGGGACTGTAAATTGCCGAAACTACAACTATTGTGGTTCTCGTTCGGTTAAATAATTAAACCTGCCGCTAAAATAAGCTTGCCTCTTCGATCAACCCTTGTCATCATCATTTCGATCAGCCCTTTTATCGTTCACTGACCTCGCAACAGCAAAGCGCTGTGCCAATGACACCAAAAGAACCGTCTCTTACGTGCTCGTTTTCGCTTTGGATGTTGAGCATCTCCGTCTTTTTTCTGTTACCCACGGTTAAACCAATTGCCGTTTGCGTAATTAACGAGGCGCTGTTTCATTATTTTATGGATGTTTCATTATTAGCTAATTTAAAAACATTTTTGTTAAAAAGAAATGTTCTGCTTTTTTTTTTCATTTTGGCTGTGGTTACCCATGTAAACAGAAAATGCAAATAGCACAGCCCCCTTTTGTGGCAGGCTTGATGTGTGGGTGAACGTATGATTATAACTGCCTCTTTAACTGGATTGACGTATCCAGAAAATAATTTTGTATTTTATTTTGGGACAGGGAACGCAAATGTAAACAAATACTTCTCATGTTGTGGTGACTGCTTATTCTCCTTGTACACATTGTTGCTGGTGCTGTAAGGTTTCAGTTACAAAAGAGCACTGTAACTAGGGTGATTTCTTGTTGCTTGACCAGTCCGAAACAATCTCCATTATTAAAATAAGCACTCTTCTCAGAACGCCTTTCTCTTCTGTCCTGGTAATTTACCTGGCCCCAGAACATAACTTCAGGATTAAGGACGGTAGGTTTAAATAGAATGCTGTGGTAAAACCCAGAGCTGTTATAATCGCATATTAGATTTCCTTCTCACAGCAGACACACCATGCTCATGAAAACATTATTGTGTGCAACATGAACACTGAATGGGCTTTAGCTAACTAATGCCCTGGGCATGTCGAAGTGTCCTTGAGCAAGACACCTAACCCCTAACTGCTCTGGCGAATGAGAGGCATCAATTGTAAAGCGCTTTGGATAAAAGCGCTATATAAATGCAGTCCATTTACCAATATGCACCTGATTTCCCATAAGCCTCTGCAAGTCAGTGAGAGCACTGCGACCGGGCAAACAATTTTAGGTTTGTACCTTGCCCCTGCAGGTGTCAATGCGGTGTTTTATCAATGGTTTCCTGATGCTGCCATGGCCTGCCTGGCTCCACAGTTCATAAATGGCAGTTTGCACACACCTGGGTGTCCTCTGCACAAATGTTCCAGGTCACACTGGAATTGGGTGTGACACAGAGGGTTTGTGTGGGTAGAATGTTCTTGTGCACTTTTAAACTTTCGTTGATGTAATTGTGATGGAGTTGGAGTTTTGGGAGACCAACCGCAACTGAACAGGGGGTTCTTTAAGCTATTAACCAGAGGTAAAATAGCCACAAAGTCTCAAGAGACAAGGGAAAGGAAAACAATACTCCTTAGGGAGAGTATCCCAAAGAAAAGCTCTACACAACCCACGTACTGGGTAAAAAAGAACTAAGGGTTAAGGAGTATGAAAATAAAACAAAACTGCCGGAGCAGAAAACGGGGCAACTCAAAGAAAACAGACCTCGAACCGAGGCTGAAAAAGTAAAACCCTAAAGAAAGAATACTGAGCTTAGATTGTGGCACTAACTTGTTGCCAACAATCTAAAAAAGCTAAAGACTGTTGTGCTAATTTTATAGCCACAACAAGCCAATGTCGCAGCTCAATCCTTTACCTTTACCTTTACCTTTACCTTTACCTTTACCTTTACCTTTACCTTTACCTTTACCTTTACCTTTACCTTTACCTTTACCTTTACCTCGCTTGACAGAATACCGGCTCTCGTGCAACATAAGTGACACTGAAGCAAAGCTTATCGGCTTGCTCAGGGTTTAAATAGAACACCAACAGGTGCAAATTGTAAAAGGAAATTTGCACGTGTATAATTCAATCAACTCAATGGCCGTAATAACTGAAGAAAAGGTGCATAAAAAAACCAATGGCCGTAATAACTGAAGAAAAGGCGCAGGAAAGGAAAAGAAATGGTGGCATCAGCCAAAACCATGACAGTAATTTCTTGTTAGCCCGGTCTGCTTCCTCTTATTTCTGTTCTGCTTTCTGGCAGCTGCTTGACTATCGATTTCAGTGCCATTTGATTCAATATGATCTTAAATTGAAGGACACACATATATGTGTTCTGCTTCTGTTTTGGTTAGATTACTCACCTTTTCATAATTTTAAAGCAAGGATGTTCTATAAATGGTTTGCTTGTGCAGAGCTATCAAACATTTTTTTGCCCTAAGGAATAAATATATGAGGAATAAATATGTACCTTTGAATTAATGGAAAAAAATGTAATTAGTTGAAAATGTTGGAAATGGAACACAAAACTCCAATCCATCCATAGATGAAAACAGGACATTTAAAATGTAACTCAAATGAAAACTACACCCTGTCTTACCAGAATACAGCCACTAGAGGTCAATAAAACACAAGAGAATGGGGTTCTCTATAAAAATGACTCATTGACTGAGTGAAAATACACTGAGAGCTTTGGCAAGTCAGTTTTATCCACAAAGATTCTCTGTAAAGTCATGGCAATAAAAATCATAATCTCAAATACACAGATGGCATAAAGCCAACAGCACAATCCATTTTATCAATATATAGTAATATCCACAAAACTATATAATGGTAAAAAAAACCTGTATGTGGTTCAAATTACACTAGTTTGTAATAAATGTTTTTTTTATTACATAATAAATTATGTCTTTAAAGTGAACACTCTCCTGACATTGCAAAAGTAAGCTAAAGTACAGTAAACTGGTTTAAACTGGCTGCACAAATGAAGGCCTACTCTAGTGAAAAAAGTTGAGAACGTGATTAAACAATAGTTCATCAGGAAGGCACATACAGCAGATTGGTACAGGTGTCACCACACTGCCCACCCAGCCCCCTTCAAGCCATGCGGAAGGACAACAGGTAAGAACCACCCCCCCCCCACACACACACACACAGACACACACACAAATACACACACGACTACTGTACAGCGTTGCTGGAGCCTAGCGCCACCTGCAGCTTGTGGCGGAAGGCGGGAATGCGCTCCCTCTGCAGGGGCCAGTGCAGAATGCAGCGGGACTTCAGCATGCCCTTGCGAATCAGAAGGGCGCGGCTCAGCCTGTGGTCCGGGACGTCCTCCAGCAGGACCAGCACCACGGAGTCCCGGCTGTCCTCGATCACCTGGTGCATGGCCTGATGCGCCTTGTACCTGGAGCGACCAGAGTGGGGCGCTGTTACACAAACACACACAACGTGCTGCAAAGCTCTAGACGTTAATGTACAATTCCTTCCTTAAATTCGAAATATTTCGCAAATATCATGCATCGAGGAAGCCGATTGAAAACCAGAAGTGGTTTTCACAAGCTGTGTAAGGGCTCTTTGCAGATGGAGAGAGGTGGATTCCCAGGTCGATCATTTATAATCACACAGTCCAAAAAGAATTTCCACAAAGGACGCCCTCATATTTCTGCGTTTTTTCCGATTTCTGGGCCAGTTGAGGACCGAGGACACGAGGACGGATAAAATATACCTAAGACTAATAACCACATCCTTCCTGTTTTCAAATATATCCACTTCCCCTCATACAGTACTTGCATTAATAACAATGCATTTGCAGAGCCCTTAAGGAAAATAATCCCAAATGAATAATAATTTTTCCTATTCATTTTACAGAAAAACTGCTGGCTGTGCCCAATAAAACATCAATTTTGTACATGACTGAGATTTTATAAATGCAGAGGTAAACTTTCATTACAAGTCTATACTAAGATAACACTATATTACTTCAAAGTTAAAACAATAAATACACCATTTAAAAATGATGACTGGATAATAATAATAATAATAATAATAGCTTACATTCGGCACCACGGGTCACTCAGTAGCTTTTCTGTGACGACAAACACAATCTTTCTGGAGCTTCTCATGGCCTCAACAATGGCCTCAAACTGGGATCTGCCCGGCTCAGCGTCACGGTCCTCCATGAAGAAGCTATACTGCTTGTCCTCCTCTAGGGGAAGCAAGTGTCTCTCCACCCATTTACTGTCTCCCGGTGCATATATCAAGTAGGCGTCATATTCGAACCTGGCCTCGCCCAGGTCCGGCTCTGCAAAGCCCAAGGTGCGGTTGACCAGGACGTTCCAGTGGAACTTAATCCTCCACCCCTGGAAATGGGATATGAGGGCGGTTGTCATGAAGATCAGCACCAGGATGCAGTTTGCGACATAGAGGGCGAAGAAGGGGACCATGTCCTTGCAGGACAGGGGGTTGAAGCGGTCCACGGACTTGTTGAAATAAGCTTGCGGCGTGTTGCAGATGTACTCGGAGCCCCGCTGGGGCACGCTGGCGTTGGTGGCGTTGAGCCAGTTGACGAACCACAGGATGCTCTCGCAGGTGCAGTCGAAGGGGTTGCGCTCCAGGCGGAGCACGCTGAGGTTGCGGAAGGCGGGTTGGAACACGCCTCGCGGCACCGAGGTGATCAGGTTCCTCTGCATCCGCAGCACCCGCAGGGAGTCCAGGTCGTCGAAGATGGAGTCCCGCAGGTGGTCCAGGACGTTCCCGGCAAGGCCGAGCTCGCGAAGCTGGGATAGCCCGCTCAGCCCCGTGACAGGGATCTCGTCCAGCCCGTTGCTGTCCAGGTCCAGCGTCTCCAGGCTGCGCAGGCCCTGCAGGAAGGAGACGGGTCCGCCCGGGTTGGCGCTCTTCCACACTCGCTGCAGGTTGTTGTGCTGCAGCCTGAGGACCCGAAGGTTCTCCAGCCCGGCCAGAAGGCCCTCCATCACGTTGGCAATGTTGTTGTTGCTGAGGTCCAGCGTGGACAGGTTGCGAAGCTGCTGGAACGGGGAGGGGTCGAAGTCCTGATTTTGGGCCAGAGCGAGCCCCAGTATCAGCGTCCTCAGGGAGGGCACGGAGACGAAGGACAAAGGGGAGAGGGAGATCTTCCTATTGCGGTACAGGTTGAGCTCCTCCAGGCTGGCCAGACCCCGGAACTCCTCCCCCGTCAGGGTCTGGGAGATGAAGTTGGAGCCCAGGAGCAGCTTGGTAAGGTTCCCCAGGTCCGAGAAGGCCCCCGGTTCCAGGCGCGAGATGTCCGCGCCCGTCAGGTCCAGCGTGCGGAGCGGCGAGCGGGACAGTGAGGCGAACGTCTTGCCGCTCACAGTCTGAAGGCCGACGCTGCTCCAGCTCAGGCTCAGGTGACCGAGGCTCTCCAGTCCTGAAAAGAGGTCGGCCGTGATCCCTTGGAAGGCCGTGTAGTCCATTAGCAGGGTTTCCAGTCTGGCCAGCGGACCGAAAGAGAAGTCGTCGATGATAGGGTAGGGCGATTTGTGGCTCTTCACCAACGCCCTGGTGAGGTTCATGACCCTGAGGTTCCCCAGCCCTGTGAATGAGGAACTGGTGAGGTGCTTGAGGTGGTTCTCGTTGAGGCATAGCCTCTCCAAAGTGCCCAGCCACTGGAAAGGACTGTTGTGCAGTGACACCATGCTGTTGCTGGACAGGTCCAGAGAGGTCAGGTTAGTGTCCTGCAGGCCTTTGAAGGTGGTATTGGTGAGGGACACCAGCTTGATATTCCGGAGGGAAAGGCTGGCGATCCTCGTCCCCGACAGCTCCTCGCTCAATTTGACAATTAACTGGGGGCTGAGCGGAGAACTGTCCATCACCAGATCTCGCAGTCCTCTGATTTGCTGGAAGCATCCAGGCTCAAGCTGCAAACAGGAAGAGCTACAGTTTGATTTTCGAATCCTTCAATCACGTCGACTTGGATATTTTCAAACTCAGGCCATGAATTATCCTACAAACTGACATTTTGGGCAACTGGAGACAAGAATATTAATCATTATGAACTGTTTGGTAGCAATAGACAAATACAGTAATGGGAATTTCTCATTATAAAATTTCTCAGGACCATCCATCCTGATTGGTGCATTATCTTTAACTTAAGAAGTGTAAGCACCTTCTATAAATTTCACTAACTTAATTTAATTGAATTAGTTAATCAATTTTTAATAATCTTACGAAAAATAAATGGGCTGCAAGGTGCTAAATCCTTCCAGTGCATGAGGTTACTGAAGCACTGAGGAACTGTGGAGTCTCTGTGTCCCACTGCGAGTACCGTTTTCAGTGGCAGAGAAGAGAGGATCAGTGTCTGGATGGAGGAGTTGCTGAGGTAGGAGAGGTCATTGCTCTTGATGCTCTTTATGGCATTCCCAGACAGGGACAACGTCTTCAGGCTCCACAGCTGCGGCACGGACCCCAAACGGGCCGAGGTGAGACCGCTAGCCGACACGTCCAGCCGGGTCAGCCTCTGCCGAGGAGAGCGCCGCGTTTAAGCAAATGACCCTACATGGCACAAGTCCTGCCTCTATGCCTAGCACTGCATTTGGTTTTACTGATGGAAGCTTCACACAGCTCCGCCGCAAGGTTAGGTTAGGGACGGAGTGTGGCACAGTGGGTAAGGAACTGCGCTTGTAACCGAAAGGTCGCAGGTTCGATTCCCGGGTAAGAACACTGCCGTTGTACCCTTGAGCAAGGTACTTAACCTGCATTGCTTCAGTATATATCCAGCTGTATAAATGGATACAATGTAAAGTGCTATGTACAAAAGTTGTGTAAGTCGCTCTGGATAAGAGCGTCTGCTAAATGCCTGTAATGTAATGTAATGTTAGCTTACCAGGCTTACCAGTACTCAAAGACCAGGCATGAGAAAGCGCTGGGTAACTCAACTTAATGGTTAAAAAAAAAATACGCCCAGGTGGTCTGAGTCACTTATTGTCATCATCAAACAAGTGCGTTCTTATGTTCTATTCCACTGTCAGTGTTCTTATGTTCTACAATATAACTGTGGCTATTGTATTGCAGTTTGTGGCTGCTAGGTTTGCAGAAACTATCTATGTGAACACATTGATGCATACTCAAAATGCTGGGTCCTGTCAAGTGTGGAAGAGCAAATTTCCAACAGCTTAAGCAGACTGGAATATGCACTGATCAGTACTGAGCTCTGATGGCTGCTAGCTAGCTGACTCATCTAGTGATATCCAAATAATTATTTGTGTTGATGCAAATACCTGCATGCACCATCCCACATACTGGATGTATACTGCTCTGAGTTTTTTTATAAACCCTGTTGGTGAAACAGTGCGTGCTTGGAAAGTCTGAAAACCAGGAACTGGAGAAAGGACCATGGGGAACTGAAATGAGCTGCATGGGACAGTGTGTCTGCTGAGTTTTCACACCACAGAAGCCATGACGCCTACTTGCATCCTCTTTGCTACAGTGCAGACACAGAATGTGCTGTCATATTCATTATTGCCTTGCTGTACAAATGCATAATATGTAACAACAATGCAAGTGTTGGGGGTGATGAGGTCATCTACCAAGCAAGTAAAAATATGACATAACTCATTAATCCATCTTTTTATTTTCCCTAGGTTTTGTTTTCTCACAGCTTGACCACAGAGCTTCAATGTGAATATTCTACACTGGCAGCTTAATTCCAGAAATTCCAGCAAGTTAGCAATGTAGCTTTGCTGTGTATCTGGCCTAATCGGAGAAAGACCTCTACCATATGAAGGGCACTGATAGGAATATGTGCACAGTAAAATGTCCAGTGTTAATTCAACTCCAACAGAGAACATAAGAGTCCCGTTTAACAGTGAACATTCTACTGTGTAGCATTGACTTTGCTTGGGTTAATTTTCATCGGACCCACCTAAGCTGGTGTTGCCCAACACAGGGCATCACGCAACCAGCACAGGGCATCACACAACCAGCACAGAGCACCTTTATGGGCCAGTTCCTAACGGGGACATCGCGCAGGGGTCCACAGTACGTTACCTGCAGGGGCCGAAAAGGCTCCCCCAGTAGCTTGAGCCGGTTGGAGGACAGGTCCAGGTGAGTGAGGTTGGCGCAGTGGAGCACGTCCTTCTCGGTCAGGAGGTGGACCTCATTGCGGTGGAGCACGAGGTGCCTCAGGAGGGGCAGGGCGAGGCACATGTCGGGATCCAGGCCTTTGATGTCGTTGAAGCTGGCATCCAGGCGGACCAGCTGAGGGTACCACGCCAGGGACAGTCCGGGCAGCGCCGGGAGCATGTTGTGGGACACGTCCAGCCCGGTGATGTCGGCGGGCAGATCGGGGGGCACCTCTTTGAGACTCAGGTGCGTGCAGTCTGCCGTCCGACCTTTAACCTCGCAGGCGGTCGCCTTTTGCGCCAGGAGGCAGGGGCTCTGGACAAGCAGGCCCAAGAGGCAAGTCAGGAGGAAGAGAGGCGCTACCTTCATGGCTCCTACCGTCCGAAGGCATGAAACCTAGGGAGAACGGAAGGCCGTCAGGGAAACAAAACTAAAGCAATATGTCTGTCAGAGAAACCAACGCTATGATCATACAGTGCCAAAATCATTGTGCATAAAAATATATACAAATTGGTGCCATGTTATTTTAGATGCTTAACAATATTGTTACACTTAAATGTAGAATATAGGTAAACGGTTTCAAATAAATAAATAAATAAATAAATAAATAAATAAATAAATAAATAAATAAAAATTCGTTTCTACCGCATTCCTCATTCTAAAACATTCTGCAAGACGTAGAATCGAAGGAAGTCGATTCGATTCAAACCTAAACGTTTACGATAGAAACTATGAGCAATTCAACTGAGTTAGCCATAACCCTTGTGTATCATATAGGCTAGTGTACAGCACGAAATAAAACAATCAAGCCACGTAATTTTCTAGTATATTCAGCCAATGCTATATTTAGAGAGCACCGAACCATTTCTCTACTATGTATATAAACATTTGATTAATTACATGTTTTGACATGTCCTTTGATCGAGGTAACAAAATGTTTGTTTGGTTTTTTTTTGCCTTGCCTCGATTTCTCTGTATTCCTCCTTTTTTACAAAAACCAGACTAGTCTTGCCTCCGTCGCTCAAATTCTTATCAAACCAGGAAATATGACTGTCAAACAAACAAAAACAGTCTTGGTTTTGGAAATAGGTGGCGGAACTAGCAACTGCTGCAAGCTTCATGAGGCGAGAAACGAAACTGAACGGCGAAGTCTGGCACCGTCTCCGGTACTTGGACTTGTGCCATCCAATCCAATGTCGCCGTTGCTGTGATATGATAAAACGACGTCATCTGCATAGACCTATTCGAATTTGTTCACCTAATGAAAGTGACAGATATGTTGAGCGATTTACTTCAGGCAGTTACAACAGAATGTACATCCAGTGGAATGATGTTAGTTTCTGTCCTCGGGATACAATTTCTTAAGTAAATCGAAATTATATTTCACGACAGACAGAACCACCAAGAGAATAACCAAATCGTATACAAATAAACTATCATAATAGCCTACTCACTGTGAGAACTACTTTAAAGACAATAAATGTGGTTTGAAATGTATAAATAAACAACATACGTATGCTAATTCGGATGTATGCGCAACGTTGCAGAACAGTCTCCATGAGGACTGGTTATTTTGCGACTATAGAGCAATGTTGTCACAACGTCACATGTTGGTAATGTTGCGACTTACTAAATTACGACCAAAGTGCAACGTTGTCATTACGTTGTGTGTTTGTAGGGATAGTACGCTTTAAACATTTGCGTTTTATTTTCTCTGTTTATTCGATTGCTTCTGCGGCGGTTATATGCTGTCCTGGAAAATAGAAGAATGAAGTGCAACCGTCTTCTTTGTTCAACTCCGCCAAGGAGGCACCACGCCGGTTCCGGATATTTGTACTTATAGGTGTGTACTATTAACTACTTATCTGACCGTTGAACTTATTTATCTTTTGAGTTCAACGTTATCGTTTTCTTTTTTGTTTGTTATGGCCGAAAAGTATTCCAAGTTTTCTGATAGCTACCTCGTGGTGTTCAGTGACTTTTAAACGACTTGCACGGTATATTTGGATAAAGACCTGCTTTTCTAAAGCTCTTCCATCATTTGTGGCGAGTTGTTATTCAAGCTCAAAGGACTTGAAAGATTGGCATGTGTCAAATTGACTGACCATGTAGGCCTACTAAAAAACATCTTGGTCTTTTGCAAGTCATTGCTTCATATATTTGCAAAGCTGTGTGATAAGAGGGCAAGTATTATTTTTAACCTGTTATATGCGTAGGCTACCCTGTAATAGGTGTCATATAATGTTATATGGACTATTTTTGTTTTCTTCGTTGTTCTTGTTACTGTGTAACTGTCTGTACTGTTTTACTAACAATACTAAATCTCATGTACAAACGTGTTACTTAACATGCTAATGTCATGTGTTTAAATGTTTATATGTTCAAAACTTTATTCTGATGCCCATCTTTGCAGTAGATGTTAATACTGTCATATCAGTCGTTGCTTACGCAAGTCAAATTGACCGAACCGTTATTGTGGCGGTTCTGGTCAACTCTACCACAAAAGTCAAATAATCATGCATGTGTTCTGATTGAAGAAATATGCCATTTTGCACTCTAAGGAATGGACGGAAGCTAGCATAGCCAATATTACATTTCATAGCTGATGATGAAATACGTTTTGCAGAGGTGTGACCATAATATCACTTACATTATCCCCAGGTCCCAGTTCAACGCTCAGTTCTTGTCTTCTGTGCTGCAGTATAAAGTTATAGCCTGACTTAAATGCTAATTCCACTTCCCATTTTCACACACTTGAAAAACCAGATGTTAAGGCTGTAAAAAATAAAATTAAAATAAAATCTTCTTCACCGCAATCAGTGAAGGGGAAGGGAAAATCTCAACCCTGTTTTAACCGTGAGTGACACGTGATGCCCCCCCTGACTTGAGTGACTTGAAGGTGATTTTAAGGAAGTGTCACTTTCTCACTTTCTGTCACAAATAACATCAGAGATAAGCCCACTGCATATCTATGTGGGTAGCTTTTCAGAGTGGAATAGGATGCCAAACTCGTCTATCTACCCTTTCTTATATCTATGGTCATATAACCCATTTTATAAAAAGGGACACTTGCTAAAATGTGAACTGCATTGATATATAGTGAATTTTTCGATATGTGTCCATAAAAACTTATGTAATAACATATCCTCTGGGGTCATGTAATAATGGCATTTTGCACTTTTGAAATAATAATTGTTTTAATAATTAATTACTTTTCCTTTTCCTAATGGGCAACTTAGTAGGAATATCTAAGATGAGAGTATTCGTATTGCAGATGTCACAAACATCGTGACACTGTGATTTACAAAAAGGGCAAATGCACAGTGTAAAAAAAAAAAAACAACTAGGAGGCAGGCATGTAGTTCAGCACTTAAACCTTGTTGAATGTCTAATGAAGAAGGTTGCTAACATGTGTTGAGCTATCGGGAACAACATGGCTGCCATGCATCAACTAGGCTGATGCTACATTGGTTGAGGTAGGTTTTATGAAAATGGCTACTTACATTGGATAGTCCACGCCAAGGATCTGCGCTTCAGTCTTTTCTTTTCTTTTTTTCTAAAAAGAGGAGGGATTAAAGTGTCTTACATGTCTATCAGAGTTGTGAAATTGTGTGTAATGCTATGTAAAAGTTGTGTAAGTCGCTCTGGATAAGAGCGTCTGCTAAATGCCTGTAATGTAATGTAATGTAATGTGTCTTTGGTCTGGAGTCTAGTCTGATAATGTGTTGAAACACACATCTTATTCCCCAGCACACGACAGACTGAGGAACCAGAAAGGAGGAAATGAGAAGGGGGTGGGATTCACTTTTCAACTCTGAAATGCGCTGAAACACAAGGGATAGATACGGTACTGTAGTTCCATCGATGAACTGAGTATAATCAGGAATAGGCTTTATTCCCAAACCCTTGCTTTGTGTTCTCCTATGATTGATACGTTTTGTAGCACAGCCACTAAGGGGAGCCCATGCTGTCTGTTTCAGAGGGAGATCCATACAGTGATGTCATGAGGTAGAAACTGAGCTTAGGCTATTGTGTGGTGTGTCCATCTGAAGAACTTTGCTCTCAGTGCCGCACCCCCCGCCCCCCCTCACATTCTGAAATGAAATCATGACCTTGGCTGTGCGGATTCTGGCCAGCGACCCTACAGGGCAGTGCATAATTAATTCTGGAAAATAAGTTATTGCCCACTTGGTAGGTGGAGAATCATCATTCCAGATGAAACTGGACTTGGAATAGGAGCTGGATGCACTGAGCACCCGCTTAGCTTGAAGAAGATGAAAGGGGAAAAACAGTCATTTTGTGTGTGTTTGTGTGTGTGTGTCTGCATATGTGTGTGTGTGTTTCTTTGTGAGATCAAAAAAGAGCAGACTGCAAGGGGCAGTTTACTGGCGTGTCATTTGGATTTAAGGCAAGTGTGAGTTCACCAAAAGATGGGAACAGAGGATGACTACAAACCAGAAAGGTCAGATTTCCTGAAGGAGAGCCATATTATGTCTGTTTAATAATGTACCAGTCAGATACAAGCCTTGCTCTCAGTGTAAATAAATAATGAGACATTGGGAGCCTTGTAGTGTGATGGTAACGAGGAGAGTTTCCTGTGCTAAATTAGGGACAGTGAATATGAGCTAGCGCAGTACATCACAGGGTACTACTGTAGGTGCGTCGCTTTAAATGGATGTGCGTGAAACCCATGTACAATGGCTGCATCTTATTCCATTTTGGTTCTTCCATCAGTGATTTTCTGTTTCTGTTTTAATTTAAATTTTCTTTATTTTTTAAAAGTCTGCCTGGAAGTGTTTACTAGGTTAGACAAATAAATCATCTTCTTCGTACCCAGAGGAGGCAAATTCCTTTCTCCCATCCTGTGTTCTGACATAATTGATCATGAAGAAGGCAATAGGGGAAAAATGGAGAGGAATTAAAGAGCTACAGTCAGTTAGATCAGGTATATGTGTATTTTTAAATGCAGGTGTCAATTTTAAAAATTGTTAACAATTTTCTGTAAGTAGTAATGTTTTTTTTTTTTGTTTGTTTGTTTTTTTGCAACAGCATGTATTTTGCCTGTGCTTTTAATTAGTGCACCCCCATTGTATGGCTTTCAGCCAATGAGCTGCGAATCTGGAATTCTGATTCCACTTTCTCCCACGCTGAAACCATAGACCGCCCCAGGGAATGGTTATAGATTGATGCAGCGCGGGATTCTGGGATTAGAGTGGAAGTGGTGTGGAGATTCCAACAGAAAATGAGGTCAGAGGAAACCCCACAGTTTCATTAAATTTAAATACGGAGGTGTTTGGTAAAGCCTATATTAAGTGGGGGAAATAACTGATATTGGCAGTAATTAAATATTAATAAGTACTGTAAAACATAATGTATATAAATAGGTACTGTATTTACATAAATTAGCAATAATGATAGCAATAATTGCATAAATGAATATTATGTACTATTGCGTGTGTGTGTTTTTGTGTGTGTCCGTGTGTATATGTGTGTACGTGCATGCAAGCGGTATATGTGGGTGTGTGCGTGTGTGTGTGTCCGTGTGCATGTGTGTGCGCATGCGGTACATACGTGTGTGTGTGTATGTATGTGTGTGTGTGTGTGTCTCACCCAAATGGAAGAAATCACTTAAGCCACAGTGAAAGAAACAATTCTTTTTTCTCTGTCAGCTATAATCCTTGCTTTATATGGCAAGTGTAGTTGTCATTTACGGGCCTGCAGATGGCACTATAAAAATGGATGTATTTGCTCAAAATGATGTGTTACTCATTGATATTTGTGTTTTCATTATTATCCTATCAGTGGAATTTCAAGCATGAGGAAACAAAAACAAATCCAGTCCTGCATTATCAAATTATTGTTTTGTATTATCAAAGTGTGCCAAAGTGCACATTGAAAGAGCTGAAAATCTGTGGACTCCTCCTAACTGAGGGGAACAGCAGTCACAAATTAATGACATGCTAGGTGGCAGATTTTTCGGCCAATTTTAGCTATTCATGTGACACAGATTAGCACACAAACAATGTGCTAAAATCCCAAATTAACAGAGCTTGGTACATTTCTGTGTGGTTGCAGCAATGCCAGAAATCACCCTGTGTGTCAGCTTTATAGGAAATAACCTATTAGACGGATGACCTTGACAAAGTTATGAGAAAAGGCGCTATATACATAATGAAGCTCAGTATTAACATTAGTCTGTTACAGCTTAACGCTAGAGGAAAAGGGGCATTTCCAACTCGGTTAAGTAGGACAAATATTCCCCCTGGTGTTCACCCACAATCCAGTGAACGCACAACACCCCCCCCCCCCCCCCCCAAAGAAATGGACGTCACTCAGTGAAAGAGTGGAGTTTCAGTAAAACTTTAATATGATGCAGTTTTGCCAGGAACTCGGTAAAAATGGCTTTGTTTCGTCCAGGAAGTCTTTCATCGCCATCAACGCAGCGCGGCCGAAGTAAGCCCCATTGGCTAAAGACGGCAGACAGGCCACTGCACTCGCCGCTGTGGTAACTGTGGCAGAATGCGGCAAATGCAAGAAGCGGCACGCTTTCTCCAAATACCGCCATCACCATAGTAACACAACGTATGTAACCAGCGGCAGCAGATGGGGAGGCGTCGGCCATGGCGGTCGGTAGGGACGAGCCTGCAATGCCCAGCGTGACAGAGCAGAGGCCGCTCCTTTTAGGTTTAAGCCCAGTGTTGACATCGATCACAGCGAGGCTCTGACACGCTGGTGTTTTTATCGGTCCCTCTGTGATCACTGTGGAATGAATAATGTGCCTGTAGCCCGTAATTGAGATTGGTCCCCTGTACACAGTATTGCCATGGCTGCGGTTTCTATTGCTTTGACTTTGATGAAAGCTGACAGTTAGCGATGCTTGATTTGGGCATGCATGTACAGTGTGTATATGAGGGCTTTCACATGCTATTGTCACCATTGTCACAGGATTAATATAATTTTATTTGTTTACAGAGAGATTTACGCATTTACCATCTATTATAAGGAGTTAATGTTGGCTTTGGCTTAGAGTAGTGGTAACCAACCCAATTCCTGGAGATCTAGCATCCTGTAGGTTATCACTCCAAACCCAAACAAAGCATACCTCATACAACAACTAGACAGGGTCTTTTGGGGTATTTGAGCGGTCCAGAGTAATGATCCAGTCAGGCTGGTGCTGGACTGGCCCTGGTCCATTATTGAAGGATCCCTCTGTACAAATTTTTATCTTCACTCTACAGGAACCATCTCACACACTGGTGGCTGGTGAGCCACAAACAAGCTCTTGAAAAACTGATGTCAGGTAGAACACTTTAACACTGCTTGAAAAAAATATCCTTTTTTCTTATCTTTCTTTTACCTTTCAAATTCTGGACCAAGTTTGTATGAATATTCTGAGCAAGATACGTCTCCATGGAGACTTATGACAAGGTATTGATCCCCACTGGATGGCGGAAGGCGGGGTCGAGGGTAGATTTAGCACCTCGGCAGCGGGTGCGAAAAGGAGAGCGGATTAGCAGCGCCAAAGCCGGGACAGAGCCGGGCCTGTCCCCCTGCCAAGGGAGCGCTGGCTCCGCTGCAGCCGCCAGCCACACCTCAGGGCTGGAGGAACTTGGCTCAGGGTTCGAGCACTCTGGCTGCATCCCCCTGCTGCTTACAGGAAGCGTGAGAAATGCTCCACCTCCCCTGTCTCCTTCTACCCCTTTGAAGAGTAGGCCTTTGGAATGTTTTTTTTTTACAACATTCTTAAGCCAGTGTTCTAGAATTCCATTGCATTCCGTTACCAGTAGTGATTGTGACATCAGCATTAGAATGTCCTCTTAAGACTATTCTAATCACACAATTGTGATCTTGCACATTGATGGGTCAAATCCTCAAACCGTTTAATTGAATGCACATTTATAACTGAGTCCATCTAAAGATAGTCTGTACCTCAAGAAAGTGTAAATAATTTACCAGATCCTCAGCTTGGAAATGACCTAAGAGTAAAATAGGAAATAGTATAGTTCATTGAAGAATCAGAGAGCTGGCTTTGTCTGTTCTTGCTGTTGCTGAAGGGCTTGTAGCCAGTGGAGTTTCTGTGGTTGATCGTCCCAGATTTTGGGATTGAACATTGACTTTTATTGGCATTCGAGGCTCCGCCCTTCTGTTGCTTTGCACTACGGTGCAGCGGTCACATGCTGTCCCCCCCGGCTTGACCCCCGATGTCCTCCCCAGCGACCCTCAGTGAGAGGCAGGCCTCGTCTAAGGTGCTGAAGTGAGGAGATGAACGAGCTTTTAAAAATAAATCCGGATCGTCAGCTTGCCAGTCTGCCAGCCAGACCCATTTCAGCGTTATCGCCTCTCTCTCTCTCTATTTCTCTCTCTCACCCTCCGAGCTCCTGTTTGGGACAGTCACATAAGAGAGCCAGGTTTCGCATTGCGTCATTACTGATTATTTACAGAGTGGCTGATCTCACTGGTCAGACACTCAACCCCCCCCCACCCGCCTTGCCCCTCTCCTAGGCAGCAAGGTGTGGAAGCAGAGGTCGCTGGAATTGGGGGGGGGGTAGAATTGGTAAGAGGTGCTGCGTGATGGCCACAGCAGCCACAGAGGGTGGTGGGAGAGACTGTGTGCATGACACAGCGGAGCACAAAATGTCACAATGTTCACGCCGACACGCTCGGTCTGCGACGTCACAAACTCTGCAAACACCCCCTGAAAACCCTCTAATCTGCCGGCATGTTTCAAATATGTTTCAGCAAAAAAAAAAAAAAAAACAGGTTTGTGATTTCTACTGTGAAATTGAAACTGGAGTCCATGCACAAAAAAGGAAATTATTTTTGGCATCCTTTTCGAATTAGCTATTTTGTGTCTCTGTTTTGTTCAGTGTTTTTTTTTTTTTATTGTTGAAAGGTTTTACAAAAGTACATTTCATGGTGGATTTCATCTATGCCTAGTCCTATTTAAAACTCTATATTACTGCATATAAACAAGTCTTTTGGTGCTCAATGCTGTACACAGCCTTTTGTATATTTTCATGTGAATATAAATGAAAATTTTCTGCCATGTAATTCTACAAGTAGTGTTCAGCTTCTTTAACATATTTTTATTGTTTATATTTACCCTACACAGGATACCAAACTCCAGTGTGATTGTCCGTATTGTCGTTTCAAAAGGAATTACTTTTTGCATGTATCAAGAGATAAAAAGAAACAAGTCCTTGGCATTTCAGCACTTACAAGGATGTGATAGCTTTCTTCTCTAAATGGAAGCAAAACCCTTATTGTAATTGATGCCTGTGCAGAAAGCATTTACAATGTGTATTAAGGACACGTGAAACAAATGGGTGAAATTCCTCCCCGCTCTCTCTACAGCTTGAGAGTGTTATGTAATACTCATAGTGATGCCACATACGAAAACACTGTGGGGAGTCTAAGTAATCTTACACCAAAGGGTGTGTGTGTGTGTGTATACATGTTCTGTGTGCTTTTCTGTGTGTGTGTGTGTGTGTGTGTGTGTGCTCTCTGTGTTTTTGTGTATGTTTCTCTGTGTCTGTATGTGTTCAGTGCCTTTTTGTGTATCTTTTCTGTGTGTGTGCATGTGTATGTGCATTCATGTGTCTGTGTGTAAGCAGGTGTGCGTATGCATGTGCGCCTGCCTGCCTGCATGCATGTGCGTGCGCATGTGTGTGTGGGCGAGCGCATGTGTGTGCGCATGTGTGTGTGGGCGAGCACATGTGTCAGAAGGCAGAAACACTCAGCCAGGCAGTGCTGCAGGCGTGGCGGAGGTGGAAGGGGAAACGCCGTGACAGGGAAAGAGTGGGAGGAAGCGGAGGGAGAATATGAAGGCTGGCTGTGTCCTCTCATACACAGGCAATCGGTGCAGACACAGGCTGACACAGGCTGTTTGTCAGCTGCACAGGTCCTGTCATGGTAAACACAGAGCGGCCAGAGCAGTAATGCCAAACACCAGGATGCTTTTTCTTAGGAGCTGGACGATTATGGTTGGCGTGAATATGTGCTGCCCAAAGGATACTAAATCGAAGAGTGTGTGTGTGTGTGTGTGTGTGTGTCTGTGTGTGTGGGGGTAAGGGAATAAGTAGCTTTGATAATCTAATTCACCGGAGGGTGTACAGTCTAATTTTTTGATTACTTTTCAAGTTCAGCCTGGAATTTGATCACCCAGATAACACATATAGGCCTGGAGAAATATTCTCTGAATTGTTTAGGTTTATTTATTTCCTATTGCAGATGCCCTTGTGTGTGAGGGGGTGACTTTGATCGCTCATTAGATACGAGCCATTTACACAGCTGGTTATTCAGTGGAGCGGCTCTGGCAGAGAACCTTGCCCAAGGGGATAGAACTACAGGAATTCTCCTGGATGCTGCCACAGTTCTCTAACCACTGCACAACCAATTTAATGATCGAATCAGTGCCTGTCCACAGCTTCCACTTTGACCAGTAAAAGTAAATTAGCTGGGGTTTTTTTTTTTGGGGGGGGGGGGGGGATTTGGTGCAGCAAATATTTAGGTCAGCTCAGAAAAGTTAAGGAACAAAATTTTCATGTTGCCATCCGCTCGTCCCACTGCTTACATGGAAAGACTACTGGCCATTACCATGGAAACGTGGTCAGATACATGGAGGAGCAAGAGTAGCCTTACCTGAGGGACGTTTAAAAGTCAAGGGGCCTTGCAAAAAGCCTGTTTACACTTATTTAATCCCCCAAAATATTTAAAATGTACCAAGGGCTCTACGAGAGCAACCCAAGGAAAGTGTCTGGTTGGACGGCACCAAGCATTTGTAATGCAGCCTCTTAAAGGAAGTCGACTTGTGCGATTGATGTGTTGAACTTTCCATGCAGTTTCTGGACAAACTGTGACTTTACTTGGTTGTTCACAGTTGACAGCCTCTGGAAAATTCACACAGTGTTTTTCTTTTCTCTGGAATAATATATGTCAAATAAATATGTTTCAGAGCTTATGCTAATTTCTCTCTTCTGTAGGCCCTGCTCTGGCAATATCCCAACATCCTGCACCCAGCATTTCCATGTAAATATTGTGTTCAGAATTGAGTTCAGCTCAGTCACCAGTAAAGGGGTCACAGAATCATTTTCTCCTTTTCCCCCGCATCTATCTCTAATATAATTTTTCCTTTTTTTTATTTATTTATTATTGCCTGCGGAATAATGTTCTGTGTAAATCTCGGTGTGACACCACCTGACTGCAAATGGCTACATACAAAATGAAGATTGATAGCGCTTTGGCGGGGTTATTATTTGACCAGTCGGTGCTGATGTCAGGGGGAATGACAGAGCAGCCCGGGCCTCTCCATTAGACTGTACCGTAGATCAATAAGCTGCTCCCTCCAGCTGCCTCAGGGCATCAGGCCTGACCGCTGAAGAAAACAGGAAACGGGGAACAGGTAATAAACCTGCAGGTCGTGGAAACGGCATGGGAGCAGTACAGTACGCTGTGTCAACTGTGGGTGCCTCTGTGTACAACTGATCTATGATCAGTAAACCCTCAGGTTTTTTAAACGGGATCCGTTAATGATAAAATTCTGATTATGATCTTGGATCAGTCACGATGAGCTAAACGTGCCCACTGTATGTTTTCTGGCAGGGGATGGTTAGATAGGGCCGCTCCCCTCATAAACCAATGACTTTTCTGATACTATGGACATTGAAAAGAGTTTATCTGGTCAGCTCCTGTCTATAGTACTGACTGGCCCGTAAGACAGGGCTGCCCAGCCCTGTTTCTGGAAGTCTACCATACTATAGGTTTTCTCTCCAACTCTGACAAAGCACACCTCATTCAATGGCTATAGATCTCATTAAGCTGCTGTGTAGTAGTATCAGGTGAGCCAAATTAGCGTTGAAATTAAAACCCACTAGGACAGCAGATCCCCAGGAACAGGGTTGGGCAGCCCTGCCACAAGGTACAGCAGTCACTGGCTCACAGGCGGGTGTGTCAGCGGTGGGCACAGGCTTCAGCTCAGAGCCCGTTGCCTGAGTGCAGGTGGTACAGCGGGCGAGGCTGCCGTTTCCAAATTTGGGAGGATAAAATGGAGGAAAGAAAATAGTTTGTCTGTATGGGAACAGACCAGCCCCCCCCCCACCCTCCAGTGGAGGAATGTGCTAATGACACCCACATGTTGCAGATGGCAGCATGTCCCGCAATGGGCTAAAGACCGAAATGGGACTGCGATAAGCCAATAAGTCCCCGTTGATAGGAATGCGAAGCCTTTTCAGGAGCTGAGAGCATGTGAGAGAGATGGAGATAAGGCAGTTATTTTCCCGTGAAATTTATCGACGCTCTCCTGCATTGCATTGTGCTTGAATAACTGCGGCCCCCGGTGCCAGTGAAGTATATTTAGCCGGACGCAAGATAATTAAAGACGCTGGCGATGACCTCATCGTGGCGCGCGCTTGCCGCCGCTGCATGGCCGCTTCGTTTGTGCGCAGAAGCATCCGTGAGCGCGTCCGTCGCCCGTTCGGTCACTCACCGCATACCAGACTGTTCCACGAGGCCCCCGCCCTGCCCCGTCCCCATTCGCTGTCTGCAGCGATGATGAGAGTCTGGAGTCAGCCGAATTGATGATGGCGGCGTTAAAAGGTGCCACTTGACCGACGCGGTGTCTTTTTGGGGCGAGATTGGGGGGCGGATTGCCGCCGGAGACAAAACAGAACCCTAAAGGTCAGCCATCAAAAGGAGTTAAATTTAGCGCTGTCGACCTGTACAGCAGTACAGGGTGTCTGTACCGGGACGGGGGCGGGGCTCTGCGATGGAGCCATAATAATAACTGTTCTTAAAGGGTAATGATGCTCGACGGGGTGTATGAATGCCTTATCAAATGCCCCATAAAACAGTATTAATAAATGACAATGCCTGGCATGGCCGTATGTAGACATGTATTAAGTATTAAAACATGCCCAATAATGTCCACAGAATAGCTGTTCGTTCATATTCAGAAGGTTTCAGAGCATCATAACAGAGTGGTACGCTGTGAAAGATATTACTTCAGTGGTATATTGCAGTTTATAAATCATTGTGAATGCTGGGCGTTAGCTTAATGCTTGTTCAAAGGCTAATTAATGTTATTATGTAGCCTAGAGTCAGATTAGATGTTACAACATGTATTTAAAACCCACTGAATAAAGTTAAGAAAAAATATCCTAATTGTATCAGCTCTCTGAATTTTAGGAGGATTTTTTTTTTTTTACATGAGAGCTTTCCCTCCTTTTTATCTTTTTATTTTCTTGAAGTCATTATGACTCGTGAAGTCATTGTGATGCTGATATGCTCAGCAGACTGTTCATAAAAGCCTTCACAGTAAAACCCTGTAAGAATTCATGAGGTAACATTTGTGTGGCTACTGTAGTCTTTCTCTGTCAATCCATTTCTCTGCTTTTGCCACCTCCCTGTTTTTTTCTGTGACAAGTGGTTACTCTTGTGCAAGAATACCAGCGACATCGCTAACACATGGACATGCTGAGGGCGGTAACTAGAAATGCAAAACGTGCTATTGGTCATTGAGAACCTTGTGAACATCAGTAGCGCTCTTAAGCAAAACGTTCTGTTCCTTTCAGGCTAATGACATCACAAGGACATGTCAACTGACCAGCAGTTAAATAATCTGCCAAATGGAGCATGACTGAAAAAGTTTAATAAAAATGCAACTTGAATGCAAATCATTATTTAAATATAAATTGTATTTATTTATTATATTGATCTTTTCTGTATCTCCATTTGCCCTAATCAAAACAATCAGTGGAGGCAGTATTGGTGTAGTGTGTGAGAACCTGATTTTGTGTCCAGTTTAATATCCCTTTATATCATAACTGTTTGTTTGTTTTATTGTCTGTGTCTACTTAGCAAATCCCCAACTGAGATAATAAAAGCTGACCTGACCTGAGTCTGCATCACACAACTTCCCTGCTGCTCCCTGTCCTCAGTCTCTTAATTTAAAAAAAAAAAAAACTTTATTGTTTTTAAAGTTGTGAGCCCAACGTTGTGGTTTGAATGGCAAACTCACAGGGGGAGAGGCCGACTGGCTTTTCCTGCAAGCCACACGGGAACTGCCCGCCGTTGGCGTGCCCACCACAGACACAGCGGGCAGCGGGGGCTCGTGGGGGGGGGGGGGGGGGGCGCGTCCGGAACGCACGGTCCATTCTGTCCCGTGAGTCAGTGTCACTCACACTCTCACAGACGGGTGGAAAATGCCCCATGGGGGGAAAAACAGCTGTAATGCCACTGTGAAATCTTTTTCTCAGGATCCATCGCTCTTTCAGACCATCTCGCTTTTCTTTGATCCCCTCTTTTTCTTTCTGTCTCTCACTCTCTTCCACTTTATTTCTCTCACTAGCTCTGCTCTTTTTCAGCACCAATCTCTCTTTTTCTTTTCAGTCCAGTTTTTTAATTTTTTTTATTTGAAGGCACTTTAAACTGTGCTCGAAAGTCCACTGGCAAACTATGAAGAAAAAACATATAAAAACTGGGAAGGTTGCTACAACACACACCAGTGTGACCAATTAATCGCACATACACCATTTTAACCTCTGAAGGTTTTCTTCTTTTTTTTCTGAGTGAAAAATGATGCACTGTACCAGATCACTATTGCAGAATCAATGAGGTTGGGGCCTGCACACAAGTTTTGAAATCAGGGGGGGAAAATGCATCATAAGTAAAAGGTTATTATCTGTTGTTGGTGGACAGTCCCTCGTTGGTCATTGATGCCAACACTGAATAGGAACAGGCTGAAAATGTCTAATAACTTCTCCACATCCACTTACAACTAAGGTGATCACAAGAGCAATTTTTATCACTTGTGGGACCCAATGCATTACACAGCCCAACATGTTACCCCAAAGGTTTTACTTTAATATATGTCGGGCAAATTTAGCAGCAAATTCGCAGCAAACAGAAGGGAAATTAAGGGATCCAGCTAGGGCACACCCATAATGTATGAACTAGTGCCTAGCAAGGGAGTAGACAACAGTTCAGTGGCCATGGGCCTTATAGTAGCCTGTACACTAGCCTATAGTTTAGCTTTGTTTTTTTATAAGTGCAGTTTGTGGTCATGTAATTTATTCATTGGGCAGATTGGGGCTGTGAATTACCCAGCATGCAGTGCTACTGGACTGTAAATAAGTCACTCCTTTCTGGAGTGGCAGATGAATGTTCCTGACTCATTCAATTATTTACAGGGGTCCCTGGGGGCCTCTGTCAGCCAAGGGCCAGTGCACTGGAGTCAGGTACCACACAGGGGCCTGGACCCCCCAATTCCATCAGAATAATGAACCAACTGTGCGTCTAAGAGGTTTGGAGAAAACAAAGAATGGTCCATGTGCATTGTGGAAGTTACTACTTAGGATGACGCTTTCTTCCACCATAAAACCAGAAACAATCTAATCTATGTAAGGGGTTTCCTTTCTGTTCTGGTCCAAAATGGCAGAAAAAACTAACACCTGGGGAGCCTTTGAGCAGCTTTTGTACCACTTAGTATCTGGTGTTCACATCTGTCAAGTTAGAGAGGATTCTCATTATGGGCCACACACTTTGTTTTAAAAATCTAATATTTGATGAGGTTGAATGTGAGATGAGTTCAGTGTATGACTATGACTACAACTCAATTCACAAACTTTAAATCTGAACTGTCTAAATGGATGGGGTCAGTTCAAAGTGGTACAATTACAGAACATTTAAAGACAGGTCTAATGTAAGTGTGTTTGTGCCGGTGGTTTGAGTGATCAAGATAACTTATACATTTGTATATGCAAACAACCAATCGTTGACCCATCATAAAGTAAATATGTCTTAAAAGGTAAACGAGTGTAAACACGTGCGCGCGAACACAAACACACACTTACTAAATAAACTAATGGATGCACAAATAAAGACATTCCATCTACAGCGCTCCAGGGGAGGAAGGGGTTTTGCGCTATCCATGGTGACTCGCACGAGAACCGGCCGCTGTCTCAGTGAACAAATTGAACAGTTGGTCGTTTCCATGACTACAGGAAACCAACGTTAAACCAATGAGCTGTCTGCAGTGGGACTGAAACGAACAGCCATTTTGCTTGTGGGGGCACAGAATGGCAGTAAACTGGAATAAAACCATAATTTCTCTGGGAACGGGACAGGAACGCGAGATGCCGAACGATATCTCAGAGTGACCAGAATGGTCCAGGGATGCCAGTTTGGAGGTTAGCCAGTGACTATCCTGCGATTGCGCCGCATATAGAATGCAGAAAAAATGTGATTGTGTTTCTTCCCTTGTTTCAAGGTCTGCCGCGGATCTGCATTCTGTCTTATGAGGAGACAGCTTTACTGCAATGCTATCTCAATTGGTTTCGAACTCCGGGGGAGAGCAAATGACCCGAAAGAAGGGTGTTGCCGAGCACTGACACTGTTTACGTGCGTTGTTGCTTTTTTTGGACAGACTGCCAGAAGAGGGGCAGGTGTGTGGTTTCAGTCGGCTTTCCACTGTCGGTGGTGCTGGCTACCGAGTTATCCGCGGTCCCCCCGTCTCAGTTTCGCGTGGACTTAAATTTCAACTGTCAGAATCCTGCCTCCTTCCGTGGATCGGACGTCTAGATTGCAGGAAGATTTTTTTTTTGGATGACTCTGTGCCCCATCGCACTCTAGGTGAGCCGCGGTGCAACTAATATGCATCATACATTAGAATGTACGGTAGCTAAATAATATAGCCCGTCTGATTCTGGGAAATCCGCATTTCGCAGATGATAACCGCATATTCTGATTTGATATTAACACATAGTCGATTGTGTATGTTCTTTTTGGGTAGACATTACGAAGATGGCTATATTAATAGTCAGCTACTTTGTAACGTTAAACCATTGACTTAATAACGCTGTCAGCGCAATTATATTGCCTAATGCAGTATTTAGGCACCAATGTTGTTATTTTGTAACCGGTTTAATAGCATCGATCAAGGTAGCCTACTCGTACTCACATAATCATTACTTGGCATAATAGAATTAAGTGCACTGCTCCTTGTGAATATTTTGTAAAATTTTATTTATGTCTCATTGTACAATTTGTACCTATATGAGATAACAATTCTTCACATTTGCTGTGGATAAATGCTTTAAATAAGATCACTTTCTGTTATAATTGTGTGCTTAGAAAAAGCGCGATATTGCTTCCGTGTTAAAGTCGGAAATCTTGCTCAAATTCCTTCAGTGGTCAAGTCAGTTAATTTATGCGATGAATAACAGAGAATACAATAATCTGACCACTACTGCGACCTTCCACAATCTAGTATAGGCGCCTGTGCTATAGCTTCGTTGCGTAGGTCTCACCACCAATTGATTAACATAACAATCAAGAAGACTCTCACAACATATTTATTTGTGTCAGCATAGGCGGCGTGCCGAAGGGGGATTCGCTCTTTCCACTTTGTAACAAGCAAGTACATAAACTGGTTCAAATATTCATCGTGCACGTTTTTATACACATTATTCGAGTGAAGTGTGAAGTACAAAACTGTTTTCTGTATGTTACTTGCTTTTCCTCATAGATAACTAGACCAGGGGCTAATTTTATTGTAAAGCATTGTCAAATTCTCATCTGTGTGTGTTTGTGTGTGTGTCTTCGGACGAATACTTATCCGTTTGTTTCCCATTTTATTGGTTTTGCAATTTAGCGAAATCTGTCATTCCGCAAAATAAAGCATGCATACATATCCTCATAATTGCCAATACTCGTCTTGTCTTAAAAAGTATAGGTGTAGTGCATACTGTATAGCCTAGACGATACCGGATTCTGAAGCGATTAATAAAACATTGAAAGCTAATTGGTCTGTATTGTGATACTATTGAGAAACTATATAGTGTCAGTAGTTTACTGTATGGTCTATTTTAGATTAAGACGTAGACCAAATGACATAGTTTCTTTTACCTATGCAAGTTAGCCTACTGCTCCATTCTGGGAATTGAGTAAATTATAAGCTACTGTCTTCATTTCACTTCACTTTGTTGTTTTTCTGTAAATAATTAACAAATAATTTTCTTCTGCCATCGAAGTAGTTATGATCTGATGTAAGGATTACATTTTTATATGTCAGAATAATTAGAAGATAGGCTATGTCAGTTTGTTAAACTTTTATGCATGTAGTTGCGTGCATAGCCTATATTAGAGAATGCATTGATAACACAACATATAGCAAATATGTTCTGCTCTATGTGAGTAATAAAAGTGTTACAATGTAATGGTGTACAGTATTTTGTTATAAATAACATTTATTTCGACATGCTTTAAAATGTTTTCATCATGTGGTCATGTCTGGTGTTGGACTGCATTTCTTTGCCGTACAGTCCAGAGTAAAGCAGGTAGTTGGCATTTTAAAGTATTTAATCTCTCGCTACATTTTGCAGTGGTGATTATTAACCTTAAAAATGTGTTCTTGATTATTGTAATTTGAACAACTTTGATGGCCCATCTTTCCATTCGTGTGCCATTTGGAATACCCAGTCATAACTCTAGACTCATTCCATCGCTGCCAGTTCCTGCAGGCGCTGATGCGCAGCTTTGTCGGTGAACTGCGCGACATAGCCCACGCTGCTGATACAGGCGAGTCACGGGTGCCTTAATTAACAAGAATCGCCGCTGTCTCGCAAAGAGGCACGGAACAGCCTGGCAACTGACACCCTCCCTCCCTCCCTGAGCGATGCAGTGGCTAAGTTACATGTTGCCTCCTGGGATTGGATAAAGGCACGCTTAATGCGCACTGCTACAATATGAAGAAGGGACTCAGATATGCACCTCACTCTGGCCAGTATTCCAAATCCATTTGCAGGTACAGCTGGCCGTGGAGAATGAAAGTGTTTTAAATCTGATGCATAAATGGATACACAGTTCCCTCCAAAACCTCACTGTGCCAGCCAGACTATTACAGTACTTTATGCAATCTTATGTACCATAGCAGTTAAGGGGTTGGATAAGGACCCATCGTCCATTTTAATACCACAACCTTTAGATTGACTACGTCTTTTTCAGAAACACGGGTGCCTCTATGATGCATCCACAGCTAAATGATGATGTAATGAACTGAAAGTTCTTTGGTGACTTGCCATCAGCTTCAGCCAATTAGGTTCAGTTGCCCAGAATCCCATGGCAGTCCCTCTGCCCCTTGAGACATGGCAAGCTGAAACGCATATCCTGTAACACATTCACTAATGGAACCTCATACCCGCCTCACAGTCTTATCTGAAGGGAGAACAATTTGGCCTTTGCAGAGGAATGAAAGGCTCTGGGAAGAGATTGTTTGGACTGAGTTCAGAGGGCAGACTCAGGCCAGTATTCAGCCGAGCAGTGCTCCTTGTCCTCAGACATTAGTATCGGTTCAAGCTTGTATCCTTGTTTCTTACGTACTGTTTATGAGCCTAATCACTCGGCTCACAAGTCGCTGTTTGGCTGCAGGAATCATCAGAAGGAAGCTGTTTAAGTACAAAGTGAATTACTGCAATAAGATTGAATCTTGACAATAGAACAATTTTGGCAATGGCTGACAAAAAGGCCAGTTGGCTTTCAGAATTCAGTGGGCTACGAGGAATGTCTGTAGGTGTTAGCTTGCACCTGCTGCTTGCCAGTCAGGGAGTAAAAACAGGCATGGATGTGGTCTGGAACGCAAGAGTGCAAGTGCATTCTCCAAATTTGTGAGCCTTCGTCCTTTCCTCCATCTTCATCTTCATTCAGCTGACAGCCCCTTGGCGTTTGTAATTGGAGTGAGCTCTCCAAGTGACTGGGTACAGCGCATGGCCTCTGGAGCATGACCTTCTGTGCTGTGATGATTGTCATATTTGTCAAAAGATGATTGCGGCTTTTGGAGACAACATAATTAGCCCTAGCAATGAGGGCGTGTGTGAGGCGTGAAACGCGTATGAACGTTTATCCCAGAGGGCAAAGGAAAACTCCTCAATTCAAATAAAGACATGCATGCTAGAGATATGCTAGCAAAAATTGTTCATCACAAAGTCAAAAAAGGGATCTCCCATTTCAGAAATATTCTACGTAGGGCTTTTACGTGAGCTGCATGGAAGGTGGATGTTTTGGCCCCCATTTCCTACCGATGTGGGACCTCTGTAATGGGCACCAGGAAACCTGTAATGCCAGGACAAAAAAAAAAAAAAAAAACGTAAAACCCTACCCCATTGCCTTTGGGGATTCTGAGTGATTTTCAAAACCAATAAGGGTGATGCCACCAGAACCATGCAAGCTCTTTTCACGGCTGTATGTGCTGTGCCTATTGAACAGTCACTGTGGCACTATTCTCCTTTTGCGAAGTGCCGGAGACGGAGAGGAGAAAGTGCTGCTTTGAACCTGACCCCAGAAGCAGCGGGAACAGCCGCTGCTGTGTCATCATATTCCAGCTGTCTTAATGCGCTAACCAAGTCTCAATACCAGACTCCACGGTGGGGGTCGCATTGCAGTAGTCGGGAAGGTCATTCTTTCTCATGTTACTGTTTGTGTACGCTGCCCACTTCATACGGAACCCTGTAACGTTTACAGTAATTATTTGCTAAACTGCAAAGATGCCGAAGGAACAGTTTGCCCGTTGAATTTTTAATTGAGTTCATTTTGTTTGCTTTAGTAGAACAGGCTTCACATTTCTTGAATGAGTGAGGTTAACTTTCCCTTAAAATAAACAGAATATGTTGCAAGTGGTGGCAGGTGTAAGCGTGACCTTTGACCTGTGGCTGTGAATTTGAGCAGGGTGGCCTGGACAGGAGGCCTTGACCACCCCCCCCCCTCCCCCCACCACCACCACCACCCCCAAAACAGGAAAGGTTTAATGACAGTTTAACACCAGAGCTTAGTGACTTGTCACGACCCCGCCAACTCCCCCTCAGGGCGCCACCGCCCCGCTGCAGGCTAAATCGACCGGGCCGGAGGCACCCTGGGGCCCGAATTTCAGAAGCCCCGCCCCCCACCGGGTCTCCTCATCTGATGAAAGAGGCATCGCACTGAAGACAGCCACCTTTTGAACTCAGCGCCATTGGAGGACGTGTAAATCCCACAGTCGACATCAGTGGGGGTGAAACGCGGGGTGCGTTCGGATCCTGTTACCGGGCAGAGTCTAAGTGGGCTTAGGGGGCATGAGGCCTGGCAACGTGCGCTAAAGAGCCGGAAGCATCTCTGCGTCTCTGAAAGGAGCAGGAGAGGAAACGCCAGAGCCCGTTTGTCCTGACTGGTTCCTTTGTTTCAATGTGTTGATCTTGTTTGAGCTCATTAACTGCCTTTTTAAAAATTCGCCTTAGTTCCAGCGTCTACTCTCATACCACACAAACTCCAAAAAATAGTTTCATCTTAGTTTAAATACAAAGAATACCATTTATTATCCCATTATTATTGATAAAGTCAAGATACAAGCAAATGTTTCTTTTTTTTGTTTGTCATACAAATGTGATGCTTTTTTCGTGATGCATTTCTGCCAAAAATGTATGCAGACAGCTGTGCATCAAGTAGCTTTGAGCTCGTTGAGATTTTCAAAATTGATTGGTGGATCCAGACAATATGAATGACTTAATGGAAAAGATGTTGTCAACAGACGTCCCACGGTTTGGAGGCGATTGCATTCATCATGTGCAGGGATTGCATGCGCATGCTGCGCTTAAACTGGGGTGTGAATAAATACCGATCGCTCAATGACATAACCGAACAATGTATACACACAGAGCGCCATCCTTTTTATCCCATCTCTAAGCCAGAACCCAGCAACAGCTAGCAGACTCCATGTTCCAGGCTGCAAAAATGTTGGCCTCGTCACGCTATGGGGAAAGATTAATGAACGTTGTCTTAATGTTTTACCCTCTGTGGCCATGAGCTGTATGTGATATCGGCTGTGCATGTTCTGGTCGTCGCTTTTAATAACCCCTCATTTAGTTGGAGTGAGGAAAGTCAGATCGCATTTGAGCGAATAGCGAATCAGGTGTTGAAACTGTGTGTGGGAGGCGATGTCGACAGGGTCCGTCTAATCTGAGGTCTGAGGGGGAGTTATGCGGTCACACAGCGAGAGGGTGGGGTGGAGTTTAAATATAGCTCCGCATTTTGCTTTAAAAAGGCAACGGCAGAGATTTGCCTTATTTGGTTCATTGTGCACCTTTCTGAATCACCTGTACTGGAGGGGGTGGTTCACCAGTGAGGGAGGGCATGTGGTTCTCTCTTTGGAAACTTTGAGATGGTCTGCACTGTTTGACAGGAATACAAGGCTACCCTTCCCAGTCTTTTCCCACTTAAATAACCAAGATCCAACCTTGTATATCATATTTAAATGATTAAAAAAAGAAAACAAATCATTGTAGTTACACAGTTATTTATGACAGGGAGAAAATTCAATTGTACATTTATTAGCCTAAAATCGAAGCTGTGTTTAATTAGTAGCTTGTAAACTCAAGTGAAGAAACGTATAGGCTATTCTAATTGTCTCTGAAACTGATACCTTATAGAAAATAAAATTTAAATAAAAACCCAGCGGGGTTTTGAAAGCCGCAGTTCGGCTCCACTGCTAACCGCTGATTCCCCAAGGGCACATCGTCGCCCCGTGTCGGCCCCCTGCCAGTCGCAGTATGGTAAGCGTCCGCGGAACGCGGGTGTGAACGACTGCGGTTTCGTCGTGCCCTCCCCTCCCCCTCCCCCCCTTTGTGTCACCTACTGTACGTGTTGACAGCCCAATCGCTGGGGCATTCCTCAAACCGCCGGGTGGTGGCTGCTTAACGCTGGGAAGGTCTGCACAGTAAGGTGTTCAGTGTTAGATCGACTCTTACGGAGTACATATGGTCCCTGTTCTGCTCATATGTACTCACTGGGCACTTTACTGTGCATAAATGCAGCACAGGCATTGGCTGTGCTTGAGCTCGAATTATGCGTTTGATTAAAGTCTCCCTCTCTATGATATGATAACGATGAATCAAGAAATGTCACAAGGTGATGGTCGTCTTTTCATTTTAAACCAGGTGCTTCCACAGATATGGTATAATCTATGAATATATGATGTCTTTTTCAGCCAACTCATTGCAAGTCCTCAGCAAGATAACGCCTTGTTGTTTAAAGATCTTCATGTACATAACATCTTTGTCCATATAATGAACCAACAAACTAAAGAACCCGGTAAACTACAAACTGAATGAAAACTCAGTCTTGACATTTTATAATACTGAGAAATTGAGAAAATGTGCAAAAATAGAGGTGTGTACAACAGACCAAAAATCCTGACTTGCTAAGGTGCTAATTAGTGCACGTACCATATGGCATGTTTTTTTTTTTTTTTAAATCCGCCTCTTCATTCCCGCTCTTTGACATCCTGATGTTGAGAGACTTGTGAAGCGGCGGTGTTCAGCCAAGACTATTCCAGACTCCGTGTGTGGTGTGGTGAACGCCGCTGGCTTTCTCGGCTTGGAAATCGCTTGGTCGTGACTCATTTCTCGCAGTCCCAGTAAAAACGACGTCCAGGTTTTTCGGAGCGTCTTCACTTCCTGTCGGTGAAGCGGCGAGTTGCTGAGGTGTTGCTTGCAACGTTGCCGAGGCAGTAATTGAACCTTTCACTTACCTCACCGGATATTGCTCTATTGCCCAGATAATTATCAATGTCTGGAAGCACAATATGTAAATGGAAAAAAGCGTCAAATGAGTCAGTTTACATATTGCCATCTGAATCTAAAAATCTGCGTGCAGCTGATTCACTGTATCGGAGGCTAGTTGTTCCTTGCTGTCTTACTGGCTATTAAAAAATGGTTTAGCTAATACATATCTGCAAATGTTTTGCTCAAATTCTCATTGATTTATAACTTGACTTTGTGTTTGCAATTGTGCATCATTTTTAAATTCTAAAAAACTCAATTGTACAAGTACAAAACTGTACCTCTAAAGTTACTAGTGACAAGTGATTGTACCTTTCTAGGTACTGAATGATACCTTTTTTTCTGGTAAAGGTACAGTTCTGTACCTTCAAGGGGTACTGCCACAGTGACAAGCAGTTGTACCTTTCTAGGTGCTGAGTGGTACCTTTTTTTCTGAGAGTGTAGCACGGGAGCACAGGCCCTGTATCTGTGGTCAACAGCCAGTGATCTCCGCAGGATTTGATGAACACTGCAAATAACTGGAGCGCCACGCAGCAGCCTGATTTATAGGCAGGAATGCCGAGTCTCTCCTGAACACAAAAGCATCTGTCACACCTGTCCACTGTAAACGCAAAGAGAATAAAGAAAAAAAGGGGTCGGTTGTAAGTTGATCTCGTTCAGAACAGGGAAAGCTTTTCCCAGAACAGGCTTTACTCCATGTAGACTTTGACTTTGGTGAATTTAGAGTTATTAAAACCCCCCAGTCCCCATAAATACTTGATTTAGCTCATCTTATTCCATACGTTTTGTTCCATATGATGGCCAATTTTTTGTTTATTTATTTGTTTTTTTGGAAGTGCTGCCTATTTTTAGCGTACCGTTATTACGCCCGGGATTACATAACAATCGCACAGCAGACTTACCCCGCGTGTCACAAGCTGACCCCCGACCCTCCCCCCATCAGCACGAGAGTAACGGATGAATGTCCAATATGAAAGCACTGGAGCGCACAGCGCACTGGTTTACTGTATGAGTGCGGCTTCAGAGCTAGCGTGCCGTGTGCTAGCGTGCTGTGCGGCGAACGGGGCTGGGTGTGTTTATTCGGTTTGTTTTTGCGTGTGCTGCCGTTTGGCGGGAAAGGGCCCAAGCGTGGCCTAGCGAGTCTCCCGCCACTGCGGAGGCGATACGTTGAGATGCCGCCGTCTCATCGCAGCCCCGAGAATAGCGGGAACGCGGGATAAGAACAGCTGCTTTTATTCTGGGCCTGTTGAGGAGCGGAAGCTGTCGTTGGTATTGTGCCGTTTTGTGCGTACGTGCGTGTGTGTGTGCGTGCCTGCATGCATGTGTGCGTGCGTGTGTGTGTGTGTGTTAATGCAGAAGTGTTTCCAATACCATTAAACAATATCATCAATTCCCATCCTTGATGTTTCACAAGCTAGTTCGGAAAGTAATATCTGTGATGCAAATTGATACTAGCTTGCTTGGTAGATTAGGTTGTTTCTTAATACATTTCTGATTTCATATAGTCTATAGTTATCTAGCGTGAAGTAGCTTAACAATTATTGCCAATCATTATATCTATAGCTAAGGTTGTTCCCAGATCAACATAATTTTACGGCATAAAAGGCAAGTCATCTTGACATTGATGGCATAGTTTTTTCGCCATTGCCAGATGAGCACCACTCAAGAACAAACCTACAAGAAGTAGTGTGTGTGAGTTTATATCTGCAAGTTACAGTGACATCTGTGTGCACATATGACGCACTTGAGTGTGTATTTGCGTGCGTGTGTGCGTGAAGATCACCCACTGCCCAGTGCCTATTTGCCAAATATTATTACTCACTTGCAGTGAGTGAGTGATCAGTTCATCTGTCTTTCTACTGTTGCTTCCCCTGTGATAAATAGACGGCCTTCCTCCTTCTCTCTCTCTAGGAGATGAACGATCATGCTGTCAACAGCCTTCTAAACCTCAAAAGTAAAAAAATGTGCAGAACTTATATTACGCTTGCTGTTGCACGCATGGACCACATACTGTGATGTTACGTTGTATGCACGATGACAGATCTGCAGATCTTATATCTGAGTACACCATCTGTGACTGGGGGACAGGTTGAGAGGAAACCCTTGAGAAAGAAACACTGTGTAGAGAAAAATAAATAATATATTATTTATTATTGATAGATTCTATTCTAAATGCGATAGGGAATAACGGCTCTGTCTTCTTGAAGGCGTTATATGTATGAATCGCAGCAGTTTGTAAAAGAATGTTCTTTTAACATTCTGCTCAGTGAGCTCACTGTTGATTGGTTCATGATTGCATTGATTGATCACATGATTGCACACAGTGTGTTATTGCACGGCTTGCTGCTGGTTCATTTTCATCACAGAGTCTTAACTCACTGCTTAGTATATTCGTACTGCAGTAGAGTACATAAAGTCACAGCAGTCCGGAGCTTGTGCAGGTATCGGGGCCGGTGTGCTTGGTAAGGGAAGGAATGCCTTCAGTTCGGCCTGAATATCTCATACAGGCTCCCGTCAGCGTCGGCAGTGACCGACACCGAAGCCAGGTTACCTCATCCTCATGGCTTTTCACCGGCGTTAATCTCAAAGGTGCTGCGTGCCTGACCAGCGCGTGCCCCGAAACGATGACACGCTTCGCCCCCGCGGGCGGTGTCCCGCCCATCGACGGTCCGCCTTGTCACTCGCCGGTCAGGACCGGGGGCGGGGAACTTTCCAGACCCCGCTCGTACGTGTCCGCGTCCGAAAATAGCTCAAAATAGGGGGGCTGGTTCCCTAAACTGTCCCCCCGTCTTCGCCCTCCAGGGAAGAGGAGTCAGACCTGGACTCGGATGTAAGCCCTGAGGAAGCGTGTAATCTCCTGGACAGAAAAAGAAGAAGAGCTTTCGGATGTTGGGGTTGCAGATGTCTGTCTCCTCAGATTAGTCGACCCGCTTGACATTTAATGCCTGGTAAGGGTTTATGTTCTCTCTCTCTCTCTCTCTCTCTCTCTCTCTCTCTCTCTCACTCTCCCTCTCTCTTTAATCTTTCATCACTCACTTGATTTGATACCAGGTGAAGCCTAACAATTTTTTTGGTCTGCTGGATAATTGGTGTATATCAACAGTGTAATTTGATACATCTAGTCAGTGGTTGATTCTTCCAAAAAGAAACTGATCTTTCCTATCTTTCTTTCTTTCTTGCAACTTGTACTGTACAGTATGTGTATTACAACCTGATACTCTTATAGTGTTGCGATTATAAGTCATTTCCAACTACAAGTGGATGACTGGATCTTGAGAAGACAGCATGTGATTTTTGAACGTACCAGCTTGCATAATTTCTTAATTTCTAAAATCAATAGTTTATGCAGCAGCTTTCCATTCTTAATGCGAGTTGTGACAGAAGCACATAATCATAAACTATTTACAAAACCACTTTCCCTTCCTTTATCCGCACGATTTACATTTCTGTAACACCCTTGATGATAAGTGAATGTAATTAGCTCTAATGGTTTGTTTTAAAATCTAATTTTGCTTGGCACACTGTCCCTTTTAAACCAAGCGGAACTGGCTGTGGTCACTGTCCAGCGGCACCCAGGGCCAATCGACAGTCTCCCGTCTGCTTTTGTGATTCAAATGAGATCAAGCGTCGAGCGGAACAGCATGCATTAAAGTGACTTTTACTGTCCGCACCGCAACGCTTTACCGTGCCTTACGGAAAGAAACACGCTACTACAGTTGGGATGGCTTGGCAAAGGGGAGGGAGAGGTCAGAGGGGCCCCCAAAAAGAGGAGCGGATGGCACAGAAAACTGCAGCGTGGGCACTGAGGGGAATTTTTACGTTAAAATCCGCATTGCCAGCTCTTCACAGCAACAGCAAACAGCAAACAGCCATAAAATGGCAGCGCTGCCCTCTGATAGTTGATTGTTTCTGGATACAGAAGTCACTTCTGTAGGTTTAGGTCAGTTGGTGTTACCTGGGGGAAATTGTTTAAGCTTTTTTTTCATACTTCTTTAAATTGTTTTGGAATTGTATGATTTTTAGAATTTAGTATGATAAACACATATCATACTGGTTCAAAAAATAAAAAATATTATTATTACTTGAGGAAAAAATGAAATCTAGTATATAGGAAATGTGATAAATTCCTACACCAGGTGACAAAATAGGAAAGTTGGCAACAGGCTGATTGATTCACTGCTGTTCCATTCCCGGTCTCTGAAGTAGATAAACGTGAACCGAATGCTTTATTATTTCAGCAACAGAAATCACAAATGGCAAAGCACAAACCCAGGATTTCAAATTAACAGCTTTTTTTCTTCACAATGTGAAGGAAAAGTGTGAGTTGCTTAAAAGTGGAATCTTGTGTCCGGTTGAATATTTTTGCCGCTAGTATCCCTGCTGTTGCGATCGGCTTCGGACTTATTCCGTCCCGTGCGTGTTGTATCGCAGCCCGCTTCTGCGAAAAAGCACGGCACCGAGGGCGTCGTGTGGCATTCCTGGGGGTCGTATCGGACGCGCAGAAATGAGGAGCGGGCCGAGGCCTTGCCCTGACCCGCTCAGCGCTGTAACACGAGCGGCACACCTTTGTGGCGTTTTTACGATGGGAACGCGATCGTGTTCCAGCCGGGAGATCCCGGAGGCACGGCGGAATTTCACCTTGACCCCTCAGCGCGAGGTGCACGCGGGGCGCGTTCCCGGGCCCCCCGAATCACAGCGGTAACAGCCCCCCCCGGACCCGCCCCCACCCCTCTGCCCCCTTTTCAACAGAGCACCTTTTGTTGTCCCCAGGAATGCGACGACTGATGTTTTTTTTTGTTTTTTCTTTTTTACTTTCGGTGACAAATAAAATCTCGGAGGCTTTGTTTACACAGAGTGCACTTGGGGAATTTGGCGTGTTTTTAAAAACGGCCGGTTTCAGATCCAGCTCTGGCATGGGCTTAGCACAAGGAGGGCAGTTGTTTGTGAGGAGACGTGGTGTGGCAAAAAAAAAAAAAAAAAAGTCTAATCTCCACTTGAATGTGGATAGAAACACTCTTAAAAGCTTGTTCATGGGCTCAGAATTACAGGGCGTGCGTTCCTCTGGGTTTGTTTGAGCTCTTCTCCGGACCTTTCCACTTCCATTCAGCTGGTGCCTGTACTGTACACAACAAAAACCCAGTCTCCCAGAAAGGACAAAGACGTCAAAACAATGCTTTTGTAACTCTTGTACCAAAACAAAAACAAGCGTCTTGAGTTACGGTGTTCTTGCATAGCTCTTGCGGTGAAACTTGGGACACGGGGAGGTGCGCTCTCTCACGGGCATGTGCAGTCACATTACCCTGAGTGACACAACATTTTAGCACGAGGCTGTCACAAACAGCAGTATAGCCTTACCAATCACAGAGGAAATCTTTTTGTTTGCCTGCATGACCTGTACATTTGACTACATTTCCATCAAATGTCCATCAAATACTGCACGCCTTGAAACCTTATTTAGTGTGACATGTTATAAAAATAAGACGGCAAAGAGTAACTTGTAAATTACTGAATTTATGTTCCATGAGTGACTGTCTGCATAGCTGGATCAGATAAACATGTCTAAAAGACTAGAGGATAGGTACGTTTTATACAGGTGAATACTGCAGTTGGGATCTGGGTGTCCGTAGGGGGGTTACGATGGGGAGGATATGGCCTACTGTGTAGGTACGTAGCTGCTGTACCATCCTCGTGTGGTGAACTATCGGGTATCTGACAGCATTTGAAGCAGTTTTCGTATTAAAAGTTCCAGCTTGCCTTATTAAAGGGATACTCCGAAGATTCATCAGGGGCCTGGGCACTGGAACATTGCCTGACGTTTCCTTCGATCTGTCCAAACAGATAGGACTCTCGAGTATCGCAAGGATAACAAGCAGCCTTAACACAGAGAAAGTTGCTCTAATTGTCACCCTCTGTGAAACTTTCAGCTCATTTGCGGATATTATTGGTTTGTGTAGCGTTTCCTGGGTCGAGTCAAATGCCTTACCGGGACTAAAGGTAGTACATCAGCACAGCTTCAGGGAATTTAATCTGTAACCTTCCTCTTACAAGCATAGTCCCATACTACCAAGTGAAGGCGCTTGCACTATTAGGAAATTCTATCATTAGAAACTGACAACAAATATAAAGAAGAACTGTAGAATTTAGATTTTTTTTAAATCTCATATTTGTTTTATCTGGAGTTAGTGGCATGTACAATGATGGACTTTTGTGGGGTTAAAATGATGTTGTGTTGTGTTGTGTGTGTTGTCTTGCAAAACATACTACATTTTTGAAGTGCAAGCTTTCAACTCTCCTTGAACCGTTGAGCTCTCAGTAATTAGGCATGTGTAACCTTCGATTGAACCTTCTCAACAATTGTTGAGCACACTCAAACCAGACCACCATTCACGCAGACACCATTAACATACTCGGGGGTGTCTTAATTCATGTGGGTGACCCTTGCAGCCTCCATAAAGATTCCATTCTGGAGGGGACCCTGATATAGTCCAAGAGCTTGCGACCCCAAAATGGGGAGGGGACCTGTCTTGCTTCAGTATATTTCTCTCGGCTCAACAAAGGAGCTCATTTTGCCCATTTGCCAGCCTTTTTCACTTCACAGTTTGGGGGGGTTTTCAGATAGTAGTTGGTCAAGCAGAAACAGAGTATGCTCCCTCATAGAGATCTTAGGAGTTCTTTTATGTTGGGGGGGGGGGGTGACTTGGTACAGGTTGAGTAGTTTGGATGCAGTCCCTAAATCTTCAATGAGTGAATTGATGATTTAATGCTTAAATGAGCGTTTAAAAGCTTCTTTGGTGGGAAAACCGTTAAGCTGGAATTCCAAAAATCTCTCTGAAAAGACCCCTGCATTTCTTCCCAGAGGTAGTAAAAGCAGGTGCCTGTTTAATGAGCTGGTGTTTGATCAGGCCGACTCAAACTCAAGGATGCATGACTCAGATAATGGTCCATTACAGGCCAGAGATACTCCGCCAGCCAAAAAATCTAATTAAGAGAGCGCTCCATCCACCTCTGAAAGGACAGAGTATGTAGACTCCTTTTGTTCAATAACATTGTAGTGTGTATATATTCATGTCAGTGTGCCGGAGGTCAGAACTGCGGCTCCAGGGTGGAGGTGTCTGGGATATCATGAGAGTATTTTGAAGAATGTGTTTTGGGATGAATGCAATTTATATTACTAGAAAAGCTTTTCAAATGAACTGTTTCTTACAGCACGTTTCTTAATGAACGATTTTGATTGGCTAAGAAAGTCAGTGATTGACGGCCTGTGGTGGTGCTGCCGATTATGGGGTCCACATATTTTTTAGCGAGTACCACTCACTAAAAAATACAAGACTTGATTGGCTACAGAGAGCTGTGTAATGGAGCCTGTGATCATCTCAATGGCCATACTGTCACTTTTTCAATACTTATCACAGCAGTAGAGAGCTGCAGAGATCATCACTGCATACATCTCTTCATGTATGTGTCCATATCTGTCGAGCCCCACTGTGCAGGAGAAATATTACACCAACAAAGCCACCCTGCACTGAATCTTCAGTCCTGAGTATTGACTTTCACCTCACTGCCTTGGTACCGTGGTGCTTTATATCTGTGAGATATCGATAAAAATAGATGGACTGATATGTAAGTACATCAGCTACGAATGCATCTTCCTCTGCTTGAGCGGTGAGAGTTTATTTTATACTTCACAAATACATGCGCTGACACGCAAAATCTTAATGCCCACTTAATCCCTGCTGGAACATGATCACGTTCCCATGGAGCCTAGTTTTCCTGCCCTTCGGTGTAATATAAAGACCGGTCAATAAACACTCAACCTTTCAGATAAGTAGGTAATTTTTCTGAGAATGTTTTTGTCTGCCTCCTGCAAGTAGTTGAATGATGTTTGTGTTGCTATTCACTATTTAGTCCACAAAGCCATTTCCCATGACTACTATTTTCTGGTTCCCTAAAATGACAGGAAGCTTGCAGAGCCAGTTCGGGCAGACCGCTTGAGAAGCACCAACTCACCGTCGGGCCACATGATGCTTACACGTTAATGGGAGGGTCTATTGAAATCGCCATCCTCACCTGTTTGCTCATTCTGCTATGCTGCTGCTATGTTATCCCTTCTGGTGCTTCCCAAACTTGGCTCGTTTATGCCTTTCAGGAAAGTTTTTGCGCCCCCCAGGGCAGCACCGCCCCAGCGTCCACCTGTGGGTTCTGCTTTTCATATGAGCCCCATTGAGGGGGGGGTGGGGGTTCGCAGTGGCCTCTCCCTGTTATCATTTTGGCTGGTTTATGCAAACAGGTAGTGATAAGAGGCAGAGCCTCGATGTCGAAGCTGCATTCAGATTAAATCTCAATGCACATGGCTTAATTCGCTTGTGAGTTGTCTGACTGAGCTAATGCACGTGCACCTAAAATGTAGCGTTGGAATGCCATCATGGACAGACCTGATGCATTGTCGTATTCAAACACTTACCAAACGTGGGGCCTGAGCAGCTCTGTCTTTCTCCCGAGTTCCTGCCTCAGGGGAAGGTCATTTTTCAGTGCGCTGGTAGCGGTGCGTTCGAAAAGAAGAACCGTTGACCTCAGTGAATCCCCCCTGCTCGTTTTGGAGGGAATCCGCGGTCGAACGCGGTGGCGTAATTACTCCCAATTAGAGCGCGGTCCTAATTGTCCTGCTGCTTGTGGAGCAGTGACCCGAGCAGGGGCTCTGGAAGAATTGTTTTCGGCTAATGTGCCGTCCCGAAGAATTTGATTTAAAAAAAACGTGCGCTTATGTAAGACCCGGCGTCGGGCCGACCGCGTCCCCAGCTCGCTCCTTTTTGATCTCTGGTATTTCAGCCGCCAGTGCGGCCTGGCGCTGGTTCTACGGACCTTGGGGGGGGGGGGACACAATGCTCCATTAACCATTAGGACAGTGTGAGCTTGTCGTTTTTTTTTGGGGGGGGGGGGCGGTGAACGGCAGTTGTCGCCTCGTATTTTCGCAGCAACACAACGTCCAGAATGCGAGTTGCGTAACGGCGTCGGCGATTCCGCCCGTCGGTTCCCCCCCCCGGTTAATCGGCCTGTCGTTCCGCTGGACGCACGGGCCTCTTGTGTTGTTTGCCCGCCGTACGGCGCGCGCACAAAGGTCTCTGCGTCACTGCTGTCATTTGCACGTACTCCCCTTAGCGGGGTGAGCTCTGCTAACGAGGCCCGGGAATGTGGCTAACGAGGGCCCCGGTATCGGTCTAATGAACCACACTCCCGATGACGTCCCACCGGCTGGAATCTGACTCTCCAGCTCAGGTCCCCCCTTCAGAGGATGTTGAAGGAGCCAGAGATCCACTCCAAATCAAGCCCCTTTTTTTCGCATTTTGAAAGGTGAAGGATAATGAATTGGGGGGTTGACTCGAACGATTGCAGTTTGAAATGATCAGTGACGATGTTGTGAAACCCCCAATCATGGATGACGGGGGTAAGGGGGGTTGGAATGCAGTTAGTTTTTTTGTTTTTTTTCAAATTAGGACTTGGGGAAAACTGGCCTCACATTAAGTGGGGCCAAATGTTAGGCTACAGGCTAAAATGGCTTGAACAAACCACACCACCGGGGTCCATTAAAACCACCGTAATCCCAGATTACGCCGTCCGTTTCATCTCTGTTTCCAGAACCGTTTTTGACAAAGCTGCGTTTTAGAGTTAACCTGGGAGCGGCGCGGCAGGCCTCAGTGGAGCGATTAGTGGAGTATTCGGGGCCTCCGGTGGACAGCCACCAAAGTGCTTCATATCCATTTAGGAGACGCAAGCCTCGGTGGCAGGGTGGCGGAGTTTTCACAGCTGGTTGTGTCTGTCCTGACTTTATTCCCCTGGCGTCGCTCTTTTAAAAGATGCCCGTGACTCGCCCGGGTCTATATTTCTCTTCCCACAAAAACGTCTCGTATAAATAGCTTGGCTTGAATTCAGTCATTCGGAATGAAAGAACCAGATTCTGCTTTCTTTGGACGAGAGCGAAGTGTCTGTCGGTTGAAAGAAGCACATCTAGCTTTCCACGGTGTGCTTTTTGTTTTTTTTTATGCATTGGTGAAATTAAATTTTAACCTTTCAGTCGGGGCATTTCTATGATAAGCTCCTAGAAGGCAAAATACATGGGCCTGCTGCAGCAGACAAGATACAGACCTATTCAATTATTCAGCTGCAGCTTGCTTGTTCATTCATTTCACCAGACACCTTAATTATAACTGTCACAGTTAAAAAAAGGAGCCTTCTTTTCAAAAGACTAGAGAGATGAGCATGTTCTGCAATGAGGAGTAAGATGCATGTGTCTTCTGTTGGAGAACTTCAAAGGTAACAGCCTGGCAGTTAAGATACAGGCATGGGAAACACACCCATGGTTGAGGTGATGCTGGAAGGAAACCGCCATTTTGATCTTTATGCTTGTTATGCTGAAGGCTTTCTCCTCATGAGTGGTATTCCGCTATATATATGGATACAGTCTGTCTGAATAGTTGTTGTACCATATTGACAGTGATGACGGGGCGTGGTCCATTCAGGTTCAAAAGCATTCCTAAGTATTGAGTTTAAGTGCAGCCCTATCTGCGGATAATAACCTGGTCCTTCGGGCCGTGGGCGAATGTACAAGTGGGTATATGAGTGCTGTGCTCTCGGCCTGAGGCTTATCTCCTGGCTTGGGTCCAGGACCCTACTCTCCAGACCTGCTGGGAGGGAGGGGGGTCAAGCTGCTCAGCAGTGTAGGCTACTCCAAATCGGACTCTGGTCCGGCCGTCGTTTCGGACACCTGGGGTTCTAAAGAGTAGGCCAGTGTTTACGAAGCTCACCCTCCTGTGGAAGCAATACAAGAGAATCAATAAAAGAGATCATGGGTGTGTAAAATTCTCAGTGGGAGTTATGGACAGACTGTAGTGTTAGAATGTTTTCAGTCCTGAGTGGATGGTTGTATGATGTAGCCTAGTCGCCAGCTCAGTTTTCTGCCATTTGCTGTATTTTCACTGCTTCACTGAGAATGACTGAGGTGGACTAAAGTCTGTCAAATCCCACTTTGCGATGCTTTCTAGGACAAATGACCTGTCTGAGTCTGTCATAACTGCTGTTTGAAAAGGCAGCTGATGTTTATTGCCCTGGAAGAGCACTCTAACAGATTAGCCTCCTATTCGAATGGAACTGTGAGCACAGTGTGAAGAACTCTTTCACTGTCACCCATCATTCATGAAGAGACAGAGCATCTTGGATTTTTGAATGTCACAAATTGAAGGATTGGCAACAGCAGGTTGCGCAGACTGCCATTAATCCAGTTATTTATTTTTTTATTTTGATGACATCCATCTTTAAAGCCATGCAAAGACAGAGCAGCAAGCCAGGGTGAGAGGCAGCAATTTAAAACGCGATGCTTTTGAAACAGCCCATTTAACCTCCCCCCATTCCCCGGGAGAATGGTCTGGTCCTTTGATTGGAATAGTAGTGTGGTCCCTGGAGGATGTTCATCACACTAATGAATCCATGTGTCTCACAGGGGGGAGCCAGACTGCTGGATTGGGATTTGTTGAACTGAAACCAACGGCATTCTGGGAATCTCCAGTCGTATATTTTATTTTTTTTCAATTGCGGGTCTCTTAGGGTCTGGCCACTGCCTAAATTACAACCAGCGGGTAAACCACCCACCCCAGGCAAATTAAAAAAGCAGGCTAGCTACTGCTGATTAAACTGCATTTAATAAATACAGTCAGCAAGTTCAACAAAGTCAGGCAGCTTTTTCTTTTGAGATTCATCAAGTGGTTCAGTTTGTCCCATGCTTCTTTTTGTATTTAAAAAAATAGGTTTTCTGACTCTAAGCGATAGATAACGAACAAGTGAGCTGTGTCTGTGAGACTATTTGTTTCAATAGATTAGTCCAGATATTCACTTGGAAACCTGTTTAGACTTTAAGATGGCGTTGTGTTTTTAAGAAACTTTTTTTTTTTCAGAAAATGTGAAATGAAAACGTCACTAAGAATGTTGTAAAAGTTATCCAGGGCAAAAAAAAAAAGACTTTGCCCAGAATCATGAAATTACACCCTTGAATACAGAAAGCAGACTCATGCTACAGTCATAGGATACAGTCTTGGACCATCTGGTCTTGGGTGCAATATTCAGGCTCTTGCCTTTTCTCCTGGCCCTGCAACATTTAACACAGAATGAGGTGAGATCAGTGTCTCTTAACGGATTCGAGATATACAGACAAATATCGCTTCTGTGCCACGCACCTTCAGAGCTTCCCATTCAGAAATGAGATGCGCCCCCTTCTCAGGTGTGCTCATCGGTACATGCAGGTAAAATTATTTTATTTTTCTGTAGCAATAGAATGACAGCAGTTGTCAGAATGTCTCTGCAGGCATTCTGACAACCCAGAAGGCAGAGAAAGCACTCAGATCAGGGAGCTGGTAGCTGGTACGAGTTGAGTAAAATCCTGGATGGCTTCGATGGTACGTACTGTGGTTGCTTGTGTATCTGTTGGTAAATGCCACAGCCACTGCTGAGACTTCGTCCCAGACACGTTGTGAAAATCAGTGACGAAAGGGAGGCTATATGCACAGGATGGTACCCCACATTTCCCCACAGTGCACTTGTCTGTGTCTGCACATGGTGTCAACTGCGAGCTGGTACATGGTACCCGAGGGTCTGTGTTTATTTCAGGGAGTCTGTTAGTCGAGTTTGGTATAGCCCCTCCCTCCGGCCTGTCTCAACCCCCCCCCCCCCCTTCTCGGTCCTGTGTACAATTGCGGGACTTACGACGGTGTCTGCCTATTCATCAGGTGCTGGCAGCGAAGCGCTTTCTCAATGTGGCATTGTAGCCGAGAATAAATCAGTCCCCGTGCCGTGCGGGGGGGAGATTTAGTGGTGTTCGCGGTACGCTGGTATTCCCCGCTAACTGCAGCTGGCAGCCAAATTGCAGAATTTAAAGGCCGATGGTATCTAAGTGTGTTTGAATCAAAACAGCCGGCGGCGGCGGCGGCGGCGGATTCTCCTCCCCGTCTCCGGAGGCGTGGTTTTCAGCCAACCGCCGTTTAGAGAGCGCGCCCGACGGGAGATGAGGGGACCGCAGCGATCCAGGGTTATAACTGCTCTGTCCGCCGGTGCTGAAATGTTATATGAGAATCTCGACCTTGGCTCGATGCTGATAGGCCGTCACGACCGCGTGTGCGGCTTGTGAAGTGTGGAGCGCTCACGCTGTAAATTCACACGGCGTCGCGTGTTAAGTGTTTCTGCCCGGGGGGAACCGGGTGAGTCTCTTCCTCCAGTGTAATCAGGTCAGCCCCAGGGACTCCTCGCCAAGCCCCACCAGTCTGAGCTTTGTCAGTTGGCAGGCTTGCCACCGCTACAAAATGGCCGCCTGAACTGGTTTCGTCTCCCTGGCTCCTGTGGTCTTTCGAGTAGCCCGTTTCTCTAAACCGGTCCATGGTTTTCTACATCCGGTAAGCTAAAGGGAGCGCTAGTCGGTAGAACTGTGCTCGGCGTGCGTGAGGTAGATTTTACGTTCAGCTTTATTGCAGGGAGATGCCTCAGCAGCAGCACCATTGGTGACGTAGTAGCGTGTGGTGCCGTTACCGACGCCCGATCGGGTTTCCGCGGCGAGCTCCTGGCGCCAGAGCAGGTGTGGTGGGCTGTAAATAAAGTTAGCGGCGTAAATATAGGTATCCTCTCTCTCTCACTCTCTCTCTCTCTGACTCACTCGTAGTGTAACTGTAGTCATGTTTGTGTTTGTTTGTTTTCATTGAGAAATAATTTACAGTAAGCTTAGCTGTGTGTGTATGCATGTACACATGTAGCCCTATATATATATATATATATGATATAGTGATAGGAATTCTAATTCCAAATACTGACACATTCACTACGTGTGTGTGTGTGAGTGAGAGAGAGACAGAGAGACAGAGAAAGAGAGAGAGAGAATTAACATAAGCACCTCAAAAGAGGAACCAGGTTAGATATAGGTCCTCTTCAGATTGTGGTATGAAAACCATGCATAGCTCAAGTAAGGAATTTATTCTCACTTTCTTAGATGACCCACAGAAAAAAATGTAGGTGTTCTGTACGGAGCGTCGATGCGTGCCTTCCAAACCTGAACAGCGCAGATTGAATTCCCTGACCAGATTAATGAGAGGTTGATAGCGTAGTTCTCATAGTGGATTCTTGGGTTATTCACCCGTCTGTCTTGGCTCGGCACATCTTTTATCACTGCCAGTGTAATTCTTTTATCACTGCCAGCATATTTTCCCTCCTGGTCACATAGTTAATTAGATGGGCCGCTAATGCGCTATGCTTGACACTTCTAGGTTTGAATCCTCCAATCGCATTTAGTCGGAATGGTTAGGTGGAAAAACTTGGACCGGAATGTATTGGGTTTGAATTCCAGGTGTGGCACTGATATGGTGCCCTTGAGCAAGGCGTCTAATGTATCCTCAGAATTCCTCTATAACAATATGCATAATGCATGATCATAAGGCATCCCTGGACAAGGAAGCTTGCTCAGCATATACATAATTTACATAAAAATCCCATCTGCAATTCATGCATTTTCACCTCCGCCCACGTTGTCATGGCTACAGCGGGCTGCTGGATGTGACTACCCCCCCCCCCACCCCCCCCCCCCACCCCTGCCTACTGTGTGACTTTGGATTGCAAAGCATTCTGGGTAAAGGTATGGCTTTCTCCAGGAAGCTGGGCTGTGATGCTGCTGCTGCTTCTGGAGCTCACACTGTGCCTTCATCCTTTTTCTTATCCTGGCTTTGAGCCAGAGGGAGACACACGGTTTTACTGTCCGCACTGTAATATCCGTAGACCGGTAATCCTCAGGCCTCATCTCGGGGTGAGCCGGCTTTCATTGTTACGCAGCGCACATTGATCACAGCAGTTTCGACATGGCGGTTGATTGTAGTTTTCTCATCTTGTAGTCCCCTTCTTGCCCCCTGACCTTTCACATCTACTGACCTTTCAGAGGCTTCGGACACTGTCAATCATCAATGTCTCTCTCTTTCTCTCTCTCTCTCACCCCTTCTCTCACTCACTCTCTCTCTCTCCTCCTCTTCACCTGTTCCCTGAAAGAGCTATCAGGCAGTGATTCAGCACCGCCCACAAATTGCTCTAAAATGGCCGCTCGCGACCAGTGAACTTTTCCCCATAATCGTCGACACATTAAGAACATTAAGACTGGGGCTGCTACTCAAAGACAGGACATGGCAGGGGGTCCTCGTGAACACGCTTCCAGCTCTTTTAGATTGAATTCATTTCAAGGACACTCCAAGGGCAAAATAAAATAAAAAAATGATTTAACTGCTGCAGTGACGGAGATAATCTTGTGGCGCTGAGAGGTTTTCTGTTCTATCAGCAGAATATACTGTAATAGCATCACTTCAACCGCCGCGGATATGTGTACAGCTTTACATATACATAACGCATAATGCATATGATAACATCTGCCTCTTCATACGGCTCTGACACCAAAAGGGAGCTGTCCATTTTACCATGGGGAGGTCTGTCAAATGACTTCTCTGCAGCTGCTCAGATACGAGGTGAAAAAATTGTTGATTCCTGTCATTTGCATGGAAAATATTGACACGATTTCTTGCTTTTTTTTCCTTCAGGATAGAGCATCCATAGAGAGCGTCACGATAAGGAGAGATCATCAACATGAACACAGGTGAGAACCTGCCTCACAAACCTGTACCTGTCTGTTTCAGCCGCAGTCTAGTTGTAGGGCTGTGCTCTGGAGGAACTCTTGGCAGCAGATCCTGGATGACCTTAGGCCCGTCAGTGTCAAAGTGCACCCTCTCTCCCTCTAGAAGGCCTCCTTGTGGTTTGCGTTTGGCCTGGTTGCAAGCTGCGTGCAGCTACAAGGGCGAATGGTAAAAAGTATTCCGGTCATCCCCCAGACAGCTGTGCCTTTTGGCGCTCGCTGGACGTTCCTCACCTGAAGCGTCTGGCCTCGCCTCGTTAAGGCCGATGGCTTTAATTGCGTCCTGCGTGGCTGCCCCAGGAGCTGACGAGGCGCGGCGGGGGACCCGGGAGTGCGGAGGGAAGGAAAGAAAAACGGGCGGCTATTAAACTCCCGCTGAGGAGCCGCTCCCCTCCCCACCCCTGATCCGCTTCCTCCCCTGATTTAGCATCTCGCCGTCCTGGACAGTGCCTCATCCCTGAACTGAGCTCCTCATTTATTCATGTGTTTTATGAGCCTCTTCTCCCCCAGACAGTAAACCAGCGGCCATGGCAGCTTTCCCCCTGGTCTTGGCTTGCACCCAGGAGTTTTATTTAAGGAAATAAATTCAAAGATAGATGGACTACTATGAGACGTTGTTGGTTTAAAGACTGTGGCTTTGTTATTAGGCTTCTTTATGCAAAAAATCACATGTAAACTGAATGATGGACCTACTGTACATATAAAAGGCAAGGCCTGGGTTTAGAACGTATTCATGATTGTGATCCAAATTAATGTTAATGTAATGTTTGTTTATTCAAGCACATGGTTTAGCAAATTACCCTTGACTGCTGAGCGCGCTCACAGTTAATTGTGAGTATAGATGTTGATGATCATATCCAGGCCAAAACGACTGAAAAGGGAAAGGGTTTTTTTTTCCTGCCAGAACTTCAGGGTTGTGGTGGGAAGGGCAGAATGTGGAGAAAAATGAACCACACTCCTATGAGGATAGATCAAAGGGCATCACTGGAACCGATTCGGGAAATAACACTGCATAAATAAGTGTAGGACCTGTGTTTGTGAAGGCCATCTGGGTGTCTCAGATTGTGTGTCAGCTGAATTCAGGGGAGGCACATACTGCCTTAGTATTAATAACCATCCTGGAAAGGCACATTTTGCAGAAACCATATCAGTCTGAGGAAGAGTCTCCTGTTAGTAGAGTGTGTTTAACACCTAATACTTTACATTTTATCACCATTCTATGAAAAAATAAGTTTTTATCACCATGCACCTCCACCAGAGTTGCCAGATTGGGAGATTTCCCCCCAGATTGGGTGATCTGTGAAAAATGGAGGAAGTTACAGCAAAAATGTGTGTGGGCGTTAGTCATCAATGAGGGATTTTTGAGTAAAGTTTTGGAGGATTAAAATCGCAGGTATCTGGCAGCACTGTTGGGTAGGGTACTGAAGTTGTGTGCTGGCTCTCCTGTCAAAAAGGTGCTGCATCCTAGCAACCAGGAGCTGAGTTACTGGGCAGGATCACTAAAGTATGAGTCACCAGTAAGCACAGTGGACAGCGCTGTGCTGAGTTTGCTAAGGAGGCATGTAGGAAGGAGGAAGCCTCAGAAGAGGAGGAGGAGGATGAGGAAGGAGGAACAAAGCAGGAGGCCTCAGTGTGTGTTGCATACGTGCATTATCAAGGAGGAACTTCATAGATTACAGTTTTCTCATTTTATCCACATAGAGCTGGCCACTTACAGAGACAGTTTAGGTCAAACACTACTATATTGAACAGCACCATGGCAGTGCCCGACCTGAGTCTTGAACCTGCTACCCTCTGGTTTTACTAAGTCCTGTGCCTTAACTACTGGAGTGTGGACCAAGTGTTGTTTCATAAAAGACTGAAAACATAACCACACTGTTAGAATTTAACTTGTGTATTTTGCTGAAGTCTTATTTCCACCTTCTGGGGAATTTTACATTTTAATTTATTAACTTGTGTAGTTTTGTGCATGTGTGCTTTGGATATGGCTTTGTATATGTTTGCATGAAAGAGCTGTTTGTCCCATAAGCTTGTATTTGCTGCTGTCTAATGCCTCAACCCTTCTGGAAAACAATATCTGTGGCACAGCATTGCAAAGATAAAGAAGATATTATTTATTTATTTTTTTGAAATATTGTCAAAATCTAGGCAGTATAAATCATCGTTACCACATAGGCTACAACATGCCACATATAACAATATTAATTATTTTTTAAACACTCACAATTATACAGTTATGCTTTGGAGTCTTTATTTTAATGCCCATTGCCACATATTATTTGCTCAGAAGGTGTTACAGAGAGCATTTGAATTTGCCCAGATTGTAATGTTTATTTCATGAGTTGGATTCACAAACCAGCTTTGTGGATTCTCACAGTGTACTGAACCCATGAAATGTAACCTGCTGTTTGAGATTAATTCTGCTTGTATGGCATGTAAAGGGGTCCACAGCCTTTCTGATATGTCTTAAACACGACCGAAAACATGGATATCGCATGTCCGGCTGTTTGGGATCAGAAAGGCACTTAACTCTCCCCCCCCCCCCCCCGAAGCCACGTGAGTTTGTGTTTTGCAGTCAAGCCGTAATAATGCATGTGCTTTCCCTCTTCCTGCGATTTGTGGGGGGGGGTCGTGTGTCCGTGTGTCCTGCCTGCTGCACTACCCCAGATAGCGGAGGACGCGCTCGCAAAAGCACCACCCTGTCCCTCACTCTCACCTCCATGAAGAGGGTCCAGAGTACGCCCAACCTGTATGCGACCGCAGGTACTGACCCCCCCAGCCTCAAACCGACACACAGGCCCTACCCAGCTCTCCTTAGCCCCGCCCACTGCCGGGCCTCGAGGCGAAACATTTTTTTGGAATGCAGAACTTTGCCAGTTCCTCTGTGACGCAGGCAGTTATGCTGGGAATACTTTTCATCAAGCTGTAAATCGCTGTAGCCACTGTCCAGTCTAAATGCTTTACTCACCACTTGACGTTTTTTGCTTCATAACCTGCTGCCTTTACTGTCTTATTCATTTAATCTGACCCCTGAATTCATGAACGGATCGCATCTAGATTCAACAGAGCTTTGGGATTGCAAACACTGGGAAATTAATGGGATTCATTCTTCTTAAGGAACAAAGCTTCTGTGAAATGATTGCTAGTCAACAGTGGAAGCTGCTCCCAAGGCAAATCTCATTCTTCGTATTTCATCTCTCAAACAAACCATCTGTCTCTGAGCTTTGTCCATAACTGTTGACCTGACTCTTGCTCTATATTTAAATTTTTGCCTCCAGTTTGCCTCTTTTCCTGTTGCGTCTTTGGAGTTCAGAGCAGTACTGTGGTTGTAGAGAGTGCCTGGTCTAAACAGGGGAGAATGAGGCACTCTGTAGTCTTTAGTGTGATTTCTTGGCCATGCCCCATTGTTGCTTGCAACCATGGAAACACTGAGTAACTCATGTTCTCATTGGTTCCACTCCTTCTCTGGGTGAAGCCACCCCAACAATCCCATTGTGTGAGAGACTTTATGTACCGTGACCAAATGCCAACAGCCTACTTTGTAAATAAGATACCGTTGACTCCTGATGACTTATGACGTATGCTTTAGAATATTGTGATATTCTGCACTTAAGCAGAGACAAAGCAGGAATATGATAACCACAAGATTTATGAATATGACAAAGGTTGAACAGAGAGATTTATGAATATTACAAAGGGTAAAAAGTAAGATTTATGAATATGATAAAGACTAAGAAAAGATTTATGAATATTACAAAGGCTAAACAAAGAAATATATAAATATGACAAAACCTAACTGAGATTTATGAATATGACAAAAACCAAACAGAGGGATGTATGAACATCACAAATGCTAAATAAGAGATTTATGAATATATCAAATGCCAAACAGAGAGATTTATGAATATTACAGAGGCCTAACAGAGATTTATGAATATGGCAAGCCATATGTATCACACATAATGGATTCCACTGCCCATGGCCCCCAAGCAATTCTCCTCAAGCCATTCTGTGTTCTCCAGTCCCTCAGATGTTACATGAATAAAACACATCCCCTTCATCTTGAGAAGTCAAGTGCTGCTTATTAACTCAATTAGCGGTTAAATGTTTGGTCTAGGACTAGCCCTCCACATCTCCCCTGGAGACAGAAATAAAGGCTATTAAGAAGGATAGTAGCATAAAACGCTCTCTATCTCATTAATCTTTCAAGGAGTCCAGCCACGCACTTTTCATCAGGAGCTAACCTATCCGTTTACATATTTATGATATCAATTTATCCCTTAAATAAAAGTAAATAAAATGATTAAATATGTAATTATGGGCTCCAAAGGATCTCTTTATGATTTTTTTCTTTGAGTTTTGAACTACGAATTAGAATGGAGCTCAGACCTGGCTAATTATTAGCAACCAGTCTGATCAGATCAAATTAAAAAATGCAAGCGTATATAATCCTCTTCTCCCACTGAGTTTCTTCTGTATAACATCATCATCATCATCATTGTCGTCATCATCATTATTAACCGTAATGGCCTGCTTTATCATCAACATTAACATTACCATCACATCATAATATGCATCTTTATCACTGTCATCAATATCAGTGTACTCATCATCTGCATCATCCTTCATATAATCACCTTCATCATCATCATTATCATTGCTACTGTATCGTCATCATTATAAATGGAGGGTCTAGTGTCTGTGAGTCTTTGGTCCATGGACAGGATCATGATGTTCAGCATACAGAAAAAGTTCAGTGGACAAGATGTTTGTTCCAGCTGATAAAATATAATACAATTTAACACTGAATGTGCTTTGCACTGAGGAAAATGTACCCTTTGCAATGTGCAGTAATCAAATCAAATGTTTTTTCGATTGTTTTTCTCCTAGGAAATGAGTCTCATTCGTCAGATTCAGGTAACTTCAGTTACTTTACATGATTAACTCAGTGTAACTGACTTGTATGAACACTAAATGCTCGACTAAACAGGCTTTCTGGAGAGAAAATATTAATTGTGCATACTTGAAAACTCATAAAGGCATATCTTTTAGTATGTATTATGGTTTTGTATTTTTCAATTATTATTAATTCGTATATATGCGCCTGCACATAATCTGGAATATACTGTAAAACTGAAATGTAATGCACATGCTAATGCATATCATAATATGAAATCCATATAAATTGCTTCCATTGTAATACAAGCCTACGTACATGCATATATTAATGTGGTAGCAACTGACCTATTGATACATTCAGTATAATGTATGCGTCCGTGTGTGAATAAGTAAAAAAGGAGTGGACAAAGTGGTGTGTGTGTGGTGCCCGACATGGCCACCGGGTGGCGCTGTGCTTTGTGGTTGTGCAGACGGTTGGCGGTCCCGCAGTGCGACTGATGGACTGAGGAATGGAGAGGCCAGTTCTTCCTCCTTGGCGGCCAAAGGCTTCCGCAGCGTTAGACCCAACCTGCAGGACAAGAAGTCCCCAACGCCAGTAAGTTTGCAGGTGTTACCATACCCATTACTGCCAATGACTGACTGACCTCTGTCTATGGTTCTGCCATGTGGTTTTGTCAACACCTGTGAAAAGTAAATTACATTAATTTATGTTAGTCTCAAAAATATATATTGAATACACAGTACATATTTATTTCAATACATATGTTCCATTACATCTAATATGTTGGTTAACAGCCTCAGTCCTTTGCTTTGGGAACCAGGTAACACACAGAAGAGTATTTCACAAAAGAATGTGAGTTTGAAAAGTCTGTAAATATTTCCAGACAAGGACAAGTTTGGGTGGCGGAGAGACTAATCAAGGTTCCTGGAATCACTAAAGGAATGTGGTGTGTGTGCCTGTGTGTGTGTGTGTGTGCGTGCGTGTTTGTGTGTGTGTGTGCGTGTTTGTGAGAGAGAGCTGAATTATGATAGATAGGAGAACTACGGGTCCAGCCGGGCTGCTGAAACTAGCTTGTGTTTATGTGTCTAGGCCACATTCTATAAAATTATGGCTTACAAGGCATATGACCACCATCTTTGGAAAGCAGCTCTCCCTCCACAAGAGACAACTATGCTACCACAAACATTTCCCTTTTAGGGCTTTTTTCCTCAGTCTGGGCAAACAACTCTGAGTGCACACAGGAGGCTGTTTGTTTTCATTTGCCGTGGTCAGACATTACGGCTGAAATCCATTTTCCCCCTTACAGAAAAAACAAATAAAATTAATGCGCTTTAATGCATTGTCTCATCTGTCTTCCCTTATTTTTCTTTTTGGCTGTGTGGCTTCCCTGTGGCCTCATAAGGTCCCACTCCCACCCCCCAGGAGAGAGAGCTATCACATAACCCCCCCAGGCACAACCCCGCCCCCGTACAGTCCCCTGCAGTCCCTCACGGACCCCTTTGGCCCCCTGCTGAAAATTGACGGGGCTGACTGTCTCGTTCAGGGAAAGAGGGTGATCCAGCAGACCACCTACTCCAGCACCACCACCTCCTCCTCATATTCCTGCACAGCAAGCACCTCCGCCACCCCACCCCAGCCTGCGGATGACCCGCCCAAACCCGTAGACACCCCTTCCCTGAGCAACGCCAGCCCCCCACCTCTCAAACCCACCTCCTCTGAGGGAGTAAACCCCCCCAGCACACCTCCAGCCCAGCCGGGCCCTGTCCCAAGAGAGAACACCTCCCCCACCTCCCCCGCACCCCCAGAGATACACACATCCTCTCTCACCATCCAGATGGCTGCCCCCCACAGCCCAGAGCCAGGAGCCCCAGGCCCCGCGGTGGAGACGGGACAAGGGCCGAAGCCCGAAACAAAGGAACCCCAGGCTGACCCCCCTGTCCCCTCAGTAGAGCCAAAACAGGCGGAGCCCCAGCCCCAGCCCACCGTTCCCCCCGTCCCAACTGAACGCAAAAAGGCGGAGCCCCAGAAGGCAGGACCCCAGGATGTGGAGGAAGCTCCTCCTCTTCCCCCCCGCCCTACCATCGGGGGGCATTCGGTACAAATGTTCCCCTGTCCCAAATTCTTTTCCACCCCCATTCTGACGTCCATTATGGCCAGCTGTTTGATCCTTACGCACCTTTCTGACTAACCAACAATGTCTGACAAAGACCACTGAGAAGACATTCACATATTAAACATGTTGCACTTGGAGATATATCATTTCTCTGCCAGTTTTCTCTGGCGGTGATCAGTGATTCTTTTTTTTTTCAGACGGCCAAACCACAGTGAGACATTATCCAAAGAGTCGTTGACTCTACATGTACGCTGGAATTATTGAATTTGGCTCTCCATCAAAATAGTCTTTCGGTTATTTATATGTGTCTGTGACCACAGACTACTGGAAGGCCACATTGACTGGGCCTATGAGAAAGAAAGAAAATGTTGGACGCGCTTAATATTCACAGCTGATCCTCACAAGAGTGGTTTATTTGGTGTGTGCGGTGGTGTTCTATCCGACCTTTTTTCAGATAGGTATCAACTTCCCTTAAAAAATATCAGTTGGTTTCAAGTTTGAGTGCAATTGCTGAAGCTGTTTAAAGTGTTCAGTTGTAATTGTGAGGTATCGTTTGAAAGAAATGTTTGCCTAAAACTATTCCATTTGTCTTTATGTTGGCTGCACCTTTGAGCTGACGTGTTATGCAGAAAAGGTAGATACATCTACATGCTTATTCATCATTAGGGTATGCTGGAATAGTTATAAAAATGTGATCCACAGCAGTTTGATGTCTTGGTTTCTGGGTTTAGACCAGTAAACTGGTCAGTAAACCAAATTAATTTTTTTTTACTCCAAGCAGTTGCCTTGTGTCCAAACCATGTTCCAAGGCTACCAGGACCAGGATGTGACAGGATTTTACCACTCAGTGTTCAGGGTTTGGTTTCAGAGCAAGCAAACCATGCCAAGCAATATTTTCTATTCACAGAGCTCACAACACAACGCCTGCTCTCAAAGTATTGCTCAGTGTTTGGTTGTCGGTTGCATTGTTATGAAGGTCCTGTCACGTTTTCCATTATCCAGGACGCAAAGCATTAACCGTATCTTTCACTGATTTGGGTTGTACTCATCCAGGTTCACTTTCACTTCCTCCCTCTCTCTTTCTAGCAGTTTACCAGCCGCGGGCTGTATCACTTCCTGCTACTGTTTGATTCACTTTCGGTTCTTCTCTCCACCCCCCTCCCCCCCCGCCCCATCCCGTCCCTCCCTCCCCAGTTTGATGCCCCGCCCCTGCACAGCCACCCATTTCCCGGGCCCGCCTCGCCCACTAACCGCGCCAGCCTCGAGTCCCCCGACTTCCTGCCCAAGGCCCTCTCCCCGACGGCGTACGCGCCGTCCCCCGAGCGCGGCTGGCCCGGGCCCGACGCCCGGCTCCGGCAGAGCGAGGCGGCCTCGCCCGTCACCGTCTCCGCCCTCAGTCACTACTCCTCCTCCAGCGCCGTGCTGGAGGAGCTGCAGAACTGCGCCCTCGACTCCCCCGGCGCCTCGGCCACACCCTCCCCAACCCTCAGCCAGATGTCCGCCGCCCCCGATGACACGGCCCTAACCGCCACCGCCGCCGCCGCCGCTGCTGCCGCCGCTGGCACCCCTGCCAACGTAACTATCCCCCACCCCCCACCCCCCACCCCAGCCCTTTTCACGGGAAACCGTGGGCACGTCACTGGCACTGCCCGCTCACCCTGCCCCAAACCACCCCACCGTCTCCCTGTTTGTCTACGCTAATGTGTCCGTCTTTATAAATTTCCACGTGTGGGTCACCAGTGGCACTAATGTAGCACTAATTACTCACTGTGGTCTCACAGCTCTGGCTCAAGGTCCATCTCTAACCCCCCTTTGTCCTGCAGTCTCCTGTTGTTCTTATCTAGACAATTTAGAATTCAGAATTCTATGCATCAATGTTCTGGAGTTTCTGGCATGGAATCCTGAAATAAATTGTACAGCAGTTGTTTATTTTAGTTGTTTAAGTGTTTTAGTCATGACCTATAACCAGGTGCTGATGAATTTTCCATTTTCTATTTGCCAAGAGATGGTTTGTTCAACTTGGAATGATTAGAGAAGTCTGCAGTCTGGAAGAGCTGTCCAAAAAGGCTCATTCACCCATTCGTTTCGTCCAAGGTGTCAACATCCCAAACCCTTAAGATAACCATAGCCCAACTTCTAAACTTTTGTAGAGTTTACTCCATGACCCCAGGACTTCAATCAAAGTCTCAATCTTGGCTAAACACATGGAAATTTGCCCATGCAGGGGCAATGCTAAATAAAACTCTGTGTGAGTTATGACAAACAGGATTGCCAGTGCATTTCCCCCCCAAGGAACTCATAAACACAGGAGGATAATTCAGAAAGAAAGAATTCTTTCCTTCCCAAACTTGACTTTTTTAATAAAAGCCTATTGTTATTTTCAGGGTTTCTCAAACTTTTTCTGTTCAGAATGCCCTTTCATATTCCATCACAACCACGATCTCAAGGGAACAGAGACAGACATGTTTTTTCCTCTGAATGGAATGCTACCTACTGCATTTTTTCAATGCGCAGTCCACCGGCTGAACTCTGCAGTGCTTGCACCAATGCGGTGTGCTTCATTTAAAGCTGGCAGGAGCCCTGTCAATCAGAAAAAGTCACTTTTGCTCTGTACATCATATAACTCAACCAGTTGAATACCTCCCTTCGCATGGAACACTACAACGAATTATGCACCTCCCACAACCAGTACTGGTAGTCATCACATTTGTAGACTGGCTAGGAGGACATTGTGTCCATGATGTGAACTGCTATGTGAACTACCTATGAAGGTTGCCTTTTTAGGTAGGCCGTTCTCTGGCCTCCACAGCTGAAATCTGTCAGATGGTTCAGACACGCTGTGTGGTATGAGAACATAAGTGACCTCTTAGCTTCTCGGGTATTTCACCACTGTTGTAGTGCTCCCCCTACAGGGCATTCACATGTGATAACTATACGGTGTAAAAAGCCCCATGAATGGTAGTCAACAGACTCAGCGAGCAACCAATCCACACAAACGCCGGCTGTGACTAATCCACACAAATAGCTTGCAATTTACCAATGACAGGAAAGGGAATATAGATTTTTTTAGAAATAGAAATTACCAAAAATCCCCTCATGAAGATGGAGATGCTCAATGTAATTAGATTTTCATGGCTTTGACCTGAGAAAGTGTTGATTTTTTCAAAATCAGGAGGCTCCTGTGTAGGTTTGCTAACCTTCATCACTAAATGGTCCTGTTGGGATGATCCCTGTTGTTTGTCCATGTGATTTTGTTTGTCATTGTCTCTGTCAGTAACCACCAACCCTGTGTCTCTCCTCCCAATTTCCCTCACTAATCATATAGATGCCTCAGTAGCATAAACAGATCTATTTGCGCTGCTCTTTCCGTAATCCCCTCCTGCGGAGGTGTGTCATGGGTTCTCCCTGTCGCGTTCCTCAGGGCCAGATGACGGTGAACGGAAGCGCGGGTCACTACCAGAAGCCCTTCTCCCCCCCGGCGCACCCACCCCCCGTTCCCCCCTCCCTCAGCCCCAGCATTGTCCTCAGCAGGAGCTCAGGTGAGTCACCTGGTAGGGGGGTGTGGGGGGGTTCCGTTAAGTTGGGTGGTTACCATGGCATCAATGCATGGAGGAACGCAACGTGCCAGCGAGCCATTCTCACTTCCTGTTCTGATGAATAGCACTGTTACTGCTCAGGCTTCAGGGTAGGCTATCTTTTGGATGAAAAGTAAAATGACATAATCCCCTGGCAGAGAGATGGTGCTTTTTGTGAGGTGCAGTGACTGAGTGTATCTGAAGTGGTGCTTATCCGCCCAGCTGCTGTCCAATTGCACTCTCATGTAGGCTTTGGATCCTTGGAGGCTGAAATGGTAATCGAGTCTTGGGTACTCCACAGAAAGAAAAAGGAAAACACTGAAACATTATTATCACTCACACCTTTGTTATTTATCATTTGCATTTATAAGGTTGGCTCAAGTCAGCTTTTAGTTTCCATAAATATTGAATATGTAAGACCCAGGTAAGGGGTTTAAGGAGAGACTATACTATTGTGTGCTGTGATTGGTGCTCTACAACCAAGCACTTTCCCTGTGTTTATTTCTTTTTAAGGAAAACATTAAAAGGCTTTGGAACGAACTTAATATAATGCTTAAGTTAATAAATCAAAAATAAATAAATATATAAAGATGCCATAATCGCTGCTTTCTGAATATCCGGGAACCATTGTTCCATTGCAGAATTTCCCTTGCGTGCATTTAAGCTGAATATTGTTAAGTAATGCATTCTCAATACCTTTTTCCCCTTTTCCTTCTGTATTGATCAAACCACAGTTCGACACATTAAAACAAACCTCTAATGGATTTGTCTAATTAACACCGGTGATATTGGCATTTAGGTGCACTGAGAGATTTTTCCATGTGTGATTCATTATGTCTCCTTTATAGCTGTCCAGTGGTGAATATCAGTGTAAAATTGATGTCTACAGAACAGGGCCTTTGCTAGGAGAAAATGTGCAGGAGCATGCAAATGCATCACATTAACACACCCTTCTGTTTAATGCCTGCAATTTTTGTCTCACAACCCAAAACTCCCTGAGATGTTGTCACAGATGGCTGTTCACCCACAAAGTGGCAAAGATTAGCCTGTGTGGTGTAGTCGTCCAGTCGTAAAAGGGATCGAGTGGTTTTTCTCTGAAGAAATGCCAGTATTAGACTTAACAGTTTTATAATCACAGGTTGAAATTGTGTTTGTGTTTCTGCCCTAGTGAAATTTAGTAGTGTACATGTGGGACTTAAACATTAGTTTCCATTCCATCAAAAACATTTGTATGCAGTTTTATTTTTTCTGCGAGCAATTCCTGTAGCCCGCATTGCAGCTCTTTCTAATCATCATTGCAATAATAATTTGCAATAGGTGATTATCCACATTACTCATAAAAACAGTTTGAGGCAATTCAGTATGACTGCGTATTCCCAGAAATAATTATCCAATATCCATGATTGTATTCCTCATTGGGCTATTGGATGTGATGTAGTATTTTATTGGAGAGAGTGCGTGTGTGGGGGAGGGGGTGGAGCTTTAATGAGAAGGATGTAGCTGACACAAAGGAACTGATGTATGCGTGTGATGGCCTTCCTGTCTCACCCGTTGGAAGGGGTCCAGCACATCTCCTCTGGCGTTGGGATGGATGTCTCGTCACCACGCGTCGGCTCATGGAACAGGAGGGGGGGTTGCGGAGGGTTTTGGGGGGGGGGGGGTGATGAGTGGGTGGATTAGAGTTACAGCCACACCCCTCTCTATGTTCACGCGCTTGTTGCCCCGCCTCCTACCATGCAGAATCCTCGGAGTCCGTCACCAGGGAGACGCGTTCTGTCGGGCAAACGACCATGACGAGCACCGTGCCCATCGCCCGCTTCTCAGAGGAGGAGAAGAGGGTGTCCATCATCAAGGCGCCCCACTACGAGGGCATCGGACCCGTGGACGAGTCCGGCATCCCCATCGCCATCAGAACGGTGAGAGAGAGCCCCGTTTCCCCCCTCTGTTCACACATGCCTGGACTCACTCAGCATTCTCCCAAATCACTTTCTTCACCAAAACAGTGTTTACTGACTGCTGAACTGAGTAAACTATATTTGTGAAGGAGAAACATAGAGCTTTTTCATTTATTTAAAAAAATTTAAATAGTTAATGAGAAATCTTGATGGAATCCAGGCCCTGGACTGTGCAGGTTAAGTCTGTCTCCTGATTGGTTAAGTTCTGTTAAATTGTGTGTGCGCATTAATTGAGTGTGAATGCTACATTTTGGCTTGTGTTGTCCTTCTTTGGAAGTTGCATGTGGAGTGTGGGGCCAGAGAGGTTAGCAGTGGTGTTATTTGAGGCTCACTCGTTCTGCCTTCATAGGGATGTTATTACTGCCATGCGGGACATTATCAAGCATTCCCTGAAGATGTTCGACCTTTGCCTTCTCTGTGTTCCTCTTTCATCTTCCCCTCTAGAGATAAGAGGAATGAGCCTCTTGGGAAAATTGCTTTCCAGTGTGTCTTCCTCATTTAGAAACTGCCATATATGAATTATTGCAGCTGTTTTGAAACAGTTTTTTTAATTTTACAAATACCTTTTCAGTAATCACTGATTCTTTGAATGATCAGATTACATTTAAAGCTTAATGATCAGAAAAAAAAGAAACTAACTCCCGTGAGCTCCCCCCTGTTATGTATAATATGTCTGCTGCAGTCACAGCCAGAGGCTGTTACTGGATGATTTGTTTGTGTGCCATATGCATTTGTGCTATGAGAGTAAAAGCATGGTGTGAGCGTGCTCAGATTGAACCATTTCCTCTAATTGGTTACCATGGCGTCTGTAGTATTTTCAGATACAGTAGATGTGGGCTTGGCTGCCCTTTGGGCCTAATCCTTGCAGGGAATGGCTTTTTTTCTCCAGGGTGCCTTTCAATTTGGCCCAGGAAAGGGGCCTGCTGAGGTCAGCATCATTGACTGGTCCACAGATGATCATGTTGTTGTTAATGGATACTGCAGGAGCTCAGTGCAGTTATCTCCCTTTCTTTTCCTACCTCCCTCCCTCTCTCTCTCTCTCTCTCTCTCTCTTTCTCTCAGACCGTGGACAGGCCAAAGGACTGGTATAAGACAATGTTCAAACAGATTCACATGGTCCATAAACCAGGTGGGTGTATCCTTTTTCTTTTCTTTTTTCTCTAATTATGTCTGGCATAGGAACCACAAAACTAAAATTCTAGATTTAAACTGATCTTGCATTTGCTTGCGTCTTTATTTCCAAGACTGATTGCAGTGTCATTCATAGTGACAGTGAATCAATGAAACCAAAGACAGATCTCTTTTTAATAATATTTTTAATAATTCAGCTATAAGTAATCCGTCTACTCTACAAGGACACCTGGGGCCTTCATTTGGTCATTATAATCATATGTGCCTATTTGTGTGACTGTGTGTGGTGTCATAGCCAAGTAAAATCCTGATTCTTTATTTGCAAATAGATAGATAGATAGACTGACAGACAGACAGACAGATAGGCAGATAGACAAACAGATCTCCCTTTACAAGACAGATGAAAGGCTACTACATCAAGCCGGGCACCATGCCCTGGCTTTATGTTCTTCAGATAAAGCTCTTGTTCCGGGCCATTCTGAAAGCATCCTGCTGGTGAACCTTTCTCTCGTTTGACAAGTGCTGTTATTGTCCCTGGGTGGCATGTCTTCGGTATGAGAAATGCCCCTAATGCTGAGCCAGTGCTTTGTGTGGGATGCACCGACAGAACATATCTGAAATGTGACAGCCAGCTGCTGTATAAATGCATCCCCAGAGCTGGGCCCCATTAAAACCCAATCTGGGCAACGTGTGTGTTGATGTGTGTGTGTGTGTGTGTGTGTGTGTGTGTGTACTGACAATGAAGTCATCATTCCAGGGTTGAAAAGGGTTACTGAACAGCAGTAAAATGAATGGGTAGCATAGTTCTTGTGTGAAGCTGCTGAGAGACTGGACACGATCTGACCCAGACCCTTACACACACACACACACACACACATGCAACGCACACATGCAAGCACATAAGCATGCAGGCTCATACGCACTCACACACATACACAGAGATACCCTGTCTTCCCACACTTCTAAACCTATTAAAGTTCAACCATTTTAATCTTTTTAATTCCTCCTGGGCCCTGTGATGACTTTTGTGGCCTCCTGTACTGCACTGTAAAAGAGAAACTACATTTCCCATGATGCAGCCAGTCAGTGTGTTTAATTTACTGTGCTTATGCAAGGTCTCACAGAAATTAGCCATATAAATTAGGTGTCTCCTTACTGTTGGGGTGTTTCCTGCACTGCACTGCAAGGGCAGCAGTAAAAAGGCTGCACTCAGCAGTCTGTGAGATGACTGGGGAACAGCGTTGGTCAAAAGCGCTCGATCAGACCCAGCACGAGAACTGCCAGGATCAGCCCTCCAGGCTTCCGGAGGCTGACCTTTGACCCAGGAGACTTGCCCTCCCAACAAATTACCATATTTGCCTCATTACCTTACACAGAGAATTAGAATGTTGGCTCATGAATTATTAAACAAGAGCATTGATCCGAACACTTTTTTAATCAGCGTTTTGGCACAAAATGCATTAAGGGAGCTTTTTAGTTAGGCATTAAAAGACTCGTTTTAAGAGTTTTGGAGCATCTTCAATGATCCTAACCTCTGATACTGACCCCTGACAATGTTTCCCTATGTTTTCACAGATGATGATTATGCAGACACATACAACGCCACATATGCAATAGTAAATTCAGGTAAGAGCCAATCATCTTACTGTAGTATCCCTCACTCTCCTCTCTCTCACTCTCTCTCCTCTCATTCTTTTCCATTCCTTAAAGGGTGATGTGTATCTGTTCGTCCCCAGATAACGGTTCGAACGCGGTCCACGCCCACCCGCCCCCCAGAACGCACACTTACCGGCCCCTCTCCAAGAGCCCCTCAGACAACGGGCCCGGCGCCTTCCCGGACGCCGCGCCCTCTCCCGTCCCGCCGCCGCCCCCTCCTATGCCATCACTGGCCCAGCTGAGACCCCGAGAACGGGACAGGGACACCCCTGACCTGTGAGCACCCAAACGGCCGTGTTGCGCCATAAAAGGAGAAATTCATACATGTCCAGATTTATATCCCATTACAGAACGTGATGTTGTTGTTTAGTTGTGTAGTAATAATAATAATAATAGTTATTATTATTATTATTTCATTTTATTTTTATTGATTTCTATGTCTATGTAAGTCTCTATGACTTTTGTAAATGCATGAAGTTAATGCATTTTTGAAAAAATTCTATATTGTTACTTAAAAGCATTCACGCACTTCTATAGACACATACTTTTACAAACAATATGTTCTAAAAATCATTGATTTGGGTGATGCGACCTTATTCTCGTAGGCCATTCCTCGTTTACCAAGTGACAGGATGCAGGATGCATGAATGGATCCAGCTCACATACATGCTGTCCCCCCCCCCCCCCCTCCTCCCCCCGGCAGAAATGAGTGGGGCCCCCCCGACAGGAAGATAGACACTCGGAAGTACCGAGCTGAGCCCAGGAGCATCTTTGAGTACGAGCCGGGCAAGTCCTCCATTCTGGAGCAGGAGAGAGCAGTAAGTGCACCAAGCGCAGTGTAGCATTACTCTACATGGGCCAGTGTGGTGTAGGGGGTTAGGGCTAAGGAACTGGGTCTCTAATGTAAGGATTGCTGATTCGGTACCCGGGATCCTCGTGATTACAAGTGAATTGCTTCAGTAAAATGTCAAGTTTGACAGTAAATAATTGGCATTAATGGGTGTGTTTGCTAAAAGCATAAACCATATTCTTTGTGAAATTGATGTGAAAACTGTTATTTGGTAGATTAGGAGCACTTCAGAATTCTAGTTGATGCAATGCTGCAGTCAGAGATGTTTTTCTGTGTATTGAGTAGTTTGAAGTTGAATTAAAAGTACTCTATGCTATAGCAGTTATTTTTAAGAGCAGTGAAATTACCACAAAATTCTCGCTTTTTCATGAATTGCTCATTGGAGGGTTATATCTCTATACACAGAAATGGGTTGCGAACCGGAGTGATCTGTAGCCCTAGGTTAAGCTCACGGGGTTTTGCGGTTGCCTGTGAGGTTTTATCTCAGGTTTCTCTGATGTGGTTTACTAGACCTGTAAAAATGAGACAGTTGAGCTGGCTTAAATTCCATTACGGGGGAAGGCTCGTGATTAAGCGGTGCAATTCCAACAAAGCCTGGGGCTCCAACTTTATTCTGCAGACAAACGTAGCAATGCAGCGTCTGTCTTTAAGTCCTCATGAGTACATAGGAAATATGAATAGCCAAAAAGATGTTTAACTCGTTGGGCTGTATGCTCTTCGCGCATCGAACCAGAATGATAGGAACTGTAGGAAAATGGGAGTGTTCCTCTGTGTCTCTATCATTTTTTGATGTGTCAAATGAAGATATATGATGGTGTTAGATCAGACAGCAGATGATCATGTGAAGGTATATGGGCTGTGTTTTACGTGGCCGTGTACGCTGGGTCCTTCCATACGATCCAAGGTCGATGTTCTCCCTGTCATTCCGCAAGCCATACAGTGTGACCTCGTATTCAAAGCCACGCCCACATCACCAGCTGAGCTCCACCCACATCCTCTCTTGTGCTCTAATCTCATTACATGTAGAGCCCAACTCACTGTGCCTGAGCCCCTCCTACCTCACCTGTAGGGCCCCGCCCAGTTGGCTGCATAACAGTGAATGACCGGAATTGAAATAAGTTCATTACAAATGATTTATGAGTAACATGCAGGAGAAGATGGAACAGCATTTATGGTAGCATTTAAGTTCAGAGCCCCCTCATATAGTATATTGTATATTTTATTCAAGCAACTTCCTAAAACAGATTCATGTGAGCAGGTAAAGATGGAACTTGTTACTAGAAGTTATTATTTCTTAATAATAAAATGCAAATGCTATAAACAAAATACAGAAATGCAAATATCTAGAGAGATACCTAGAGACTAAAACTGTGGCTCCACTTTATCTGAACAATATAAAAATTCATAACCGCAGAAATGCTGCTTGGGTGCTGAAAATATGACTCTGAATTTGATTAGACCTCTCAGTTACTGAGCAACACTGTAGACAGTTTTTTTCTCTCTCTTCACCCAATTACTCGTGCAGTGTAACTCTGTTTCATGCAGTAGCTGCTGACGCAGTCAAGATCATACCTTAACAATGATCCGCACGGCCATGCTCCACCCATGCGCCTGAAGCACGCATCTATAACCCTGACGAGAGAGAAAATGCACACGCGTGCCCTTTTCATTACTGGGGAAACTCTGCAACCGCTCGCACACTGAGTAATTAATGGCATCTCCGATGGCCACTCCCTTAACCCTTTAAGGCGTAGGATCGCAAACATGTGATTAGAACGTTTTTAACTGAACATTCTAATGCTGATGTAACAATCACTACTGGTAATTTAAATCAACGGATTTGGACCGTTTTAATTTGAGCCATTGGTCAGATGGAAACTTGGGCCACGTCTGAATCGCCATACTTGCCTACTAATGAGTATACATGTTGCATACAACCTGTATGCATCTTGTATTCTCAATAGCAGGCAAGTGTGCTGATTTGGACACGGCCTTGATTCAAGGGGGAGGGAGACTGTCATTCCAGAGGTGGCTGCTGCTGGTTAAGGGACATCTCCAAAATCCTCAAGAACGTGTATCTTCAACACCAGTGCTTAACAGAACTGTGCTTTATCGTGTGGTTTTCAAAATAATATCAAGGCCCCAAGAGTGATTTTTTAAAAGTGTATAACCAGGAGAAAGCATTAGGCTAGACAGAATGCACATCAAATAGATCTTATACTTGGAAAGGGCATCCACAGCCAACCTCTGTCCCTGTGGTTTTATTTCAAAAGGCTGCTTAAGTACATGTAGGTGTCACCTTCCTAATGCCAATTAGACTCATATTAAATGATAAATGACACTGGTGTGATGCTTCAGACTAGACCCCTGGGTGCCTATTAGCAAGCAGTAGGTAATTACTGAGAGAGTAAGCTTAACTGGGAGAGTATTGTGCTTCTGCTCCTCACCTCTGTTTAGTGTATCAATTATTCACAGCCATATTTTATATATTTATAAGCCTATGTCATATATATATATATGATATATTATATATATATATAAAAGTATATATATATATATATATATATATATATATACATATATATATTGACATAGGCTTATAAATAATAAAATATGACTGTGAATAATTGATACACTAAATATATATATATATATATATATATATATATATATATATATATACATATGTATATATATATATATATATATATATATGTATGTATATATATATATAATATATATATATAAATATATATACATATATATATATAATATATATATATATATATATATAAAGTATATATATATATATATATATATATAATATATATATATGTATATATATATATATACATATATATATATATAAAAAGTATATATATATATATAATATACATATATAATATATATATAAAAGTATATATATAACATATATATATATATATATAAAAGTATATATATATATATATATATATATATATACATATATATATGACATAGGCTTATAAATATATAAAATATGGCTGTGAATAATTGATACACTAAACAGAGGTGAGGAGTAGAAGCACAATACTCTCCCAGTTAAGCTTACTCTCTCAGTTTACCCCAAAAACAACAAAAACAAAAAAGTATATATACTTTTTTGTTTTTGTTGTTTTTGGGGTCAGGATTTCCTGCTGCTAAATGGGATTTTCCTTCAGTCTGCGGGAAGGAAATGTTTCTGTCTCAGTTTTCAGCAGCTGTCAGATGAGTGGATCTCCTGATCTGAGTCCAGTCTGTCAGGCTCCATTGTGTTTGTGTTGGGGAGATGACAGCGGGTTTCTGTCCCGACGGTTCAGCTCGGGCCCGTGGAGGATAGTCTAATACAGTTAATGTGCTGCTTGGGAGACTTATGGTCCCTCCTGGTTTGTCTTCAAACTTATTTCAACCTCCGTTGCATTGATTGCTTTACGAAAGGCAATGCGCTGCAAACGTTTGAACCTTTGACATTTTTCAATACCCACAAAAGAATCTTGCCTCTTTGGTTGAAGGGACACATCATAGATTGAGTTCTCTGTGGAATTTCTTGATAGCAGTATCGTGAAATCAAACTGAGGACTGAGATAGCACTTGTGGTGAGCTTACTGCCCTCTGCTGGTCAATGCATAGTACTGCAGTCAACTTTTAATGTGTTCTATTCTGGGGGCTGTGGTCCAGGAGGGCCACAGTGTCTGCACTGCAGGCTTTCTTCCTGGGCACTTCTGGGTCAGGGCTGAACCAGCACTGAGAGTGTTGGTGGTGTGAAGGACAGCTGGGAAACCTGGACCGGACTAGGCGGATCGGAGCTATGGAGCCCTGTAGGACACTAAACATGATACAGCAGCAATTCTTAGTGTTGCTTTTAATTTGATATTTTACTCGAGCAACCACTGTTTGAATGCTGTGCCTCCCTGTTACGCTCTGTCCCATTTCTCCTGCCGGACAGAAGCTGAGTGGATGAAAGAGAGACTTACGGCAGTGTTTCTGCAGACGTGCCCCTGATTATGTCACTGTTTCCGTGGCGATGCTGTGTCTCTGATTCCTGTTGTTCCCTCCATGCAAACCCATCCCCATTAAACGTGATGTGTGTGTCGGGGGTTAGGGTGACCGACCAGTGAGGGTTCATATCGCTCAGTGTGCTCTCTCTCTCTCTCTCTGTCCCCCTCTCTCTCCTACCCTTCTCACTCTCCCTCTCTTCCTTTCTCTCTCTTCTTCTCCCCTCTCTCTCTTTCTTTTCCTCTCTCTCTCTGCTTTTCTTTTCCTTTCTCTTCCTCTGCGTCTCTCATTCCCCCTCGCTGTTTGCCACTCTCCCCCTCTCACTCTTACCCCCTCTACCTCTCTGCTCCTTTCTCTCCTTTTCTCACTCCCTCTTACCCCCCCCCCACTACTCCACCATCCCTATTCTTCTTTCCTTCCCTTTCCTTCCCTCTCCCTCCCTCTTCCTCCTGTTCCTCCTCTCTCTCTGACTCTGACTCTCCACTCCAGATGTATGACATAAACCCAGATGACTTAGATTTAGAGAATGAGCCCTGGTATAAGTTCTTTTCCGAGCTGGAGTTCGGACGCCCGGTAAGTTTGGCCCGTGTGTCCGTCCTTCGCCTAGCTTAGATCCCTCCCCCTTCCCCCCTTCCCTTCCCACAATGCAAAGCAAACAGGGGGCCAGTCACGGCCCGCCGTTTCTGTCTGTGGTTTGGCATGCGGTGGATATGTCCTGTCCTGTGCGTTGTTGTGTAGTGCCCTAACAAAATGGACTGCTGTCTGTATTCCATGTTCTCAGTGTGTTCAGTTTACTGAGCTGTTGTTTTTTTTCTGCCTACGCTACGAAAATATTATTTTCTCAAAAGAAAATTTGCTATCCTATTTACTTTAAGGGAGCTTTATGAGCACTGCATAACACCAACATAGATTCTGCATAGGACAATGGAACAGTCATTAACTCTTCCAGAGTATGAGTCATCATATTAATGTTAAGTTACTTTGTGAACTTTGGAGTTAATACGTGGATTTGACAGATAATAATTATTGTTTTATTCCTTCAATATGGTCTCGTAGTTCATATGAAATGTTAGAAAGACTCATGCATGGCTCCTAAAGCAAAGCGATACTGTGGAAATCATTTATATTTACATCTTGCCAAAATATTATAGCTTCCTATGTGAGAGCGTATAGGATTCAGGCAGGAATTCTGTGGTTAGCACGTTTTTACTGCTCACATTCAAGCCAGCTTTACTTCACCTTTCACTGAAAGCAAATCTGCTCTAAATTTGTTTTCCTGATTTAATGGCAGATAGTTTGGAATGGCAATTCCAGCCTTGACTTACAGTCTTGTCTTCTCGACTATAAGTTTTTATGTAATTATGTAGTTATGCTTTATGACACCCTTTCATTGTACAAATTATGATGGCCATTCTGGTTCAGCATAATTGTTCTCTCAATAAGTTCTCACTTGAACTGCCATGATGCGTTCTCATTTTAAGATAAGTGTCTTATAATGAGAAAATAAGAGATTTATTTTTGCAGTGCACTGCTCAGTGAACTGGAACATGCGGAGTACAGAGACGAGGTTGGCTCTTGGGCTAAGTGACCATCGTGGTTTCATGCAGTTTGTCAATGCACAGAGGTGCTCCAGAAATGGGAGTCATTTGGAGATCGGTTCTGCTCAGTTAATTCAGCTTTGTGCCGTACTGAGCCCTGGTTTGTAGCTGTTCTGTTTGGAGCTGTTTGATGTGGTTTCTGTATGTTTTCATTTTATCACATGACTTCTTGGAAAAATAGCTCTAGCAATGAAATTATTTCAGCCAACCTTTCCTGAATATTATTCAATTCATGCTAAAATATCAAGGACAAAGAATGTGTAAAGTATATATAATTATGATAATAATACCATACATGCATTTTTTGCAGCTGTTGAGCAAATATTCTTAATAGACCATAAGAATAGGTAGATATATTGCAAAAAATAAATATATACTGTATTATAAAATATATTTGTAAGATATTCCATTATAGGATGAAAACTGAAACTATAAAAGTAGTTATTACTTATTTTGCATTTTGTAGTTACGTTTTTTATGTTATTTTGCCAAATATATTTCTCACATTGCTGATTTAAAATATTTTTGAATATGATACATTTTCATTGTGGCACATGAAGTCATGTAAGTACAGGAACTATAATAGCAATGTGCACACCCACAGGCAGCAAACGCACTCATATAGACATGCATACACGCACATAGGTTGTCATTGGCAATCTCCTGTGGTTCTGCTGAATGTATCTCTTCTGGAGCTCTTCTGTATAGCCGCACGTAGTGTCTTTCGACAGTAGGCTCACAATTTTATAGTTCAGTTTCTGGTAGTTTCCTGAGCATTTGGTGTTAGAATAACCCTGCATAGCACAGATGATAGAGCGCTATGATAGAACCATTACATGGTCAGTTCCAGTGTGCGTGTTTGGTGTTTTGACCATGTTGACGCATGAAGGCTAAAGTGTACTGCTTATGCGCTTTGATAGCACACAAATAGCTTAGCAAAGACTTGTCATGCTTTGCAGATGCAGACCTTTTTTAGTTGAAATTAATTCAATGTGTTCCTGTCGCTCGTTAGCTTTTCAGTCTGCGCGTTCGTTAAATTTGTGTGTGTGGGTGATTTAGCATGCATCTGTGTGGTGTTTGCATATGCGTTTTGACAGTGTGCTTGTGTACAATTGTGTATTTATGATATGCCTGTGTGTTTGTGTGTGAGTCAGTGTGTGCATGTGCACGTGTGTGTTTGTATTGTTGTGTGTGTGGTGTGTGTGTGTGTGTGTTACTGTGCGTAGGCGCTGTTTGTGTTTTCTAACGTTATCACTCTCTCCACATGTCTTTTCCCATGATGCCACTGCTCCTCTCCTTCACCTCATCCCCCTCTTCCTCCTCATCGCTTCCTCCTCATCTTTCCTCTTCCTCCACTCTGCTGCCTCTGACACAAGCCTCCTAAAAAGAGGCTGGATTATAATCCAGAGAGCTGTCCTCGAAGTGTCACCCAGGTAATCACCATGTCAGGTGTCAGGTAACGCCCGTTCTGATTGGCTGCAGCGCTGTGACACGTGCAGTGGGACTGTGGGCTGTGCAGCGGTCAGGCATTTTTGCTTCTCTATGCCTTGTCAACGCGCTGGTGTCAGAGCTGTAGCCCAGTGTGTCACATGACTGATCTGGGCCAATCACGTTGTACGGCGCACACGTTATGTGCAAAGAGAGGAGCAATGGGTCCACACTCTGTTAGCAAAGGGGAGAGCTCATTCATTGAAAACACGATCATCACCATACTCATTGCCATAAGCTGGTCTCTGATAGTTGAGGATTTTATCAGTGTTTATATCAGTTTTCTTTTGCTCACTGGTCTTCCACTGTTGAGTACCTTATTGAATATAATTCAGAGTTAATTGATTAGCATTGATTTAGTGTGCTACAGGGTTCATCTTTGGCTTATTGTGATGTGAAGCTGGTGTTTATTTTGACCGAGACAGATGTTGAATTCCTGTGTTCTTGCAAAAGCACTTGCCCCATTGCTCATCCAATAGTACTATAGTAGAAAGCTCTCATTCTGTTGAGACGAAAAGTGATTATTTCATACTAGCATTTAACACAAAAGTTTAAAAAAAAGTTGCAGGGCAATATTTCTGTCACCAGCCAGTACAGCACAGTATTTTTTTTCACTACTGTATTTTAATTTTCAGATGATATAAATTGATTTTGTTACTTTTGCTTGAAACAGTATTGTAAAATCACCGAATGTTTGTCTCTTGTTATAAATGCTATTTAAAAAGAATGGGAGCCCGCATAGTCCATCTCTGTGTATTCTTCCACTCGTCTGTCTCTTAGATGGCCATGAACTGGACCAGGCTGTGCTAATGTCACATGGCTTCACCACCAACAGCTGCTCATTGGCGGGCAACTGAAGGGCCACAGTGCCTGCAGGGCAACTCTGCTCTGGTCCTGGAGGGCCACAGGGCCTGTGGACCTTTTATTTTAGTATTTAACTGAATACTAGCTTCACTAAAGCCTTCATTGAAACCCATTTAGCTTTATTCACTAGTTCAGATGATGGTCTAAAGAGAGCTGGAAAACCTGGGCCAGATCAAATCCACCCAGGACCGGAGCAGAAGAGCCCAGGCATTTGACTCTGTACCACTGGAAGATTTTGAGAAATGGCTGTAACGTCTCTTTATTAAAATACAAAAAAATAAAAATGAGAACAATGCAGTAATAGTAATGATAATGATTTAAAATCAAGAATACAATGTGGACTGCATCATCATTGTGTATAACCAAGTGTTTAGCCTGGGCTTAGTCAAGTGTTTAGAATCCGCCGACAGTTATTATGTAGTGACTAGGGGTTGTATGAAAACCGTGCGCGGTCCCTAATGGGTTTATAATTGTAACTGCCAGCTCACTGCCTAATTACGAGATTGCGGTCCCCGTGGGTAGGATTAGCGTCAGCCGGGCGAACGCGTCTTACGGCGGCCATGTTCTCTACAATCCCGGGAAATGCGAATGTGGGGTTTTTTTTTTTAAAAACGAGCGCTGGTTGAGGTTTAGCGGATAGCTGCTATTCAGAGCGAGCTCTGGGATTCATCGGGGGGGCGGTGGGGTAAGAAAGGGGGAGGTGCTTGGCAGGGAAAGTGGGCGGTTCCAGCGGAGATGCTTTGTGAAGCGGGTCGGGTGTCCGTGGAAGGCTTGCTGTAACAGGGACAGGGACGGGGGTGTGCTTCTCTGATTTTGGACCTGGGAGAATGGAGATGAGCTCCAGGCTGGGATCTGGCAGGCGGGGGCAGACGGTGTGGGATCTGCTCCTGTGCGTCCCTGTTCTAAAACGTGCGGTGGTCTGAGCATGGGATGTGAGTAGAGTAGTGTGTGCCTGTGTGTGTGTGTGTGTGTGTCTTTGTGTGTGTGTGTGAGAGAGAGAGAGAGAGAGAGAGTGTGTGAGAGAGAGTGAGTGTGTGAGAGATTTTGTGTGTCTGTGCGTGTGTGTGTGAGAGAGAGAGAGAGAGAGTGTGTGTGTATGAGTGTGTGTCTGTGAGTGAGTGTGTGCCTTTGTTCACTCAGAGCTGACTCTTCTTTGTTCTTTGTTCTCTTTCAGACATCTTTTTATCACGCTTCAATAGACAGAGGGCCAGAGAGGCCATCGAGGTAAGTCTTTTCCTCATTGCCTCGATCGTCTTTGTCATCCTCTCACTCTCCTCTCATCCAACTCTCTTTGTCTCTCTCTCTCTCTCTCTTTCTCTCTCTCTGTCTATCTCTGTCCCTCTCTCTCTCTCCTCCATTACTCACTGTCTCAGTAAGGTACATGTAAACAGTAATGAGCGTCAGCCACGTGTCTTGCGCGGGGGGCCATACTGTTTTGTCATGCGTGCCTTGTCGGGTAGTGGATGGGAGTCATTTCTGGCCTGTGTTTACGCTGGAGTGGGGGACTGTGCTGGGATGAATGTGGCTCTGGCTGTGACAGCGCCTCCTTGGACTCACCCCGGGTTAGAGCTTGCAGACTCCCTCTGCTGTTCAGTCCCAGTAATTACAGCTCTTGGCCATGCTCTGATCTCTCACACAGGAGTCCCCATGGCAAATATCACTGATTATGCACTGTTTTACTGTTCTTTTTTGTGTGGAAACGTAAACCAGAAAACCCTGAGGCTCTCCTGGATCAGGGTTGGGTGCCCCTGCTGTTCATGAAAGCAGTTTTCCCTGTGAAATTCCGCTGTAGAAACAGGCGTCTGCTGACAGTAGTAAAAAGTGCTGTTTGCTGCAGCGCGCTTGCTCGCACCGCGGTTCTGGCGTGAGGATCCTCTGCTTCTCCCGGCTTCCCGCAGCTCCGCCAGCGACCACAGGAAGAGGAGGAAGTCGGAGCCGTCGGTCAACCCGCAGGGTCCGCAGGGTGACCAGGGCTCCCCCCGACCGGCAGACCCCCACAAGGAGAGCAGCACCCTGAGGAAGCCCCTCGCCCGCTCCTCCCCCTCCTCACCGTCCAGACCCAGAGGTACACACGCACACGCTCATACAGAATAGAATAGAATAGAATCAAATAGAATAGAGTAGAATCAAATAGAATAGAAGAGAATCGAATAGAATAGAATAGAATATTTTTTGCCCGGGGAACTTCAGGACATATGCACACAAAGACACATCCACACATACACACACAAACACACGGTCATACGCATCTACACAGTCATACACACACAAACACGCCCCCATATATATATCATATATACCCAAACACACACACACACGTAGAAGAGAGCAAATGTGTGCACATTGAACAATCTAAAAATATTTATTGTCTTACAGTATATGGTTTGTTTTTTTAATTGGTGAAGGGCTGTAACAAGGGCTCAAATCTTAGAGAATGACTTATGAATGTATGCTGCCAAATGTTTTTTGTTTTTTTTTGATACACTGTACACTGTATCATGAGTTTACCAATCACTATCAGTAAGGTGTTGGAAAATTTAAATAAGTGATTTGCTTCTATATATTATTCATAGCACACTTGAAACTCAACTGAGGTGCAATGCAGTCACAACAAAGTGTGGTTTTGGGGCTGATTTACAAGCCTGTGTTTTTTAAAGAAACATTTAGTATTTCTCCCTCTAGATTCAGATTCTTCTCATTCTCAGATTCTGATGCTTTTCTGGCTCTGAGGGAAAAGCCAGTGTCTTTATGACTCTGTTAACTTCCTCTTCCTCTTCTCTTTCTTGCCATGCTGCTCTGGGGCGGATTTGTTTGAAAAGGTGGGGATTTTAGTGTTATGTACTCGCCGCGTTTAAGTTGTTCAGATCCAGACCAGGATACCTCACGGGACTCTGACCCCATGGGTCCCGCGGGTGGGTCCAAGAGGTCCATCTGCTTCAAAAACGGCTGGCAGACCCATCGGCAGGACGCGGGGACCTGGAGCAGCGCGGAGGAGGCCACCTCCCCCAAGGTCAAGTCCCGCAGCTGCGACGACCTGCTGGGGGAGGGGCCGGGCGGCGGAGGCTCCGCCCCCCACACCGCCGCCGCCGCTGCCGCTCAGGCCCGCTCAGAGAGCGTGGGCTCGCTGGCGTGCGAGGAGGGGGAGGAGCCGGCGGGGCCCCGCCCCTGGCACTGGCACCGGTCCGCCCACGACACGCCGGGCTTCCTCCAGCTGTACCGCAAGATGCACCGCATCGACCGGCGCGACCTGCTGGCGTCCGAGGTGATCCGCTCGGTGCGCGCGCGCATCCTGGAGCTGGAGCGCGAGCGGAGCCGCGAGCGGGGGCCCGGCTGGCCCGGCTGCGGGGACGAGGTGCCGCGGGACGTGGTGCACACGCGCATCTCCCAGTACGAGAGCCTGATCCAGAAGTCCAAGTCCATGCCCAACCTGGGGGAGGAGACGGGCTCGGGGGCGGCGACGCCGGGGTCGTCCCAGAGGAGCGGCAGCCCCCAGCGCCGCTTCTCCGTGGAGTCCCTGCTGGAGGAGGACCCCCCCACCCGGGACCCGCCCGAGGGCCAGCCGCAGCAGCCCGGGGGCTCCGCCCCGCCACGAGGCCCCGCCCCCGGCCCCTCCCACCACCGCCACCACCGCCGCCCGCCCCCGGACTGCTCGGACAGCGACCACGACGCGGCCGCCTCCGACCTGAGCGACTTCATCCAGGTGGAGGGCTCCTCCCTCTGCAGCGAGAGCGACTACGACCGCTGCTCCCTCACCTCCTCGGAGAGCCTGTACGGCTCGGGCCAGCACCTCCACCGCCAGCACCCCCTGCACCACCACCACCACCACCACCACCGCCAGCTGCTCAGCTCCTGCAAGGGCCCGTGCCCGGCCTCCTACACCCGCTTCACCACCGTGCTGAAGCACGAGCGGGCGCGGCAGGGCCGCCGGCAGCCGCTCCGCCCGGACGAGGCCGACGCCGAGGCCGAGGCCGGCCTGTCCAAGCTGGCCTTCCTGGTGAGCCCCGTGCCTTTCCGGCGGAAAAAGGGCCCCCCGCCCCACCGGCAGGGGCGCCGGCCGCACCCCCGCTCGGCCGTGTACGCGGCGCTGGACTCCGCCCTGCAGGACATCTTCGAGCACCTGCGGGACGAGAGGAGGCGGGGCCTGCGCCCCGACAGCAGCATCCTGCACCGGCTGCTGGACGAGCTCCTGCCGGACGTCCCGGAGAGGAACTCCTCCCTCAGGGCCCTGCGGAGGCAGCCCCGCCCCCCGCAGCCCGACGGCCACGCCCGCCGCGGCCCGGAGCGCGAGCCGTCGCCCCACAGTGCCTCTCACCGCCGCGCCGACGCCGCCAAAAACAGCCGGGGGGGCAGCGGCGCCCCCAGCGACGCACGCGGCTACCAAGGTGGACAGCATGTGGTATCCACCCCGCCCCCACCCCCACCCATCTCTGTGTCCCCTCTCCTGTGCCTGAATGCCCCCCCTTCCATCCCTCCACTCTGTCCTGTGAAAGTGTCTGTGTAAAGGGGGTGTGGCCTGTCCCACAGACTCCGCCCACCTGAGCACACCAGGAAGAGCAGAGCGCCTCAGTTTCATTAGTGCCTGTGGAAGTCTGGGGGAGCTGGAGCAAAGCAGAGCCGCTGTTATTGAACTGTTACCACACTATCGAATCATCGTTTTTTTAAGTTCTCTATGAGTTCCCTTCCCACCATTGTTATTGTTCACATTTTTTTCTTTCTTTTTATTTCTAATTCAATTTAATGGTTTCTGTGTTTTAAAAAACTATTTATTTATTTATTTATTTATTTATTTATTTATTTATTTATTTATTTATGCATTTTTGCATTTGTGCATTTATGCATTTATTTATTATTCATTTATTAATGTATTTATGTTGTTTATGTGCAAATGGGATTTTTATTTTGCATTGCTGTGGTGGATGTAGTTCTACATTGTGAATTCTTCGCATCTTTGCATTTGTTTCCATTTTCTTTGTTTTGTTCTGTTTTTGTTGTAATTTTAGTTTTATGTGGAGATTTTATTCTTTTTCATTTGTTATGGTGACTGTGCAGAAAACTGCATTAAATCTGCTCTCCCTCCTACACCCTCACACTCTGTCCCTGCTGTGAATGCCGCAGGCATTTCTATATGTCAGTTTTTATATTTCCCACACTCTCCTGATTTAAAATGGCTCCCATTGTTATATAGCACTTCATAATGCAGTGGCAGCCGAAGCCTCTGACACATTCAGCAGAAACACTGACAAAGAAAAAAACTGCATTTCCCAATATGACTCTTGGGAAAGAGTTCTCTTGAAAGGGATAGCAGTTCATTTACCAGAATTCCCCGTTTTGAAAAAAATGGCACTACATTTCTCAATATGCTTCAGTTACTAGAAAATCATGGCACTACATTTCCCAAGATGCCTCAGTCTCTAGAAATGGATGATGACATTTGAAAAGTGACAAATTTTTACCTTTTCCATACACGTAGTGTCCTCCCTGTAGCATTTCTTAAGCGTGACTTGACACGAAAGAGGCATGAGTCTATCTAATACATGCCCCAGTGTTTATTAAGCATTATTGGTGGGTCGCTCCCAGCTCTTCCTTGTGATATACAGTGTGTCAGAGACACACGGCATGAACATGCTTTTCTCAGGCTCCTTGGGGATGTATATAATGGTGGGGCATAAAGAACTGCAAATTGACTCTGTTTTCAGAGTGAAAACGGTTATTTATGACCGTGAGATTCTCCGCTTACATGTTGTATGCTATGAAACAGGTTAGAGAAAAAATATATATTATAAATCACCTTGAGATTCTCCATTTACTGTACTAAGGTGTGTGCTCTCAAACATGTTAGAGAGAAAAGATGTTATTCATCACTACGAGATACTCCACTTACTGTACTGGAGGCTAGGGGCTGTAAAATAAAGACGTGATGCATTTTCCAGGCACCTGCTGCAGGGCACTGATGCAATGTGTTAGCCGCCACCTGGCCTCCACTCAAAAACATACATCACATTGTCATAACCAGGCTCCTATGATGACTCAGTACATTAGCTTCACTGCCATAAGACACTAAAGAGAAGAACTATGGGTTTCCGGGGAATGATAGCGGGGGTAAGGGTGCATGCAATGATCCCTTGTACATCCCTGGAAATGGAAGTGGCCATAAGCTGACCTTTTGTTGTCCTTGTGTCGTTCCCCTGAACGAAAATGTGGTTGCCATGGTGACGTCCTGTCACAAGCATGCAGGGGGTCACGCACCGGGTCATTTTGGGCCACCCTCGTCCTCACGGTCCCCCTTTTCTGTGTCCCCTGCAGATCAGGACACCTACCGAGGGTACTCCTACTCCGACGTGGGTCCCTGCCCTCCTCAAGGCAGAAGACCGACTCCTGAGAGAGAGGTGACCCCGCCCTTTCTTTCCCACACGCAGGGAAGCTTCCGGAAACCGCTGTCCGCAAATAACCTCTCTTGTGCTCTTTGCTTATTTCACAGAAACAGCCAGCCAGAGCAATATACGACTTTAAGGCACAGACCACGAAGTAAGTTTGACCTGTATATCCAACTGTGTGACTGCCCCATCATGGATTCCCAAATTTCTAGTTACCCAAATCCTCTTTAGTTGTGGCTGACGACCTCCATCCTCAATAAAATGGATAAAATTGCAGATCTTTTTAGCCAGCACCCTCGACTGATTGCAATGCTGTGGTTATGTAGCATTATAAGACATGGACACATGCCTAAATATCATAATACACCACGTTTAGCTTGTTAGTACCATTTAAGTATCACAATTACAATGATCACAGTATTATCCGGGATATGTAAATTGGGCTCGTACACCAGTGGTGCTTATATTGATAGATAATGTACATCATGTGTGTCTCATTGGGAAAGCAAGCCACATGCGTTAGGCTCATCTTACTCACTGCCCCGCACTGCTGACTGGTGGTCCTGATTGTCCTGCAGGGAGCTCACCATTAAGAAGGGAGAGGTGGTGAACATCATCCGGCAGGTGGACAACAACTGGTATGAGGGAGAACTGCGCGGGAGAGTGGGGATATTCCCTATCGCTTATGTGGAGGTGAGTGTGTGTGCGTGCGTGTCTGTGTGTGTGTGTGTGTGTGTGTGCCTGTGTGTGTGTGTGTGCGCGCACGCGTGTGTGCGTGTTATCTGATCCTGTGTGTACCTGTCTGTCTCTCCCACAGATTCCTGTGTTGTATTTTATTTTTAATTGTAGGCTTCAGATCAAAGGGCCTTATCTGAAGTATGCACAGTAATATATTAATCTTTCTTTCTCATTATCTCTCTTGATGTCTCTCTCTCTGGCCCCCTCCCAGAAACTCCCCCCAGAGAAGCAGCAGCCGGTCCGGCCGCCGCCGCCAGCGAACGTCCGAGAGATTGGCGAGGCGGTGGCCCGCTACAACTTCAACGCCGACACCAATGTGGAGCTGTCGCTGAGAAAGGCAAGGCCTGCTTATACTCACACTGTGTGTGTCTGCGAGCCTGTGATCAGTTGATACCCTCACTGTGTCTGCACTGAATTAGTCTGTACTCTCACTGTGTCTGTACTGAATCGGGCTGTCCTATCGCTGTGTCTTTACTGAATCTGCCTCATTTATAGTTTCTGTTTGTAGAGTGAGTAGTGTGTAGTCATGTATGGTATGTGAAGTGTATTCTGTATTAGAGTGCGGAAATGTACAGAATAATGTGCTGTACAGGGGTCTCAGTTTCAAGTCATGGGGGATTTACAGTGTTTGCTGACTTCTGTTTGGCTTCTGCTAAATTGTGCTGAATTTGAATCACTTAAATAATAATTCCACACACCTGATGTAATGTGAGTAGTCTATTATTGTATGTTTGCACCAGTGTAACATGTAGTGTGTTTGGCTTGTGCTAACGTATGATTCGTGTGTGTCTATCAGGGTGAGCGGGTGGTGCTGTTAAGACAGGTGGATCAGAACTGGTATGAGGGGAAGATCGCGGAGACAAAGAAGCAGGGCATCTTCCCCGTGTCCTACGTGGACATCATCAAGCGCTCCCCCGCCAAGAGTCCCGGGCCCTACAGAGAGTCACCCTCACCTCAGGGCCACACCCCCTCATCCACCAGGGTAGGCCCCGCCTCCGACTGTCTGCTCCGCCCCGCTGGGCATCACACCTCCCGTATTCTCTTTCGTTAACATACTTCACTGGAACACAAGTCTCTATTCAACTTAAATGCAAAATCTCCTGCTCTTAATTTTTATTTACAAGTTGAAACTTCAGATTAAAAAATCATTTGTCACTCATTTCTTTAATAAGTTTCTTTACTGCCTTATACTAATCCTAACTCAGATTTCCTCAGGCTGAATTCTCTGTTTCGTAGTGATTATGCACCTGTCACGGATATGAGCCACACGTGATGCACTGTGTCGTATGAGCGAGGGCGGGGTCTTTGCAGTCCATTATAATGGTTATAGTGCAGTGTCTTTGATTGAGTAATGCCTCGTTTTGTGCTAAGATTTCTTCGTGTGCGGTGCCCAATTTGTTGTGAACGTTACTGGAAGATCATCTGGAACAGGAAGAGTGCAATCTGCGTACGTGGTGTCGGTAGTGATCTCTGGAGCGTTTGTCGTGTGGAAGCCACGATAAAACAGTGGTGAATAACAAAACGCAAATGGAAGTGCAAAAATATTCAAAGTGAAAATTGTTGCAAATGCTATGACATCTCTTTGTTTGTATGTGTGCTCCAGTCAAAGGCTCTTGCCAGAACAGGTGGAGGCCGTACTAGAAAGAGCCTTCAGTGTGTGGAGCTCTTTCAGAGCTTGGAAGGTAACTGTTTGAAGTAAAGTGTAAAATCTTCACTACTGGTTTAGGTATGGAGGCGGTAATGGCAGTGGGTAAACTGAAGGTAAAGGACGTTTCCTGTTGTTACCTGACCTCCTGTGCTGGATTAGGTCACACAGACGTGTCTCCTTAGTGTCTCAGTGTTTTAGGGTTGTCCCGCCTGGTTGGTAAAAGCTCTCCTCTCTCTCCTTTAAGCCCGTCGCTGCCCCCCCTCCTTACAGCCCCCCGCCCCCTCCGCCCAGGCTCCGCCCCTCGCCCAGCCCCCAGAATCCCCAGCTGCAGGTTGTCACCAGTGAATGGATTTCCCTCACCATGGGCCCCTCCCCCTCCAGCAGCCTTGGCTCCGCCCCTCTCCCCTCCCACAGCGGCTTCCAGCCAGTCCGGGAGGTCCTGGACTCCCTGGTGACCGTGCCCATGTCCCCTTCTCTCGAACCATCCCCTTCACCACAAAACCTCACGAAACCTCAGGAAGGGTGTTTCTCTCCCAGCTCGTCCCTCACACCCACCCCCTGCTCTGCTCCACTCCCCCGCTCACCCTCTCCAACTGCTCCTGTGTTTGACTCCGCCCCCACGTGCAATGACATATGTGAGGGCAACAGCCAACCCAGTGATTCACAGGAGGCCCAGGTTCTGCCACTCCCACAGTTAGAGGAGGCGGGGTCTACAGAGCCGTCTCCTCCCCCTTCACCCCAAGATTCCAATGGCCTCATAGTGGATGAGCCAATCAATGACCCCTCTGTGGACGAGGGGCCATCCTTCCCAGCAGTCCAAGAGGAGGAGGTCCTGTGCATCATTCATGACAGCCAATCAAACTGCGAGTCCAGGGAGCATTCTCCCAACCCAGAAGCAGAATTAGCAGAAATAAAAGAGGAGCTTCCTGAACTCTACATAGAGGAAGACCCAGAGATGGACCCTGACAACAGTCAGACAGACAGACAGCCGGACAGACAGACTGACACACCTGTCCACAGTCCAGGGTCAGAACATGAGGTATAGCCTGGTGTGCTGTCTGGCGGGCCTGTTTTTGGCATGTAAATATGCATGCCTGTCTTTACTAATCTTGTGTGCAGTAAAACAGGAAATTGTGTATTTCCTAAATTATTGTGAGAATTCATTTTTTTTAAATAGAATATTACATGGCTCTTAAGATGTATTTTAATTTCTTTATAAAACATCTTAAGAGGCATCTGGTAGAGTTAAGAATTTAATTTCCCATGATCTTTTTAGTGTGAGGATTGAATTGCAGTTAAACTGTAATTACGCAGAAAGGATAATGGTGAATGACACTTCTTGTCTATAGCTCTTCTTAGACCATGTGGCTGTAGGCTGAGCTCATATTTAGAAGGAGCATGTGGAAGCAGGCGTGACGTGATTGGCCTGGTGCTGTTATTGCACTGAGTGCATTTCAGCTCTCGAGAGTAATCGAGCGGTGTGCCTTCTTCGTCAGGCAGACAACCCATTGGGTGTGGCCCAATGCCCCCCCTCCACCTCTGCTTCGCACCAGCCCCTCCCCCCTACACCCCCCACTACTCCCCCCTCTGAAAAACGCCCCCCTCTCCTGGAGTCCAGATCCCCCAAAGTCAAGGTAAAGGAAGATGGAGCTGACCGGAGCACCTTGTGCCCCGAATAACAAACTCGTAACACCACCTGCACTGTGTTTCCCCTGTTACTCTGTAACACTACGTGTCCCTGTCTATGGTGCATGTGGAAGTGCCAGTACCATGTAACTCTGTGACACTTTGTGCTCCTGTCTCTATGGTGCATGTGGAAGTGCCAGTACCATGTGGGAGTGCCAACAAAAACTTGTAAAATAAAAGTATCACAATTATTATTATATTTTAGATAGTTAAGAATAGAATGAATACATTTTTTAAGGATTTTAAAAAGATTATTTAGGATTACTGGAGGAATAATTTATAGAGGCAGAGGGATAGACAACCCCCATGTTTAGACTTTGAGGTCCTTTAACGCACAGTATAAATGCAGTGACAGCAGTTACTGTGCCCAGCCACTAGGGTTAGAATTGGCAGTCGCCAACTTTTCATTTGTTATAGAGGCAGGAGATGAGATTGAGCTTTCTGGCAATGAGGTGCAGAGTGTGTTTCTGTAGAGAAAGCAGAGTGACTGTGTGTGCATCAAATACAATTTTCACAGTGACTGTGGCATGTACAGCAGCATGCACTGCGTGCATGTTTGTGTTCGTAGCGGCAGTTAGCTTAATGCAAATCAGCTGTGTGCATGTATGGTGCGTTTGTGTGTGTGTGTGTGTGTGCATGTGAGTGTGTGTGTGCATGTGTGTGTATGTGTGTATGTGTGCGTGTGGTGTGTGTGTGGTGTGTGTGGTGTGTGTGTGTGTGTGCGTGGTGTGGTGGTGTGTGTGGTGTGTGTGTGGTGTGTGTGTTGTGTGAGTGTGTGTGGTGTGTGTTGTGTGTGTGTGTGTGTGTGTGTGTGTGCGTGTGAGTGTGTGTGTGCGTGTGCATGTGTGTGTGTGTGTGTGTGTGAGTGTGTGTGTGTGTGTTGGTGTGTGTCCCTGTGCATGATGGCGGCGCAGCGTGTGTTTATTTGCGTGTGTGCGTCTGCACTGGAAGGCTCACGGCTTGCTCTGGTGGGGGCCCTGTGCTTCCAGCGAGCTTTTAAACGGGACGTAGTCGTCGACGGTAAACCCCCCCGTAGTCCCGTGATGTCCAGGAGGTCCTGCGGGTCGCCCGTCCGAGGCCCGGGCGGTCCTCCGTCCCACAGGGCAGGGGTACGTGCGCATGGGACAGCACGGCGTCCGAAGCCTCGCTCGTTGGGTGGCTCACTGACCCGCCTACAGTTCACCAGTCCCATGGTTACCCCGTCGAAACGCATCGCATGCCTCCTTCATCTAATAATGCTCTCGCCTGGGTGTGAACTTGCCGGATACTGGGTGTGTGTGTGTGTGTGACCTAATTAGTCCACCTGTTAAATTATTTGTATGTAGTTATGTAGTTACATTGGTGCATATTCCCCAAGTACACTGCAGTGAAATGTAGGTGTTGGGCATGTGTGCAGTCTTTATCTGCTGAATATCAATGCATTCATTGATTGGGCAGACATATTAAGAAACCACCTGTTGGAGGTTGTAGGGAAGCCCTGTGGACACACCAGCTGACCAGGAAGCGCATTCACACCCCTGATAGTACAGCCTGATCCAGTCGAAAAGTGAGGAAATGCAACAGCAATGCAGGGTCATCTCGTTTAGTTCTCAGACTAAAACGCTCAGTACTTCATCGCATTACACATTGTAAATCAACCCCAGGGTTTGATGCACTGAACCTCTGTCAAGATTCTGACCTTTGCAGGACTTAATAAAGATGTGATGGAAAGTATAATCGTATAGACGTATTCTCCAAGTTTGAGTTTTCTGCCAGAGTAGCATTTCATGCCTTTTATAGGAAGGCAAGGAGCGACGGAGTCCTGTGCTGAGATTCCATCAGTGTGGTTTGTTTGGAACAGTGCATTATGGGAAGATACCAGTAGAACTGAAGAACATGGAGAAGCTTTCAGGACCGTCAGTGAATCCCTGTGGTCTGCATACTTGTCTGGAGCGTGACTAGTGTGCCTGGGTGTGCAGCTGTGCTCAAGTGTCTCAGTGTTGCTATCCTTTGGAGTGAATCAGCAAAAACCATACTGATTACTTGCCGTTTTTAAAAACATGTCAGACTTTTCTTTATATTTTTTATTTTATTTTTATGTTTGTAGTGACTGTTTTCAGTCCTAACTGTCAGCATTGCTTGCAGTTAAACACAGTGGTCAGTCCTCAGTGGTGGCATGGTGCCTTCTCTTCTTTGTCTATGGTACTAGGCCTTCTCAGACATATTTGTGTTTAGTGGCATATATTGGACAAGAGCTGCTTATATATTTCCTCTCTCTCTCTCTCTCTCTCTCTCTCTCTCTCTCTCTATTTATCTATCTATCTATCTCTCTCTCTATCTCTCTCTATTTACCTATCTCTCTCTCTCACAGCGACCAGCATCCGGGGGAAGCGGCGGAGAACCGTGAGTGATGCCGTTCGTTTAATTGCATTCAATGTAAAAATAAAATACATTTAAAAAATCGTCAACATTGAATGTTAACATTAACATTCCGGGCAACGCTGCGAGAACTTTGCTGAGTAGCCGGCTGAGTAGCTTCTGTGCTTAAAGGCTGTTGTGGTGCCCGTCGCAGGTTCCACGTGCTGTACAACTACCTGCCTCGCAACGAGGACGAGCTGGAGCTGAGGGAGGGCGACATCGTGGACGTCATGGAGAAATGCGACGACGGCTGGTTTGTTGGTAAGGGGTGATAGGTCACTACTACATTACAGCGGTTTCACAGTCTGCCTTGCTGTCTTGATAGCGAGATTTCAAAATAATACAAATCATTATTAAATGTGTGTGGGCCAGACTATGAAAAAAAAATCATATTAACCCTTATATGCAGATGCAGATTTCTGTTAATTCTCAATAAAATTAGTTATTTGTTCATCTGAGTAAATACATGTTTCTTTAAACTTAATCAGGAATCTGCTGGAGTCCCTTATTTACTGCAGACTTTATTTATTAAAATTTCTGGAACACTTGCTGTTATTTCAGAATAACTGTGGGTTATACTTCTTGTTGGTTATGAGCAGACAGCAAGATATATGCCCATATTGCATTTATAATGGCATGTGTGGTGTTTAAACCACTGCATGCCTGGCGTGTTTGTAGAATACCAAGAAGCAGCTGTTAGCTGCAAACCCTGCATTCTCTAAATGGTTTTAATCAGTTACTGTAGGTTTAAGGAAAGGCTGTTTCCTGTTAGAGCATAGTATAGTACATGCAGTTCTGTAAGTGCCTGTCAAAGTTTTTAAGGCAAAAAACTATACACTTGAAAATGTGTGTTTGTGTGTGTGTGTGTGTGTGTGTCTGGTTGTCATTGTGTGTCACATAGCGCTTCCCTACATTTAAATAAAATGAAAGTTTTAATAAAATAAAATGAAAGCTGGTTGAAACCATAGCAATCAATTATAGCTTATTAACAAGATAATAAATGAAAAGAGAACATAAAAGAGAGTTTAAAGTGAAAGTTTAAAGACAAATTACTTTCTTGTGATATCAGTTATTTTCCAATATTTTCCAGGAATGTCCAGAAGAAGCAGGCTTTTCGGAACATTTCCAGGAAATTATGTCAAGCAGCTATAATGCCTTGTTCAGCGACATCAAAACCCCATGCAGCACAAATATGCCAGACGAAGACGCGTCTGGAGGAATAAAAAGCGGCACCGATTTTGTGTGTGTGTTTCACACTGAAGATAACCTTTAGCTATAACTAGCCATATTTGCAAAATACTATTCCAGTAACATTTTAACATTTTCAGTAACTCTCGGTATATTCCAGTCAATCAGCGTGTCTAGGGGGAAAATGCATTGGTGTAGAGAGACAGGAACCCTGGACACAGCACAGGCAAATCGTCCCTGTACACTAGACCAGGTTATCAATGCACCAAGCATGTTGATTGAAGTTGTAATGGGGGATTAGGGCTTCCTGAACCTCATAGTGGGTGGGGTCACTGTGGCCTGTCAATGACTGACACATATGACCCAATCAAAGACTTTTCTGTTCATGGGGGGGGGGGGGGGAGCTTAAATAAGTAAATATGGTCATTGGTGGCTGCACCTCCTTTGGCGGTTCCTGAAGCCTTGGGGGTCCCTTCACTTGTTTTATGAGTATTCAGTTCATTATTTATTAGCTATGGTTTCTGCTGACATGCAATAGATGCAAAAAAAGAAGTGAAATGTAAATGAAGTATATAACACTATAATGTGAGAGTATTGATTATGAATTCTTTGTTCTGTTAAAAAAAAGAAAGAAGAAACTACAGCCACACCTGATGCGAAAACACACTGAAAGATTTCACAAATATGAAGAAACCAAGTGACCTGTTTGCCTTTTATAATGAGTTGTTTATCTTGGGGGCTATGTGGCAACTGATATTGTGATTTAGAGAAGAGAAGACCATCAGAGCTTTTCACTGTATGGAGTGGAGGTTCATGTTTGAATGGTGATGAAGGACCTGATGTATTTTTTTGGGAGGGCTTATGGTTCAACCTATCACCAAGCGCACTTAATCTTTAATTTTTAAATAGAGAACTTAAGCAGGCATTGTTGTTTTGGATCCCTAATATCATTGGTTTGAAAGCCTCATTGTTCAGACCTAAGGACAAAGCGCTCTTTGGGGTTAGACTGAATGCATCCTCCCTTAATTTTAGCAGTATAGCAGTGTTACAGCAGTGTCTCGGTGCTCGCTAACATGTATTTGAGTTAACATTGAGGGGCTATCTGTGCTGAGGGTCATTGTAAGTCATAGGCAGTGTTTCAGCCAGTTAGCTTTCGTGCACTTAGCCTGGTCACCTCACGTCCTAAAGAGCTGATCGTTGTGTCATCACTATAACCAGGTGTTTCTCAGTATTTACAAGGATTGTATGGCTTCCGGTTTGATGCTAATGATGCTAATGCTATTATTGTGTGTTTCTTGATGGGAAAATGTATGAGGACTGCTGCAATACGCCCTTTTTATGGCTGAAGGAGGAAAGGAAGATATCTCAAAGTGCCTCTTTCCACACTGTTTGTGAAATGGACGGAGAAGATTGTTCTCCTCCTTTAAAAGCATTTCCGTTTTATGGCACCTCGTTGGGTATTCTGTACAGCATATCTCTCCTGTGATTGATACAGCTTTGATGCAAGTCAAGTGTATTTTTAAAAATTTCAGTTGGGTTTCTTTTGACAGAGTCTCTTCCACCTTCTGTCCAGCTGGCAAAAAAAAAAGCTCCTTGGAGACTTGAATCTTGCACACAGTGAATCTTGGCCAATAGCTCAAACACATCTTGAAAATGTGCTCAATCTATTGCGATTTTATTCTCCACAGCATGGCTGTCAAATTTGCTTCAACAATAGCAATGATCCTAAACAAGTGAGGGAGAATATATTGCCCAAAGCCACCTTTATTTAATTTCTCACCTTTTTTAATGTTTACCCTGCGTTCGTGAATGGGAAAAAGTATTGTGCTGTGAAGACTTCACAGATATAAAGAGATTAAGCTTGTTTTTTTATTATTATGGTTTATTGCACAAGTAACATAATTTTATTTAGAAGTTATTTGCCTTGTTTTCGCCATGTTACAAAGTGGATAGAGAGCACGCCTTTTGCATTGGAAACACTATTGTGGGCAAGGACAGGTGTAGCAGAACAATCGTTTAAGCACCTTAACATGTAATTATTATTTTGTTTTGTTGCTTCTCTCTCCCTCCTGTAGCAGTTTTGTATGTATTTTGTATGGAGCTGTACATTGATGAAATCCACTGCTTTATAAAGTCTTTCTCACCCAACGTCACTTTGCATTTCCTTCTTGAGTTATTTCATTATTTATTATATTTTAGTCCAAAAATCCATTTCATTCGTGATGTCACTCAAGTGAATTCCAGGGGACCAAAATTTCCCCATGTGAAATATTATCAGATGCAGAATCCCAAAATTTCAGGATATAGTTCCTATATGAAATATCGCAAATATTACAAAACACACAAGTTCTTGGAATTTATGTTACATATATGTCATTTGCCATACATCTTTCAACATTATCCATATTATTAAATGTTTTGTAAAGAATGCATATACTGTATGAAAATGGTCATAAATAATATATTGTCATTTATGACATGTTTTGGTGCATGCTAAAATGTTTTTCATTTGGAATAGGGATTTTTACCATGGACTTACATAATGCTTTTTTGTAAGGGTCAGAAAATGACATTTATGCAAAACTCAAAGATATTTAAGAATGTACATGTAACATGTATGAGAAATGCAAAAAAAAAAAAAAGCACTATTTTGCAGTTTGTCTTTGTTACAGCCAGTTTCAGGGCCTTTACTGTACACTGAAGATGCTGGACTTTCTGAATTGTAATGTATGGAGACCAGGGTGACGCCTTCTCTGCCATTTCAAAGGATCCTGTAGTTTCTGTACCTTTCCTGAAAATATGTCCTGACTTGCTGCTCCAAGAACAAACACAGCAAACCAAGGTTACGGCCAAATTCATGTTTTTTTGTCAACATTTGCTTTTACTGTGGGATTGTACTCAATAAATTATACCAGTTAACCTTGCACATTATTTCTAAAATAATATTTTGCCAGGGAACTGTCCCATTGTTTATCACATCTCGTAGCTTAGCATTCATCCCAACTCAGGGTGGTCCATTCCTAAACGGGGTACACAACCAAATACAGCGGAACCAGGTCGAAGAGACCCAAACAGGACTGGGTCATGGCCTTTATCTTGATCCCGATGCTGTTTGCAATAAACACAGCAAATTAACTGACAATCAGACTGTCAGTCAGCAGCACGTGCGCTGGGATTGGCTAGTTGTGGTCACGTGACAAGCACACACCACTCAAATGCTTCCATTCATCCAGTCACTGTCTTCAGCTGAGACGTTCTTCAGCAGACTCCTAACCGGGGACGCAGTCTAAAAGTTCAGGGTCAAGAAAACTGGAACCAATGTGTTCTGGGCTCAATCCCAAGGTGGGAGCTTGACATTTTGTCCTTGGGCTGTGTACTTAACATTCCTTCTGTACAAGCGAACAACATTATAATTGGATATAGAACAGACTTCACTCTGGAGAAGGGTCAATGTAATGCAAATGTATAATGACAGAAATAATAAGAAAAATGTCTGAGTAGAGTAGTTGGTGTGCATGGGTGTGTACACTGTGTATTTCTGGTCAGATTATTTTCTGGTTGTCCATCACCAAGGCTGGGGGTGCAGGTCTCTCCCACCCTGTGGGCCCAGGCTTCATGCTCCGTAAACAGCCCCCACACATCCCCAAACCCTCGGTGTGGGAGTCCGTTTGTCCCCAGAGTCTCCATGGCAACCAAGTAAATAAGACTCCTGCCATCCTGTGTGCACTGTTTTCCCTCAGAGCAGAGGAATGGCAGCTATTTCAGGAGACCCGCATTTAAAAGTGCCAATCAAGACGCAACGCTTTGCTTTCTTTGCAGGAAGGTACCCAGGGAATGGGGTTGGATGAACCCCTCCGTGGCTGCTTGCGAAGAACACACCATGCGTCACTGTGGGCTTGCAGTGCTTCCGATTAATCACTGGAGTCCAAAGCGTGCTGTTCTTCACACATGCTAAGAATGTGCCTCTCACACCATGCACATTTCGCTCTTTCTTTCCCTTCTTTATTCTATCTTTTCCCCCCCTTTCTCCATCCTAATTCATCAGCGGTGTATACTTGCGCTTCATCTGAGAGAGAGGGTCAGGCGGTGGCAAAAAAAACAAAATGAAAATTAAACAAAGCAGGAGCTTTTTTTTTCCCCCCAGCGGATCGTTTAGCAGATTTTTGGGAGCTCCGCCTGCTGCAGGGAGTCGAGGCTCCCTGGGACGGTTCCAGATCGGCCCCCGCTGGGACGGAGCCTGCCCGGGCCCCCCGGCCACCCGGGTCGGGCCTCAGCTCCAGACCAAATAAGGGCAGGAGCTGTCGGAGCCCCGCAGGCTAACGCTAGCGCTAGCGCTAACGCGGGGCTGTGACACAGAGCGGATAAGCTCTAATGGGAGAGAGGGACAGGGCTTTTTTTCTCAGGAACAGCCCAACCACCACCCCCCTGCTCCACTGCACACGCTCTGCTCTTAGGAAGGAATGCACTGGGATGGCGCTGCTGCATTTAAGATGAATAGAGGGAGCTGATTTATAATGTCCTATGTGTCAAACAACTTTTATTGTCCAACAAAGAATGACATAATTACATACAAACAATGCAGCAGCATCTCTTTGCCTGTGCTGTGGGAGTGGCTATCGTCACACGGCGCTGATGTCATAACCATATGAAAGCGGGGGCTTGGACCTGTTGTTGATTGACTTCTGAGATATTTGGTGGATGATTGATTGATTTCATTATATACTGTAGACTCTGTGAAGTGCTAAGTGTTATGAAAAGTCTAGAGAGGGAGAGACAGAGAGAGAGAGAGAGTAGTTAGTTTTTTTTGGTGAACGTTTTCCCAATGGCAGCCAGAAGAAAGAGGGTGGAGAATGAGAAAAACAGACATGACATTTTGTGTTTTATGTTCTGTTAATGAGGCTTTGGCTAAAGGAGAGTGAGAGAGCGAGAAAGAGAGAGAGAAGGGGAGAGAGAGAGAGGGAGAGTGAGAGCAAGAGAGAGAGAGAGAGAGAGAGAGAGCGAGAGAGAGAGAGAGAGAGATTGTGTGCTGCCTCAGGACCTCAATATGCCCGGTGACCTCACTCAGGGGCGGGTCCCTCCCCCCTGCACACGCCCCTGTTATAAGCATGCAGAAGAGGAGACTGAGGGGACCGCCTGCACCCAGGAGGGAAGGAAGACTGCCAGCAGGCCTCAGCCTCAGCTCCGCTGTCGCCGTGCCGACCAGGGGAGAATGACACACACCGTCGTCCTGGACGGGCCACCCCCGTGGGGCTTCCGTCTCTCAGGAGGGAGGGACTTCAACCAGCCTCTGTCCCTCTCCAGGGTGAGTCACAGGGGGGCACCCGCTCAGGGTACTGGGTCGTTACCGCGAGGTCAGCTCCAACTTTCCGTCCGCCTCTCCGCGTGACTGCTCCTTTCCTGCGTCTGCTCGTCTGTAAATGACCCCGCCTAACACTAGCTTCCACTCGCAGGTGTGCAGAGCAGAACCTCTCAGACGTGCCTCTCAGGCTCTTGGCTTCGGTTCGCGTTGAGAGCGGTGAATGTTGATGTCTCTGTCCTTGCTCGTTCTGTCTGAGAGCCAGTCAAGGGTCAGGCTGATAAACCGCGTTTCTGTCGTCAGTCCATAGAGGGGTATGGATGGGTTTACTGTGGCAAATGAACATACAACTCAAAGCAACTGAAATGTGACAAGTTTTCAAATGTAGGTCTTGCTGTAGCAATGCCACAGTTGTTACTGCTGAGCATTCTCACACCCAGGTATATTTCCCATAAAGCGCGACTGTGGAGCACAGCGTGGATATTTTTGAGTCAGAACTTGGCGTCCATCAGAACTTGGCTCACCTTCCTGTCGGCCATGTGACTGGAAACTATGCGGATGAAATACACGGGGCTGATCTCTGCCCTCAATGGGAACAGGGGGAATGCTCCTGAATTATTTTCGCTGGACAGATGACGGCTTATAAATCATAACAGCGCGAGGCTGGCACGTCTGAACTGCATGAACCTTTATGACTGTCTGTATCGAGTACTTAGGAACAATCAAGAGGCTCATTATCATAACTGTGAGGCAGTTCGAATATTATGTCTGTTTCTGGAAGGCTATGGCTTGTGGGAAAGTTTACAAGAGGAGTTTTGTTTCTCTGAATCTGCTGCTAAAGTGTTATCAGTTATCAGATAGCTAAACTGATTTGGCTCTTGGATTGCATTGTTTGTTCCCTTGGTCAATGTGGGACTAACCCCTGGGACTTCATATACTGTATGTATGTAATGTAAATATCAGCCTCACATCAACTATGTAAATATCAGCCCACCATACCCAGCACACACATAGACATGTATGTATGTAGCTGGCAGAGTTGTTCTTCTTTCTACCTTTGCAACTCATTCACTCACTTTTCTGCTCTGTCTTCTCAAATTCTGGGTGAAATCCTTCAAACCGTATCTTTGTTCATCATATTTGACTGGCTTAGTAACTGCCTAGTAGTGGCTGTTCACACACAATATGTGTGTGTGTGTGTGTGTGTGTGTGCAAATGTATGTGTGTGTGTGTGTGTGGAATAATGTACAATAATAAACTGTTAAAGTCTTCTTCAGACATTAATAATACAATATACATGCAAGTGAGACAATATTTCTATCTTTAACAGAGGCTGTCATGTGGTATTGTCTGCTGAGTTGACAGTTAAAAATAAAACATGTATTAATTTTGTCAGTTTGTGAGTTATGTGTGTACAGTATGATAGCAATGATGATAATGATGTAGTCATTGTTTCCACAGTCCTCCCCTGGGTGCCCTTAGCTTGATTCTATTGTATTTAATCCATTTCATACATCTAACAGAATACACTTGAATTTAGTACATTCCATCAGGAGGAAATGGAGCATATCCACTTCCTCTAGGAATTATGAAAGAACTGTAGGAGGCCTGCAGACAGAAGGTACACCAGTGGTGACAGTGCGCAAGCTCCACGGGGACATTAACACCTTTCGGAGGGGCAGTTGGCACCCTGTCACCTGCCACCCTCCTCCCTGTCTCTCCAGGACACTCTCCAGGACCTTATGGGCACTCCGAAGGCAATCTGAGAGGTTGTTCATCGTTAGGAGTCTATTAAATGCAAATTTACAGATGGGAGCCCGTCTAAATCCATAGCAAATGTCTGGGGATCAGGGCTCGCGATTCCCTCGCTCTGATTGGACCCCTGGGATCCGTCTGCACCAGCTGCGATCGACGCGCATTCCTCCGAAACAATGACTGGAATATCGCTGAGCGAAGCGGACAGAAGTGGCGCCCGGCAGGATGCTTTTCAAAGGGCACTCGTGCCAGTGCGTGCCCTCCCGAAAAGATAATGCCCTCTGTCCGTTACTGCCCAAGGAAAGAAGGCCTGAGCCTTCAATCAGACATGACATCATGGGCATGGCTGCTGCAGTTGTTGCAGATGAGGGAGGGATCACTGGCATTAATCTTGTGTCACCGTCAATCTGGATTGCCTCAGATTCAAACAGTAGAGAGAGAGAGCTTGTGTGACATTAGCATTTATGGGCCTGTTTGCTTCCTCAGAGAAGTTTCGGAGATGGCAGGGGGGGGGGGGGCGCAGGAGCGGGGGTAGTCCCATAATAGATTGCCCTGCAGGTGTTCAGATTCCGTCTGGACACAGTCAAGCCCCTTGGACCCCAGCCTACGTTTACTCGACCGGAGGAAGGTGTTTACACTGGTGCTCATACTTGGGATGACGGCTGCAACGCTATGAGAGCCCGTGAGGCTCGCGGCATTCCGGAACGTTCCGGGCAGCGTTCATACTGAAAAAGGAAAAGGTTCCCTTGGGATCAACCGGAGGAGAAACGCATATGAGGTGTGATGTGTCCCACTGCCATGCTTTAAAGCTCTGGAGAGGCAAGAATGTGAGAGAACTACAGTACATGATTACAATTCCCAAAAGGGTTTGGGTCTATTTGCTTTAATGGGATTGCCTTGTATTATCACACATAAAAATGTGCAACAGCTTCAGCTGTTTCGCAGAGAGTAACTCTAATGTACCCTCATGTCTGACACCCAGGTTCAACGGTTGGGGGGGTTTAGGAAAGACGTTGCCATTTTCACTATTGAAGAATCATGAAAGGTTCATTCCTCTGTTCATTCCCCTGTTTCCTCTGTGTGGAGTCCTTAGCAGGACCAATGCTGAAGTCGTAAGGGGGGTGGTTTGTCCTGAGAACGAGATCGAGGTCCCCCCGTCATCCAAACAGGAAGTGGACATTTTCCTCCCACGCATTTTTATGTGCCTTGTTTTTGCCTTTGCTGGGAAAGCCACAGACCGATTGTCCATCTGTTTCCCACTGCCCCTCGAACCCTTTCACAGCTCCCCACGGGCTTCCACACAGATCAATGCATACTACACGGCACAGATTCACACAGGCAGGCATATGCTCCAGTCACTGCGCCATGGAGTCAGTCAGGGTGACTGGCCGCAGTGTCATTGAGCATGATAACGGAAGCAGATTCATTTTAGTAAGCACACTCCAGACTCAGAATGAAGGGACTGAGCTATGTTGGGTCAACAGAATTTTTTTTTTTTTTTTTTGCAAGGGTTTAAAGCTGAAGTCTGTTTAAATTCCAGCAGCTGTTTCTAATCCGCAATCAAATTTCATCCCTGGCAATAATTTTGAAAACTCACTGTCTGTTTACAGAAATCTTTAAATTAATCATAATTAGATTTTAAGCACTCGAATAACTACTGCTGTCCCCCCTTTTTGTTAAGCAGCTAATAAAACTTTTATTCCATTTTCTGCATAAAAAAACTCAAATCATACAATGGACTGTGGGGTGAGTTCACAGTAGTTGTAATATTTAGTAATTATGTCATGGTCAACCCCTAAGTATGGATTAACAATGAATAAATCTACAAGCATACTGTGTGATACATGTGCATATTATTATGTACATATATTCCGCATGACACTGTTGTATTGTATGTATGACATGCGCTGTCCTGTCTGTGTGTGTGCGTGTGCATATGCAGGTCACTCCCAACAGCAAAGCGTCCATGGCGAAGCTGGGCGCTGGTGACCTCGTAGTGGCCATAGGGGGGGTCCCCACTGAGGACATGACCCACACTGAGGCTCAGAGCAGAATCAAACAGGCCTGTCATCAGCTCAGCCTCACCATCAAACAGTGAGTGCACTCACGCGGTGAAGGAAACTTCCAGAACAAGCATATTTCTCCAAAATGTGTTAAAGCCTAGCGCAACAAAGCCATCCTAATCTCAGTTATGGCATGACCACTTCAAGGGAGACACTGAAAGCTGTGTGCAGCCCTGAAGGGAGGCAACGTTAAGTGGTTGTCTCCGGTTGTCTCCGGTTTCCTTAATGCCAAGTGTCCAGATCAGAAAGGCGTAGGCCGGATTTCGCTCATTGGCACCGGCTGGTCGCTGAACTTTCAAGGTTAAAGGGGGCCTGTAAATTCCCAACAACACAAAGCCCATAAAGTGCGTGTCCTTTCCTGTTGCCGTTTGAAGAGCCTCTGACGTGACAAAAGATGGACGACAGCAGTGTGGTCGCAGCGGCGCAGTGGTGACTTCATTTCAGAGGTTTTCGATCACTCACTGCCGCACTTGACACCGGGCACTGCCCACAGGGTTTCTCCCACTACCGTCCACGTTACTGAAAATAGAACAGGTCAAGAGGAAGGCGACCGCTGAAACGCAGCCGATCACGTGAGCGCATTTTCCGCTAAGAAGTCAACATTCGCCTCCTGTTATTGGAGCAATTGTAAAGTTTGCTTTTTGGAGCTGATCCAAATTCCTTTTTCCCCTCAGTACTGATTTAGCAGTACGTCTGGGTATACAATCTGGGTATACAAACAGGCAGTCCCAGAACAAAGAGAAAAACCAAAAAAGTACCCCCACCCCTCCGCACACACACACACACACACACCAGTTGCCAGGGCTGAGCTTGCTGCATTTTTGACTCTCTTGGATGAGCGGACAGGGCGCAGGTGGCAGATGTTGGTGTGTGGTCACATGACCATTACTGGCCAATAATTTCACTTAACTGGTGTCCCAGTTCTAAATTAGTCTCTGATAAGGACTAGGAACATAGGAAACCAGCAATACTATTAGCCTTGAGGCTTCTAGAAACAACAACTTAGGGAGCTGTGCCTGCAGCCAGAAGACAAGGGGTGTGATGACCAAGTGAAGCACTGTTATCTACTCATGAGCACGGAACTTAACCTGAATAGCTTCAGTGAATATAATGGCATAGAAATAGAGGAAAATGTATGTTTTTAGCAGTATAATCTTTACTGTAATTTAATTTCATATTACATCATATACGTATCTTGGTACCTGGCTCATGACAGGGTGTCAGTCAGTTTGTTCTTGTTGCAGGCCAGAGACCAGACTGTGGTCCCCTCGCGTAATTCAGGACGGCAAGGCCAGCCCCTTCAAAATCAATTTAGAGGCAGAACCACAAGTAAGTCACTGGCAGTTCACAGTTAATAAACCAAGAGAAGAATTCAACCAGCACTGCACTTTTCCCTTTGCTATAAGCAATGCAATACGTAAAGATTTAGGTGTGAAGAGCTGCTTGCTTGTTTTTTGCAATGTTTTTTCGCATTTTACATTCATTCACACACCCTCCAAACGCATGACATCACTCCTCGGTGCAGAAAATAACGACTGACGTCGCTCTCTATTCAAAGTCGTGACGACTGCATGCAGCCCTCCCGCTTCCCTTTGACTTTGCCCGCAGGAGTACAAGCCGGTCGGCACCAGCCACAACGTGAGGGCCCAGCCGTTCGTGGCGGCCGCCAACATTGACGACAGGAGGCAGGTGGTGAGCGCGGCTTACAACTCGCCCATAGGCCTGTACTCATCGGGCAATATTCAGGACGCCCTTCACGGACAGCTGCGGGGCCTCGTCCCCGACAAACCAGAGAGGTGAGCGTCTCACGGACTGTGGCCCGTGTGTGTACGCGTGTGAGTGTGTGTGTGTGTGTGTGTGCGTGTTTGCATATCGGGGGGGGGGGGGGGCACTACCTTCCCATACTTTGCCAAATAATATAATGTAATGAAATCATGTAAGACTATAAACGCATTGAAGACTATGTACCAGTGCCTGTGCCTGTTAGCGGCACATGACAAAATCATGATTGCTATGCATTGAGAGGGCCTCTACTTTGTTTACTCACACATGTACGATATGTATTATTAGCACATTGTTTATTACTGTACATAGATTGTGGAAAATTCTTGGCCCATATGAACCGTTTTTAAAAAGAACATGGTTCCCCAGAGATAATTGGAAACCCCTTTATCGCAGTGTGTACATGCACAGTATGTGCCGTGCAGCAGTTTATGCCAGTGCTCCCCCCCCCCCCATGCGCAGTAAGAAGCTGAACTCCATTGAGGAGTCCCACGTGTACCGCATGCTCCAGGAGAAGGAGGAGGAGCCTCACGAGCCTCGTCAGTCCGGCTCCTTCAAGGCCCTGCAGGGCATCGTGGAGAACGACGGTGAGTTTGCCTCGGTCGTCTGTCTGGGTAAAAAGACAGGAAGGTCTGTGAAGGAGTTTGTGTGATTATATTGACTAAACATAGTCACGCACTGTTTACGTGAGGAAGGCCAGAACACTGAGAAAGTATGGACAGTGAACAGCTAGCTATCGCCTGACAGCCTGAGCAGTGGAATACATCTGTTAGGTTCTTCCGGGCCTCAAAAGGTTGTGGGTAATAAATTTCGAGAATCGCTGTATGAACTCCAGGACTATAATACAGAGGAAACTGCAAGATATTTATTTTCTGTATCCTGCTGAACAACACTCCCAAAATAGTGACAGTACCTGTGTTGAACCACTAGATGGAAACATGGCACCAATAATAGGATCCATCAGATTTGTCACCTTTACTCCTGTTCTCACAAGCCACGTTTCCAGTGTATTCAGCCTGGTCAAGCTAAAAGCACGTTTGTAGTCCTCATGAAAAATAGCCCGTAGCCATCCAGCGACTGCAGTGATGACTGTTTCCGCAGGTGCCTGGCCCATCATCACGCGAACGGTGAAGGCTCCAGTGACGAAGCCCACCACCCCCACGGGCACCCTCCAGAAACTGCCCATCTGCGACAAGTGTGGAAACGGCATCGTGTGAGTGCTGAACGCCTCCACCCAAACCTTCATTCCCATTTACCACCATACGGGTGGGGGCAGGAATGCATCAGTCAGTCCCGCATCGATGAGGACGCTGTGTTGCGGGAGGTGGTGTCTGCAGAACGGGATGCGTGGTCATAAGACTGTTTCCATCCTCCACAAAGTGCAATTGTCTCAGCTAGGAAGTCTGAGCCTGTTTCTGATGCATAACTGAGTGCTCATTTTTAGTGCCATAATATGTTTGACACATGTCAAGACATAACCTGATCTGAGTTACTTTGATAAGATTACAATAATACCACAATTAATTACATGACATATTGTATAGAAAATGGTGACGGCTGTAAAAACAATATAGTTTTCCTGGGGTAATGTATGCTCAGAATGGCACAGCCATTAAACCATCCAAACTGCTAGACCCTGCACTTTGTGTTTCCCTAGTGCTTATGCTTAGAGAAAAACTGTATCTGATTCATTTAGAAAATGCTGCCTTCCACGGAGTCTCATTCTATTTTGACCCTTTTCCCCTTTTAATTCAGAGGGACCGTAGTGAAGGTTCGTGAAAACTTCCGGCATCCAGGATGCTTTGTCTGTTCCGACTGTGATGTCAGCCTCAAGCAGAAGGGCTACTTCTTCGTGGGGGGCCAGCTGTACTGCGAAACCCACGCTCGCGCCCGGATGAAACCGCCAGAGGGACACGACCTCTAATGGCGACGTACCCCTCGGCGTAGAGCACCGCCCCCTGCACGCGAGCAGAAGCCACAGCCCATGCTGTTCACGCACCAAAGACGACCCCCCTCCCCCCAACACCAAAATCCACAGGGACAGTAAAAATAAGGCCCCACTATGATTATTGTTGACTAAATTTATGTGTCACAGCAAGAATGACTCACAGTGCGGTGCAATCATTAAGATACAATGCATTTTGAAAGGTATTGTTGCAGCTGTTGAACTCCTACTGATTCATGGGAATATATTGACTAAGGGTTTCCTTACTCCTATTTAAAAAGTTTTAAAATATGTCACTGCATGGTCAGAATACCTATTCTGACATTGCAGTGACTGTGGTTGGATATCCCATTAAATGGCACAGTAAGCAGGGTATACCTATACCCTCATCCTGCGGGAATGACTCCTCAATTCATTGGTCACGTGTGGTCTGTCCTGTGAAAGCTGCACCAATGGCCTATACACCTAAGGCCAGTAGATGCATGAGATGCGGATACAACTGTGAATACAGACTATCGTAGTTAGGCTATGTACGTTGTTTTTTTTCGGCGAGGGGGGTTAGACTGAACACATTTGATTTTCCGATTTATTTCATTTTACTTACACATACAGTACAAGACACACAGAAACATACTTGCCATATTTGTTTCATGTTTCACCTGATGTTGTTGTCAAGTTTTGCACATTTATTGTGAATGCTTCTCTGTGAATTCGTTCAAATAAAGAAACGCTGAAATGCGATTCAGCAGCCAAGTACTATCAGTTTGCGGAGTCGTTTTTGTTACCATAGTAACCATGATGTGAAAATTCGTTAATTTGCAGCAGTTTTAGCGATAACTTGCAAGATATTGCGGCCCAAAGCTAAATAACCCGAATGGTTACATTTTTCAATATTAGGTAAGCAGCTATTTTATAATATTAAATCACACATTATTAAATTATTTGGTTATCAACCCGGGACATTGCGAGTGTGTGGACGTACTGAAAAAGTTTAGGCTACTTAGCGTCCCAACATAGCTAGCTAGCTCACTAGTCTAACAGCAGCTTAATAATGGTGTTAAACAAGATCGGAGTTATTGTAAAACAAAAGTAATTATTTTTTCCTGTCTAGCTGATTTAATTTAATTTAATGGATCCGAACTCTAAGGATGAACGGAGCTCACCTCTCCTGCAATGCGAGTACTTCGTTCAGGTTCAGGGGGAATGTGATCAATCTGAAAGAAGTAACGTTAAAAGGATAGAGGGAGGCAAAGAGGGATTATCTCATGCCGCTAAAAAGATGGAGGATTTCAATGAAGCATTGAAAAGAGTGACCAGTATGTCAGCAATGCTGCAATCCGCTCGAAAACCTTCACAAAAGACAGACGGCCCAGGGCTCTCTCAGCGTGTGGACAACTGTGGTGACTGCCTGTTGGACACTGCCAGTAAATCAGACCGAATGGCACAACTGGAACAAACGGTGAGTAGACTGAAGAATGCCCTGATCTCACTGGAGGAGGAAAACCTGTGCCTCAATAAGAAGGTTAAAGGAAGCATCCTGGCTGAAGAGACGGTCGACTGCAGCGGTCCTGGTCCCAAACCCACAACACCCTCAGAGAGGCCCAACACTGACCAAACCCCCCACGAGTGGCCAAAACAAGTGGTGCATTCCCAAAATGCCGAGGTGCAGCAGGAGACAAGCAAGAAGGAAGACGCATCCAGCGGAGACCAGCAGCGTGAAGATGCAGAGGAGGAGAAGCAGGACGTTCACAGGAAGCTGAAGAAGGTGGAGGAGTACTGCAAGGAGTGCACCAAAGAGCTGGGCCGAGTCCTTCGGAAATACGAGGAGCTCCGCGCACAGAACAAAGCCCTGGAGAAACAGTGCAAGCAGCTGACGTCCAAGAACCAGAGGCTGGCAAACAGCCAGAAGGGGGAGCCGCTGACCACCCCGGAGGACAGGATCGGCGCCAAGGTGCTGCTGGACCAGGCCAACGAACGCTGCACCTTGGTGGGCCGAGAGAAGGACCAGCTGGAGGGCAAGGTGCAGAGTTTGACGAGTGAGGTGACGCGACTGAGGGAGGAGCTGGGAGGCAGCAGGCTGGAGACCCAGAAGGCCCAGGACCAAGGCGCCCTCCTGGAAGCGGAGGCCAAGGCCGCGGCGGGCAGGATGGGCGAGGAGGCCTGGCGTCTGCAGGGCAAGCTGCGGGAGAGCGAGGAGAGGTGGGAGCTGTACGAGAGCGCCGTCAGGAAGCTGAGGGAGGAGCAGGACGGGCTGGAGAGCTGCCTCCGCACCGTGCAGAAGGAGAGGGACCTCCTGCAGCTGGAGGTCAGGAAACTGCACCAGGAGTACATCGAGCTGAGCGGCAGCATCTCCCAGCAGCTCAGAGCGAAGAACTCCAGCAGGCCCAGCTCATCGCTGGGGCCTCAGGACGCTCCCATTTTCAGCAGCTTATTCACCAGACAGGACAAAGTAATAGGTAGGCTCCTCTTTATTAATGGGTTATTTTGTAGTCTCATTAAAGTGAAGCTTCTTGAAAGTTCGCAACAGTTTAATATAGCTATACATACATAATCAGAAATGTCACATTTCAACAGTGTGACCCTATGGAATTGTAACATAAAAGTCATCCTAAATAATTAGCTACATTTCTGCAAAATGAAATGACAGCTGCCAAAGATTACATTTGTAAGACAGATCATCTGTGTGTTTCTGAATGTCTTTTTATGGTTTTGTTTGTTAAATGTTGTGCCGGTGGGATTTTGATTCTGATTTTGACAGGCGAAGAGAAAATTGACCAGATAAGAAAGAGGCTGGAGGAAGAAGATCTGATAAGAGCCCAGAAATACAAAGATATGATCGATCAGTCAGCGTGACAATCTGTCTGAGATTTTAGTTTTTGCTTCAGTGCAGTCACCTGACACTTTACATTTCGAGGATGTTGTTACCTGGCAAGACAGGCTTATTTTTGTGTTATTTAAAAAAAAAAAATTAATTATATATAAAAAGTTATTATTCAAATTAAATTAATTTCACTGTGCAGGACTATGATCAGGGTTAGGGTCAGAGCGAAAAGGCACAAGGCAATCGATGACATCATCCCCATTCTGACCATATCCCCCATGGGGCACCCTGTCAACACATTCTAATCAAGTGTTGGCTAAGAGCTTGGTGTTCTGAGTCAGCTGCACTGATTCAATTATCTTTATGGTTGGGAGACTGGATGATGAAGGCATCTCAGGGAATAGCATGAGCTATGAAGATAAATCAGTTTGTGCAGTATTCAGAATAATTTTATAAAAATGTCCAAATACTGCATGTGTTCACGTGTATCCACTGGATGGTGTTTGTGGCATTTTGGGGTTGTTTGTATTATTTGTGTACTATTCTAAAGTAGTAACTTGATGTAAATGTAAATACTCTTATAAATACATTTTGACACAAATAAAAAGTAAGCACCTCTGCTGTTTTTTTTTTTCTTTTTACTGCCATGTTTTCTGTAACAGTGATTTAGCACAAATCATGAAATTAAAAAATATATTTCCTTTTTTATTTTGAAATACATTCCACTGAAAGTGGTATCAGAGTTATTTATTTAATGATATAACAATAGGGTTCATTTCTCAAAATCCATCACTTAAATGTTCTCATATGCGCAGATGCAGATATATTGTGGCGTATGTTTCAGGAGTAAAATCTGAGCTAGTAAACGTTACGGATCACTTTAAAGACTGCTGTGCAGCACGTGCTCTTGTTAGAACAGTAGACGAAATGTAGTCCACGTCTCAAAAGAGAAATTATTTTTCTTTTCCATAATTGAATATCTTGGGGCTACTCCTTAGCCTAACTGTTGCACTCCCTCTTTACTTTCAATATGGTCTTGTCTAAGGGGCAGTACACCGTGCGTTGTGGTAATTGTAGTCTTTTTGAATTTCTTAATCTTTTTTGTTGTACCGATTATCATAACAATAAGCATATAGCTTTAGGATTTAAATGATCGTACGTAGACACTTATCTTCTAAATTATACCTTAGTTGTAAACTATTTAGCGTTGTATGTTGCTATTTTAGCTTGCTATACGTGTTTCTGATACGGAAGTATGACAAGCGTGAATCAAGTTTCGACTGAGCATGCGCAAAGCCACGTAAGTGTTGACAGCTGGAAACATGTCTGCGCCCTAAGAAATTATCAGTCCTGAACTATTTCCTTTGCGAAGACGAAAACAGAAGCCCTGAAAATGGTAGGTGCTGTTAAAGCCACATTTTAAAACTAAAAGCCTCCAGGTTTTGGCGACGGGATGTGTTAATGTTTCTCTAAATGTCATTTCTGCAATAGCCTGCCTGCCTTTTAACTGCATTGCATTCTGCAAGCATTGGAATCACAGCTTTTTAGCATGCTGCAATGCGCATTTTGTGCAGGAACGCATCTAGATACAGTACCCTTGAGCATAAACTTAAGGATTCTGTTTTATCATTCCTTAAAAACTTTTTAAGGTCGTGGCAGACGTCGGTTCCATCATTTTCCGCCTGAGAGGGGGTTTGGAGCTCACCTGCCAGCTGGACAGCACCGATGGTATTTATGGATCCTGCAATCATTTGATGATACTGTAATTTCATTACTTTATGCTCTCACAATTTTATCTAGGTTAATTTGCTAGCGGTGGCATCGTATCGCCGTATACACCAATAAGAAATTATAGTTCCAGTCCGGAAGAGTTCATTCCGGGCATTAAAAAACGCCTCTCGATTCAAATTGACCATCCGTTTGTTGGATGCTTGTAAGGAACGCATTAAATGAAATGCATTAAGCTGTAATGATCCAAAAAAGTGTCAATGTTTTGGTGAATGTGTTTTTGGTTATTGGCTGTTTTTATTATTATTATTATTACTATTATTATTATTATTATTATTTAAACAAAGGTTAAATATAAACCCAAAGAGGTGAATAAGTAGTGTCCTTGGTGTAAATGTATCTGAACTGAAATGGTTTCAGTTACAAATAATTATGCTGGCGTGCATTTCGATCTAGTATAGTGTGCGTTAAAATGTGTGTGTATATACTCTCTCATTGCAGGGGCAAGTGTACAGCAGGCTGTGTCTGGCGCATTTAAGCGCCTCTGCTGCAAAGTTCGGTCCGAGAGTCTTGTCCTCTGCGTTCGGAACAGCCCCCTTTTAATTTGGCCCAACAAAGGCGTCCTCGTAATTCCGGATGAAGTGAAAGAAAGCACCCCCTGTAAAGACATCCAACAGCACATTCAGTATGTACATATCAGTGCAAAATCATTTTTGTAACTTCCTTTAAGAAGTTGTTGCAAGCACTGATTTATTATTTTGAAATATGGAATGCTGGTAATACTTGGTGTATACTGTGCAGTTAGATACTCTCGATATACCTAATTGAAAATGCATTGAAATGTAGTCCAACATCAGCAAATATAGGTAAAATTGTTTTTAAGAAGTATGCGAAATTCATTAATTCCACAAAACTGTGCTGTAAGTACTGCTGCTGTGCTAAATCTTAGCTGTGTCCTTCTTAATAGTGCATATTCACAACCAGTTGGACTTTTCTCAATATGGCAACCCTGTTCTAATTACAAACAATGCATCCACAAACATGCAGTATTGTTTGCCTCACCATCAGCAGTGTATTTTTGTTATTTCAATGTCGGAAAAAATACTTAATTTACGACAGATAACTGCACTGTGTTCTAAAGTGCCAATGCCAGAATGTCTTTTATGAGTACGGCCTCTAACGCTGACACTCATCTTCTAGGGCCGAGGAAAACGACAGCGGGAAAAAATCCTCTAAAAAGAAAGACAAGAAGAACGCCACCACAGTGAGTGTCCTGATACCACTGTAGCGTCCTCCATTTTGTTTTCATCCTGTAGTTTCTTCTGTGTGTGTGTGTGTGTGTGTGTGTGTGTGCGTGTGTGTGTGTGTGTGTGGTGTGTGTGTTTGTGTAAGTCCAGTGTGGTGAGTGGCGAGGCTGCACAGATGTGTATGCCTTTGTTCTCGCTCCCAGTGTGTGATCAACATGGACCTGATGATGGAGGTGACGGAGCCCAGCCGCCTCTCGGCCACCGTCCTCACCAGCAGAAGCCAGAAGAAGCACTTTGTGCGCATGACGCTGCCCGTGGACTGCGTGGCGTCTGTTCCTGCGGAGGACAGTGTCGGAGCGTGAGTGAGCCGCTATGCCTCCCTTACATCTACTGAAGCAAAACCTCATCACCGGTACAAGGTCACAGTGGATACAAACTACGTTCAAATTATGTTTTTATTCTCTTCCTGCTGTTGAAAAGAGAAACAAATTAACATTTTATTCAAGGAATGTATGTACTTTTCCTATGCATTTAGCCTGAAGTACAGATCCAGAATGACTGAACCATCATTTTGAGTGTGCTTCAGCTTGAGTGTTCTTCTAACCACGCAGTTGTCATTGCCTGCGTTGTGGCTCTGCAGTGTCTCTGGGCGCCTGGTGGGGGCGCTGTGCGATCAGCTGGCAGACATGGAGAAGGTGGTACTGCAGCACATGAAGGGGACGGCCCTGCTCCTGCCCCAGCCCTTCCACTTCCTGCTGCCGGAGCCCTCCGGCCTGGTGACCGTGGTGTACCCCGCTGGGGTGCTGGACAGCAGGCTGGAGCTCACCAGGAAGGCACGTGCATACAGAGCTTATTCTCTGATAGGAAACGAACCCTGCTCTGGTAGCTAATATCCCTCGCTTTCCAGTCTGTGATGCAGGGTGCCAAATGTTACCCCAATAACGTTAATGTTGTACAACAAACTAACCCTGATCTAGGTTCAACTCAATTGATCACTTTACAATTAAGCTGCTGAACCTTGTGGTTCGGGTACAGTTTAATCGTAACCAGACCGTGTTGTTGTTGTTCTAGGATGGTTGATTTAAATGCTTCACTGCTTACTGTGATGTTAGCAGTACTAATGCAAATTCATGGCTTCAGAAGAGCTATCTTTTGAAGCAGTGCATTTTTTAATGTAATTGCTTGTGTGCTTACCATTGAAGTCAAACATTATGTCCTGGTCATTTAAAAAGATGGGAAATTAAGTTTTGTCTGCACTTTGCCAGTTCATGCAAGAGAGAGGGAACGAGTATAGTTGCAATTACATTACTGCCACCTGGCGGGCATCCCATATATTATACAACACTGCAGAAAAAAAACATAATATAGCTATGTTCTATGATGAAATTCATATAATGAGGGATTAATTCCTGTAGTTATTACAGGCCTGAGCCTGATTGGTTAGTGTCTTTGCTCCTCCCTCAGGAACTGCACAGCAGGTTTGAGCTTCCGGAGGACAGGCCCTGCTTCAGACGGGCCAACGCCTTTCATTTCCCTGACGAGCCCTACAAAGATGGCTACCTCAGAAATCCCCACGCTGCCCTCAATCTCCCCAACATGGAGGGTGTCAAGGTCAGTGCGCTTCCTCCATCCTGTCCCCTCATCTCTTCAAGTCAAAATAGGCTTCCAGGCCCCTTGAATAAGTGCTTTGAATGTCAGTGTGTGTTTTAATTCCATTGCCTATATATTATATACCAAGTACCATAACTGCGGTAGAGCCTAATCGCACATTTTGACCTTTCCTGCTAGCCGTACCAGGTGCAAGGCATCTACAGCTACCATCACTACATGCAGGACCACATAGATGACAATGGCTGGGGCTGCGCATACAGATCCCTGCAGACCATCTGCTCCTGGTTCCAGCAGCAAGGATACGTGGAGCGGGAGGTGCCCTCCCACAGGGAGATCCAGCAGGTAAGAGTCACCTGACCCCAAGCCCCTCCCACTGGGAGATCCAGTAGGCAAGAGTCACCTGACCCCAAGCCCCTCCCACTGGGAGATCCAGCAGCTAAGCGTCACCTGACCCAGATCCCTTTAACTGGGAGATCCAGCAGATAAGTCACCTGACCCCAAGCCCCTCCCACAGGGAGATCCAGCAGGCAAGAGTCACCTGACCCCAAGCCCCTCCCACTGGGAGATCCAGTAGGCAAGAGTCACCTGACCCCAAGCCCCTCCCACTGGGAGATCCAGTAGGCAAGAGTCCCCAGTGTATGAAGTATGAGTCCCCCATATGGAAATTCATCAGGTAAAAGTCACCTGACTCCAGCCATCACACAGGCACAGTGCGTTCCAGAGGAGCCCTAGCACCAGCAGTCCCATTCAGCCTTACTGCCCTCTAATTGTGCTCTGTGCCCCACAGGCCCTGGTGGATGTGGGGGACAAACCGGCCTCCTTCCTGGGGTCCCGGCAGTGGATCGGCTCCATCGAAGTGCAGGTCGTGCTGGACAAGCTGCTGGGCGTCACCTCAAAGATCCTGTTTGTGAGGTGCGATGTGCGAGCTCTGTGCTTCTTCCTTAACACTACCAACTGCGTTAGTCACGTCCTGTTTCCTGGAACACGTTGTGTTATGCTTTTGGGATGTGCGTTTTACTCAAGTCAGTAGTGCTGGCAGTTTGCCTGCCAGTTATGTTTTGAATCTGCATGAATGGTGAGTGATAATAGCCAATATTTCCTAAAGTCAAGGGTCAGACCTGGCATCCAAAGGGAGGGAGCTGGCCAACCACTTCCAGACGGAAGGCACGCCCATAATGATTGGTGAGTAAGGCTCATTGTGTAAAAGGAGAGCTGAGAGAGGGAGAGAGACATCAGTGGTTTTGAATTTAGGACTAACCCTTTCCAAGGGGCCATAGGCAATGTTCTTGAGCATGTCTGTCAGTTAAAATAATAATTAATGGTGAACGTTATTTGTATAGGACATTTGCTTTACAGCCCTGGTTGCTGCATGATTATGGGTTACCAAAATGGAGCCATTCACCATGTTTGATCCTGGATGTTTTTCCTCCTCCCCACCAGGAGGGGGAGTCCTGGCGCACACCATCCTGGGAGTGCTGTGGAGTGAGACCACAGGGCAGATCAAGTTCCTCATCCTGGACCCACACTACACTGGGGGGGAGGACCTACAGGTCATCACAGACAAGGTACAGGTGCACCTGCAGGTTATGGGGAGGACAGGGTGGCCATGGGTGGAAATGAGTTAAAGACCCTGCCCAGTGAAATCTGCACTTTCTTTCTGCACTTTTACACATTTTCACTTTTTTACATATTAAATGTACTTCACTCTACTGCTGAAAAAGCCTGAATTTCATCAGACATGTTTGTGTGGGATGTGTATGTGACCATATGTGCAAAATCTACACAAATGACTGTCTGTTAAACAAACTGGGGATGAAGCAGTAGATATAGGTATATACAGGTGCCGAACAGAACAGTGAACTGAATAAAAAGGGAGAGTCCACACACTGTGCTCCCCAGTGTCATAAAATTCAACATTGAAAAGTAACCGAAGTCTGAAGAAGAGCCGCTAGGTTTGAAACATCACTTACTTTCCCCCAAGTTAATAAACTTATGGAACTGGCAAATATACAGTGTGCAGACTCTTCCTTTTTATTTGAGGTAAAGCAGGCCTTGACTGTGGTGCACGTATTTGAGTGTGAAAGCACAGAGGAGTTACTCTGCTTCCTGTTCTCCTTCCCCAGGGCTGGTGTGGATGGAAAGGCCCAGAATTCTGGGATCAGAATGCCTACTATAACCTCTGCATGCCCCAGAGACCCAAGACCATATGACCAGCTGCTTTCTGCTCGTTTTTAATTAAAAGATTAAGGGTAATAATTTAATGTCACTTGCAAATTTGTAAATAAATGTGAACAATTCAGAAAATAAAGTAACGATGCATATATAAAAAAAAGTGTAACATTTTATTTTAAATGAAATGTTTAACAGGAATGTTATTTGTATGCAACCTTTTTTCGTTTTCACAATATACACAAGGTTGTGCAATGTCCTAGACAGGCTTGTGTTGTTTTTTTTCTTTTCTTGTTAAAGCAAGGATAATATTCATTTATATGGTTTCTCACAGCATAGCAAAACCATAAATTATGTGGATCTATTGAATTAGCTTGGGCTAATAAAGTGGATGCTCTGCATGGACACAGGCTACTCTGAGATAAGGTCTTTCTCACTAAAACCAAATGCTCTTCGCAGAAGATAAACAAGAAAGCCTTCCTATGCGCATGCAGTAGGTCCAACCTACTATGCTTGTGTTTCCATACAGGAGTTCAGAAATGAGACCAGCCAGGACAATTTCCACTACAGGGTAATGTCACAACCCAGAGCTAGAGTTTTGATTAGTTTGACTAGTCCCATTTACTGGAGACCTTGGACTTATGATCAGCCGGCTGAGCATATCTCTCATTATGGAAACTTAGAGATCTACTGCCATTACATCCGTGAGAAATGACAGCAATCTACAGCACAGACTATCATTAGCTTCAGTGGTCACTCTCCAGCCAGTGGCTTTTCAGCTTAGTCTTCTCTGTATTAAAGTCTCAAGGGTTTTTATGAGAAGATTAAATCCTCTCGTTCTTGGCTGAGACTATGGGGAAGGGAGCTTCTCTCGCTCCTGTGCATCTTTAAAACTTTCACCAACCACAGGGAGATTATTGCAAGTGCGCCCCCCTGTGGGGAGTGAGAGAACTGAATCTGAGACTTTCCCCCTGTGGTGTGGGAGTCTGCCAGCAAAGTGCTGACCGTGGATTCTTTTTCTCAAACAGCGGTGGGGATTGTGGGAGTATAGGACCAGGTAAACTGATCTTGGATCAGTTATTCCCCACTGATCTCTGAGTCATCATCTATTTTCAGAAGCCCTTGTTGTTGGACAGTTTTAGTCCAGAACAAGGAAGAAATTCTGCTTATGTGAACTTTGACAGGAAGTGGGATTAAAATCCACCAGTCAGCGCAGACTGCCTCTTGTGAAACCTCTTCAGCAGTCTCAGGCGCTACCGCTGCGGGATGTGTGTACTTGGCACTGTTTCCCCAGTCGGCCATCACCAGTCACACACCCGCTTCCTGTCTGGGACCACGCCGAAATCGCAGGTCCGCTTCTGTCCCACGGCTGTGCCGCCTCCACTGGCCATCTCCATGGAAACGCGTTCCGCTGGTGCGGTGTGTTTCAGGCTCCTGTTCATCCTCAGAGTGCTGAGATATTTGCCGCATTCCAGGTACCCGTACGTCCAGGCCAGGTCTTCCGCTGTCTTGCCGTCGTGGTTACAAATTCTACCCAATAAAAGAAATGCAGTAATTTAAAAAAAAAAACTAAACGTGGAGGACAGAAGTTGCACAACTTAAAATGATTGAATTGTCCGTCTCCTATCGTAAGATAATGCTTGAGATGGAAGTCATAAATGAAAAATACACGTCATCTCCCAGCAAACACACACACGCTGACACGCTGCTAATGTGGTTAAGGGTTAATGATTCACAGAGCTTCAGGTTAGCTGTGGGCCAAAAATGTCCAGATTTATAGGGCAGAATATCAATGTCAATGTCATCAATATTTTCTTAAAGAATCCAGTGTAATATCCTATAATGGGGCCCAGGACTATAGACAGCATCACTGCACACACACACACACACACACACACACACACTTCTTTCTGAAAACAGGTAGGCGCGAGTACTCACTCTAGTTGCGCATCACTGGCAATCAGGACACTGATGCATTCCAGGCTCCCTGCCCTTGCGGCTTTATGAATGGGCGTCTCCCCAGAAGAGTCCTGAAGCAATACGGGTGGAGCGCCACCAGAAACGCACGATTACACAGAGATTATAAACGAATGCGCAATAAAAACTTCTGCCTGCTTTGGATAACAAAATTTTACTTTGTCATATGCCATGTGAAACTATCTTATGTTAAGACATTCCAGTAATTTCCAAATGGAATATTTCGTTGCATTTACATTTCAGTTAGGCATTTAGACACTTTTCCAGAGTGACTTACGCATCTTAGTCTTTTTTGTGTAATGCATTCGTCAGTTGTGCCCCCTCTCTAACATAATAGGAATGTTGATCGCACTATGTAGTCAACAACAAGCACATCACAAACCTTTGGCTGATTTGCGTTTTTGTTTTTGCTATAGTGACTGTATGTGGAAGTGGAATTGTCATCAAAGACATTACTCCAGCAGTGTGTAGTGAACCAAGGGGAAATGCAACATACGCGAGGGTGACAGTTTCGTGAATGTGCTGAGCAAGGATATTGCGGGAGGGAGGCAAATACCTGCAGGTTTGCATCCGCGCCTGTTTGCAAAAGCCACAGCAAGCAGAAGGCTTGCCCTCCGCACGCGGCCAAATGTGCAGGGGACTGTCCCGACGGATCACCGGTGGAATTGACAGCACATCCGGCCTCGAGCAGGTTACTCAAACAGTCCAGCTGACGAAATGAAGATGCACGCATGATTACCTAAATAGAAGCCACCATGTTGGTGGTATGCAACTCATCACAGTTAAGTACTGCAACCACTACGCTTTCTACTCTATAGAAACTAGTACACGACTAATGCATGAGAAAGAGTCAATGTTTGTTTTTTTTAATTACTCAACGAAAGTCACGTTTTTGAGATAATCACATGCATGTTCAAAGTTAACATGGTCACATTTGTCCACAGATCCTGCGCATTTCTTCTGGAAATAAACTGCAGTTATAAAATGGACGATCACTGCTGAAATTCAAACGATTGAGTACCCCTAACTATTAAAATAAAGCAATGAGTATATTAATGTATCACAGATAACTACCACGCAGAGTGAACGGTTGCACAGTGACTTTACAAAACTAGGAATTGCATTGACAAGCATTCTAGCGGACACATCTTTGACTAGTTGGACGTCTTTACAGTGTGTAACCTACACAAATCAATTAATGCGAGATGTTCTACGTTTAACAGATTAACATTGTTTCACCGTGGTATTTCATAATAAGAATAGAGTTCAATTAAAGGTGAAAAGTGCATAAAACGTTATGTTAGCCATACCTGTGAATCGGAGTCGAGCAAAAACATGTCGAGATCTCAGCAAAATGACCCTTGATGATTTAAAATGAATGTCTGGGGCAGCTCGGCACCTTGTAGATCCTCCTGCCGCTGCTGTTGTCATACACAAAACAAAGCGCATGTAGCCTACTAGTTCCAGCCGAACACGTGACTCTTTGAATCCGCCCAGCCAGTTTCCAACTGCATCGCTGTCTCCACACGTAGACCCGGCCTGCGGTTTGCAGGCGGAGCGCGAGAGCTGTGCGAAAGCACACGTACGCACTGGCAGATGGCTGCGCTGTCAGCCTGATTGAAGAGGGAAGTCCCGGCTTCTCTACTTCGAGCGCCTTCAAGGTCCCTTATCAATTATTTATTTTTAGAAGTTTGTCTGGTTATGCGCATTTCAGATAAAACACTAACATAATCGGAAATAAAACTGAGGTGATAATCTCAAAAATGCATAACAAGGCCTAATATCTTGCGATCGACGCGTTATTTTTGTTTACAGTACAATACGTAAAGTTTGAAAAGAACTACCAAATGTTATGTTCACGATTTATATAGAGGTATGACTAATCAAATGCCTAAAATTTCATCAAATATACACACACAGCCAAACCAATTCCTGTGAATTAGCACTAGCCAGTGTATGTTAAATATAGTCACCTATATTTTTTTTAATCTATCAAAAATAGATTATATTAAATAGAGACAATATAGTTATTCACTCGCACGAGGAATAAATGACGTACCCAGTCAGAGTAAAACAGTAAAGAACTGATTTAACACTGAATGTTTGTCCAGTCTGCTTATTTGAATGCATTATGAAATAATGTTCGCTTTTAATTGCAAGCCTCTTCTTACTGGACGACGCCTGTAGTTGTCAGGGGGGATGCGTAACCCGGCAACAATGAATTCTTTTCTTGAATTGGCGCATCATGTGTTAAACTGCCTACCGCCCAGCAGTAACTAGCTTAAACGGTGCCAGAAAGTGGGCGCTGCTGAAATGTTCAGCTGTTAAACTGTTCCAGGAATATAAAGAAGGTTGTAAATACTTCTATCAACAGCTAATTTAAATGGATAGTCTGAAATGCTGTCACCATGGAAAAAGGTATCATAAAACGTTAATAAGTGCAGGAGTGGTAAATCATATCAGAAAAGTTGCAAGACGTGGCACGCCAAGTATGGGGCACAAGTCTCTGGGCAATGCAGCAATCACATAAACAAAACTGAAACTGGAAGAAAACAAGGATCAGATAAAATGGTGGTTATTCATGTTCAGGTTATTATGTTTCCAGTAGTAGTAAGTTATTTTTTGTATTAGTTAAATTACAGTAATTAAACGTATGAGTCACTCCTATGGTTTTTTTAAGAGTTACTATAAGATTTCAGGAATAAGAATTACAAAAAAACAAACAAATAAAAACAGGAAAGGCTGAACTCAGTTTCAGTTTCCTTATCTGTCCTAATAACTATAACCACATATCACAGTTTGTGCCATGTTAGTACTTTGCATAAAGTGCAACCCCTAAATAACAGTGAACACGGAAGTTATATTCACCTGCAATTTATTGCTTATAAACGCTCTATTCTATTCTTTGGTAAAAATAAAAATCTACTTCTATTCAACAGTAAAATAGTCACAATGACTTTTACATGAAGTATTGCACAATTAAGCCATTTAATGGACACAAAAACAAAACAAAACAAAGCAAAAAAACTTCCAAGGAATGTTTTCTTTTTTTGTTTGTCTTCTCATCGTAAGTACAACGTTCACCATTCTGTAACTATTCACGTAAATAAATAAGACCTTCACAGAGTCCGTAACGATGGCCGGCTCTCTGTGACAGAAACTGGCAGCTACCACTGGTTACCCTCCGCCCCCCCGTTTAAATACATAAGGGGGGGGGGGATTTAAAAGTAAAGACAAATGGTTTAAGAAGATTTCTCCGCCACGTTTTCCAACGGCGTGTCATCAAGTAAGTTCAGAGAGGTTGTGCATCAGGAATGGGAAAAGAAATAAAGACGATTTCGTCAAGGGCTGCTAAAGGCCAGATTCAATCTAACCGCACAGCGCTATGTCTTTACGTTAACCAAAAAAAAATAATAATAATAATTTTGGGAACACATGGGCTTTTTGCTTTCGGCAGTTGAACGTAAAATGATACATAGACATGAATGCAAAATGACGTACTGTAGAAATGGAGAAAAATCTTACATGTAAATTAAGGGCAGAACAAAGCAGTCAGACTGAATCTGTTTCTAAGCCTGCTCCTCTACAATAGTGTAGATCGTGTCATATTTCAGCTAATAGACATATTCTTTCCTGGACTGTATGGGTTTTGTCAGTGTCTAAACAGATAAATATAAATTTCCTTCATCGTGGTCTTGTTTTCCTGTGCGTCTATGTGAATTGACAGACAATAACTACATGTCTCTAGTGTGCCTACTTTTACATTTGGTCATTTATTACACTTCCTCTTCATTGTCTATCTTGCTTGTGCAATGCAGCCATAAAGATTGGCAGGAAATGATCCTTCATAGTGTCTGGTTTATGGTCTTTGTCAGTTACGCTAGCTTTGTCTCTCTGGGTTGTGGGGACATCATCTTCGCTGAGTGTTAGCTCAGTTTTTTTCTGAGAGGTACTTGAAGTTTTGTCCCTGGTCTGGTGTTCGGGGTTTAAGGGTGCCCCGGGGAGGGGGGGGGGGGTAAGGGGGCGTCACACTTGGTCCACCTCCACGGCCAGTTCAGGACACAGTTCTCTCAGGGCCATCTCCATCAGGATCTGCACAGGCACACAGGAAAGGGTCTCCGTTTATCACACAATGAGAGACTTCATGGTACCATAAATGGATGGAACTAATGTATGCTAACTGTGACTCGCTCATCTGAACGAATCATAGCCTGGTGCTGTGGACAGGGAAAGCTTTTGATTGGTTCAAACAAGTAAATGCACAGCATCACTAGGTCACACTTCTGCTCTTTCATATCGAATGGGATTGAAAAGTAGAACCCTAGAATAAAATACCCTGAGCCCCGGGAAGTAACAACAACCTATATTAATAATATATATGTGTGTGTGTGTGTGTGTGTATATGTGTGTATACATATAAATATTCATATATATATATATTTTATATATATAAAAGTTCAAATGACAAAATGAAAAGTCAGTGAAAGCTCATGTTTGTCCAATGTGGTATAAACTTTAATACCCTCTCTTTCTGATTCTCTCTTTGGACAGCTGCATTGTCTGCATAATGGGCTATTGACGCAAGTAGTGCTATTTACTGTTCGTCTGCTTGGGTATCAAATGCTATTATCTAGCTTAGTAATGTCTAGTTAAATATTGGACTCTCTGAAGAAGGGTGATTCACTCTGTCTGATAACTGCTCTGAGACCGCTATTTGTTCTGCAACATTCTAGTTTTTAGCACATTTGCTGTGTACAATTTTTCATTGTTGTATTGTGTGTTGTAAGTAACTGAGTCATAAATACTGGAATCATCACGTGAATTAGAAGCTACTTATGCACGTGTTGTTCCCAATAAAACCTGCCTTAATTTACCTCAATGCAAATAAATATTTCCTGTGACCCAGAATAGTTCCAGTAATAACAGAGTAGTATGCAGACTCAAGATGTGTTGCGGTGCTCAATATAATGTTCAACAGTGGAAATCTGATGGAAACCTATGCTTTACTAAACATGGTACTCTGGTCTGCATCCTACAATGTCGTCCTTTAGCTTGGATTCAGGTGCAGAGGATTTAGATGTCAGCAGCAGCTGATCAGAAGGGGTTATGCTCTCTGCCTCCACTAGGTGGCAGGATTGGCTATGGCCAACAAGTTGTGCAAAATTGTGACTAAAACAACTTCAGCAGCAGCATAGTTCTGGTCTTTCCTCTGAGAACCCTTGGGTAATGTGTCCAAATGTAAAATCCAAACTTTTTGGAGTATATTTTTAATACAGGTCAAAACTGTACATATATTAAGTCATATATTATCTTTTGACACATATTGTTATTCATATCTTGTAGGAGATATGAAAACCAAATAAGACATTTATAAAATATTTATAAAATTGGGATATAATAAAATATATATAACGTTTTACCATATGACACGCTGTAAATTACTTTTATTTTTTATATGCATTATTTATAAGTGTGTGTGTGTTTTAGGAATATCTCATTTATATTATTAACTGAAAACTTCATTTCCTGGGTGATGCCAATTCTGCACAGTACTGCAGGGCTCTTGGCCAGTTGGCACTAGTACAGCAAGGCTTACGCAGAAGCTAAGCGCTCACAGAGGACGCGCCAATCAGGAGTAGTGGGAGGGGCCGCGTGCTTCACTCACATAGAGGAGGTGCTTGTTGGCCTGGGACTCCTGCAGGGCGTTGAAGATCTTGATGATGCCGTAGCGAGCGTTCTGCTGCCCCACCAGGTTCTGGAGCGCGTCTGCAGGGGGGGAACCGGACCAAACCCACACCTTTACTATCTCCATCCGGGACGTCCTGCCCTGCTGCCCATTATCATTCAAAGCAACCATCCCCATTGTTATGCACTGCTTTATTTACACTGCGGCAGCACCCTTCATTAATTCAGGAGGGCAAAGACCAGCACAAACATCCCCTGAAACAGAGGGGGGAGGGCTGCTCTTCATTTCGGACTGCTGACAGAGCTTTCTATCGTCAGCCAAAGCTTTCAGGACCATGGACAGAAGCAGCCTCACCTACGGTCACACACAGCGGAGGCTGACTGGTAACCAGGTTGACCAGTAATGTTTCACTGCCATCATAATGCCAGATATTAAAGAACAGCAGGAATCAGATCCTCTCAGCTGCCAGCAGGGGGCTCCACTCTCCCCCCTCTCCGCATGAGACCTGCACTTTAGGCAGAGTAAAACTGCAGCACCTGATCAGAGCTGTGTGACTACTAAAAGGCTGCATTAGCCAGGCTGGGGGGGCCGGGGGGCTGGGGGGAGTGTGGGGCCGAGAGGCTGGGATGGATGGAGGACCCTGTCGCGGGCCTGAAGGGCCTCTTCCTCTCTGTCTCTCGCTCACACACTCGCTCATTAATGCAGTGCATTAGCCACGCTGCCAGCTTTCATTAAACAGGAAGAGATCAGCTCAACAGCAGAGGAAAGAGACAGACAGAGACTGGGAGAGAAGGAGAGAGAAACAGACAGACAGAAACAGTGACAGGGAGAGATCAGCTCAACAGCAGAGGAAAGAGACAGACAGAGACTGGGAGAGACAAGGAGAGAAACAGACAGACAGATACAGTGACAGGGAGAGAAAGTGGGAAAGAGAGGGAGGAGCGGAGAGGCGGTACCGGGGATGTTGTCCAGAAGCTTCTGCTGGGCCCTCTCCTTGGTCTCCCGGCGCTCGGACTCAGACCGGCTCTTGTTGTGGGGCGCCAGCTTCGTGGGCCCACTTGGTCCCGAGACACGTTGATGTAGTAAACCGCTCTTGGTGAGATCCAGTCACCGTGCCCGAATCTGCCGCAAGGCACGACACTGATGCATCCGTGATCACCGCTCTCTACTATAAGCACAGACACGGACAGACACGCACGCACAGGCACAGGCACGGGCGCGGACACACGCACGCACAGGCACAGGCAAATGCACAGGCACGGGCGCGGACACACGCACGCACAGGCACAGGCAAACGCACAGGCACGGGCGCGGACACACGCACCCACAGGAACAGGCACAGGCACGCGCACAGGCACAAGCACAGGAACAGGCCCAGGCATGGGCACAGGCACAGGCCAATCTGCTGTGGCGCACAGTATGCGCTTGCTGTTATGGACACAGGCACAGCAGCCAGTCATTTACAGTGGCCAGTCAGCACCTCTCTACAGCACTGCCTCCCCACCCTCCACCTGCCCCCTGACAGAGAATTAGAGAGAAAATGTGGGATGAAATTGCAATTGATTTGGATTGAAAGTCCGAGCCATTAATGGCTGCTGTCATTGCCTGCTGTGGATGCAGTGCTGTGGAGAAGTATTTGACCCCTTCTTAATTTGCTGTTATTGCATATTTGTCACATTGAATGGTTTCAGATCAAATACAGTATCCACAGTAAAAACATCATGCCAGCAGTCAAATATGGAGGTGGTAGTGTGATGGTGTGGGGATGCCTGGCTGCTTCGGGACCTGGGCGATTTGCCATTATTGGACGAACCATTAATTTTTCTGTTCCAGAGCAGAATTTATGGTTCCTTCAATAATGTTCCTTCAGGTCGTGAAATAATTCATGAAATAAAATTTTATAATTTTTTTTATTTTGCGGTTAATAAGGTTCCCTTCATCTACTATTACATTTTGTCAAAATTATCTGAAAACAGTCAGCGTGACAAATATGCAATTATAGAGGAAATCAGGAGGGGGGCAAATTCGTTTTCATGGCACTAAGTCATCTCCACCCCAGGTGGATGTGACACATCAGCTATCGCCGTGGTTACAGCCATTACTGGCCTGACAAACATGTTTGGGAGTAAACAGGCCTTTGGGGTGGCTGGCTGTCGGCCCAGCAGGTGCTTCCATTTTTTAATGGCACCATTAACATCAGCGCCACATTTTAAAATGGAAGCCGTGATAATCGTGACGTGACCTGGAGCTTGTTCATCACGACATTGTCAATCACGTCACTAACAGGAGCTTTCAAGTCACATCATGATGTGATTTAAAGCTTGTACACGCACACACACACACACACACACACAACACACACACACACACACAAAGCACACACACAGACACAGACACAAACAGACACACACACATAGAGGGATATTGAGTCATTTCTGCAGGGTCTTCTGTGGCCAGGCATGGGTGTGACAGCACCTCCCGCCTGCTCTGACCGGAGCAGCCGGCCCCAGACAGCCTACATCACCAGGAGACAGCGGCGCTTACTTGTTTATGGTCCGCCCAAAGGTGACTTGGACCAGCGCGATCAGCGTCTTCCGCACCCACTTGAACACTGCGGCACAAACACAAAGGAGCGGAGAGGCAGCTGAGGACTGGACCTGTTCCATCCTTAACCCGCTATGCTGACCTCCACCAGCGCCAACATTTCATCGAACCCCCAAACTACCCTAGTTCAAAACCCGCCCATAGCTGACCCCTCCCACCAGCCACCAAACATTCTCCATCAAACCCCGCCCTATAGCTGACCCCTCCCACCAGCGACCAAACATTCTCCATCGAAAACCCCTCCCCATAGCTGACCCCTCCCATCCAGCCACCACACGTTCCCCATGCACAGCACGTCAAAGCACACAAATAAGCACCAAGGTGTGTGTGTGTGTGTGTGTGAGCAATACCACTTCAGCTGCTTACAAAATGAACACAGCAAGTCAACCAGAAACCAGGGTAAAAAACGGTAAGGCAGAACCCAGTACTATGGATCACACGAAAGTACACTTTGTTCCATTTTACTGGTGCTATTAGTGCAGAAAATATGAACAAATCACAAAGATTGTACACAAGCTTGGGATCCTTTCGATCTTTGTTTCACATTGCCTGATCCCATGGAAGAGAGAGAATTAATATTTCAGAAAATAAAAATATTAAAGAGAATAATATATGTATTTAATAAAAACATGCAGCACACTGTTCCAGGCTGTTAAACCCTGTGTTCTAACTTAGCCAGTCACCCTCCTCCTCCCCCCGGTCTCTGTATGAAAGCTCCACCTACGGGCACAGAGCAGCAGCTGTCAGATCACATAAGCAGCCATGTTACTTTCACAGAGAAAAGAGTCTGCAGTACCGCTCAAACTCTCCCACTGTCCCCTGCCCAAGGATGAGTAACGGACAAAAATAGCCAGTATGTGCTCGCTGTAGCCAACTATACAATTCAGCCAGACACACTCACACTCACACACAAAGATATCATTGTAAGATATATACATACACCTGAAGAAACACAGATGTATACACAGACTGAAGACAAGCTCAAGCACACAAACACACACGTCTGTACACGTACGCATTCACGCGTACACACACACACACGTATGAAGTCACACACACAGACACAGAGAGTAAGGTCCGTGTGGAGAGTACTCACTGCCCCTGAGCTCAAAGATCTCTCCAATCAGCATGAAGCAGGGCTCAGCCAGAGACTCCTTCTTCCCATCCGTCTCGTCCCCGTAGTCAGACAGGTCACTGTCATCCTCAGCCTCCTCCTGCCCCGGCGACACAAACACTCAGCCGTCACGGATTCCCCATACAGAGCACATCAAAGCACACAAATAAGCACTGATGTGTGTGTGCGTGCGTTTGTGTGTGTGTGCGTTTATACGTGCGTGTGGTTGTGTGTGAGAGTGCGAGTGTGTGTGTGTGTGTGTGTGGGTGTGTGTCTGTGAGTGCGAGTGTGTGTGTGTGCGTGCATTTGTGTGTGTGTGCGTTTATACGTGCGTGTGCTTGCATGTGAGAGTGTGAGTGTGTGTGGGTGTGTGTCTGTGAGTGCGAGTGTGTGTGTGTGCCTGTCTGTCTGTCTGTCTGCCTGCACGCATGCGCATGTGCTTGTGAATACATGTGCGTTCTTCACCTCCTGGTGGGAGAAGAAGTCTCCGGGCAGCCTCTCCAGGAAGGAGGCCAGGGAGAAGGAGGACTTCTTCTGGATGTCGATGACCTTGAGGTGCTCGGGGGCGGGGCTGAGGAAGGCGTACAGGGCCTCGCTCTGGCACAGACGCTCGTCCGTCAGCATTTTCTGAGCAGGGAGGAAACAAAGCACAACGGCCGCGCTAGCCGCCAGCTCCATACAGACAAGCCCCGCGGGCTAGCCCTTAGCAGCAGAGTGAACATCTCACACAGGTTCCCGGAGGAATGAAAAGCATGTTCTCAAACATCACCAACAGGCAGCGAGCCTGACGACCAGCTTGCTCCAGGCTTGTTGGCTGAGTCTGGCCCTGAGTGCTGTGTTCTTCTGAGCCTGTCTTACCTGCAGGAAGGTACTGAGCTGGTTCTTCGATTTTTCCAGGAATTTTTGGTCTATGGATTTGAAGGGCAGTTTGCTGACTGAGGGCAGCTGAACCTTTTTGAGGGAAGGAAAACACTGCAGGGAGAGAGATAGAGAGAGAAAGAGAAAGAGAAAATAACAGGTCACATAACTTCTCCCCTTCGTGCATTTCCTTGACTGATCAAAATGCCTACGACGGCCCGAGGCAACATTATGACTCACTGCGTCTCCGCGGCAACGCGGCATTGTTAAGGTAATGACTAGCCCCCGGGCGGCATCTGAAAGGCCAGTGCGGCAGTGCTGATTAAAGACCCGGAGACGGGCCCCGTGCGCGTGGGCGGCGGTATGCCCGTGGGGTAAAATAAGGGCCCGAGCGGGGTCTGGGGCCTGGGGCGGTACCTCCGTCAGCTTCCTGTACAGAGCCTGGAACTCGCTCAGCTTCCTGCTGACGGCCCAGCGGTTGTTCGTGGAGTCGTCTGCGTCCAGCAGGCTGACGGACACGGAGTAGCACGGCATCTGCTCCCCGTTCTCCTCCACGGCCTGAGCAGCACAGGAGGCACAGTCACACTCAGCACAGGGAGCACAGTCATATTCAGCACAGGTTACAGTCACACTCAGCACAGGGAACACAGTCACACTCAGCACAGGTTACAGTCACACTCAGCACAGGGAGCAGTCACACTCCGCACAGGGAGCCCAGTCACACTCAGCACAGGTTACAGTCACACTCAGCACAGGGAACACAGTCACACTCAGCACAGGAAGTACAGTCACATTCAGCACAGGGAACACAGTCACACTCAGCACAGGGAACACAGTCACACTCAGCACAGGGAACACAACCACACAACACAGGGAGCAGTCACACTCAGCACATGAAACAGTCACACAGCACAGGGAAAGACAGTCACACTCAACAGAGGGAACACAGTCACACACAGCACAGGGAGCACAGTCGCACTCAGATCAGACAGACTCACCTCTCCGCTGCTGACGATGGCCCTCCACATGCCCAGGTTCTCACACCACCAGTCAGTCCTGGAGATGTGCTGCTGCAGGTCACTGTGCTCCTTCTCCATGGTCCCGATCTCCTCCTTCAGCTTGGACATGATCTGCGGAGAGAGAGCCGCGCTCAGAGTCTGGAGCCTATCCCATACCGTCAGCCACACTGAGCTCAGAGTCTAGAGCCTAAAACATCCCGTCAGCCACACTGAGCTCAGAGTCTGGAGCCTAAAACATCCCGTCAGCCACACTGAGCTCAGAGTCTGGAGCCTAAAACATCCCGTCAGCCACACTGAGCTCAGAGTCTGGAGCCTAGAAACATCCTTAGCCAACTGAGCTCAGAGTTGGACTGCATTACATCAAACCGTCAGCCACACTGATGCTCAAGGTCTGGAGCCTAAAAAATCCGTCAGCAACTGAGCTCAGGTTGACCTAAAACATCCATCAGCCACACTGGCTCGATCGGACCTAAATCCGGTCAGCCACACTGAGCTCAGAGTCTGGAGCCTATCCCATCCCGTCAGCCACACTGAGCTCAGAGTCTGGAGCCTAAAACATCCCATCAGCCACACTGAGCTCAGAGTCTGGAGCCTATCCCATACCGTCAGCCACACTGAGCTCAGAGTCTGGAGCCCAAAACATCCCGTCAGCCAGACACCCTGAGGGCCTATAACTGTCCGTTTCTGCAGCCATAGAGTAAATGCAGACATCTATAGAGCACTATACTGTACATTCCTAGGCAATGTTTCAAAGACTGCAGGTTACAAAGGCAGAAGCCTTAACAAAACCAGAACTAATGATGTTGCACACGGTAACTCCTAGCACAGTAAAAAAATGACTGTGCATGTTCATAAGTGACCCTCTATGTGTGTATAATATAAACATCAGTAAAGCTGTAGCACTGCTCTGTATTTCCCGCGTACCTTTTTGTCGGGTTTGGGCGCGCTCTGAATGGACTCCAGGGCTTGGCGCTTGTACTCCAGCTTGTCGTGCAGCTGGTGCAGCTTGCTGGTGGCGTAGCTGGCCTGCACGTTGATGCAGTGGCTGCCCTCGTCCAGCACCTCCTCTCCGCTCTCGATGGCCTGGCACTGCGAGAGAGAGAGAGACGCTCCAGCTCGCAAACGCGCACACGTCCATTTGTTTTTCTACATGAAGCACTGCCATTTTACACTTCATTTCAAGATAAAGAATACAATGACAATGTAACTGTTTCAGGGGAAGTGGCTGAATTCATGCATTTAAACCTGGTGAGGCTCCATTTTGTTGGGGGAAACACATTAAGCCTTGGATATCAAGAGCATGCTTGAGTCATATTCTATTGGCGTGCACACTCGTGTGTCTAAACGAGCGACAGGCTTGCTCAGATTTTGAGAGGCGCCCCACCCCCTCTCGCCACACCCTGCCCTGCTCACCATCTCGTCCTTGTCCTCCCCGCAGGCCTTGGAGTTGCTGTGCTGCTCCTCCCTCTTGCGGAGCCTGTCGTACAGGTCGCTCACCAGGAAGGACGGGTAGTAGCGCTCCTTCATGGTCTCGTACACGTCGCCCTGGATCTTGTGGAACACGTCCGTGCCCTTGTTCCCCACCAGCGTCTGCTGGATCTCCTTGTACAGGGCCTTCTCCACCGGGATCTCCCGGCTCTCCACAAAGAACTTCTGGTAGATCTCCCCCACCAGCTGGGGGACCTCATTCTGTGGACAAAGAATTGGAAACATCAAGGAGGAACACTTCTGTCAACAAGATGCAAATGGTGTGTGCCATCTATCTTGACCACATCTAGTCCTATACCATTTCCATTTTCAATCTGACAGGTCCCAGCTTGAAATCTAATAAAGTCCACAGCCTTGGTGTTAGGCCAAGCGGGCTAATTGTACCGCTTACCGTGTGGCCGCCATTACATACGTGCCAGTAATTACCCAATGACTTAGCGGGTTCGGCAGAAACGGGCACGGTCCAATCGAGCGTGAGACCCTGAAATGAGACCGCTGAAGACCGTGAGAGCCCCAGCAGGGGCTGAGCACCAGAATGGAGGAAATGAGGACGGCGCAGGGCGGCGGGCGGGGGGTTAGGTGCTCCCGGTGTTCTGCTGCCCCTCGTATAAGCCTTTCTCATCCCCTCTGTGTAGGGCTCTGCGGGCCCTTGAGCCTGTGTAAATGTCAGGGCGGCATAATGAACCCGCCTGTGCCGGGGGCTCTGCGGCCGCTCTGCCTCGCAACGGATTAACGGCACTCCGAGCTGGGCGGCGGGGGAGGCGCGTCTGCACTCAGGGTCGCCCGCCAATCACAGCAGCGCACTGCGGGCAGGGGGAGGTGACATCTGATAGGTGGCCTGACTCAAGTGCGTAGTTGTCCAGGTACCCTCGGAAACTTCGGTTTTACTGTACAGTGGAGGAACATACTAATTTGCAGTCTGTTTTACTGTAGGGAGGGGTGCTGGAGGGGGGGGAGGAGCATACCTTATTGGCGGTCTTCAGTGTCTCCACCAGCTCCCAGAAGCTGATGAGGGCTCTCTTGTCCACCCTCTCCATGTAGGCTCGGAAGTAGCCCCGGTAGGCCGAGCTGGACATGATCTCCTCGAACTGGAGGATCTGAGGAGACCGCAGATCATTTCAAGGGTGGCGTGGCCAAAGACCGTTAACACAACATCATAACAACTCACGCAAACAATGCAGTTTCTACACCGTGTGTTAATCCCAAACGCACTGATTTCCCTTCCACACAATGAACAATGACATTGATTATTTAAATTATCCTGCACTTGCCAGAAATCAGTGCTGAGCACTGGCTGGGGAATTAGAACCCTGTAATCAGAATCAGGCTGGTAGTTCAGCCAATGTGCCCTTGATCCAGGCTCTTACTAATAAAAAGCTTCAATAATTATCCAGCTAACAGGAACGGACAGCATGCAAAATGAAAACTAACATTTGACCGTACAAAAACTAAATGTGAGATTAAACGGAAGCATGGGATGGTTTCACACATGCTCTAGACTAAAGGTGAGACAGACAGCATTCACATGCAGCTAGACCAGTGGTTTCTGAACCTCCCCTCAGGTACCCCCAAGCAGGATCCAGGTATCCTAGGGCTAGATTAATTGTATTGGGTGTGCATGATGCGGAACACACAAAATAACTGGATCCAGCAGTGGGTAGCAGAACAGAAGTTTGGGAACTAGTGACCGGGACGATGAGGCGGGGGTGAGTAGCACTGGCACGCATCGACACTGGGGGAGGAGGATGAAGAGAGGAAAAGAGCGAGGAAACAAGCGGTCCCAGAAAACGCCGCCTTCGGCAAACCGAATCGCCCGCCTGAGCCGAGTCAATACCCGAGTCTCAAAAACGTCTCTCCCAGCACTGCGCTTACTGAGCCCAGTCCGCCTCCTTTCACTTCTGCTTCCTCTCTTTTACTTTGCTTTCGTTCATCTCGTAAATAGAGGTGGAAGTCTAAAAATAGGCCCTTCGTGCAGATGACGTGCGTTGGAAGGGAAAAGAAAAGCCTCGACCCTAAAGAAACATCGGATGAATTTAATTATTCATCTCAGCTCCTCCTGTAATAAACCGGACAGCCTGAGGGATGTTCTGTCAGAGGCTCATATGTCCTTCGGTAGAGAGGAAAGGACATCGAACCTGAAGCAGGAGAAACTGATGCAGCTTTTGTGACCTCTCCTGCCAACATCCCACAGATTCTTGATTCTCAACACGATACTGTGAAATTTTCCAAAGCAACTTAATCTTAAAACAGCATCAATGTGCCTGTTAATAAGCCAAAAGTGTTAGCATTTCAGGCGGCAGCAACCGCTAGCTGCTCCTTTGGATCTGTGTGGAACCCACCCACTCTCCTATCTGTGTGACTGACACAAACTTACACTCCGGTCTCCAGCTGTCTGTGTGGGGACATTTTTCCCCCTAGCAGTTTGAAAACCCCCTGATGAGATGACAATTTTTCTCATGAGCAGAGCACCAGCCGGGGGGGGCGGCAGGGGGGGTTCCTACTAACCCCCCTGGGCCCCCCCTGCTGACGCACTTCTCTCCGTCTCACCTTCTGGCTCTGGGGGGCGTCCCCCTCGTCGGCGCCCCCCTCCTCCTGCTGCTCGTAGTCGGGCCCCCCCAGCAGCCGGATCCTCTTCTCGCTCTGCTTCTTGGCCACGGTCAGCTGGTTGATGTAGCGCTTCATGTTGCGCGCGCGCAGCAGGTCCGCCTTCATGGCCGCCGTCTCCTTCCCTTTGCCGTCTGCCGGGGGGACCAGGGGGGCAGAGGGAGGAGCCGTCAGCGCCCCTGACTGCACTCTATCTTACCGTCGTTTCTTTTCATCTTTTAGCACTTTTTTTACTTTTATTAATCCTTTAATTAACCAGGACTGGCTCATTGAGATTAAATATCTCTCTTTCAAGAGCAACCTGGCCTAGACATTTAGCAGAAAGTTAATTGCACAAAGTCACAGTCAGAGAACATATCAAACTACAGCAAAACGAGCTAAAATGGCGATCATAGATATGGTACATGGCACGCAAGGCAACAGCTTTGAAACAACAAAAAAAGTGGATTTGCTGCATGTAGAAACGTTTAAATGGCAATCTGTCATCAGGAGTTGCCTGCATCTCGTTTCTTTAACTTCACACTGATTAAAATTTGAGGCCATGCTAAGCTTCACTGAACTTTTTTCGCTTTTAAATTAAACCGAATCTTTGTGGTAATTCTGCAATCACTTCTTCAAAGGCAGGCAGATTAGACATACTGTGACAGAGAAATTAAACAGGGAACTGAAAAAAGAGGGTTCACTGATCACTGGTTAGGCAAACATTTTGTGCACAGCCTTTTATAGACAGCAGCGCAAGCAAGACCGAGTCGCAAATAACACACACAGCACCGCGGTGTCAGCCCAGGCTTAATGAAAGATTCTTATCGCCATTCATACCGCGGAGGAAATACCAGCGGCCTCCTCCACCTCAGGAGAAGGGCACGGGCATCCCTATTCATGTGACTTTTCATTTAATTAAATATGCAACTCCTCGCATTTAAAATCTCTGTCAAAGAGCAACAGTGGCATTATGAAGCAGTCGGCCCGGCGAGCAGCGTCGGGCGCATCTCCCGCCGCTGATATCGCAGCGCTGACTGTGACCTCGTTAAAACGTCTGTTTACTGAGATTTGCTGGACCGGTGAGCCGTGCAGCGCACGCGCGGGCGCTGAAAAACCCCTCGACCGAATCCTGATTCTGAGCGAGGGGAGCGATCAGAGAAACGCCTGGACCTTTTATTATTATCTGAACAGGATCCCCCAGTCTGGCTCCGTGGAAACAGCTTCACCCTGCATCATTTCCAGACAGCGACAGCGATGGGGTTGTACGTCAACAGAGCGATCTTTATCGGAGAGGAGATGTGCTCTGTTGCAGTGTCTGGGGGGTGGGTGTGGGTGTGGGGGGGGGGGGGGGATGACCTTTCTGCTTCTTCAGCTGAGGTAGGCTGCTGATGGTGGTTGCCTGGATGATCTCCACGACGATCTGGTATCTGTGGAGATGGAGGAGGAGCTTCTGTCAGTCTGTCAGACGATGAGAGGCACTTTGCAAGAGGCACTGAATTTGAGCTAAACTCACATTTCAATCTTCAGGGTTCCAGGGACAACATCAGTACCACACACCCCATACCTGGAGTCACACACACTGGAGCTACACACCCCATGAGTACCCTTATTAATACTCAATCATGGGATATATCTTAGTTATTTTCCCCCATTGCAGGAGTACCGTCTAGGCTCACATGCATTTGTATTGTAACCCAGAAGCCTTTTTTAAAATACAGAAAAGGAACAATAATCACTGCAGAAAGCCAGCGTTCACCTGCAATGCAGCACAATCTGTTAGCATTTAATCACAGCGTGCTTCCAGATGAAAAGCTGTTTTAGTGATGGGCAGTGTGACGCTAAGGAGACCCAGTTTCACACGCTGTGATTTTAATCAAGAGTTCCGGCTTACCAGCGGTGGACAAAAACAATGTGCGTCACGTTAAAAGAAGAATGAATTAAAAACTAAACTTTCATTTAAGGATATAAACACAATTTTAACCTGCTCATTGCTGTAATTTACTCGTATACGTATTTTTTGGGAACTTTCATTTCATTACTGCTGAAATGATGACACAGTTGCCTATGTTATAATGATATGCGCAGTGCTATTCACTGTCACTGTAGCAGCCTTTCAGTGCCATCCTCTCTCACACTCATACTGAATCCACACCATTAAAATGAGTAGACGTTTTCACTGTTTTCACTGTTGACTCAGCTGTCACACTGCTGACAGCGCAGCAGCCCAAAGCAGTTCATTCTCCGACAGCAGGCTACCGCTAAGAATGCTGGGTAACCCTCAGACCTCAATAAGCCGGTCTAATAACTGAAAAACAAAGAACTCAAAAAGCCTAACAATCTTCAGAGTCGCGTCCACCTCAGAACATTGTCTGATTACATGGGAGATTTACAGCAAAGTGGAAAATCGCTGATGCCTTTACCTGTGAGGTGAGAGAGGGCTGAGTTCATTTTTTAAAGGCATACTACGCAGGATTTATTTCCTTGCTTCGCTCCAGTGTTTACAATCAAAAACGTCTCCGTCGCTGTTGTCAACCCCGGTTTAAGCCAGCCTTGAGTCACTGATGCATCAGCAGAGAATGTTCAGGTTTGAATAGCCACCTTCAGTCGGCTCCCCACTTTCAGAGAACCCTGATTTGGCAGAAGTAGTTCCAGACTATTGGCTAATGAACACACCCCTGGAAGTTGGGTGGACTCGTCTCTTAGTAAAGTGCGCCTGCCTGGTCAGGCCTGTCGTGCTGAAAGGTGAGGAGCCTGGCAGGTGATGCCGGCTCCTGCTGGTTCCTCACCTGAGCTGCTTGAGGAACTCCACGTCGGAGCTGCTGCTGATGAGCTTGATGAACTCCTCGTAGGACGGGGCGTAGGTGTAGGCCTTCTTGTGGTGCTCGCTGACCTGCTCCCGGTGCTCCAGCTGGGCCAGCAGCATGCGGTTGATGTAGTCCGGGTCGCTCAGCACCTCCACCATGGGCTTCAGCACTGCAGACACACAGCATGCTGTGAGACAGGAGCTTACCAGCTCTAAACATAGAGCATCACTGATAACACCAAAAACATCACTGATAATACTACCAGCTCTAAACGCACAGTATCACTGATAACACTAACAACTCTAAACTCAGAGTATCAGTGAATTACCAATCAGTGGACCAGAAATAAATCTAAGCAGAGTGGTCTTATAACAACCCCCACATTCACTTGCTTGTAGAATTGCTTAAATTAAATCAGCAATAAAAAGAATTCAGACCTCCATTAAAATGTTATTCACCCAAACAGGGAAACAGAGGTAAATCCAGTGTAAAATGAGTAGCTGTCTCTGGCTGTCAGAGGTGTGCTGGCTCTAACTCATATGCAGCCCCCCCCCCATGATCTCTTCACAGATAATCGCTCCAATTTGGGGGGTCAGGGATGTGATTACGCCTCGGGCCGCTGGGACGATCGAGCCCCACGGCGCTAATGAATTCCCGGGGGGGGGAAGCTAGCCGGGCCAGACACCTCCGAGAAGCCGCCGGGAGAGTTACGATCCCTGGTGAGGACAGAGGCGCTCTGTTTCCACGCTCTGTTCAGGCCCTCTGCCAGAATCTCATCGTAAACATTATCGCATCACACATTATCCAAACAAATCGCTTTCACAGCAAAAGCCAAGAGCAGGAAGACAGCCTTCCAGATCCAGTTTCCACACAGAGAGTGCATTGTCTAGTTATCGCCATGTCACTCGTGTAGTGCTACTCAGATAAACCTAAAATATTGAGGAAAACTGGCCCACATAAACCAACCATATTCCTGTGGCAACCGGTTTGTTTGTGAGGTTCTTTTGCTGTGGGCAGCAGGTAGTAGGTAGTAGGTAGTAGTCTTTTGATTGACCGGTTCAAGTTGGTGATTGATAACACAAGATAGACACACTCATTTTGGCAGGGGTGGTCCGTCCCTCTTCCTGGAGAGCCTCGGGGTGATAGGGCTGCCAGGTGAAATTCCCATGCCTGGGATAAAATGTCTGCCCCCGCCCCACCTCCTGGGCCTGTGACAACATACCCTAATGGTGGCCCTAGCGATACTACTCACAGCTTGGTAGCCATTTTAAACCAATGTGAGCTAACTTAAGAATAGCTAGCACCCAAAAGGCCCAACCTAGCCTGCAGCTCTTCACAACCAGCACTGCATAATGCCCTCCCATCACTCTCAGACTCACCTGTCCCAAAACCAGGATGAAATTAAACTGTACGCCAGACGGGGGGGGGGGGGGGGGGGCCCAGAGGCGCCCCCCAGCCTCACCTTTGGTGGCGAAGACCTCGGCCAGCACCACGCGCAGGCTGTAGGAGCGGGCGTCGCGAGCGGGCATCAGACACAGCACCAGCAGGCGGGCGCAGGAGCGCAGGAAGCGCAGCTCGTCCTCCGGGCTGCGCAGGCACGGGTGCAGGGGGAAGGGCCTGTGCTGCTCCTCGTGCCTGCGAGAGAGGACACCACAGCGGGGGGAGCTTCAGTCAGGCGAGAGCCTGGTCTGAGGCCTACGGAGGCCTGTATAAGTGAAAAGGGGTGAAGCAGCAGTGGAGCTTTTTTGTGTTCTTTAGAATGTGGAACTTCTCCTTGACTGATGCATAATTCCTAGGAATAAAATGTGTTTTTAAAGATTGTGGGAAACCACAACCGCACAGCAGTCCACTTCCGTTTTTTTCAGTCCATTCCTCCTTCCTCTCCAAACACACAGGCCTCAAGTTAAATTATTTTTAAAAACTGCAGAATACAGAAAAGTGTATTCTGAACGTAAGAAACTAGGATTGTGTGAGTGAGTGTGAGTGAGTGTGTGTGTGTGTGTGTGCTTGTGTAATCTTAAGAGCAGAAGAGATGGAATAGCCTCATATTAGTTTACTTGCAGGAATGTACAATGTAATGATGTGCGGCTATGGACCAAGTGCACTTCACCTAAATTTCTCCAGTAACGGGAGAAACAAACAGGTTACAGAGGGCAGAAGAAGTGGAAACTTGATCATTAAATTGTATTATCCAGTCGAAGGTCTGAGAACACCTCCATATCCTGGCCATCTTGCATAGATGATCATTTTTACACACTGTAGCTGGATACTCCCTTAGGCCCTTCCTTCCTGGCTGCAGGGCCATCTACTGATCCATGGCTGCAGCATTATGACATATTTGGGTTTTTTAAGTACACAGTACCATACCCATCAGGTCTACAAAATGAATGAGATGCATTTAAATATCAGATTTTAAACCTCGGTTTTGTTCATAGAACTTGCAACAGTTGGGAGAGGTACAGAAATATTCACAAACCTGACAACAAAACAACCAACACCGGCTGAAAAGTAACATTACGTCAATTTAAAAATCAACAAAACAGCTCTAAATCAAATGACATGACCTGAAAACAAAACGCAAAATGAACAACACAACAGACAGAAATGACTATCAACACCATATCACCGTATTACACAACACAGCACAATGTCACAGCATTACCAACCACAAATCAGCACACCAATCAGCCACAGCCCACACAACAAAACACCTGTCTGCGCTGTCAAAAACATTTCTGCATAATGACGTCGAGGATTTCAGTCCTGTTTTACAGGAAAGTACGGCCAGTCTGTGCTCAGCACGAGAACAACAGAAACTCCGTCCCTTTCACTCAGCGCAACACAAGAAACATTAAACTGTGTTACCTCAGGCTGTAATGGGACACTAACATCCGTATCATTACGACTCAAAGTGAAACTTCGCTTTCTTCTCTTCGCAGACAAAATTACTCCACTAATCTGGCTCAAGCTGGCTCCAATACGGCAAGATCAAATGACCTCAGACAATTCTATCAGCAAATCTGTCTCCATTTCTCCATTTTCTGCCTACGTCTCCAATGGAATATGATACCCAGACGGGTTATCTGTCTGTGATAAGCTTTTCTGCTTGAAATGCTAACCACTCCATTGAGTCGTGTTTGTCTGCAGAGGCAAAAGGCTCAAGTGATATTCTGTGCAAAAATCTGATATAGCAATGCGGGCGTACATTCGTGCGTGCCCGCATGCATGTGCATATGCACGTTCACATTGCGCTGATCTTTATTTCCACCACACCAGGAACTGCAGAGATGCTCATGTTAGCAGGAAAAGACATTGCAGACAGTATGCTGGGCAGGTTTATCCAGCTTAGCAGCTGCTATCAGTTCAGAAAGCTAATCAATGGAACAGGTATCCTGGAACAATTCATCGAGCATCATTTGCAGAGTAAGCAAGGCCTTTCAGTCCGAGAAGCACGTTTGACAAGATTTATTGTGCCTATTAAAGGGGGACAGAAAAATCGATCCTACAGTATTTGGAACAGTTTAATGGGTTCCTGCTGAATGTCTATGAAGGGACGGATATTTACAAGGTTATTGCCTCAGGGTGGACGCTTACAAGTTCATTACCTTACTGTGGACACTTACAAGTTTATTACCTCAAGGGCAAGCAGGCATCCATAAAATTCAGCCTGTAAATACTCTCGGACGTTGGACTGGCAGTCATTTAGTCTGAGAGTATCTGACCTTTACTTGGGCTGATCGGCGTCTTTAATCATCATCGGGTCTGGTGCAGACGCATCGTCCCTCAGGACTGGGCTGGGAGAGCCAGGAGCCGCCCGGGCGCCTGCGGCACTGGCCGCTTTCGCCTCAGCTCCGCCCCTCCTTCCCACAAATGCCCACCTCTCTGACTGCTAAGCCCCGCCCATGCTACGCATTCCTCCGGCTCCGCCCCTCTGCCCCACTCCCTCAGGCTCCTCCCCCCTGCCCCACTCCCTCAGGCTCCTCCCCCCTGATCCCCCCCCCCCTCAGGCTCCTCCCCTCTGCCCCACCTCCTCGGGCCCCTCACCTGGTGTTGGCGGCTTTGAGGTCGCAGAAGTGGGAGTGCAGGGTCTTGACGATGTCGTTGCAGACCACGGTCACCACGTCCACGTCGGCTAGCCGGCTCCGCAGCTGCCTGGCCGTCTCCCAGAAGTCCTCAGACAGCAACTGGTACAGCTGCCCTTCGTCCCGGCTCAGCGCCACGTACCAGGAGAGGATGTAGTCCCTGTAGCTGTAGTCAAACACTGAAACAAGGGCAGGAGAAAAAGACAGATTGTGGTCCGTGTAGCTCTGCTCAAGCACTAGAACACTGGGTGTAGTCCCTGCAGCTGGAGTCAAGCAAAGGCAACGTGGAGTAGATTGTAACAGACTGTATTCCATACCAGTGACACTGTAGAGGCTATACAATACTAGTTACAACACAGTTACACTGACAGGGCTATACTGTAGCAATGATGAGAGATCTCGCTCAACTCATACAAAAATACAGTTCCCATAGCGATATGCGGCTTAGTGTTGAGGTATCTTTGCTCACATTTTTCAAAGGAAATGAACACTGATGGATGTTTCATTTCACCTTCGTCAGGTGTTGTGAAACAGATGCATCCCTCAGGAGGTACCAGACCTTCCAAATACGATAAAAGTAGGCTATGATAAAAGACATCCATTTTGCTCCCGGGGTGTCAGTGAGTCTGATGGTGTTATTTTCACACTTCAAAGCATGGATGGCTCTTCCTTGTAAATCACCTACCCTGACTCCAAGGGGAAGGGGAAGGAGTGGACAATGTAAAAATAAACCCAAAATATAGGCTACAAGCACTGAGATGGCCTAGGCAATGCCCAATACAAAATCTGTCCACAAGTACTGACACTGGATCAGCTGGCCTTGCTCTTGTCTCCCAGCGTTACAGCTGATGACAGGGAAAAGGGGTTGGGACTGCTGATCCTGGATCAGTGCAGTCTTTGCAAACAAAAACAAAAACTGAAAATACACTCACACACTTATATGAGCAAACAAATGGTTAAATCTTTACACAAAACACACTGTACATGCGTGCTAAAGGTACGAACCAGCAGTCACAGGCAGAAAGGGCTCCAGAGTAAGCATCAAAACCAGGCAGCTGTGACGAGGGGGGTTTGATCAGGTCACCATCTGTAACCCACATTGTGTTTTTCTACTTAACCAGCCCTACCCGTGGCACTATGTTGAGACGTGAGCCAGTTTCACTTCTGCGCTTTTCTCCTGTAGCCTCTACGCCCACCGGCTTCCTCCCAGATGTGCTGCAGACCAGCAGAAGCAGGCTTCTCACTGCGGGAGGCCAGGCACGCTCAGGAGGAAAACAGCTTGGAGTTTACAGCGGCGCACAAGCAGTGTAACTTCCCCACGGGCACCTTTCTATCCTGACGCATCTGCGCAGGGAAACGGCCGCTCTCCAGCCCCGAGCGCTTTATTCAGCGGGGTGGGGGGTGTAAAAACAGGCGCCCCTGGCAGCACCGTGCCACTGAACCGCAGGCCACATCGTACTGCAAACATCCCCCCCCTCCCCCACCCCCCGCCAAGCAAGGGTTACAATAGAATGCTGCTGAAAAGGGGTTGCCAGGTGACAGACGAGTGACAGTGCAGCTAAAAGCTTGCAGACAAACTGGCTGTGGGCAGCCTCCGTTTCAGTAGCCTATATTCCACCAACATAAAACAATAAATGAAGAATAAACAAACAATCGTAATCAAGGAACATTTCGATTACACCCCTCTCCCCATTTGAATCTCAATACCTGCACTTAAGGATTAGCTTGACACCATTACACACACATTGATACTCAACTCATCATGTCATTGTCAATGTGTTCCTCTCTATGAAGGACACACAACTGCACCGGATGCCATACCTGGGCTTCTTCTAGGATCGGTTTCAGGCCCTTTAACGTTTGACACGTTTTTTCTTCTTAATTGTCGGCTATTTTATACAGCCAGATACTTTCGATCATCGTCATAAAATCAGGGAAGGTCCACACTTTTAGTGAAGGTGGCCACACAAGCCACAGGCGCTAGGGCTCGTAATCACACCAAAAGAAACAGGAAGTCAGCACACGACTCAAAATTTTGCTTTTGGGAAGTTACTGAATTTCTTAAATACATTACTCACTCTGACGCAGAACTTCTGCTCGAAGCTGGTTACTTGAGCACTGAACCAAAAACACACTGTGCCTGTCACAGCTCAGGTAGGCGGCAGTGTAGTATAACGGGTAAGAAGCTAGTCTTGTAACCTAAAGGTCGCAGGTTCAATTCCCTGGTTGGACACAGCCTTTAGTTTGTACGCTTGAGCAAGGTACTTAACCAGCATTGCTTCAGTATGTATCCAGCTGTATAAATGGATGCAATGTAAAAAAAGTTGCGTAAGTCGCTCAGGATAAGAGTGTCTGCTTAATGCCTGTAACGTTACTTAGAGTGATAGTAAATGTAAATCCACGAATAGCTTCAGACGACATTGTACGGGGTTATTATGGTATGTATTACGGCATAAAACATAAAACAATCACCCGGCCACCCCTTCCTTCGGCTCGGAGGGGTGTGCAGTCACCCTCTCTCCCTGGCCCGTGCCACGGCGGGTTTCGTGCCACCCTGAAGGGGCGCGGGCTCCAGAATGGGGCCACGGTCAGGGCTCCAGAATGGGGCCACGGTCAGGGCTCCACACGGCTGATCAGCACCGGGGGAAGTGCTGTTTTCTGTGGGCTGTGCATCAGCGTCACTGTCAGCAAGCACTCAGGGCCATTTACACTCTCCTCAGACACGCCCGGCCATTCAGAACACCATTCGCACCGCGCTCTTGATGAGGTCGATAACTGCCATGGCAACTACAACCGCAATGGTGAAAAGAAAAAGAAGAATATTCTTTCATCCCCACCTTTTCATGATGCAGATGAGAGTCAATTCAATTTCATTTGAATAGCGCTTTTCACAGGCACCGTCGCAGAGGCGCTTTTCTTACTCCTCTTCGGAAAGTAAGAAAGGAGTAAAATGGAGGATAATGAAAATGCTCCGCTTGCACTTTCTCACACAAAATGAATAAAAGTTGGACAGAAAAACCTCAGGATTCAGTGAAAACGTGCCACGCACAGCCGTATGTTCCAGCCAGATGAAACACTTTTTAATGTTCGGAGCGTTTAACCCAAAAACTAGCTACACCTGGGATTTGATATTCGTGCTTCCGTACACTTTTTAACCAAGGACATCTCATTTAGAAAGATTCTCATCGTCCAAGATTCTTAAAAACACAAAAGTGCAGTCTTTGAAGAAAATACTGAAAACACACTCATTTAAAAGAGACTTACATGAGCAAACAAATAGTTAAATCTTACTCAAAACACACTGTACACTTACTGCGTGCTAAAGGTACAAACCAGCAGTGTGATTCATGATTAAGCACAGAGAAACAGACCGAAATGCAGCGGATTAGTCTAAGGTTCCCGGTGGCATTGCGCCTGTTGTTCAGCTTGGTAGGCGTGCTGCTTGCACATGACCCCTAAAGAGGTTTAAGGAAAGAAAGCTGGAGGGGACGGGACGGGGGCCAGCACACAACCACACAGCCGCCCAACCTGACTGACTCAGACCCGATTCAGGGGCACAGAGACGCCCCCCAGCCCACTGTTTTTTTTTTTTTTTTCCTTGTTTATCTTTTCTACTTTTTTCTCCCAATTTGGAAAAGCTTCAGTTGTATTTGTCAGGGTTCCACAGTGCTCCCAATCCAGAAAATGTATGTGTGCTTACTGGAAAAATAATTTAGGAGAACATCTACTAATTGGGATGCATCACTTTGAATTTAAATTATTTTAGCTAAGGAGCATGCGCTCTTTGTAGAACATGCTGGTGTAGAGCCCTGTTTGCAGGCCTCCTCATCGCTGTCCTCCATGCGTGTGTGACAGGGGAAACGGTCATGTGACCTCTGCAAAGCGTACGTCCACAGCCACCGCTTCTTTTCCCTCCACAGCGCGCCAGCTGGTGCCAGACTTCACCTGCAGGTGCGCCTGACAGACCAAAGGGCACTGGGCATGACCTCGCGCAGAGCAGTGACCAATCAGCAGCCCCTTACTGCCTGACTGGCCACAAGGACCCCTATTCCCCTATTCACCGAATGGATACCGGTGCAGTACAAGGGGTAAGGAACTGGCCTCGTAGCCTAAAGATCACAGCTGTATAACTGGGTACCATGTGAAACAACGCTGCAGCTGTGTAGGTCACCCTGGATAAGAGCATCGGCCAGATGCCCGTAATGTAATGTAATGTGATGAATGACGCTCTGTGTCCGTACATAATGACTCACCACAAATGCTTTATTAAGCAATTACCTCGTTTCATGTGTCCTCTCTGAGTTATCGGACAAAATCGGGCGTTTTATTGGAGGTTTTACTAGCCCTGCCCCGCTACAGCTGAAACTGTAAGGGAAATGTCACATTATCTGCTCACATTGTTTCTAATCTAATACAGTTTATGAGCCATTTGTTCAGTGCAGCGGAGTGGTTTGTGTTGAGCGCATGTGAATACACACGCCTCAGGACTGGAGCCATATCTGAGCCAGAAAACTGAAGATTACATTACAGTTATTTGGCAGGCACATTTTTTTACAGCTCCCTGTAGCCCAGGGGTGTTCGATCTTATCTGGGTGTTCGATCTTATGTGGGTACAGGTTTTTGTTTTAACCCAGCACTAAGACACCTGATTCAACTAATTAACTAATCATGGTCTTCAATCGAGTAGAATCAGATGTCTCAGCCCTTTTTGGAAAAGAGTGGACACTCCTGCTCTAGGCCCAGGATGAGCATTTTCCAGAAAGGCAAAAGAGGACAGGCGTTTTTTCATCAAACAGCAGTGCATTTCTTTCACTGGTGTCAGGCTCAGTATTCCACTGCAGCACAGCCTGCCATAGGGCTGGAGCCTGCAATCCCCCAGCAGACCCGCTCTGCCCCCACATCTTTACAAACGGCCCAAAACGCCCTGTGTTCATTTTGCGTTCCTTTACGTGATGAATGAACACAACCGTGAACCAGCTACGGCTTCTACAGCAACCACGTGATTTTCTCCCCTGAAAAATGCCAGATGATTAATCTTGTTTTCGTAATTTGTTTTTTCAGCGCTTGGGTCAGGGTTTGCTTGTAAGAGTCATAAAGGAAAGCGAACGGGCGGCCGGTTTAATCTTTCACACGCAGTGAGACGAGAGCAGAGTCTAATGACCGATGGCGTCAAAAAAACAGAGGCTGACAAACTGCAAAGGAGGCACCCGCACTGTGATAAAGCTAGTAATCGATGCACAGACCTGAAGACGTCTTTGATTACACTGCTTTTTAATAGACATCATGACTGACTGCACCAGTCACACAGGAACGAAATACATCAGGACAGATAGCTCATTTATTTAGACTCTTTATTAGATAAATTCAGAATGCCCAATCATATTCATAAGCCTGCGCCATTACTTTCCGTCGCTAGGCGTCGCTCTGGAGAAATAAAGCGGACGTGCAGTCGGCAAATCGCAGGCGCGGCAACGGACCAGAGGAGGCGCCGTCACACGAGGACACAAGTCCACCAGCTGGATCCAGCCCCCCATCCCCAACCCACCCACCCCCTCATTGATGCCGTTGCCAATTACACACGGCCCCATAAGGCTGCCGGTACCACACAGCAGGGGGGCACCCCACGCAATGAAACAGCGAGTTTTTAATCAGAGTGGTTTCCAGGTAGCCTCCTGCTGTGGTACAGATCTAAACGGCTGTTGCGCTGTAAAAATCCGCCTCATCTCGAGACACCTGTGCACTGCAGAAGAGACTGGCAAAGAGCTGAGAATGCTGCCATCGACCGGGATGCAGCGCATCGATCCAACCAGGCCCTCTGAGGACCCAAACAGGAAGTAGACTTGGCACTATCTTACAAAGCAGACATCAGACCTCCAATTGCATCTGCCCTGCAGTTTGTGCATCGTCATTTTGGGTCATCTCAGGCGCCAAAAGAAGCTCTGTGGCTGGGGAGGATGCACAGAAGACCGCTCTCAGTTATAGGATGTGCATTTGCAGAATGACCACCTGGGTCATTTTCCTAAAGCAAAAACATTTTCTCGAGACAATGCGACCGGTGATAAGCTCTCCAATAATAACCAACGCTGGTACTAGACGCAGTGATAACATACTGGCCTAATAAGAGCTGGAATAGCAGCATTTTCCTTAGACAAGCCCTGTTCTGAGGAGCTGGAGACACCTCCACAGTTCTTTTAAGAAGCAGGAGAGGAAGAGCGCGAGCGCTCAGTTTGCTTCTCTCAGAAACCTGATCCGCACGAATCAGTCCTGACAGACCGACACCCGCAGCACCACAGAGAGAAAGCTCCGGTCTGTGATTCGATCAATAGTGATCAATAGTCCCAGTAATGACACAGGATGGTATGCCGCCCCCTCCTCAAAGGAGAATTTAACTACATTTTTGAGGCAGCACTAGATAATCAGTCGATAGGTATGACTCTCCCGGGTCTCTTCTCCAACAGCTACAGATCATTCACCAGAAATATCAGCCCCATAGGGATTAAATGAGGACCTCAACTTTGAAGATGAAACGCTCCTCACCGCCACAACACCCCCTTCCCCCTTCAAGCGATCCTGTGATTTTCCACTGTGGTTTCAACGCCTGAAATGGCAGTCCCCACACAGTGTGGGCCTCCCGTTAAGCCTGCCCTAACACAAATACGACAGGCGAACGAGCCATGAAAGTGAGGGCAGAGTTGCCTCAGTGTGTCCGCTTACAGCTACAGTACACGCAAACTGGGCACGGGCCAGCGCACCCATGCCCTTGAGGCCCGGGCTCAAGGTCACTCACCTTCCTTCAGGGCCTTGTCCACGTTGTGCGAGATCACCACCCGCCTCATCTGCACCAGGTCCGCCGAAGGCCCCGGAAAGCGACCCTGCAGAACAGAGAACGGCGCCATTACAGCACGTCTGGCATCTGTGCGGGATCCTCAGCACAAGCCATTAAAGGTAACTGATGTGAATATATGGAAATCAAATGTCACGCAGGCAGTCAGAACTATTTTCATATTCCCGAGACAGGAAGAACTTGATGAATGATGAATCTGAGGCATGTGCAGTCACAGCTGCAGGAGAGATTCAATCTAACCACAATGTATTTTGTCCTTAGCTTTAAAAAGTCTGTCCTTCAGTATTTTTTGCTTTATTTAGACAAAGGGAAAGCAGGGAGAGTAACAGACAGAGAAAGGATTGCGCTTCAGAAAATGCACTGGTGGGAATCAACCCCCCAAACACAAAGCGGATAATACCTTGAGAGTCAGCTGCCTTACAGACTCTCCCACACACCTCACTTTATCCTGAACTTCTGAGAAACACATTTAAGGCTCCCAGGTTCAATACACCACAGTCACTGTGAACTGGGGAGTGTAGCTAGCTTTGCTTCATCAACCCATGAAGCAAAGAACACTGACTTTTGAAAAAACATTCCGAAACACTTTGCTTCGGTAAAGCCATCGCTCAAAATGCTGACCAAATCCCCCAGACTGATGGATGGCAGCAACCGCAGGGACCTCAGGACGCTCCCCTCCGTCTCGCAGACAGCGGCAGGGAGCGGGTGATGAAAACAGATGCGATTTCAACACACCGTGTGCTCTGTCCGTAACAGGGACGGGACGTGACTAGGCCAGCACTGCTAGGCACCCGCTCACCCATCCAGCACAGGGGACGCGTCAAACCCAGTTCATTTCCACATTAGTCCTTGGGCCCACGTACATCATTGCCGCCAGTTGAGAAGTGAGGATGGTGCGGAGGCGGGGGCCAGACCGTAGCGCTCACTGTGGTAATGCAATCGCTCTGATGGGTTTCTCTGATCAGAGGGGTAGGGCGGGGACCGGGAAACGGCCGTGCTCGGACTCCGCTTGCCATCAGGCTGAACCGTCTCAGCCACGTCGACCCGACCGCACTGCTCTATGCGGTGCAGTGCTTGAGAAAAGGCTTGTGGTTTCTAAACGACACAGCCTCGAGGCTACTCTGACACAGTAGCTTTGTGGCTTTCACACACGCAGAAAAAAAACTTAAGTGTAAGACAGGCTGCCAAACAACATCCTGCAAACATGCATTTGTTGTTATTTTAAGCGTGCTTGTGGGAGATTTCAGTGTCCGTTTTTGAAGACATACTGCAATGTGAGGTCGCCAAAAGGCAGTGGAATTCCTACCATGACAACTCTTATCTCCCAGCAACCAGCAGGCCTATCATTGGATGGGAAGGTCCAAACGGACTAAAACCCACTGCAGCACAAACATGGAAGCTTGTGGAGTTTTAATTATTTATTTTATTTATTTGTAAACTAGTGAATTTTAAAGCATGCAGATCATCAGGTTGCTCTGCAAAATCAGAGAATTGTTCATTGTCTCTGTCCTTTGGCAATTGTGGAATCATTCATTAAAAACCAGTGATTTTAGATTGACATATAAAAACATGCTACATGGCACGTAGTCAGGGAAACATCGACCTTGAAAAGCAAGATTTCTAAACACAACTGAACTAGAAATAGGGTCTTAAATGTATAAAAAATACAAGGTAGTTCTGAACAAAATGGAAATAAAAAGAATTTGGACAACACATATTTAGCCACACCCTACGGATGGACAGAGGGGGCTTACTTTCGCTGCACCTGTGGTTGGCACGGTATCAGCCACACCATCACTATAATTACACATGCTTGAAAATGCTGGTCAACCTTAAGAACTACGCGTAGAGAAATAGCGCACTGTCACTTTCGATCAGACATAAAAAACACAGCTTGGGCAGTTGGCTATTAAAGTTGTAATGCTTACCATCATCTTATAAAACAAATCCAATAAGTGCGTCGTATTCCTGTTCACTGTATCAAACTTGTGGATTTTAGGGGAACTCTTCTTCGCAAGTAGCACAAAACATCCAAGCAAAAAACAAATGAGGACGAAGGACACGTAAATGAAAAGGTTCAAGAAAAACGATGTCACTGTAAACCCCCCGTCACCAAACTGGAAAAGTGCCACTGTTGCAAGACCGAGGGTAGCGGCCGCCAGAAAAAACGGGGAAGAGGAGGAATAAACTGTCCCGGACGACGTGGAGTCATTGTCGGGACTGCGGCTACTGCTCCTACTAATGGTGCCACCAAAATGCATTCTGATTGAAATGACATGTCCCAAGTCCCGACAAGACGACGGACTTCACGCTTCTTACACTGGACTGACCTTCATTCAAACCGTTACTTCTAGCTGACTGAGTGTGTTACGGGGTAACTGATTCCAACAGAGCAACAACAGTTCTCTCGCTGTGCGCGTGTGCTCTAGGTGCACCATTGTACCTAACTAAAAGCATACATTATATATTTGTAGTAGAAAGAAGTTATGTGGTCATCTTAAAATGTTCGATGTCGGAGACAGCAGTTGAACAATCGATAAGCAGGTGAGGTGATTGTTGTATGTTCCTACAAACGGAAGGCTAGCCGGAGAGCGCGAGCTACCTTCGGTCAATTAACGGACAAACAAGAGAGCTAGCTATTTTCGGTCGTTTGGTTGGCTTCTTGGGTCCATAAAGGCAATAAATAATAAGCAAAAAACTTTACACAATTCAGCTAATTTTCTTAATTATCCACCAAATGACATGCTTGACACCTGTATGTTAAAGTAGACGACCCATCTCAATCCCAGAGTTTCCTGTTTCTTTTTTCAGAACAGCGTATCAGCAATCCGGGAGGGCAAGCATACACACACTGGAAAGTGTTGACCAATCACAGTGCTCGCTATAACGTAAATAGTGACGTTTACTACCAGTGGTAGCGTTTAGGGCGTCACGCTTAACACAATTCATTGATCAGTATAGTAAGTAGATTGGCTAAAGTTGCTATACGGACACTGAACGGAGTGGTGGGGGTAAATCACTTAATTTTATTTTTAGTAAAAATCTGCGTTGCGTGACGATTTTACTAAAGATTCTTAAGGTACTACGTCAGTTAGATCGAATACAGCTACATATTTCTATGAAAACTATATTGAAATGGCTAATGTGTGGGGCGTTGAGGAAAACAATTACCTCTTTATTCAACAGTCAACGCTTATCCCAAAAATATCAGTGTGCTACTCATTGAGAAATCATCGCCTAAGAAACAAGTAGGTACATCGGTTCAGTGAAGTTGATAATAATTGATGTAAAACAGTAGTGTCAGTACCCATACTGCCAACGATTAATATCCTAAATTCTGATTATAATAATCTATTTGTGCATCTGCAACAGGGTTCTTCGCGGGTTCGAAATGAAAGAAAACTGTAAAGCGTCTCCGTCTTTGTGAGTTTTCTGTAAAAAGCACATTTAATTTGAAGGAAACATCTTAGAACATTTTATTAGCTATAACGATGCCCAGATATCAAAACAAAGTGAAACATCCGGCTTAAATATTGAAATAAACTTGTGAAATGTTTCAAGGCTCTGATATGGTTGGAGTGGCGTTTTAGTCCCATCTACTGGAAGTTAAGGGAAACTCCAGTCCTGGAAGGCCGCAGCGTCCACTGGTTTTTGGAGTGTTCAAATACCGTATCAAATAGGTGTCAGGAGTGCTACGGTCTGCTTAATATTGCATGCTTTCTAGCCCTGTTAATAACAAGAAGATCCCAATTGTGCTTGACGGAGTGGCGAAATTGCCTCTAATGTCCTCGAAATCTACGAGAAAATTTAAAGGGAATTATGTAGAAGTCAAAACTCTTGCTGGCATAAGCCTAAAATGGGGAATTTTAATCAATTATTTTGACGTAAAATACAAAGTATAGAATATAAGGAGTAGCTAACTATATACTCAGATCAATATGGGATCCTTGAGATCCTGGGGAAATGGCTACTTCGGTGTGTGATGAAGAACACCAAGTAAAATTCTTTATTTATAGGGGCAGAGCCTCAAAAAAACTACATTTACAGTTATTCCTTATTAGTTAACCAGGAAGTATGACCATACTTATATTAGTCTTGAGAGTATCTGTTTTGCTGAGACTTCTTTATTAATTTACCAATGGCTCTACAAGATCGAAGTTTAAAGACTTGGGATCAAACACTTGAACCCTGTCAGTGAACAGGCAAGATCTGAAAGCAGAGATGGGCTAACAGAAATAGATGGAAACAGGTGGTTGGGGGGCATGGTAAACCAGTTTGACATTACGGAAGGCCCGGCCTCCTCCTGGTGACACTGAGAAGGACGGGCAGTCTTCTAAGGAACACCCCCCCCCCTCCCCCTCCTCCTCCTCCTCCTCCTCAAAAAAATAACCCCAAGTGTCATGTCTGCTGCAGTTTTGTGAATCAGAGCTGCTTCCCAGAAGTCGTGGCAGTGATGTTCCCACTAGTCCTGGCATTCCCCATTACAATAGCATTTCCAAATACATTTCATTTCACATGTTGAAGAGCACACATGATAAAATAGTCCACTAACCTGCTATTTTTGTTCTAACCCACTGAGCCCTAACCCCTAATATATACGTATACTTGCGTACATAAATACACATAGATACGCAAACACACACCTACTGGAGAACCATTACCTCAATGTAACTAAATGTCTTGAGAATTTTATCCTCCATTATTGTGTGATGTAGTTAAACAGAACACTCTGTACCAAGTACAGTGGCTCCCTGCTCTCTATTCTTAGTGCAGAGTAACTGAATATGGCTGAAGACCATGTTCATTTTATCCACTGCCTTCCATGAAGAGATGGCATTCAAGTCACTGCATACGCACACTTCAGCCCACAGAACCTATTGTGAGAAATTGATAAGATCTTTTTTTTCCCCCTTCAACAAAGGTCCCTCTGGTCGTGATTGAAATTGGACCAACTGGTTTTTATGTATGCGCAAGAAACTGAAATGAAAAACGTGTGAAATCAAAAAGCAGTCTCCATAAATGTAAAATCCAGGGGGGTCCTCGTGGTCTCATTTGCGTAAACTGGCAGAGCGTGATCTCTGGGCTATTTCCAGCTCCGCTGCTTTCCATGGTTTCTGCTTACGTGGGCATTTCCAATGGACAGTGAAACCGATTTGCGCGAGGCGTGAGCGTGAGCTGCTTGTGACTTTCTGAATCGTAGCCGATGATTATTTTTATACTGAGTGAATCGCTTTTTTTTTTTTTTTTTACAAACTCCACAGCATTTTCTCCCTATCCTGTTTAAGTTGGCTGCATTTGGCATAGGTGATTTTCTTGTCTTGTCTGATTTTTTTTCTTGCATTTTTCTTTTATTTTGTAGTGACACACACACCTGGTTCCCCAAAAAAAAATTTTTTTTAAGTTCACAAATTGTCCTTAGCAATGCAGCCTCAGTCTTTCCTGTGATCTGGATGGCCTCTCCTCTTTTGCAGTCAGCACTTGTATTACTCTGAGACAGCGCCTACATGTGGCTGTCCTTGGCAGCACAGAGCTAGGACACTCTTAAGATTTCTGGAAGGACCACATCCCTTTCCCAATAACCCTTTCCCCCAGGGACGAGCGACAAGGGATGAGCTGTCGGTCACCACTCATGAAACCATGCAACCAGGTATTTTGTCATTCGACCACTAAGCCTCCTCGAAATATAAATAAATGAATAAATACTTAAATAAATAATCTGGGTAGGAACTGATGTGAAATAAAACGTTTAATAAGTGAAAAACATAATTTGAATTATAAAGTCATTTAACTTTCCAATGCAAGTGTCATTAAATACAAAGTAATATGACATTGGAAAGTGAAATAAATCATGTTTTCATAACAAGCCGGACTATAATCCTGCCTGTAGTGCCAAATAAAGCTTCACTATAAAAGAAAAGGTCCAAGCAGAATTTACTTAAATTATTTCCTTATTTTTATTCTTATTAAAAGAGCACAGGTTGGTAGCACCACAAGAAAAAAGGCCTTGCTGTACAGCAGTTGCTCCAAAAAAAAAAAAAAAAAAATGTTATGTGTTGTGCGAATGTGGGATGAGTGATCTATTCCAAAGAATCACTGAATTCTTTACACTATTATTTCCTGTTTTTAATGGGCACCAACTCTCCAGAACAGACCAGACACGTGACCATGCATTTACATATCAGGCACTGATAAAGATATGTACAGATTCGAAAGGGACATAATTCCATTTTCTGCGACATTGGTCAGAAGGACATCTCCTTTTATTGTTTACATTAAGGCATTTTTTCTTCTGCAGGGCACATTACAAATTAGTGCATATGGCAAGGTTAAAAGAGCAGTGCTAGACCAATAAAATAGAGTAAGTCACAGACTTGTAGTTGATGTTGTCTTCGTTGTGTTTGCTCTCCAGGTGTAGTCGTCTTTTGGCAGACTGCAATAAATACAAAGCTAGCCCTGCATTCACTATGGACATGTTATTACTATTTCTCACACGGTTAAGACTCATGGAGGTTGAAGGATTCCTTCAGTGTAATAGTGAATGAATGTTTATGTGTATTTCTTTATTTCGTCGTACAACACCAGTACGAAAGCTCCGCCCATGCCCCTGATGACATTAGACCATGCGCCCTTGAAGAAGGCCCTGGATCCTTCATCCTTGAGTATCTTCTTCCAGCAGTCAATTGTGCCCTTGTACATGATGTCAGCTGTTTGAATCAATAAATTTATGCAATTAGTGAATATTTCCTTTTGGTGATATGCGTATAATTTATTTTTAAAATAAAAACGGAACAACGTGAATGAATAAGCAATTAGGTTGTGGCTCACCTCCTTTGCGACCAGATTGCATCATCATACGCCGTCTTACAGTGTCGAACGGGTAAGACACGAGGCCAGACACAGCAGTGACGGTTTGGGCGATCATCCAACTGACAACGATATGTACGTTCTTAGGATCTGGCATCATACCTGGAAAAATAAAAACAATGATCAAATTCTATGCCTGTTTAATTATATGAGGTTAAGCCAAAGTTTATGTGTCATTTTAAACTAATATAATGCTTGCACATTACAAATACTCGTAAATATTATTATTATGATTATGATTATTATTACCTTTAGCGGTATCATAGACACCGAAGTATGCAGCTCTGTATATAATGATTCCCTGAACAGAAACGTTGAATCCGAGGTAAAGACCCTTAAGGCCATCGGATCTGAAGATCTTGGCGATGCAGTTGCCCAGGCCGCTGAACTCTCTCTCCGCAGCGCCCTTGCCGATGTCGGCCGCAAGCCTGGTTCTGGCGAAGTCAAGTGGGTACACGAAACACAGGGAGGTGGCACCTGCAGCTCCTCCAGACGCCAGATTTCCTGCGAAGTAGCGCCAGAACTGCGTTTTCTGGTCTACCCCTCCGAGGAAAATCTTCTTGTACTTGTCTTTGAAGGCGAAGTTGAGGGCTTGGGTGGGGAAGTACCGGATGACATTGGCCAGATTTCCTCTCCAGAACGAAAGGAACCCTTGCTCCTTAGGGATTCGCACTACGCAGTCCATAATCCCTTTGTATTGTGTTTCTACCGTGATCTGTCTGCTGGCATGTTGGACCTGAAATTATGGAAAAAATCGACAGGGTTGTTAAAATAATAAAGCTGTACGTTTTACAGATGGATTACACGTGACACAGCTTTCAAACACCACATGAAGGCCGGTATGTAACATCTGGCCATTTTCATGTAGAGGTCTGCTACTGTGGGCCTATTCATGCATCAAAGTAATATAGTGATAATGCTTAATTGTTTACTTTGCAGATAACGTGCTGTCTATGAATATGACCTATTGGTAATGCATTTATTTTCCGGTTGGTGCAGGATAAACCCTGTCCCTCTTCGCTCCACACGAGCACATAGCTTATTAAGTATTAGGTTGCGCGGGAGAGGTCTGCAGCTAAATTTAGTTACACATTTATACGTGTACACTGTCGGTCTTCGGACAAGCACTGCTATGCGTCTCCTCGTGCTGCTTAAGTGCAAGAGAAAACAGCGGAATGTATAAAAAACATATTTATAGATCAATTGTCTAAGCACGTTCAAGCGCGTGTTCAATTCTATTGTCTGTGTACCTAACCGCTCATTGTAGCGAGACAACAGTACAGCGTAGCGGTAGAAAAGAGGACGTCCACAAAATCTGTAAGAAAAAATAGCACCATGGAGAGCGAATCAAAACGGCAAACGTTTCCTTATTTAGTGCTACTATCCTATAGCCTGTAGTCATATCATTATACTGGTAAAATCGAGTTAAAAGACCGTCTCACTTGTTTCAGTTGTGCTTGTTGCATAGAATTTAGATATAAGGCCTCAATTATGTACATATACGCATCGTCAATGTACGATTCATGTGTTTTGGCCTTAAACTAACACCAGGCACGTTGCTCATTATGTATTTAAATGTCACCATCACCTGGAAACAGGTAGGCATAAGTCCTACACGATCTCAACCTAACCATCTCACCTGCAGCAATAGTTTCACCCTCTCAATTGGGGCTACAGCAGTCTTGGAGATAGCAGCGGCAATGCCACCGGCCAAAAAATCCTTAAGGAAGCTGACAACTGCGTCCGACATTTTGTGTTCCTCTTCACCAAGTAGAGGTCAGACTTGTAAAGTGCTCGTCCCGTGTCCCCCCGAGTGCTCTCAAATAGCAGAACTCCCCACCAAGTGGAAGACGGCTTTCCTTACACCTTAATATATCCAATCTGTCTATCGCGAGATGCTAGCTTGATGGAAAGACAACTGGTCAAATAGATTGGCGAGTCTAAATAAATTTCCTAGGTCACAGTTCAAACTACACGCCATGTTCATTGAAAAAATCCAAAAGATACTTCGGGGACGTTTAAAGGACAAATTAAAGTTAATTTTCACAAGGTAGTGAATACATGGTATGCCAAGATTGTTAGTGGGCACCTTTTCGAACACAATATTTATTTAATTTAGAGACGTAAAGCCTGTTGTATCGCAGGATTTCTATGGCCACGTGTTAAAAGTTAGATTTATATCGTTTTAATTTTTTTGCTACAAAAAATTCTATATCCTGAAAAATATGTCGACTTTATGTCACAACGAAACAAGCCTTAAACAATATGAAGCATTGTTGACCTGCATTTACCTTATGTCACTGTAATTAACGATGAAGCGTGGAGATATCATTTCAAAACAATACGTATTTTTTCGGTATACATAGACCTACACGATATTGCTAAAGAGCGATTGGGTACAAGGATTCTTATATAATGCGCAAACTATTATTGGACTTCTCCATTGCTCAACAATGTCCTTTAAGGTTGATAACGTTCAATGTCAAATGTTGCACCTGACATTTATATATGACATTTAAAAAGGCCTAAGATGTGTTTTATCTGTCACGTTTGTCCACGTGCCCTTGCACCTTAATAAGAGTAGCTCAGTAATTTCTATGGTCAGGACAACGGTGATTTCAAAGTGCAAGGCCTGTTTAAGAGTTTCAGAAGTTACAACGCTTTAATGCTTCATTCATGCACCCGCCGGCTATAATCTGGGGCGTCCTGAGCGTGAATGTACAGGAAGCAAAGGACGACTTTCCACGTGACGTGACGCAATTTGGGAGACGTCTGGTACGGTGCAGGTCACCGCGCCAAAAACGTTGTGCACTTGAAGGGTAGGTAGACTGTGCTATTGTGCTATTATCAATGTGCAACTGTGTGGAACAGTACGGTTTGCATTATTGAATCTGATTCTGTGATGTGGTCTTGGGATCCGAAAAACTTCTGTAAACTGTTCTTTTATTTTTTTAACTTCAGGTACCTTTCCAAAGTGTGCTGTACTTTTTTCTAGGCATAATCTGTGCTAAAATGACCATGTGCTCCTGTACGCATCTGTTGTAATCATAAGCACTCCGAGGGTGTCAGGACAAACACATATAGTTTTGAAAAGAAAATGTATCCCTCCAGCGCATATGCACAAACCAATGTACTGTAGCATGCATGTTTGGGTATTGTTGCTTGGCTACAGAAGAGTAGTTTCCTAAGGCATCTCTACCTTGTTTTGCGCACATTTCTAAAACAATAGCCTGTGGAAAGACGAGTCTATAATTAAAGGTCAGATGAGCCCAAAGTAGAGCAATTTACTTTCAATACCTTAACAGTACTTTCCTTGGTCCACCAATTTCCATACAGCAATGGGGTCAGATAGTGTATCTGCTTCAGCAAAATCAGGGTCAGGGACCACTTCTGTCACTCAATTTCAAACATACCACATATTTTGGGTTGGAGTGTCGTGTGTTGTGAGAATGGAATTTGATTCAATTTAATAACCAGAAAATATAAAATAAAAATGTTTTCTTTTGCAATTAACTCTGAAAGAATATCCTTGCCAGGAATTCCCATATTTGTACGATCACCTCAAATGAATGAGTTTTCTTGAGATTGTCTGCTTCTTTTGGGGTTGAAAGCCAGTTCAGAGACCTGAGATGAACTGAATCGGTACTTTGTGTACTGGTAAGTGCTTCTCCGGTTGCGTCGGCGTAACTTGGTGTTGTAGCACAATTACATTTGCGGCTGCTTTTGTACCAAGTGGGTGCACCGGCTGCATAGCAACCCAGGCATTCAATTCTATTTACTGGCCCCATGTCGGGTGCCATGTAACACTGGCCCACTTTCAAAGACCATTTTAATGAGCACAGTTAGTGACCGGAGAACGTTATTCAGAACAAACATCTATGAAGAATGCTGACTTCAGAAAGAAACCTCCTGTTAACATTATCTGAAAATGTTTTATGCTGGTAATTTATGACGACCTACCCCTGAGACGTTTCTTAAAAGATTTTTATTTTTCCTTTACGCTGAAAATATAGCTAATAAGGACCCTGCAGTATGATGTGCCATTTTCAGTGACGTTGTTTTGGACAGTCTTCCCAAGGTCAAACTAGTGGGCGATTTGTGGATCCCTATGGTTATTTTATATGTAGTTTTTAGCTTGAATATAATGTGAAGTTTCTCCCTTGGCAGTGTTGCCTTCTTGGTTGTGATATTCACATATGTTTCTTAAACACGTGGGAAAACTGCGGTCTTTACCTCACGTTTTCCAAAAACACAACGCAGGCTGTCTGCAATAAAAGATGTCACTCGTCGGTTTTGAGGTTCAGACTGACTCCCCGTGTGCTTAGAGATGCAATAAACTGGGTTTCCGGACCTGGGCGCTTGGTGTTGCTGTAGCAACCTCTTATTGTTTCTGTAAAAACAGAAGTGAAGGGAGAGATTTCAGACACACAGAAGTTCCATTTGACTTTCTAACTAACTGCTTGCATTAATGTTATAGGTTCGAAAGCAAGTTTTTGAAAAACTATATTAATTTTACGCAGACCATAAATGCACAGCAAGAATCAACTCATTTGAGACTTCATCGTTAAATTTACAGCACGTCAGCAAGATAATAGTTGCTGTCCAGGACAGGGTACTGTTGTCAGACTGAACCATGACAGCCGCGAGGATGACAACCAGAATGCCGTCGGTTGCTTCGTTCCGACTTCCAGTCATCCAGCACCCGTTTTCAAAAATGGGAGATCCCGAGACCATATCTCTCAGAGGGCACACTACTGAAGGCGCCCGGAATCATAAAGTTTTTGCGGAGGAACGGCGAAGGCCATTGTCACACGAGGAAAGACTCGACTCCGTGCACCGAAGTCAGATACTGAAAAGTAACAGAGCGCAGCAAGGCGGAAACGAGTTGCGTCTCGACAGGGACACCTTTACGGGACCTCCTTTGCAAATTCCAGAGGGGGTGGAAGTGACCTGGGCCGCGGATCCGGATAAACCGCGCTTGCCTATCTTCGGTGAGTAGGCTCTCGATGTAAGCACTGAAATGCACTTTCTGGGAGCAATAGCAGATACCTAAGTTCAGACTAAAGTAGCCTACTGAAGCGATCACAGTTCACCAAGTCCGTGATACGCGTGATTGTCTTTGCGCTCTATCTTGTACAGTTATACGTTTTTAGTAACATGGGGTTACCAAGAACACAATACCGAATGTGATTCACTGAGTAGCTTTAATTCCAATTGACATATAAACAGCACCAGACTAACATTGCACTCTCTATGCTTCATTAATGTCCACGGTGCGTTCAGCCCTGTAGGCCTATGCATTGTTCATCTGGAGGGGTGCGCGTCGCGGGAGGCGCAGTTCGGGCGGCATTACTCGAACGCGTGTCGGTGGGAACAGTGTCCGTGGATAGCTTATTCTGGTTTTCCAAAGGTCCATTTAACACCTGCGAAATTAAATAAGTACATTTCTCAGAATGACCTGGTATTATTATGTTATTAGATGTTATTCAACATGAATGACAAGTATTGTTTTATCGAATCTCCGAATTCAATCGATACAAGGGGGGTAACCTAAAAATATACAAGAAGTTTATTTTTTGAACTTGACTTATAGTCATTTTCATATTGAGTATTATTGAGTAGTATTGAGTTATTCAGCAGTATCACTGTAAATGGACGAGCGTTTAATACCGTTTAATATTGAGTTATTGGACACTATAAATAGTTTTTAAATTAATGCACTCGTGTCTTAACTACTGCTTGTATTTTTGCATAGACTGCGTTGTTGCTGTTCTTGTTTGTGTTAGTGTTAATCAGATTAACCTACAGGGTCCAAGTTAAACTATGCGGTTGTTCCCTGCACTTGGAACTGTAGTTCTCTCTAGGGTTTACACACCTGTTCCTGGTTGTGGTTATACATTTTGTTGTACGTCGCTCTGGATAAGAGCGTCTGCCAAATGCCTGTAATGTAATATAATGTAATGTATATTTAAAAGAATGATATTTTTCCAGCTTCAACTGCTTTTTGCGCGTTTTTTTTTTTTGCTTATCATACGAACTGCCACTATGTGGCACCCTTTCTCAGGATTTGTCTGTCTTTTCTGGAGACGTTAAAGGCATCAGGAATTTTTATAAACTCAACGTCATTTGCATTGGTTCTGGAAAGCGTAGAACAAGGGAGCGAATCTCCACCTCCTTGATGTCTCCTAACCTGCATAGATCTCTATCTTTACAAATATTAGAGAATGTGTACACTCCTGCCAAACCATGATGGGTGATGGAAAGCATTTGGCTCTATAAATAAAAAGAATAATAGAGGATTGGACAGTATTTGTAGCTGCCGAGCTAAGAGAATTCAAACGTGATCTTGACCAATTACGCAAACTAATCGGATATGTCTGGTACCCTTGGAACAACATTAGATATGTCTGAAAGATATAGGTAAAATGTAGTTTGCGCACATATGACATATGATGAATAGTCCCATTTAATTACAATTTAAGGGCTGTCAGAATCTTTTTCCAGTTTGTATTCTCTCTGGGAAGTGTCCTTGTCTGTTGTGTGACAACCTGTTTGTATGTGGGGCTATGAAAAATCATTAATAATTGTGATTGATCATAACAATAAAATAATAATAATAATTATTATTATTATTGTTGTTGTTGTTATTATTATAATAATTATTATTATTATTACCATGCATTATTATTGTTGTTGTTGTTATGACCATGCTGATGGCTATGCTGGTGATTATGCTTATTATTGATTCCACCGGATCGTTTCTGCGTGTGGCAGGTCAGCGGGCGTGTGCAGTGAGCCGAGCGGGAAGCAGCGCCGGCCATAGCGTCGTGTCCAGCAGCAGGGCCAGCAGCGTCTCATACCCCGCTGCCCAGCTGAGGATCCAGGTGGATCAGGTGAGACACCTCTTTCGCGCGGGCATGGGGAACTCACACCGTTACGGGCGCTGTCTTTCACGGGCTTGCGGGAGGGGGTCTTTGTCCTGTGATTAACAATCGAATAATCGCATTTTCTTTTCGAGTCATAAAGAGGCTGGCCTTATCGAACCCTGCTAGTCACTCGGCTTAAATCTGCGCCGGAGGGCATGCAGGCTCAGTGCCCGCGTTGCGAGTGCGTCGATTCATAATTCGCAACGGTAACTGTTTCTCTTCATATTAAATAATCCTGAGAGCTTCCAGGCGGAGGAAAAGGACGATTCAGGGGGTCGTAGCCACGGATTTTGTCCCCCACTTCAAAGGGGCGAGCGGCAGGCGCAGTATTTGATAGAGTAACAGAAACTAAAACCCGTCCTGGCCAGGGGCGTGGTGTTTGTTTGGGTCCACTGGAGGTCCCAGCACCGGCCAGCCGCGGGACAGTGTGAGAACCGAGGGATTAGCCCTTTGAGAGAGCGGAGGAGTGCGGAGGGGTGCGGAGGTTCCAACAAACTGGAGGGTGTTATCATATTTCATCACGACCAGGATTTACAGTACATGAGCACATTTACCACTGCATACCATAGACTCTAGGTATTTACTGTCAGAAATATATATGTGTGCGTGCGTGTGTGTGTGTGCGTGCGGTCTTTTCTTCCCTGATTACCCCTGTAATTTCCTTCTGAAACGGCAGCTGGAGCATGAGCTTCGGCAGCGGGTTCGAGCTGGCGGGCACTCCACCCTGAAGAACCTGTTCAAGGGCAGTGACCCGGGGGGACAGGGACAGGTCAACAGGTAGGGCCTCTGGACAGATGACATCAAATCCCCATGCAGACACACATACAGACATACAGTAAAGTGCATCCACACACACATACACTAAGAAATATGTGAATATGCACAGTCACATGCACACACACACACTAAAGGCAAGAGCATGCACACAAAAAGATATATTTTTAAGTGCAGGCATATACGTACAGACATAAAGACACACACATACACACACACAAACACACACACACATAAACACATATAATATAAAACAGCGCAAATTGCAGCTAATGTTAATGTGCACCTCTCCACCTCTTTAGAGATGCACTGCTGATGATTCTCGCCAAAGTTCTGGGAAGATCCGTTACGGTCAAACAACTGAGACAGCTCCTCCTGCGGTACGTTCCAGTCACCACACTCACTTTCTGCACGAAGCAGTTCACTCAGTAAATGTCCATAAAAGTCAGGCTGGTTGATGGTTGATGATGATGATGATGTTGATGACTACAATGATGATGAAACATAAAAGTTAAGTAGTCATACTTAATCAAATCTGATTGTACTCCCCTGAAAAACCCCTTCCAGTCTAGTCTTACAGTTTGCTATGTGAATTGTTGACTGCTTCCCTCATATTCCAGGGGTTCATCTAGATCCCCACACAAGGGCTGATGGACTCATTTTCCCTGTTTTTCCCTCGTTGGCCCAGACGTGTTTGTAAATGACGCTATACAGAAGTAAATGCTGTTTGCTGTTTGCATTGAAAGTGCATAAAAGAGAGGAAGCAGAGAGATGTGTGGCCAGCAGCACTGTCAGCAGCACCGCCCTCTTCCCTGCAGGCTGCATCTGTCTGAGAAGGACGTGCTCGGGTTCGAGGAGCTGTACGCACCCCTGATGGAGCCCGTCCAGGCGGGGGCCGCGACCTCGGGTGGCCCGGGCCAGCACCCCGCTGCTCCGCCCCAGCTTACCGCCTCCCAGGCCCACGCCCTCCTCCGGGGCCCCGCCCAGCACAGGTAGCCCTGGGTCAAGTAACACAGTCCCCCCCCCCCCCCAAATAAATCCATTTACCAAACCAAAACCTCTGGTTCAAAGCCAGGAAAACCAACAATGACCAAAGGCTCTTTCTTCCTTTTGATTTTTTTTTTGTATTATTATTCAAACTGAAATTTGAAAAGGGGGCTATTAAACACCGGGCGCATTGACTCTCCGCGACCAGCAGGGGAGCCGACGCGCGAGAGGCTCAGGGGAGATTATTTTAGTGTTTACCCCTCACTCCCTCTTCCTTTGTTGTGGCATTTTTTAAATATTGAGCGAGGGGGCAAAGGCGGGTAAATCCAGGGAGGGTGTGTTGTGGGGAGGGGGGTGATCGGGGCCACGGTGGGCCGCAGCGGCTGGGCCGGGGTGGCGGAGGAGAGCCTGACCCCAGCGCTGGCTGCTCGGGCTCAGCGGCCGGCTCTGGGAAATCTCCCGTGACCAATCGCAGGGACCTGGAGACGTGCGGTCGGAGGGCCGGGGAGGGCCGGTGGAGGGCCCAGTGACTCTGAATCCTCCTTTAATCTCATTATCCCTCCGCCTGTGTTTCTGAGGTGCAGGCTTTTGGGGACGGGGTGGGGGGGTGGGGGGCTTTGTTCCTACTCTCTTTGGCCAGCGGGCCTCCCCATCTCGTCCCTGGGAGGAGTTGTTTTCGTTTGAAATTGGCCGTTGATCGTTCCCACTGACGTCCAGCAGTAAGAACAGCTTGGCCTATGAAGACGCTTTATATGTCTGTTTATATATGACAATATAAAATCCCAAAATATATGGTGTATTGACTTTTTTAAATGTATGGACTATTGCCATGTGTTGTCATGTATAGGCTTCAAAATATTTTCTCCATTAATTTAAATCTACCAAATATTAAAAGGCCAGTAAGGAAGGATTTGTATTAATACCATACAGATATAACCCTTACAGTCCTAACATAAAGCACTTAATTTTTGTTGGGAACAGAACATGCCAAATTGAGTAATGCTTGGGCTATTTTAGAAATTATGGGCAGAAGATACAGCAAAGAAGTCATGTTCACTGGCTGCTCAGGTTAGAAGTCTGCCCTTCTGCTTTGTTTTGTCCCAGTTTCCTGGAGGCCATGAAGTCACTTCCTGTGAAGGACTCGGAGGGTCCCCGGTGGATCGTGGCCCCGGAGCTGCGGAACATCCTGGAACAGCTGCACCTGAACACGGACGATCACGAGTTTGAAAAGCTGTGGAAGAGGTGCACCCCAAAACCCTTAAAAACGTCTTGTTTGACACCACTAGCGCCATTCGGAACCGGCTGCACCCGCAGGTGTAGCCCAGGGAGGGAGGGTGGGTCAATCAGCTGGGTTAAATGAGGGCGGGTCATTTAACCAACCTAACCTGGGCCCACCAAGAGGTGTGATATGTGCTTTTGGGGTTTGCCCTGGGCATTTTACACAGGAATTAATCATTCAACCATCAATTTTTATGTTTAGTAGAATGAATTTTTTCAACAGGTATGACGTGGACGCCCTCGGAGCTGTCAAAGTGGACGTGCTGTTGGATAAAATCAGGAAGAAGGACAGGAAGAGGCCGAACTCGGATGGGAACCCCAATCAGAAGGAGCCGGCCCCTGTCGCTGCTGAGGCGGGGGGGGCCTCACAGAGTGAGAACGTCAAAGTCCTGTCCTCAGGACTAACCTGTTTATGGACTTATTATTAGTTTTTGTCATATTTTGTCATATTTTTATTGCATGTAACTTTTAACTCTCAACAGTTAAATATTTAACTCCTGACAGTTACATGGGTATGACACATTTCATTAACAGACATCATTGCTATGCATTAACAAGACGTGTTGAAAGTGTGTAGCTATTGTAAGCCTATGGAATTGCTTGCCTGTTGGTGTGCGTTTGTCCAGTTGTCATGTATTTATACGTACAATAATACACGGAAGATGTATGGCCCATTTGCTCCATTTTAAAAATGAATTGTTGGAGATCCTTGCAGCTCTTTCTTCAAGTGAAATTCAATGCAGTTACAACAGGACTACCATAGAGGGCACTGTAGTATTATATCAGTCCAAGCTGCTGCTGTTTCAGCATATCCTCCATCTCTCATTCCAGACAGAAATTCATAAATATCTTATAACTGTCTTTCCCAAAATAGTAAGTCCTGGAAATGACTAAATCCATCTTTGCCCTGACTTCGCCTTTACACACACACACACACACATGCATGCACACCCACACATGCACACACACACACACACGCACACATGCATGCACACCCACACACGCACACACGCACGCACGCACGCACACACACACGCACACACACACACACGCACACATGCATGCACACCCACACACGTACGCACGCACACACACGCGCGCACACACACACACACACACGCACACATGCATGCACACCCACACACGTACGCACGCACACACACGCGCGCGCACACACACACACGCACACACACAGCTTGACGTGACTCCTGCTCCCTCTCCCTCAGCCCCAGCCAGGAATCTCAGTAAAGGTGAGGAGGAGCGCAAAGCCTCCATCACCATGGAGAAGTGGCTGAAGGACAAGTTCAGGGAGGGCTTCCGCAAGATGAAGGCCGAGTTCGAAAAAGTGGATCCTGACAAATCTGGCATGGTAAAGAAGCAGCGAGGAAACATTGAACTCCATGGAACAGTCACAATGTGTGTGTGTGCGTGTGCGTGTGCATGTGCGTGTGTGTATGCGTGCATTTGTGCATGTGTGTCATACTGTGGCAGCTTCTTCAGCTTGTGAAAAGTGTGAAAAGATCTACAGATCAGCTGGCTTCATGCATTTTGAAAGATCCAGTGCACTAATCATGTGGCCCATCAAAACCAACTGACTCAAGTTATAATATGGGGAGTGTCTTGTTCGGTTTAAATTCCGTTATGTTTGACTTTAGTAATGAGCTGACCAAAGAGTCTCAGTTAGCTCCTCCAGCCTTTTCATGACACAGCTCAGAGGGCTTCAGCAGTTTAAAAAAAGAAAGATATGCTGCAAATAGTGTAGTGCTCCGAAGATAAATGTTTTGCTGCCTCAGTCCACTTAATGTACATCTGATGCGTGCTGCGTGGATGTGAGGTTCTCCTTGATAAAGAGAGAGGGCGGGTGTGTGTTACCTGGTGCCAGCGAGCCTGTTGTTCTGCGTGGGGCAGGTGCAGCCGGACGCCTTCCTGCAGGTGCTGCAGAAGTTTGGGCTCTCCTTACAGAGGGGGCACGTGGGCCTGTTCCTGGCCCGGTGCGGGCTCAAGCCCAGGAAGACGGGGATCAAGTACACCGAGTTCCTCAGGAGGTTCCAGGACCGCAGCGCCGACGGGATCACACACAAGATCCTGGCCAATCCACAGCACAGGTAGGGGTCGGAGGTCAGAGGTCAGAGCCTTTGCGGAATAGTGAGGAAAATTCTTTCAATAACTTACTTCAGGTTTTTGTATTTGTTGAAAATGAAAATAATTACATATTTTGAAAATGAATTTATGAACAAACTGCTCCTTAGCATGAGTTACATTTACAGACAATATTACAGCATTTGTACACGTCCATCAGTATGTGTGAAGTACCCAGAGAGAGGGGAGAGGGGCTGCAGAGATTCTATCCTCCTTGGACCCACATATCAAAGTTAGTTCCAGTTAGATTATCAAATATTATATCCAATATCCTGGTCCATAACCCTTAAAACAATGGTTTCCTAATCAAGGCACTGTCCCCAAAGTCCCCCATATATCTCCACTGAGACAAACAGGCAGTCGCCATCATACGGCAAACCCTAGCACCCCGTTACCATGGCAACGCCCTGCAGCCGGCCAGCGATTGGTGCTCTGCTGAGCATAGGAAACTGAAAGGGAACAGGAAGCTGATGGAGGTAAACAGACTGGGGGCATCAGACAGCTGTGTGTACGTAACATTTTGGAAGACACAAAGGGGGCTCCCCAGATCTGTTTGCAGAAAATGGGCACTGGTTCTGTTGCGCTTGGTTCAGACGCAAGTTCAGGCTTACCCACAGTTCCCGTGTCAGCCAATGGACAGGCCTGGATAGGAAGACTAGGCTTTCAAAGAGATTCAGCCTCCACAGGAGACCCAGTCTTATTCTTGTGTCTGTTCTGTAGCAAAGGCAGATTCTGTGGGGTGAAAGTACGGTACTGTGGATGGGCCATGGAGTCAGTGGGATTTGACTGCAAGAAAAATCAGACCCTGGCCATGTTGATATTGACTGCGGGAGCTAGCTGCATGTTCATGAGGGTTCTTATATATATACTATATTATATAATATATATATTATATATATTTATTATTATATATACACATATATAATAATTATATTATGTATGTGTGTGTGTATGCACACTCGAAAATGATGTGCTAATATCCAACACATTTTCTGTGTTACTACTTTTGTGTTACTTTTAACACCTTATGTGTCAAAGTTACCACTTATGTGTGTTACAAATACACAATTTATGTGTTCCAAAGGGATATGTTTTAGCACAGTGTTGTAAGTGATACAAAATCTGTTGTCCTTAACTAGTCATGGTTTTTGGCATTGTCCTAAAATCATAAACGGGCATACCAAAACGAGGGATTAAGAACACTATGAGTTGTAAACATACAGCTGTAGGGACTGATTATGAGTGAAATACAAAGCTCAATGTCTTTTGAATCCCGACCCCAGATTCAATCAGGATGAGAACATTAGCCACGCCTCCACGGTGACGGCAGTGGAAGCCAAGCTGGCCAAGATGTTCCAGTCGGAGTACCTCGCTCTCTTCGACACGTTCCGGTGAGCCTCTCTTCACGCACGCCACTTCCGGAGGATTCGGCAAACCGTGACGGTTACCTTTACCCAGGGCAGAACAAACTCTGACTCCTCCCGTTGCATTAGAATAACTCAGTATCAAGAAAAACCCACAAACACTGACACCCCTTTATACATTAGCAGAACCTGCTAATAGGAGAAGCCAACAAACATTGACACCTCTCATTAGAGAGGAGAACCCTTCAATCTCTTGACACCAGTCATTTTATTGGGGTAACCCCTGTCTGTAGAAACCTACAAACTGTGCCCCTGTTCAGTTCAGCGGGGTAACCCCAATCCAATTCCGGCCCCTGGTTAAATAGTTTGGTGATGTGCGGACCGTGTAGCTGTTTGCTCAAAGGCACGACCCTCCGGTGGAGCTTTGTCAGGATCCCCGGCCCCACAACGTTTAGATTTAAGATTAGGCCTCATCTAATCACTGCCAATGAGATCGCCAGCATCGCGGGGTTGCTATGGAAATCCCCTGCAGTTATCCCTCATTCGCTTAGAAAAACAGGAGAGGCAGTATTCTTAAAGGGACTGGAAGTTGTGAGTGGCAGGCAGTTTGGCTGCATGAGCAGTTACACTAATCTATAACAACAGTGCCCCCAGTGGTGTCTGAGAGTAAAAGCACCAGGGCTCTCTTACACAGCACAGTTACTGAGTTAGATGGATAAATGCAGAACCCTCCTAATTCAGTAACATGAACTTGAGTCTAAAGAGCTGTTTTGGGTTTTACGCAGTGCAGTTATCCAGCTAACTCAGCAATCCTGCTTCGTGAAATTCCCACCAGGAGTCTGAAAGGAGTTGTGAAATCAGTCTTCATAAAGAAACAACCAGCTGGTGGTTTAAATTACTTATGTGTCCATTTGAAAACGTACTAAAGTATGTGTTGTTTATATTTTATTAAATGGTTCTCCTTGTTTGGTTGTCTCTTTTCTTCCAAAAGAAACATTGACAAATTGGATAAGAAGACTATAAGCCAGGAGGAGTTTCGGGCTGCAGTAGAAAGCAGGTATTTATCTCTACTGTCTTCCTGTGGTCTTCTTTTTATTTTTCTGTGTTCATTTTTACTGTTATTTATTTTTTGTTATTTTTCCTAACAAGGATACTGAAATCATCCTTATTTCCCTCTGGTACTCTATAAAAACTAAAATATATTTTATTTTTAAAATCCCCTAATGCATTCACACAAAGGGCTTGGAACACACACACACACACAACTGTGAATGTTAAGTTTTTATACCTTATCTCTACTGCTATATTTCTGCGTCCTCTCCAAGAGTTACTTTTCTGCAGGTCATTTTCTTTTTGTTTAAAATGAAGACTCATACTTATTTTTCCTTCATTTCTTATAACAAATATACACCTGTGTATAACACATTTTGGCAAGCAAATGATATTGCTACAAAAACAAGACAGTATGGATATTTTACTAAGATTGCAAAGGAAAAAGATATTGTGGAATAATTTACCAAGAAAAACCATTCGAGCGCAAGCAAAATGCAGAATCCTAGAGTAATTCTTTGCCATGTGGAAACTTTTACACCAACTTTAGCCATCTGATTTTCACAAGCCATATGCGTACAAGTGACTCCAGTCAATACAAAAACACCATTCACCTCATACTGAGGAATCACCCTCCCCTGCTTTTTATACCATAGTATCGGAGAGGAACATGAATGTTTCATAGCGATCCTCTTTGTGTAATGTCTAAGGGACATGAAAAGGGATTTGGGTCCTGGGGGCTGAAAGGTGGGTGATTTTGGGGGTGAGTGTCCATCTGATTTTTATACCTTGTTGATAAGTTCATTTGTTGCTTCTGTGAGGCCGTGGGACTGTGTGTGTGTGTCCGTGCGTGTGTGCGTGTGTGTATGTGTTTGTGTGTGAATGTGTGCATGTGTGTGTGTGTGTGTGTGTGTGCATGTGTGTGTGTGTGTGTGCTTGTGCATATTTGTGCATGTCTGTGTGTGTTTGTGTCCATGTGTGTGTGTGTGTGTGCGCTTGTGTGCGTGTGTGTGTGTGTGGTGTGTGTGGATTTAATCCCCTGATTGAGAGGTAAGGTGCTGAGCCCCTTTTGGATGTGAGGGTCAGTGAGGGCCTGGTTGACCCTTGACCCTGCTGTGTGGGGCAGTGGCTGTCCGATGCGGCCGCTCCTGACAGAGGGTTAATGAGCAGCGTATGCTGGTGACACGGCGGGCCGGCCTGCAGTGACCGGGCCGGATGGATAACGTCCAGCTCTGACCCTCCCTGCCAGGTTCAGGCTGGAGATCTCCGACCCCGAGTTTGCACAGCTGCTGGACAGCCTGCCCCTGGACCCGGACGGAAATGTCCAGTACGCCCTCTTCATGGCACCCTTCGACACCCGGTAATCCCCCTCCCCACTGAGCTTTTCCCTCTCTCCCTCTCTCTCTCTCTCTCTCTCTCTCCTTCTATTTAAACCTGCATTTATTTTTACCTCACAATAAATTTGAAAACTGCATTTGAAATCAGCTGATCCACTTGGTTACACAAACCACATTATAAAAAGGTGGTGAAAAAATTGTAATTATCACACATTAGACACATTCATTATATTAATAATGTACTAATTAATTAATGAAAACAGGTCTTGGATAATGTTTTATCTATTCTGTCTTTTTTCTGTTCTTTTATTTCTTTTTCTTTCTTTCTAAATGAAAAATGGCCTTGAAGTAGCAAACTTGTTCACCATGAACAGCTTTGACTTCTCCTGGCTTATCAACCCCCCCTTACCTGCTGAGGAAAGCTAACCACAAGGACAGGTTGTCCTCTATAGCCTAGACATGGCAGGTTTGAACCTGGGCTAAGCCATTAGCCAATGAATGCCAGTAGTACACAAACAGCCTTGTCTCTCCAGGGTAGGATGGGTTTAAGTCAGCTAGGGACCCTTGAAGGACCATGGACCAGGTTCTCCAAACCACATGCCAGAGACCTCATCTGTGTGTGGTACAGTCCCCCCCCCACCCCCCCTTCTTAACCAACCCTATTTTTCCTGTGGTACTGTTAGGCCTGTCAGGTGTAAAAGGCTCATTGACTTGTGAGCACGCACATGGTGAGAGCATGGGGGGTAAACTCGAGCTTCACCTGCAGCAGACCCCGAAATGCAGGTGCAGGGGCGCTAGGTGAGCTGAGAGCCGTAGATGGCACGTTTGAGTGCCTCCTGAGAAGATTCCGGATTGGGGAGAAGAAGGGCGGGTAATGGTTTTAGAAAACAAAACATGGAAGTTATAATCACCTCAGACTGAGTTCTCAGTGACTCCACATTCTGCTTTTGATACATTTTACATTTTTAATGTATTTTTTTGACGCCAGATAAAGGAACAGGAGCTTGAAGCTTTGGGCCATAAAATGAGGGAAAGTGGCTTAGCAATGGACCTAAAAACCTTGTCTGCTTTTGTGGTAATAAGCTGTCAAAGTCATTTCCAGTTTCATTGTGAATTTCTTTAGCACTTTCTGCTAACACAATGACTTTATTCTGGACTAAATTGACTATATATTTTCAATGATATAATTTAAAAGAAATTAATTCAAACGTCACTTGGCCTTTTTTTCCGTTGTTTTTGTCAGTGTTTGAGCGTACAGGGAGGGGTTAAGTAGTGACAGGATCACAGAGACGCTGGGGTGACAGAGGGGTGCGCACAGAGACCCTGAAAGTCCCCCCAATGTCAGCTGAATGGGACTCAATCCCGGAGCAGAGTAAACGTTTCTTAAAGAGCTCAGGCCAATGAATTTTAAAACAGTTTCAGCAGCAAACCTCCGGGCCTGTGGTCCTCGAGTGTGTGCGCTGTATGTCTGTGTATGTGTGTGTGTGTGTGTGTGTGTTGTATGTCTGTTGTTTGTATGTGTGTGTGTGTGTGTGTGTTTTGCATGTCTATGTGTTTGTTTGTGTGTGTGCATGTGCATATGTATGTGTGTGTGTGTGTTGCATGTCAGTGTGTGTGCATGTGTGTGTGTGTTGCATGTCAGTGTGTTTGCATATGTGTGTGTGTATGTGTGGGGTATGGGGGATATCGGTCACTGTGTTTGTAGGGAATAAAGACCTAGATAACCAGCCAGGCTTAGTTGACAGGTGACAAGGGTTACAATGAATGGGGATTTTGTAATACCAACAGCGAGCCTGGCCACCAAGGGACACACTGAATGGAAATAAAGAGAACTTTTATACTCCCAGAAAAAAAAAGCTAACCACAGAAATGACACAGAGGACTTAGCATTTTGCTAATCAAACTGTTCTGCTGTCTAGTTTCTTTATACAAAAAAAAAAAAGAAAAGAAAAGTGAAACGCTAAATCTCTCCAGTCAGATTTATCCAACTGTCAGTGGATGTGTGGCATTTCGGGTCCTTTCTGTGCTTCCAGACGTTGACGTATTATTAGTGAAAGCGGCCTTAAGCTGGCCCGTAAGACCCTTCTCAGACAAGTAAAACGTATTCAGTTTGAATCGCTCGCCTGCTAAAATAACTGTTCCGTGGGAGGAGATGGCGATTCGTTTTGAATGCAGTTCGGACACCGGTAAATATGTATTCGTTCATGTTGTCAAATCTGATATTTGAAAATAAGTTTATTGGCCATCCTCGACCACCACTTATGATAAAAAATGTCTACATAAAATTGAAGCATCCATAAATATGGAGGGAAAACCTGTTGAATCCAAGCGACTGCTGTGATCTGTGTTTGTAAATGCGGAAGCAGAAATTGATTTTTAAAATGGATTCACAGCAGCTGCAAGCATAATGGAGCATTCTCCGAGAGTAAAGATGCATTTTTATTTGATATTTCACGTACTGTGAATGTTTTCAGCAGACACACGTCTGAGAAAATAAAGAACTACAGGCGCACATCGTGCTGTTAGGTTTTAGACTGTGGCGGTGACTGTTTAAAGTGGACTCAGTACTAATGTGAGTTAAATGAGTTAAGGGAAGGGGAGAATGGGGAAGAGCGGGCAGTAATTAGGGCAAAAAGGCTGCTTTTTGGGAAAGTTGAAAGCCCCTGCTGTGACACGCTCATTTAGGACAGGGGAACAGGCGCTCTGTTTTTAGTTCCTGGGTTTCGCCTACAATGGCCGCTCCCCCTCTCCACACGCATCCCAAAAAAAAGACCCCTTTCCACCCTATGTGGGGTGCTGTGCTCAGTCCCCCCCCCCCACCCCAATTAGATCATCTTCCGCCACAGCAGTGTTTGTGTGGTCCCGCTGAGGACTCTGGGTGGGGGGGATTTCAGAGAGCGATGGACGTGGGCGATGGGATCCGTCTCAATTCTGTGTGGGAATCACAGGACAGAAAATCCCCCCCGGCTCAACGGGCGAGCAGCTCTCTCTTTCTTCCTCCATTTTTCATTTTTATTCATGGGGTGATAGGGGTGGGACTGGAGGGTGGTGGTGGTGGGGGGGGGGGGGGTTTCGTAGACGGAAGGTGACGTTAGGGAGTTACTGGTGGAAGGGGGTGCCTTGGTCAGGCCTGGGGCGACAATAGCAACAGTGTTGTTGCAGGGATGGGTTTGGGGACTTTGGATATTCTTCCTGTGTCAGTATAATCACTACTGGGAGGTTGCTCCATTAAGGATTACCATATCATTAATAGTATCCATGACTTTTGTTCAAAGGCTACTTGTGTAATGTTGCCTTGTGGATGAGGGCTAATCCGCTGAGCCGCAGCTGTAGGGAGAGAGGGAGAGAGAGAGAGAGAGAGAGGGAACGACAGAGAGAGAGAGAGAGAGGGGCAGGGAGGGAGCGGGTTAGGATCCCACCAGTCAAACACACACACGGTGACTTCCACACGGCCCCAGGGGAGTCAGCGACTGAAAAACAGACACAAACAACGGTCAACTCAAAGCCCCTCTGAGAAAAAGAAACACCCATTCTGCACTTCCACGTCCTCCCACCCCCCCGATGGCCTGGGGACCTGTGGGACGGGGACTTGTCCTGGTCCCCATCCCTCCGATCCAGGCCTGAGATACCCCCGCCCCCCCCCGCCCCCTACCTCATTCAGCAGAGCCTTCTCTGCACAACCCCCCCCCCCCCCCCCAGATTGTGAGCAAGATTAGACGGGAACAATACAGTTTTAAATGTAAAAATGTGCATCTAGTTATTTCTCTTCCTTCTTTCCTTCTTTCTCACCACCCTTCCTCTCTTCCGTCCCGCATCGGAGGATGAAAAGGAATTAGAGGGGCCATTCACGAGCTATCTCTCTGGGTGTCTTGTCTTCATGAGCATTGCCGTTTTATTTTATTTTTCTTTATTATAAATGGGGTGGGGTGCCAGTGAGTTTGGGTAGGGGGGTAGGGGGGTGGGGGTGGGGGGCGGGTTGGGGTGGTGGGGTTAAAATCACGTTCTACATAAAGCACTATGAAGGCCACCCATGCCAGAGGTTTCATTTGTTGTGAATTCGGCAGGATTGCCGACAAGCCATTCAGGCAATTGGAGAGAACGTGAAATGAACGTTAAAAGTGACGGCATCTAATCTGCACTTCAGTAATTTTGACTTTTTAGAAGAAGAAATGTTTCCGCACTGATGCTGAATCTGTGGGCATTCATTTCAATTTAAAGTAATAAATATTAACTATCATTGACATATTTACAATTTCTTCTTGTATTCAGAATTTCACATGTACTTTGGCATTGTAGATTGGTTTTGTAATCTGCTGTTTAAGCAATCTTTGTTAACATTTTATGCATCTCTATTCCAGCTTTTTAACAGTGTTAATTTGGCTAAATGTGGCTTAATTGGCTTTTGAGTATTAAACCTGACCCAACCTTCACGTGGCTCTGCGATGTAAAACATATCCATGTGGGGTGTGTAATTAAATTCTCACACACCAAACCCTGTTGTTTTGAAGTAAGGGATCCCTTGACTGTATCCTTTACCAAGACATAAAAAGATACGGATTGAACTACATGCTTAATTATTATGTTGCCTGAGTAATTACAAAAGAAACCAAAGGTCTGGAAAGATGGGTTCTATAGTGTCCATTTTCCTCGACAGCATTCGGTACGATTTCAGTCTCAGTTTCCTCACGTTTGAAAACAAAAGCTATGAGACTTGCAGTGTCCACACAGACTGCCTTAATGGGCACCTGCCCTAGCGTGTGAGGGGCGGGGCTGTTGTTTGTATGTGAGGGGCGGGGCTGGTTTTTTTTACGGGTTCTCACACTGGTGTGGTTCAGGGGCGAGGGGGGCAGTAACAGCGACTTCTGTCTCACTGCCCAAACAGACGGGTGTCGCTCCTGACAGGTCCCGTGTGACCGAAGGAAGCTCACCTTCAACGCCGCCCCCCCCCCCCCCCCCGAACGGTTAACGGGCCAAAGCCGCCGCCCCCAAACGCTCCTCACGGTCTTGTCATTCCACCTCACATCCATTCCTTCAGATCTCTTTCTGCCAGCTTCATTCAGGCGTTTTTTCCGACTGGAGTGGAGAGGAGAGGGAGTTTCCCGAACGCCCCATGCGCTTCCCCCCCCCCCCTTCCCCCCATCCTCACGCCCCCTCTCTTTATTTCTCTCCATCTCATTTTCTTGGAGAGGTTTTTTTTCTTTCTCTCTTTTTTTTATGTAATTCAGAACTGCAGTCTTCTAGACCAAAGATGACGTTTTCTGCTGCATTAGATCAGACAGTGTTCGGTCGCTTAGGTAGACCGCGTATGCTGGGGGTGCGTGGGAGTACATGGGAGCGTATGAGAGTGTGGGGGGAGGGGAGGATTGGATCGTGAGGAGACAAGCAGCCCAGCACCATTGTCCCAACAGTCCGAGCTATGACTGCTTCTGTGTGAATTCCTCTGCACAGTGACACTACTTCCCCGCAGCCCATACCTCTTTTTTCTCTTATTTAATTCCTTCTGGTCTAAGTGGGACATTTTGGGCTCAGAATCAACAGGAAGGGGTAACTGAAGTCACCTTCGCTCAGTTTGATGTCCTTGATTGGGTGCTGTTTGCAGCTGCCACATTTAGCATAAATGGCGAATTGGGGCGTGGCTGGGATGAACAGTAACCTCCTGCGGGTTCTATAGGTTGTCGCATCGCACATGGGTCAAGTGTCACTTATCGGTTGGTTTTTCATAGAGGTCTCAGATGATAGCATGGTGCAGTCAGTCATTGTTTTTGGGGGGTGGAGTTTGCATATGCCCCTCCTCTTGCTTGTCCCAGTGCCATGTTGGCATGGCCGCCGCGCACCCAGGGCAACAACACCCCCGCCCTCCTTCGAGACGCCCCAAACAAACAGGCTGTCTTGCCCCTGTTCTTCAATTTCCCCGAGGAGGAACAGAACAAAAGGGCTCCAGCGAATGTGAAAATCGTGCCCTAGTTTTATGAAAACGTCACGTTAAATTGCCCCGAGAATTAAGCCAAAGCAAACAAACTGAAGAGCAACTAGAGTATAGGCGGCTGGTGGTCAGGGGTGAGAGTGGAGAGTGCGCGGGTTGGTGGGGGAGTTGGAGAAAGGGAGAGAGCGAGGGAGAGAAATTGGAATAGAGAGAGAGAGGGAGAGAGCACGCAAGCCAGACATTTATTCCCACATTCTCTGCATATTGATCCGATCAACTAAGAGGGGTGGGGTGGGCTGCGGGTTTTTGGGAGGGGGGGGGGGCGGTAGAGTATGGGACACACACAAAGAAATTCAGTCTTGGCATGAAGGCCAAGAACTCAGAAGGAGGAGGAGGTGGAGAGAGGAGGAGGAGGAGGAGGAGGACAGAGGAGTTGGCAGGATCACGCTGGCAGCCAAAAAAGCAAACAGACCAGAATCATAATCAGTTAGGTGTATGGCTCTAAACCCACAAGTGAAGGTAGGCAGTCCTCAGGGCGAGAAACAAATTAGAAACAAATTAGAGTGTAGAATAATAATCTCTGTGTGCACAGTGGGAACTCCACTCCTCCCCCCTCCACCCCCATTGAACAGCAGCGATATGGCAGCCCTCTGTGACTTGTGGCCTTGTCCAGTCCCGCTGTGCCGTTGTTTGGCTGACGGTGTCCGACACAGGAGCCCCACTGAGATGGCCGCCGTTGGGTCAATGGGGGGAACACAAGGCCCTTGCACCCCACCCCCCCGCCCCCAACCTCCACCCCTTATCCCTTTTCTCTGGCTCCACGCAGACACCGCCAAAATCCGTATCGATTCTCCGCTTACCGTTTGGTTAACACAACGCAACCAGGTCTTTCTCCCGGAGTTCCCGGAGGGCCACAACTGAAATGCCGCTGAGGCAAAGAAAAGGATAGCTATCCAAGTTTAACTGCTGTTCCTTGTGATATTGTAACACTTTTCCACAACAAGTGACCACTCACTTTGAGGTTACATTTCAGAGAGCTTTCCTTTTTCATAACTGAACTAATGAAAAACTAGCTTTTATGTTAAGCATTTAATCTGCTTATTTGATTTTATGTTGCTTGACTTACTTGTTATGCTGAGCAGGGAACTACCAGAACTGAACTTTTGCGTCTGCGCTTAACTGGAGACGTTGAACCCTTTAGAAAACCTGTAGCCATTTTATCTGGACGAGTCTGCTGTCGTTCACTAAGCGAGGGAACTGTGGGAGCGACGGGTTTGAGGTTTTTCAAGAAGCGGGCGGGGCAAGAAGGAGCTCTCTGGGGAGACATAACATGCCTGACTCACAGGGATCCAAGCCGCTCCCTTTTCTGCTCCAACTAATCAGGGATTATTCACATGTTGCCATTAGCATTCATTTGCTAATTTTCTTTTTTCCCCCAATGCTAAATCTGTGTGCTTTCCTGATGATGGCTGCAGTGAATATTAAACACTTTTACTTTTGCCCAACTTGTGGACACTTATTGTTTATTTCCTCCCGTTTGTTCATTTGACAGGAAAACTTTGACTAAGGGACCCAAAAACAACATCAAACAGATCCTTGGCTTCTTCGTCTTGATAGAACTTTTTTACATGAAAGATAACAACGGCAGCTAAAACAAGATGGAGTCAATAATATTTTATATTCCTGTTACTCGTCTTCCACCTCCTAAAAAAAAGGCACACTCACTCACACACATGCACACACACACGCATGCAAGCATGCACGAGCACACACACCCACACACACACTAACGCATGCACACACATGCACACACACACACACACTCACAAACTCACACACACACACACACACACACACACACACTCACGCACATGCACGCACGCATGCACGCACACTCACACACATACACACATTCACACCCAAGCACCTTGCGTTCTCCACACACACCCTCCAATGCCTCTGAATGCGATGCCTTTCGGCGCGCTCTGATGAAGTTCTCAACCACTCAGCCCGCACCGTCAGACTAATTTTCACATTGTTTCTCGCCTGATTGGTTCCCCCCCCCCGACCCCGGCGGTGACCTTTAAAACCCACAGTCCTCCTCAGGACTGCCACCGGCTCTCCCTTTCCCAAAGGGTTGAAAATGTTCGTTCTCGGACAAAAGGCCGACCGGTGGGACGCCTGTGTCCAGCGCGCACGGAAACATTAGGAACCTTTTGCCTGCCTTGCCACTATAAGGTTACGGAGTCAAGGTCGGTGCTGGGCTGTTGACCGCCCGCTCTCGTAAGCTTCCAGGCGAGGGTTCGCATTATCTCCCTAGCACTTTTGGTGTCTGCCTTCGCCACTGAAGTCGGGTGTCTTCTGCCCGGCCGGCTGCCTGGCCTGCTTTCCCAGTCGATCTGAGCGCAAAAACACAGAGGCTGGGAGGTGTAATGAAAAAAAAAGACTGTTCTAATACTTCATAATTATGTACAAATTCCTTTTATTCTTATTTTTTATTACTTTTATATTCGTTTTTGGTATTTTAAGTCTGTTCAAGTACTTTGGTCATCTGTGGTTGTTGTAAATGTGCTATATAAATAAACTTTGACTTGACTTGACTACAAATATATATATAATTTTAGAACAATGAACACAAACAAATTAGCTTGGTAATAATAATAATAATAATGATAGTAATAATGTCCTTCTGCTGATCTTACTGCAGTGGGGGAGCTCCCAGTCTCTTTGAGAGCCAAGCGGATGCTGGGGAGAGGGACTCGATTCAGCCTGAAGACACAGGGAAAATGAACCAGGGCAGGAGTGACACTCAAGTGAGTCATTATTTGGGGTAACCTGCACAGCACACGTTTAGGTAAACAAGCCAGCGCCCTAATACGGGATGTCCAGCTGGAAATTGAGCCTGTAGCTTTGCAGATGCAAGCCCAATTCCTCCAGCACTGGCCCCATGATGCTGCTCCTTACAGTACTGCTGTGCTCCGGGATCTTGGCACATTAGATTTCTGGTTTTGGGATTTGTTTGGGATTAATGCAGAGAGTTCACTGAATGATAGTGTCGGCTGGATGTAATGAGCATAGAAAAGACACATATCCACAAACATTACATGTACAAATATTGTTTAAGCATGCACTGGTGTTATTTTGTTTTTTAAAGAGGATGAATGCATTAATAAATAAATGATTGACAATTTAGTAATGCACTAATACTAATTTCATTAACTTTTTCTTTTTCTTACATGGTTGTCTGTAGAGATTTTGCAAATTAATAATGAAGACAACTAAATTAATATATAATTAAAATATATCAGCAAAATGATTGTCACTCCTTCCTTAAATTCATACTTTGCATCATAATTAATTGATTTAATTAAACTACATAATTGTAATTCACCCCCTCCTCCTCCTGTTGTGATACTGTATACCCTTCAAATTTGACGGCATCTCACAAAAGCTAATGTACAGCCTTTTTTTGTATTGACTCAGAAATAAGTGTCTTGTCCCTTTCCATCTCTAGCTCTTCAAAACAATCAAGACCCTCGTGACCAAGCATTACCCAGCTGTTGAGCAGGCCTACCAGGAGCTGGATGAGAAAAATACTCGACGTCTGACGCAGGAAACCATGTACCAGCTACTGAAACGGTACTGACAAGGCTGCTCTTACCAGTGCGGTCCTGTTTCCTTTTTTCCTTTGGATCCCTGTTATTGTGTTTTTAGAAGAAGACTCATTTAAAATGTGCCAAATGTATCACCATTTTATTTTTAGCGATTGGAATGAGAATGATTTTGCCATATTGGATTCATTTAAATATTTAAACATTATTCTTTTCCCAGAGTTCCCTGCCCCAAGTTATTTTTTTTTCTTCCCCTGAAACTAAGCAATATATATTTCAACGAGCAGAAATTGTTTCAGCATTTTCACATTAATTTGGATGATGATCCAGATTGAAACAAAGTTTGTCTTATTTGTTTTATTTGATATTTTTTGTCACTGATGAAGCATTTATTCAAAGTAAATTGGATTTGTCAAAAGATTAAATTCAGCAAAAATGAATTATTTATAACTGTTTAGAGAATTGTACTCTGACAGAAGGACAGTTATGCAGTTGATCATTAATTAGTTTCTATAGATAAAATGTTTTTGACAATTACTCATGGGAGTATTATATGTCTGGCTAACTAGCCCATATTCTTTTGAAACAAATACATGGGAACCGTAGTCACAGGGTTTCTTTGTTGACTGTTTTATTAGCATGCAAAATCTCTTAACGTATGTTTAGCATTTAGTTTCACGTGTCACATATGATCACGGATAATGACCCAAAATTCCCCTCAGCTTTGTGCAAACGGCAACAGATAACCAAGCTCCTCCCCAGAACTCACGGGACGATTTCTCTTTCTGTCATTTTCCTCTCTTTGGTTGGTGTTGAGGTTTGTTGTTTGGCCTTGTCTTTTTATGTATCTCGTAAGACGGCGTGATCAGAAAGCAGTGCTTTTTTTTGGTGGGGGTGTGCGTGTGGGGGGGTTGGGAGTCAACTGATGCCTTAATTGTGCTAGTTAACAAGCTTGGTCTACTTTCCCATGATTAACAAAGCATTTACTGTCTTCCTGCAACTTACTGCAACGGGCTTGGTGGCACTGTTCTATGCTTTTTGCACGCCTATTTGTGAGTTCCCATGCTACGCCGTTACAGACTCCTCATCTCTCTGACTATACAGTAGCGCGCAGTTTCAAAAGCACAGCAACAGCGCAATGTTTTTCTTAAAAGCTTGGAACGCTTTGAAACCAAAAGTACAGAAGAATGTTTGCAATGAAAATATAAAAAAAGACTAGTTCTATTATTTCGCTTTCCCATGGGGTCTTCTTTTCTTTTATTCGTTTTTATCTCTATTCATTTTTTTAGGGGGGCACTAGAATATTTTTTTCTTGGTTGCGAGCCTAAATAGAGTTTGAGTTGAATGGGACATTTCTGGCGATTTGCATAATCAAAGCTGTGGCCCTGGCTCTCAGTCAGGCGAACACATCGGGACCATGCCAACTGCAGGAAGGTAAGACCCGGCAGGAAAGCCTTCCAAAAGATTAGTGACACTAACAGGCTTAATCATGCAAGTTCACGGAGGTTGGCCAATTTATCAGGGCTAGCCATGCCTATTAGGCTTTCAGCTCATCGCTAGTGGCAAGGTTTCAAAACCGATGATGGATCGGCGATGGAGTCCTCCTTCTTTTCCCATACCTTTAAAACATGGCCGATATATCGTCAAAATCTTTTGATGTGGGAGTAAAATTGCATGTGTGTGTGTGTGTGTCTTTCCTTTTAAGTAAAGTCTGCTGTTTGATTGTACACGTTCCCATTTCTCTTCCCTTGACAGCATGAATTTGTGAAAAGCAATCCACCTTCAGTGAGTGAGAATGCATTCTGACTATATGAAGCCTGACCTTCAGAATGTCTCAGAAAGGACCCCGGTGCTTCAACGTGTTTTTGTTTGTTTGAATCTGTCAACTGTCCATTTATTTTTCTTTACACCGTTGTTCATTATTCTCGCTTGATTTGTGCCATGGTCTCGTCTCGATGGCTGGTCCCTTTCTGATGGGAAACTGTTGCTTATGTGGTGGGTCGGCTGCCAAGATTTGCCATTGTCATTGGTTGTGGGGGGTGTTGGGGTGGGGGGGTGGGGGGTAAGGAGGTGGAAGAAAGAGGCCCTTCAGTGCCCCACTCTCTCCTGCGAGATAGGCCACTGGTATTCATCTACGTGTGGTGGAATACATCCCCCTCTCTCTCTCTCTCTCTCTCTCTTCAAGTGCCTCTTTTCATCTTTCCAGATTTGATATCCAGCCCGAGGTCAGCCGGGGGGAGATTCGAAGACTCTGGGGCACTTTGATTACCAACCAAGACAAGACGCTGGATTTCTTGCAGTTTGCGAGACACTTTGGCCACTCTCCCAAATCGGCCTGCTTTCCCAACGCCAAGCTTTGTCCCCCGAGGAAAGGGGACGAGGACTTCAGGCTCCGTTCCAAGACGCTCAACTGCGTCTCCGACATACTGGTCGACAGCGTCCGTGCCAAGGTAGGGGTGTGGGAAGACTGGAGCGGGAAATAAACTGGGTCGCTCCCTTTGTTTTTTTGTTTTGTTTTGTTTTTTCCTTATTTTTTTTACGGAGGGTGAGGGAGGGGGCGTGGTTAATTAGGTGCTCGTTAAAGGTGGCGGAGCGATGTGACGTGGGGACTGTGGCGCGCTGTGCCGCTCTCCCTGGCTGTCGCGGGAGGTTGGGGGTGGGAGAGGGGGGAGGGGGGAGGGGGGAGTTTAAAGGGGCGCTCACAGTACCCCCTCAGATGGGCGCTTTGTCCTGGATCGGGTGAGAAATGGCAGGGCGCCCCTCTTATCTCACGAGAGCGCCACTCGCACGCCGTCCCCCAAAGGCCCCTGACCGACAGCCAATAGCACGTCACCTGGGCCAGGTCACATGATCTCTCAAAGGCCTGCCATGTTTGGTTATGACGAGGGCTTCTTCACAGCAAAGATAGGTGAGGGACTCTCAAGTCTTGCGGCAAAATGTATCGCTATACACAACATTTTATGTCTTTCCTGTTTTTTGACATAGGTTTGTTTCTCTTTGCTCTATCCAACGGCCACCATTTTGTTTTTAAAATATGTTTTTGTTTGCCAGGTCGAGTTCTTGCTCTATGAGCTGCAGAATGAGTTTGAGGATCTGGACCCGTACAGAACTGGGTTCGTGAGCCAGGACGAGTTCCGGGACATTTTGACCAGCCTGTGTGTGCACCTCAACCAGTACGAGTGCCACGTCCTGGCCAAGAAATTCGATATCAACCATGATGGCCGGTGAGTTGCCAAAATGGGACTGGGAACCCTGCATCTGGCAGAAACATTTTCCAGTATCAACCCAGCCTTGCGTTCGGAGAATCTCAGCCTTTAATGTCAAGAAGAGAAGAATAGAAAAATCTGTACAATGTAGAGAAAAAAGAAAAAATGGACCCCAATGGACACAGTAAAAATAATGGATGACATAAATATGTTATAACAGTAATGGGCTTTAAATATTCTTAAATTCTCCATTCTTAATTTTCATTTATCTTGATCAAACCAAAAACAAAATGTGGTTTTCTAATTGGATACAGATAAGTGTGGGGAAACCAAAAGTGAAAAGGGGAAAAACCTTGAAAATATTCATGACTTTAAAAAAAAATAACTTGTTGAGACTATTTATTTACTATTGAAGTGGTGTTAGGCAAGACTCAGTGCTCAGTCATGCTTTTTGACACACAAAGTGATCGGTTGCACACGCCGGTTATGTGTGTGTGTGAGTGTTTGTGACTGTATGCCCGGGGCCGCTTCCTCAGAGTGTCCTACGTGGAGTTCCTGAAGCCCTTTGGGCAGCCCCGGGTGACCAAGAGAACGGGGGCCCACGTGGCCGAGGTCATGCAGGAGTCCTACAGGGCCCCCGATGAGTCCCTGGAGGAGAGGAGCTCCTCCGCCATGGGGCTCATGATGACCCGACTCAGAAAGAAGGTACCACAGCCCCCCACGATAAACCTCCCCTAAACCCCCGTAGCGCCACTCCCTTCACCCTCACTGTGAAACTCCCTCACCCTGTCCTCTCCACTCCATCCTTCACTGGGAACCTAAGATGAACCGAAAATGAATGTGACCCAGCACTCCCCCTGTAAACCTAAGACCAACCCTTCCCTGCACCCCTCCGTTTTTGGGAAGGGGGTGTACTCGCAGGGTGTGACGCTCTCTGTCTCTGCCTCTCTCTCAGCTGGAGGGAGCGGGTCGCACTCTCCGCAGATCCTTCCGGAAGCTGGACGTGGCGGGCAGCGGGTACCTCTCCCCGTCCGAGTTCAGCGCGGTCCTGAGGCTGTGCAGCGTGGACCTGAATCACGAGGAGGTGTACCATATCCTGTCCACCTTCGACCGCGGCCTGGACGGGCGCGTCGACTACCGCGGCTTCCTGCAGGAGATGTGCTAGAGCCACGCCCCGAGGACCGAGCCAGTGCAGAGAGGGCACAGGCGTGTGTGTGCGTGTGTGTGTGGGTGTGTGTGTGTGCGTGTGTGTGTGTGTGGGTGTGTGTGTGTGTGTGTGGGTGTGTGTGTGCGTGTGTGTGTGTGTGTGTGTGCGTGTGTGCGTGTGTGTGTGTGTGTGCGTGTGCGTGTGTGGGTGTGTGTGCGTGTGTGTGTGCGTGTGTGTGTGTGCGTGTGTGTGTGTGTGTGGGTGTGTACGTGTGTGTGCGTGTGTGTGCATGTGTGTGGGTGTGTGTGCATTTGCATGTGTGTGTGTGTGCGTGTGTGAACTTGCTCAAAAGCACAAAAAACAGTATGAGGAACCGGAGTGACTCACCATGTATTATGATGTGGAATGTGATGACATACGTCAGAGTTCAGCTTGTTGATGTCAATGTCCTTCTTCTGAGGGGGTGAATGATGGCTATGTTCCAAAAGGCATACTTGCATAACTGCATCAAGCACTGTTTCAAATCCAGGCATGCAAGAAGGAATTATGTGCTCACATACCTGTGATGGCAGCAAACAAAAGCATACGTTGGAGTGCCCATCCTTCTCATTCCTGGAAAAGATTCATGCTTGTCAAAAAATACTATTATAGGTATTCATTTCAGTTAGCAGTTCAGTTGAGTTCAGTTAGCATTATTTGTCACGTTTGACACAACACAAAACACAACATTTTATGATAGTCTCTTCTTAAAAGTTTGATCAATGTTCTCAACATATGTACCAGTCAAAGTTCATTGCATGGTCTAAAGCAAAGGCCTCCTACTCCAGTTCTGGAGAGCCACAGTCTCTGTTGGTTTTTGTGATCTCCTTTCAATCAGCAGCCTGTTTCGGCCTTGGAGACAAGGTGTGCGGCTTTGTTAGCCAATCAGTGACTTAAACTAAGCGCTTGACTGCAGAAACACGTCAAAATCCAGCAGACACAGTGGCCCTCAAGGATTTGAGATTGAGACCCTTGGTCTGAAGACAGAAAATAGAGTCCCAAATCTGATCAATATTATTCACATTGTATACTGAATTCTTGTACTTGGTTCACCAGTATGTTGGCAGTACATACTACTAAATACATGGTATGCAAGTATGCATTTTGATCCATGAATTCTGCTGATATTTGTGCAGTACCTTTTTAACAGTGGATGAATCCCTGCACAACAGAAAATGTGGGGAAGGACTAAAAGTTCAATTAACGGTACATTGGTCCATTCTTTAAAAAACAAACATGTATTTTATCTTTAAATGGCCCTTTAACATGTCAGTAAGAAATGTAGTACATATAAGCTAAAGCACAGTTATATATGAAGGTTTGTTGTGTGTAGCCGTAGGTAGTCTCTGGGTTTTATTTTGCCATGGAACCAGCCTTTCTGCTTTTTAACAGCTCCCAGCCGTCTGTTACACATTTGCACTGGCGAAAGACATACAGTGGCAGGAAAAAAACCCATATCACGCACATCGCATGAGTGATATGGGTGTGTGATAACTTTTTTCATTAAATAAATGAAATAATACTTTCAAAAATGTGTTTTGCTTTTACTCAGTTTCCCTTTGTCTAATATTACATTTTGTCTAAAGATCGGAAACCATTCAGTGTGACAAATATGCAGTAAGAGAGGAAATCAGGAAGGAGGCAAATACTTTTTCACAGCTCTGTAATATTACCTCAAAATTATACCAATAATTATGGTTATTGGTGAATGCTAAGAAAATACATTTGCAAGACGTTTTTAATAAGTTCGTCAAGAAAGAAACATTTGCACTTTGTTCCTAGAGATCTACCATCCTGTAGGTTTTCATTTCAACCCTAATGTGGCACACCTGACTCAACTAATTAGCAACTTAACAAGATCTCTATTAATATCAAAAACATTAATAATACTCACATGTACACATATGAAAAATATCCCTTATAAATAAATGCTCTTATACCCTTTTCGTTTTTGCATATTGTGAGTGTTTTACATTTTTTAATCAAATAAATAACAAATGCTAAAATTAAGGTCTTGTTTCTCCTAGCCTAAGCCATTTCTGCCACCAATTGGCATCCCTAGCCATAGTCAGGGCGAGACATGACAATAAAGGTTTGTCCTGTTCCATTTATTATAACTCATGTTGTGTATACTCTCTAAATCTCTCGTTTTGCCGGAGGTTCTTTCATTTATTAAACGCTGTGTTCAGAGCAGGGATTTAAACCAATATTGGGCTGTTGGGACCCGCGTACTCTTTCACAGCCAAACGCTTTTATCTTATTATCACTTTTCCATCTGCGTGCGCACTTTGTCCACCCTCCCCCCCCCCACCCACCCCTTTCTTTGCCGGGTCTGCACCAGTGTCTGCCGATCCGCTTAGCCGGCCCATCCGCCGGTTGGCCGCTGGCACCTGCGAGCCAGCCTGCGCTGACCCAGCATGCACTGGGGCATTATCTGGGCCCTTTGCATATAAGTGCGTACATGCGCATATATGCCTGGGCGCATGTCTGTGTGCACGCATGCTTGTGTTCTGAATGCGTGTGTGTGTGTGCATGCGCGTGCCCGTGTGAATACAGGCGTGTTCATGCTTGTGCACATGTGAATACCGGCGTGTGCGTGTGCGTGTGCATGTGCGTGGCTGCAGCTGGAACTGCTCAGTAGTGCTCAGGGGGCAGGGGTGAGCTCTGTATTAAGGAGAGACGGGAGAGCCAGTGGCCCCAGCTCAAGGCCTCGCGACCTGGCTGGAGGAAGCAGCATCGTCCGCAGCACCAGCCAGCCGCCCTCCTCACTGCTCATCTACAGAATACCTTTGATTTCATGGGGGTGATTATTTTTATTCTTGCCCACCCAAGGATGAAGCCCAAGGAACCAGAGATTGTCCCCTTTCAGTGGCACCACAATGGGACACTCCCCCCCCAACACTGCCCAGCAAAAAAACCACTATGAGTTTTTGGGTTTTTTGTTGGGGCTCTCTTGGAAACCAATGCTATACAACTTACTTAAAGAAAGACTGAAGGAAGAAGGGAGCGGGATTAATTCAGTCATTGTGGGAGAGAGAAAACACATTTAAGTCAAAAGCTGGACTGAATCGGTTCCCTCCCCTATTTTTTAGTATTTGTTTTTTTTGTTTAAAGGACATTTATTTCCCGTCTGTCAGAAAGTCATATTTATGTGTCGCAACTTTGACTTTCAGCCAGAAGCTGAAATTTCGGACTGTGGGTCTCAGGAGTTTTATAAGGGTAGAGAGAAGGACACAAGGGGTGGGGAAACTTGGGTTGGGTGAGATGGGGGGGCGCTTTCCTTTCATTAGTACCATTGTGAACTCGGGGAAGGGTTTATCCTATACAGTTAAAAGAGAAAAACCAGGAGTTCCAACATTTGATAAACAAAGACTGTCATGGATCAGTGAAAGTTTGTAAAATTATATGTAAATGACCCTAGTTTTAGCCAAGGTGGCCCTTTGCATCTCAGACTTTAATCCCGGCTACAATGAAGAATGGTCTACCTAATTTGCCTAAATATATGGAAATGACACAGCTTGCCGAACATTTTGGGGGCTAAAAATCTTTTCCAAGATCTGCATGATGAAATATTTTTTCTCTTTTTCCCCTCCCTCTCCTCCCACATACTTCATCTTTAATCCTTGTGAATCCTACTAAATAAAAAAAATAAAAAAATCACTACTCTCAAAAGCCCCCCCAAGAAAAAACATGTCATTGTTGACCATTCTGTGAATAGCTTAAATTCAGTTCATTATAGGAGGACCCCCCTAATAGAGTTTATTTTTTCCTTATATATCAAGATGAAGAAAAAAAGACATGCTTCACCATTAATGTGAATACCAGTGTGATGGCTTTTGGGGGTGAAAGGCTGACTGTAAAAAATAATTAGCTCTTGCAACCCAAGCAAGTGATTGACAGAAAGCAGGTGGAACATATGCTCAGCAGGGATATTTGTGTTGAGTGCTTTTGTCGAAAAGGGGCAGCAGAGCTGTTTAAGTTTTACAAAGTGTGAATCGGTATGGAAGTGACCTCAGTAAACAATCTTTCACAAGTTCTCCCTGTTGAAACACAGGGATTAACCCTCTCCTTGCCCCCCACCCACCCCCCAAAACTATGATATACACCCACCCCACCCCCCCTCATCCCTTGAAACTATTGGCAAATCTTATTTGTTATTTGCATTCTATTTAAATATAGGTGGAGACAGCATTGTCCTCTTTGTTGGAAAAATGTGTCTGAATAGCATGCATTAGAAGGAAAGATATTGTCAATCCAGCTTGGAATCTAGTAGGACCATTTCACCAAACAAGCTGTTCACACATTATGTATTATTTTAAATGATGATGAAGATGGTGGTGATGATTATATTACATTATAATTACATAGCAGAGACTCATATTCAGAGTGATTTATGAAAATTGAGAAATTATAAAAATGATGGTGATAATGACATATATTTAAGCTGCCCATTGAAGCTGTCTTCAGCAAGCCTTGTGACCAAAATTGTAAATCGTACTAATGTAATGCCTCTACATTAAATATATAAGCTGGTAAATGTATTGAGGAATACCTAATATGCAAGCATATACCTTCATTATCGTATTATCCCTAAATCAGTAGGTCATATTTAGGCTATTGACTTTGCGTGTGTGTGAATTTGGAGTGAGGTCCCTTACTCAACATAAAAAGACATGGCTGAAAAATAAAGATGATAAAGAAAGTACTGTGTGATAAAGCAAGATGCATTCTGTGAAACCGCACAGGCTAGTTAAATGGCTGTTGGACTGACAGGACCTGTCCAAGTATAAACATATAAAACTTTGATGAAAGTGAAGTCAAAATTGTGCAAATGTTGTAAGAAGCCATTTTCTACTAAAATACCTGATAACTAGCACTGAACTAGATATCATTAGATGTATTTATTTTTTCAGAATTATAGGCCTTAGTCTCATTACACCAACCCTCAATTTGTGTCTCCTGTTCTGGAATTGTCTGATTTTAATCTGGTCCTTCTTCTGGTCCTTCTGACTAAATTGTACCCAGTGCTCTGATTACCTACAGTCTAGATAGTATCAAGCACCGTATCAAGCCAAGTCTTGAAAATCCCCAGTGTTTCTGCCTCTTCCACATAACCTGGTGGGCTATTCCACATTGATTACTCTCTGTGTGAAAAAAAATTCTTCCTAATGTCTGTACAGAATTTACCTGTTGCTTATTTCCATTTGTGTACCCTACTAACAGAACTCAACCTGAATAATCTCTTGTAGTTTACTTTGTTTGTCCCCATTATGAATTTAAAAGCCTCAATCAAATCACCCCTAAGTTTAATTTTACTAAGATAGAAAAGACTAAGTATCAAATGTCTAACTTTCACAAAAGGTTTGTATTCTTCATCAATAGTGGCAAGAAACGTCCACTGGTTTTGATAGCAGGCCTACATCCAGCTCCTCAATGGATGCGTAACACGCACTTTTCTGGGTGAATGGTAGAGAGCTGTCCAACATTCATACTCCGTTCTGCTAACCGATCGATACGTAAGTTCACATATCGGAGGTTTTGCAATATTGTAAATTGTAGTGCATTTTCTAAAGCGCAGAAAATGGAATAGGCTACGTTTGTGGAGTCTAAGCAATAACTATAACCAATCTAACCCCCTTGAGCGCTAACAATCCATCTTCGTAGTAATAATTCATTAATAATTTTAATATTAGGCCCATATTATTTTCACTTTAATTTGTTTACTTTGTTTAATAACGTATTGAGATGCAAACACATTAACATTCTGCCTCCAGAACGGAACATCAGTACGAAACAGCCAAACCATTTGTGTTCTGTAGAATAATGGTATTACAGCAATATTAGTTTGGAACCGTTCAGAAAATTAAAGCAGCCTTTAAAAAACAATGTATTCAATTGCGCAAACACTTTTCACATTAAACATTTATTACACATATATAAATAAAACAGAGAAATAGTACATTGGGCTACAAGGCAGCGTGTTGTGCGGTGTGCAGACTGAACGCGTTGGCATGCGAGTGGCCGATGAAGTTAATGTAGTGATGGTCTAGTCCTTGCACAGGCGACAAGTAGCTGCCGTGTTGCTGCGTCTGCGCGGATAGGGGAACCTGCGGGTAAGCGATGGTGGGGCTGCGCGCGGAGCTGTGCCAGTAGTGCGTTGGAGGACTCTGCTGGAAGACGGAGTCGGTTGGGCTATGGCTTTGGTAGTCCGAAGCGGAGTGCAATTGGCACAAGTAGTCTGTGGGGTCAGGCAAGCCGCCTATTGAGCCAAACACGGGCTCGGTGATGACCCGGGATTTGGACTGTAAAAATGCGAGGATCCTCGCGTATTTGGTGTCCTTGGTTTCCATCCTTTCCACGGTGGTAAGGTAGTGCACCAGGTTCTTCATACATTCGTGGTAGCCATAGTGAAAATAATTCGCAAACTCTGCCAGCAGCTCACCTGTAATAAATAAAAATATGAGCATATTCACAAAACTCCCTGCCTTATCCTTACCCGGAGGCTGTTTATCACTAATTGGTGTTCTGCGAAAACTTGATAGTCCAAATAAAGTTGACTTGGGATGACTGAAAGTTTAATGTGTACATTATCCTTATGTTATTAAGTTTAATGTGTACATTTAATGTGTGCTCTTATCGATTAAATTGATAACTATGACGACTGTACGTTATGAAGCCTCGGTATAAACACAAGGCAGCGTTAGGATGAGTGCCAAATGCCAGCGCAATTAGTCATACGGTGCCACAATTAGTGAACCCAAAATTAAAACATACGAGTCGTCCCATAATGTTTTTATGACTATCCTAAGCAGGCCTACTGAGTGAAGTACATTCTAAATATGTTCCTTAAATATTCCAGTCAATTTGGCAGTGGAATGTTACGCTTTGGTGCAAGAAATGTTAAGTAGTCTAAAGAGATGCGCACCCTTCTCTCTGCCTCGCGGGAAGTCCGCAGCGTGGAGTGCGCGCAGATACTGAACGGTCATCTCCAGAATCTCCGCCTTCTCCAGCTTCCCAGAGTTCTGTGATTCAAGGCAAAAAGAAAAGAAATACATTTACAGGATAAAACAGACCAATCTTTAAGAATTAAGAATAAAACTAAAAACTGACTAAGTATATATAGCTACCTACGTAGCCTAAGTTGTTTTACGACACTATACGTCTGAAATGGTTATGTCGGAGATATCATTGATAATGCAAAATGCAATTTAAAAATACAATAATCCCATTGCAAGTAGCCTACATCTAAATTATTACATACAATAAATATTTATAGACGCCCTTAAACCAGATGACAGGTGGTAAACACTGTACGCGCTGACAAATATCAGTGGACTAGACTGCTGTACCTGTTTTGCAAGAGCCATTGGTACCGTTTTGCCCAGCTCATTCAGACACCGGTTGATACGATCCCTCCGTCGTTTCTCAATCACTTTGTGAGAAACCGGAGTTCTCTGGAAAGATAAAAATAGGATACACGTGAGAACATAAGTCAAAGTCAGTTGTTTCAAAGAATGAACTCAAATAGCCTACGTTCGGCCTTATCTGCTATTGCACAGTTTCGCATTCAGTGGGAGAAAACAGATATTAACCAAATGCCACTGCGATATTTGGATCTTTGAAATTGCGTAGAAAAAAACTAAGCCAATATTGTGCATGGTAGCCGATAGCAGAACAACGTTTTGCAAATGGAGAGCTACAGCTGCACTTGAGCGCAAATACTTAGAAATTAAACCAAACGTTTAAACGACTCAGGTACGCGATCAACTTCATGTATGCACAATTTTGACTCGGAATGTGGACATCAAGTCATATTATGAAAATTTGACAGTCATAATCATCCTCGCATATTTGTATAATGTCACTGTTGGTTTTCATATTTAAATAGCTGTTCCATCCCTTTAAAGATAGCTGGGTGGAGACCACCATTGTATACGACGGGTGTATTTGCTTTGCCCAATTAAATGGTTTAAATAGCCTATAATACACATTTACAAACAAATGTATGTTGTTAACTTGATTTAAGAAACGTAAAATATAAGGCCACTTGTCTATGACTATAAAAAGTATCCATACGAGTGCGGTTGGAGAGTGCATACCTTGCGTTCTTTCAGCTTGGATGCCATGGTTTGCTGGAAATTTTCAATAAATGAGAGGAAAAAATATATCGCCAGAAGGAGATAATTATCTGTCTGTTCTGTTCTGAAACAGACTGGACGGGTCTGAGGTTGGTGAGTGAACGTTGCTCCTTATAAAGCGGTCATTTAGTGGGCTCGTGCATTCATGGCCTAAATTATTCCATGGGATTAAAGGCGAGCTTTTGGTAAATGTGTGCGTTTAGGATCAGTAAAAGAAATAGTAAAACATCTGAAGCCATGGGCTAGCAGGGGGGCAGACCTGCTTTGTTAATCCACGTGGCTGTTCAAAAGACACGTGATTACTTTTAGAATATTATTTGCATAGTAACAACCCAGGCGGGAAATGTGAACTGAGCGTTGAGTCAGGCTGATCCGCCCGGAGCGCAGTGCGCGCAGGAAAACAAAGCGGGACAAAAAAGAACTTTCTTTCTTCCAGCTCGCGTTTCTCACACGATCGCCTGTTTACAAATCCCAGCAAGCGATCCTAACTTCCATCCAAGCTCTGTCTGAGTTTTAAGGCCTGTCCAGTGTCATTAAAGTAATTAAGTAAGCCTTTAATAGGCTGTTCCGCCAAGTTCAAGGGAGATCTTTTGGAGATGGAGTCCCCCCGTTTGTTCCCAGCGTTTCTCACACGACTTGGTGACACGTCCATCTTTTATGAGAGATGGCAAGCTTTTTGTTTACATTCTTTATTTGTTAGAGACCTCGGCAGGTGTGGGATTGGGCCTGGCACACGAGCCTCGCCTCCGTCCAGGCCAGCGGCTCCAGCAGCCTTTGGCACACGAGGGGCACCACCACTGGATTCTCCGCGGAGAGGCTCAATTTGTATCCTATTATCCTATAAGAAAATGTCTATTGAAATGAATGAATAGTTTCATTGGCCTAAATTTTAATAATGCTGTGAAAAGAAAGAGAGAAATAAAGAGGAATGCAGCTGGTGCAAACGTGCATTATTCCCCGTCACCTGCAAGAGGAGTCGCCTGGAGACCCCTATTCATTTCCCTAATTTCGGTCAACTTAACAAACTTTGGGAGAAATTATTCTGGCATTGTTGTGAAGGGTAAAGCTTTCTGATCGAATTAACAGCATGTTTTGATCCGGTAAATGTCATTAGAAAGAAAGAAACAATCGCGTTTAAAGGGGTCTGGGTAATGCGCCAAGTGGAGACGCCAAAGCGCAAACTTCACAAAAGGGGCAAGTAAATGCCACAGGGAACTTTTGTACCCACCCATTGCTTAGGTTTTCCCCAACAAAGGGCATTATTTTATACTTGAATACATTTCATACAACAATTGCCTATTTTCTTCAAACATATTTTCACAGCAAGGTTAACAACAGGTTTATTGTGTCCGCTCCGTCTCACAGTTTCAGACTTGGTTTTCATGCGCCAAAACGGTTTGCTCGTCTGCTGTTTTTCATTGGGAGCGTTTTAATCTTTAAAGATTCGCCGTGTTTTAAAATAACAGTTCGTGTGTGCAATGTCAAGAGAAAAGAAATAAAAGATGAGAAGATTTTTTTTCTCGGCATAAAGGCTCGCGGGACATCTATGGGGAGTTTTTAACAGCAGAGAAAGAAAAGCGCCACTGAACTCGACAAAAGCCTTAAATCCCATTACTTTTATTGTTGCATTTACCACATGTTTTATAACAAACGAGCTTTAGAAATCCAACAACAAACTGTCTTACGACTTTTTCAGTTTCTTAAGTTTTGAAGTGTGACTGTTTCTCGTGGTAATTTTTAAAGCTAAATAGTTGTACCCAGTATTAAAAGTCATGCGTCGGCGGCGTTGATTGTTACAACGTTACATATTCTTACACATGCATACTGCCACGTGTACGGACGTTTATTATGATTATTATTTCTTACTTTTTGTTTTAAGAGCATTGGGAATGTTCATTTTGGAGAAAATGTATATAATGTACAAAATGTATATCTGTTTATAAATCTCTGACTGGCTGTTTTATATGCCCCATTAATCAAATATAAGGATGTATAATTTGCAGGCGCACCAACAGGGATTTATTCGTCAGTTGTAGCCTACTTAATTATAAAGAGTTAAATTACGAAATGTCGTCATCGTTTCTTTAGTATACTTCCCTCTTTAATTCTTTCAACCATCTTATTGATTATAATCTATATCCGTCATTTGGAGCAGAGAAAACACTAATTCATGCAGTATTATGTTTCTCTGTAAATTTTTTTTTATTTTATAATTATTTATATAGGTAAAAGATTTTCAGTACCTGCTTAAGCGTGGGATCATATCGTCTTTTTGAAATAGGCTTCATACTTCCAAAATATTAGTAATTTAAGATGCTTTGGTGAGCAACAGAAACCATCAATATGATTCAGTAAGCTATATTACGTCCACATGACGCACGTTTAATACTCATTAATATGTTAATTAATTAGAATTGTAACTTTAAAGTCTTGTCAGTGCTGTATGAATACGTCTTTACTTTTTATTTATATATTTATTTTGGTTGTTTCAAACGAAAAAATACACATTCTGCAAGTAAAGGCTTATGCGTTGCGTGGTCGTAAGTAAGGTTCGCTTAGCAATTCTGATTTAGAGCATGTTTTATCTGGTGGAGAAATACATCTATTTTTATCTGCTTTCTTTTAAAATGTTTATTTGCAATTGAATAAAATATAATTGTACGAAAATACAGCTTGTAATTTTAGTCCAGTTCAAATCTGATTGACAATATGAGGGATTTTTGTTTAATTTTATTCAATTTCATTTACAATTGAATGCTTTGCTAAAATGTTGACTAAATTATCCCTAATATCAAGATTTGTAACGGCTCACACGATGACAGTGCTAATAGAGGCTATATAAACAACTTTATTTCCAGATTTGCAGCCGAAACTATGTAAATAAGGTGAAGTGCATATGTAGGCCATTTTTTTATTTATTATTTTGTTACTTTAGAACCCATCCTTACAGCCTGTCGTGATCAATATAATCGACACGGCGTATAAAAAGAGAAATGATGAGAACAATTGAGTAAAAAGAGAAGAAAAGATTGTTTACCTGTGGGTTTAATGAGGCTGCTGTAAGAGGCGAACCCTATGAAAGAGAATAATAATGGCCAGACGCTTCAGCAACGCAGTCATGCCCGTCACCTTGATTACACATCGTACAGTTTACTATGACTTACGTAAACTGATTGACGCTAACCAAGAGAAAACATAAGTTCACGGTGAAGCGTTCTTAGTATTTCTACCATAAGAAAGTAATGTATGCTAGTGTGAATCCAAAAGTGGGTTTATTGGCAGGTCAAAGGTAGACGTGATTATTTATTGACTGTTTTATTGCAATCTAGACTGAAATCCACCAAGCTAAAATCAATGGATGCTGTTGTCAGTGCTGATGCCCATTCAATTTCAGAGTCTTGGGTTAATGCTATTTAAGTGCCAACCACTTATGATATATGTATAATATTAATTGGGGAAAGATATCGTGGAGTAGTTTGGCCGTTTAATCAACAATTTATCAAGAATGCTGACAATAAGAGCGGGGAATTCGTGAATGCTCTTGAGTACTGCTGTATACTGGTGTATACACCTGCAATTCACGCGTTGGACTGTTTTTTGTGGTTGCCTACTGTAGCACAATAATGCTCTCAGGCCCTAGGCAGTTGAACAGAAATTTAATAAATAAATAAATAAATAAATAAATACATCTCTCATTAAACACAAGCGCCACCTCGTGGTTATGCCGTTTACATCACTAGTCTTTTTATTTTCACATTTACAACAACAAACCAAATAAACAAAGAAACTAAATTTTATGCACATTATTATTATTATTTTTAACCCGAGTACAATGAATTGCACACAAATTAAACAAAACAAGCTAACACTTGGCATGAAAAATAAAGTACGTTCATTGGCTGTATTTGCGCTTTATAAACTCTATTTTTAAAATGACCGCATTTCAAATGCCTCGCATTATGTGGAAGACAAATTTAAATCATAGAGATTATGGCTGAAATTTCAACTAAGAGACGAAGCGTTGTCATGAGTCGCTCTGTGACCCGCGGCGACCTAGGGGCCCAAGCCTTCGTCAGAGATGGAATGCTTTAGCTTCGCGCGCCACCGTGAGTATAATCTGCATCACTTCGCACAGACGTTCATTGTCTCCGCATGTGCAACAAGTCCCAGTTTTCTTGTGTTACACAAAACACTGCATCTAACCAAAAACAAGCTCTCAATGTTTCAAGGTTTAAACAGATTGTTTAAAAGCAGATAAACGCATTTAATAATAAACTGCAGCCATCTGAATTTTCAAAGAGCTTTTTAAAAAGCACGTGAGGATAGATGAGTGCATGTTCTTGTTCTATTGAACCGTACGCAGAACGCATTAACTTTTTTGACTAGGAAACCATTCACAAAAAAGGCACCACCAGATGGTGCAATTGGCATAATATAGAATATTCCAAAACTCACACTGGACGTCACGTATCAGAACCTGCAAAAACACTTAAATGCATATGTGACGGTATACAATTAGGCTAACTCTTACTTCTAACGTTAATATCCCTTTAATGGTTGTTTATACGTAACCAAAATCAGACAGTTGGTTAGATTCTGACTTTCAAATGGCTGACTGATTTACAAGCATTTGAAAAGATTGCCAAGATTTACAACACACTTTTGTGACTTTCAAAGCAGAGTTAGGAGAGAGTGTCAATATAAGTTGGGAAATAATGTTATAATTAGGGCTTTAGAACCTCTAGCATTAGTGTTGACCTCAGCATTCAGACATTTGAAGCATTGCTCCTGCCTTACAACCCCTTCTGAAAATGGTTGGCATGCTGATACAAAACATAAAGGCAGGATGCCTGGGTATAAATTACGAAGACAATGTAACGGTTGTTTATACAGAACACGTCCCTTGTTTTGCATTAAGCTATAATTGCACAGTGGTGCTGCAATCAAGTTGCAGATTGTTTATCTGTTTGCCCATCAGAAGACAAACCAACAAAGGCATGGTTGTTGAGATAATACCATAGAGTGAACGACTGAAGTAAAATATAATAATTTTAGTTTTGTGAGTGCTAGCTCTCTGGCTTTTGTTGAAATTGCAGAGACACTCTTTGCATCACTGTTTCATTGTAGAATGGCCTAAAAGAAGAGATAAATTATTTGGTTCTCTGGAAAGATCTCTTCTAATGAGGCCTTTCCTGAAGAAGGAAAGTTCATGGTAGTATTCATTTTATTTTTATTTGTCACTTTAAAATAAAGGCCTTAATCTGTGGACTAATGTATACCATTTTTCAGTATATACTTCTAAATGTGTCACATTTCACAGATCCGTGCTAACTGTTAAAAGTAAGACCTACCAATGTTTGGAAAATGCAGCATTAATAACAAGTCATAAATCATTTTTGTATGTCAATAAATTGTCAATATGCCCGATTCTTTGCTTATTTGAAGAACTGGTTTCTATATTTCTGTAATCTGTAACAGATTTTCACATTAGTGTCTGGAAACCAGAAGAAAAATATTATCGTATTGAATTTTAAGTTGATGTCCTCATAAAAATGTTACCCAACATGATGAATTCACTAGAAGTGTTTTATCAACACCTTTTATAAATTGCAGTTATCGTTGTTTAAACAATTGTTGTTTTGTCTTTGCTTTGTAACATGTCATTCAATATTGGAATTATTTCACTTATTGCAAACAAAAATGGTAGTAGCACATGTAGTACTGCACATGCAGATAAATATGCATTGTATGAGCTATGTGCATCACGTTCCAAATGCATATGCCAACCCACTAGCTCCGAAATGCATATTCTAATGTAGAAATCAGACACATCGGTTCATGATCTGACCCACATTTTTTTATATGAATAAACGAGTAGGCTATTTAGATATCGTTTCGACCGCTGTTCCTATATCTACGTTCAGAACCCACTCACGACCTATTTATGCAGAGCGCAAAACAGAGGAATGTATGTACAAAGGTCGTGGTAACCCACGCAGAAATGTCTCTGAAACGTTGACCAATGGCTGCACCCCACACAATAAATATGGTTCACACACTTTTGACAGCCCCTCCGATTGGATAAGCAGCCGGTTGAGAACTGAAAACAGCAACAACGGTACTCCCTTTGAAATCGATGGTTCACCTCAAGGAGCTGCCTTCACACAGGTTAGTAACATCACGTTAACCAAGTAGCTAACGTTACCTAGTCGCACATTACTAAAAATTATTATTGAGCGGAGGTAATTCCTAGTTTTTATAGATAATCACATGTTTTTAAAGGAAGGTAACATTACTTCTCGAATTAGTCCTTATAAAACGAAACTGATATGTGCATTATGTGTGGAAACCGCCCTTGATATATTTTATTTTCCTACATATTTTATTATGTGTACATCTTTCAAAACAAGAATTGCGCACCACTTTAAGCAGGGTAGTTTGCTATTGGTAGTTTATGGAGTTGGGCAAACGCAGTCGGGCAAAAAAAATGCAGCTCGCTTCCAATAATAATGTGGAGCATTCTGTCTGTATGTGTAATTTGTGTGCGCACATGTTTTAATGTTTTCCATGCTATTTTGTAGCACTATTGTCGGTAGCACTACGTGCCATTATGCATACAACCAGGGCGTTTAAAAATTAAATATCCACGGCATGTTAGCGGGTAACGTGCCGATGGGTTGAGTCGGGAGGTGCTAGACAAAGCCCGGAGAATTGATCCCTGAAAGAGAATGGCGCGACGGGGCTCCTGACACAAGTTGATTTGGCAGGGGTAACCGGCACGCTGCGCTCTGATGAAAAGGGGGCACTTCAGCAGGCTAATGAATGAATGCAAAAACACTGAAAGATAGTGCTGTAACTGAATTATATTAGACCCAGGGTTAACGCTGCACCATACGCGCCGAACTGTAAAATAATATTATCAGCTAACGCTAATGAATCTTTTACCTTGACAGAGTTGTCTGTATAGCGATGCTATTATCTAGCCAGCTATATTGACGGTGCAAATTATACAGCGTGACTCAGCAAACGACACCACCGTGCTTCGATAATTTAGGATTCCTGCCTTTAACGATGAAAAGGACTTGATCTGGATTGGGAAGGCAGTCGATTCCTCTAATCTTGTTTAGCACCGTAGCCTATGCCCACTCAACTAAGAATCGTTCTCCCCACTCAGACCTGCTGTGCTACACATCACAATCGCATACGCATTCAGTGGCTAAATAAATCTGTAACCGACTGCAATTGGACAAGAAAAACCCTTTGGTCTTTCTGTTTTTTTTATTCAGTCATAGAGTTTCGTTGCTTGGTGATGGCAAAACGTAGCTGCATGTCCTACTTTTAACAGGCAGTAGACAATCATCCGACAATCCTCACAGAACCATCCATTTAAAAGAAGCAGCTTTTATTCAGTATGTTACTCTGCAATGACAATTTCCCCATCTGAGGTGTTGATGGAAGGGAGTTGATTCACCAGGGTGTTTTTGGTAATTACACAGGTACATTTTCAGCACATAGCCTTTGGTGCTGTACATTGTTGTTGCTAGAATGTATTAACGTGGCAGTGTGATTTTGGACACCGGTAGTCTTCATTGTCGTATAATTACTTCCTTTCGAATCATATTGCAAAGTAAAGGGTGTGCGATTTGTAATTTTAGAGGAATACCTACGACAGCAGTCGTTCGTGGTTTTTATTGGAACAGCTTTCCTCTTTCAGATCCCTGATTGGTCCCTGCCGTGCGTTTAGGTTTTTCTTGGCATTGTATTAGGTACGTTCAGTGATGGTGTTACCCTTGAAGCAATGGTGCTTTCATTGAAAATTTTGTTCTGCACCAGAATCTGTCATAAATATAATCCAAAGCATTGAATCACAGTCTCCTGGTTATACTAATAATTGTACATTCTGTTTGTTTGTTATTACTATACAAATCATCAAGGTAACCTTACCACCCCCCCCCCCCCCCCCCACAAAAAAAATACAAAAAAACAAAACAAACAAACAACCATTGAAAATATGAAATATTTCCTAGAGGATGCAGTTTTTGCATAAATATCCCATTTTGCTTTTTCCATGTACATCCTGTTCAGTTTTCAATAATTATGGTAAAGAAATTCTGCTCATGGGTAGGGGGCAAGGTACGATTTGAATAATTTTGTTAGACAAATGAAACGGTTCCGGCGTTGGTGGTGTTCACTCGCTGCTGGTCTGCAGGATTCTGGAACCGCGCAGGTCTTAGCCGCTGGCCGTTAGCCAGGCTTAATGGCCAGGTGTTGAATTCTGGCTTGAATGGCCTGGGGTCCTGGGTGTCGAGCTGCTCCTGGGTGAGAGGTTAACTGCCGACGGCTGTCAACAGGACACCGTTGAACCCCAAACCCCTTCCTGCTTTAAGAAAAAGCTACCCCCCCCCCCCCAACCCTGCCCCCAAACCATTCGGCTGAGTCACACAGCCTTTAAAATTCAACTTGCCCAATATCACATGATAGTGGGGGTTTTTTTTTTCGTGATTACTATCCGCTACAGTATTAAAGCGCATTCAGTGTTGCCAGTTTAGCGACTTTGTCGCTAGATTTAGCGACTTTTTGACTTCCCCAGCGACTAAAAATCTCATCTAGCGACTAGCGAAACAAATTTGGCGACTTCTCGCGACCTCCATTCTCCTTGTCGAGCAGCAGCAAAAATCACCTACAGAGCGGAGGGGTAAGAATGTTATCGCGGGTTATCAGAGCGGTCTGTTTTGGAATCAGAAGGGCAGGCGAACGGGACCCGGCGTACGGGTGCGGGTGCGGGTGCGTGTTTGCGGTACACGCGACCGTACCGAACGTACGGTCACCACGGCCGATTTTAATAAGTGATTAGTGCCTGGTGAAGAGAGGTTTGTTTAGACGGGGTGGACGTTCGTTTGCCGGGCAGCGGGGGACCTGATCTGTCGGCTTGGAGCCGCAGAGACACCGGAATGTCCGGAATGCGGGCGTGGGTCTGCAATTGCAAGTGATCTCAGTGTATTCGGGAGAATTCGGGTGGAAGCGGCCAGCTCTCCTCCTGCCTACCCCTTCTTCACTGCAGTTTGGCCCTGCTGCACCTCTCTTATCAGTCCTCCCTGTGGGCTGCTGTTCTGTCTCATTTAATCAGCTCTTTCATTCATGGAATTATGCGTTTAGTTCCAGGCTCAAAAAGAGCCCTCAGCCTGGCCCTCCACACTGTAGAGTTAAGTGTTAAATCAACTCCCGATTGGACTCGTATGAGCACTGTTAATGTTGAATTAACACTGGACATTTTACTGTGCAGAACTGAGGTTGAATAGCCCTGTGGCCCTCTGGGGCCAGGGTTGAGTTGCCCCATGGACATTGCAGCTCTCTGAGGCCAGGGTTGAGCGTGCCCCAGCAAGGCCACCGTCAGCTCTACCATTTCAGGCTGTATTTCACTCTCAGTCTCTTGCTTCTCAGTAAATGGACTAAATGGACTGCATTTATATAGCGCTTTTATCCAAAGCACTTTACAATTGATGCCTCTCATTCGCCAGAGCAGTTAGGGGTTAGGTGTCTTGCTCAAGGACACTTCGACACGCCCAGGGCGGGGTTTGAACCGGCAACCCTCCGACTGCCAGACAATCGGTCTTACCTCCTGAGCTATGTCGCCCCCCGTCTCAGGTAAGGGCATATTATTTCCCACAATCCATTGCTGTCGTGTGGGGCAGCATTAGGTTTTGAGGCGAGAGGTGACTCGCGCTCACTGTGACCCGTCGGCTGTCTCTGGTTCCCCGTGCCCCAGCGTAACCCAGGCAATCCTAAAACAGCGGCATCATAACAGCCACCTCATCCCGGTTCCCAGAACAGCAGCCGACAAAACGACTTTAACCAGCCGCAGCCGCCATCGCCGTCGACCTCCGCCCAGCTCCGCGGCGGGTCACGCGGTCCGCCTGCTAAGCTGCTGATCCAGAATCGCCGGATCTCTCTCCACGCGCCAGCTGCCTCGCGCGTTTATTGAGTTTGTTTAAATTCGATAAGCCGCGCTGTGGCTGCGCCGCTCTCGAATTCTCGAGTCGCTCTGGAACGTTCTGCGCGAGGCAGAGCTCTGCGCCGCTTCCCCCGACCTGACCACAGCGCAAGAGCGGAAGCGAACCCGAAGTGTAGAGGCGCGATTATTTTTCTTCGTTTTTTTTTTTCATTGGTGGCCCAGACTGAAGCGGTGCATTTTCATTTTCACAGTAGGGGGGGGCAGAAGCTGGGAGTCACTGAGCCGAGAAGCAGAACTCGGTTACAGCTGTTTTTCAGAGTTAGTAACGTAGCACGAGCTGTTAGCAAGTGCTGAGTTAACGCAACGCGTGTTAATAACGCACGGCGTGTTCAGACTGACACCTTTGTGTGCGGACACGCGTCACTGGGGTTTCTCTTTCTGTTCGACCCGTTCCTCCCTCATCCCCCTGACACGGCTCGTCCTCAATTAACTTATGTAAACAGGACACGATGGCCCTTATTGCCTTGCCTTACACAGAAGCCAGCCATCGTGCGTGAACATCACTTCAGCGGCGGTGTCTGGTTCTGTTTTTTTTTCTCTTGCCAGCCGGTAAAGGGAAAGCACCGAGCTGAGTTTAGTAGGCCACAGTGGCCGAAGGAGGGGGAGGTGAAAGCTCAGGGGTGACTTTGACGTTGAAGTTATCCGGTTTAAATATACGCTTATTTGGCTCAAGCCCAATGCAAAAGAGCGTGTTTGAGGTGTTGGCATGTGAGTAATAGGGGTGTGTTAGTTTCACAGGCAAATAGAGAAACCATCGACGCAACCATGCTAATGTGGCAGCTAAGCCAACAGGCTGACACACCAACAGACTCTCAAACTACAACACTACTGACGCACTGACTTGTGTACCTACACAGAGACTCCACTGCCATCACAAACTAACAGGCGCACCGACAAGACTACTGACACACCAAGAGACTCACAGACAAGACTACTAATGCAGCACTCTACCTACACAGCCACAGATGGCTACAAATAGCTAGACTGCTGACTGACAGACTGAGCTGACCAAGAGGGAATTAACTGCTCTGGCAAACTGAAAGACTCCCTCAAAGGGATAGAACTGCGCAATGGTAGACCTGTGGCCTCACACTAACTGAACTGTGGCCTCACACTGACTGAACTATGGCCTCACACTGACTGAACTATGGCCTCACACTAACTGAACTATGGCCTCACACTGACTGAACTGTGGCTGCACACTAACTGAACTGCGGTCACACACTAACTGAACTGTGGCCACACACTGACTGAACTGTGGCTACACACTAACTGAACTGTGGCTACACACTAACTGAACTGTGGCTGCACACTAACTGAACTGTGGCTACACATTGGCTGAACTATGGCCTCACACTGACTGAACTATGGCCTCACACTGACTGAACTATGCCCTCACACTGACTGAACTATGGCCTCACACTGACTGAACTGTGGCCTCACACTAACTGAACTGTGGCTGCACACTAACTGAACTGTGGCTACACACTGACTGAACTGTGGCTACACACTAACTGAACTGTGGCTGCACACTAACTGAACTGTGGCTACACACTGAACTGAACTGTGGCTACACATGGCTGAACTATGGCGCACACTACTGAACTTGGCTCACACTACTGAACTGTGGCTACACACTGAACTGTGACTACACACACTGAATTCCACGACGAAACGTGGCACACACTACTGACTGTAGGTCAACACTGACTGAACTGTGGCTACACACTGACTGAACTGTGGCTACACATTGGCTGAACTATGGCTACACACTAACTGAACTGTGGCTACACACTAACTGAACTGTGGCTACACACTGACTGAACTGTGGCTACAGATTGGCTGAACTATGGCCACACACTGACTGAACTATGGCCTCACACTGGCTGAACTATGGCCACACACTGGCTGAACTGTGATTACACACGCATTGAATTCCAGGCGACGAACCACCAGTGTCACACAGCTACTGACGCAAGGGTCAAAATAGCAACGCATTGCAAGTTGAAGGACTTACGCATATAGACACGCCCTAAGAACTGACCGAGAGGGTACGGAGTCTTGAGTAAAGATTTGGTGGTGGGAGGGGGGGTGGGGGGATTGAGTGATTTCATATATGAGGGATATGCCCTCTGCTTTTACCTTCTGGCTCTTTTTCTTTGACCTCTGAAGATCTCAGCCTCCTTGGCATGGCTTTGAAAGGGAAGGGGGGCGGGGCGGGGGGGGGGGGGGGGTTGTGAAATGTGTGAAACTGTGAGCAAAGTTGTACAGTAAAGGCTTTTGATTCTCTAGTGAATGCGGAGTGGCTCTGATGAATCGATTATTTCTCAAGACTGTCTGATGCTTCTTTCCAGTGGTGTTTCATAAGTTGCTTTATTTGAATTCCCTGGGGGTCAAACGGCCTGGGTCTTACTGAAACTGGTTTGGGCAGAGCCCAGGGTCAGGCACCCCCCCGTTCATTTCCTTGGCATTGAAATGACTTCCTCAGCTGACGCACAGTAAAATGTTCGGTGTTAAATCAACTCTTACAGAGTACATACGGTCTGATAATGGACTCACATGTGCTCTGTTAGGGCCAGAACAACACTGGACATTTCATTGTGTGTGACAACTGAATAAGGCTGGTTCTGGTTCAGGTCTGTGGCCCTGTGTGGGTTCTGCTCTACTTCCTACTTCCTCATTCAGAGATGTGGGGGGGAAGGGGGGTGGTGCTGCAGCGTCGGTGGTTGGTGTGGGTTTGGGGGTGAAGGGGGGGGGGATGGCCTCTGTCGTGCCTCAGAGCAGAACCGGCGGCTCCTCCGGGCGGCGTGGGATAGGCGGGGTCAGGCCAGCCGCACGCACCCCGCCGGGGGGCCGCCGGGGGGGGGGGCGGCAGGCGGCGTGGCTCCCAGCTCCCTGCAGAGGGCTCCTTTGTGTGCGGCTGAGGGGAGGGGGGAGGGTCGAGCGAGGTTAGACACTGTGCCGCTTTCTCTCTCTCTCTCGTCTGAGCGGACGCCAGCGAGGGGCTGGGTCGTGTGCGTGTGTGTGCGCGCGCGCGGGGGGGTTACTGCAGGGCAGAGAACTCTGTCCCGCCCAGGGTGCCAGGGCAGAGGCGGGAGGGGCTGTGTTTACAACCCGCTCCCTCACCAGATCCTTCTGTCTGCCCAGCCAAAAGGAAACAGACAGTGTTAGACCACAGTGTCATAACTGCTCGGGCTTTTTTTCCCTTGGAGGACTAGAAACCCAAAAAAAGCTTTTTTTTTTTTTTTAGTTTTTTAAGCAAGCTCAGCATTGCGCTTAAACCATTTAGTATTCCCACTTCTAGAATGGATGGAATCACGCACACACACACACACACACACACACACAAGCAAACACACACACACACACACACACACACACACACACACACACATTGTCGACTGACATGCCAGCAGTCAGAGCAAAAACATTAGTAGTATTAGTTTAGTAGCTAAACACTAAGAATGTGCTACTCCTGTAAACATCCTCTTTTCTGTTGATGTGGTTTCAGTCAGATGCCCTTATCTGAGGAGCCTGACTACACAACCTTCTCCATCGCAACACAAGGACTTTCCACCATATTTTCATAGCACAGGCACTGCATTGTAGGCCTGAATAATCACTATATATTCATAAACCCACTGTAGCATAAAACACAATGCCTGATGTGCTGAAATATAATAGCACGCAGTTTAATTATTAATGAGCTGTTTGGCTGTTGGACTCGATGTTTCCATAAAGAAAACCCAGACGTTTATTAATTCACTGTAACAGAGGATACCTGTGTGGTGCTGAAAATCCCTCAGCTGAGGGGATGAACCTTGCTCTAAATTCCCGCCCCCCCCCCCCACTCCCAAAAAAAAAAATGGCATCATGTGATGGAGCTCTTTATCCCCGCTCGGGCCGTTGGTTTTGGGACCGTCCACTGCCAGGCTTTCAAGGTCAGGCTCAGGTTCTGGAAAGAGTTGCCGGGGGCAACCTTACACCCAGATGGCAGAGATCTTTCCCCCCACGCCCCACGCTCCGCCGACCAATCGCGAGACGAGGGCAAGGGAGTGGGTGGAGGGGCGTGTTTGAGATTCTCTCCCTCCCGATGGGGGGTGGAGACTGGCCCCCCCCATCCCAACACTGCTGCCTTTGTGTTGAGATGTTTGGCAGGAGAGCGTCAGAAACCCACTGACACTGTGGTGTCACGGGTCACGGAACTCACCGCCAGCCCAAAAACAGGGCACACGTGGAGCGGACGCAGGGGTCACTCAGACCCACTGGAGGGGCGTAGGTGAATTTTAACGGCTCTGCGCTAACTTATTTTTGTCCGAGGAGCTCGTGTAATCCAAAAGTGAAAAATTCCGGAGCACACTAATGGATCCCTGTTAGCAGATGTGTTCCTAAATTATTTTTCCAGTTAGCACACATCAGTTTTCTGGAGCAAATGCTCCTGAAATGGGAGCACTGTGGAGCCCTGATTTTGGCCGCATCTTCCATACGCGCTGCACAGTGTTATCTGATAAGAAGTGAAGATAAAGTTTGAGCCTCAATCTGCATTCTTCTCACTTTCATGGTGGGTGGTGGGGGCAGAAGGGCTGTAATTTCGATGTCGTTTCAGTAGTCCACTTGTGATTTGATTGTGTTAACCACCCCGACCTACAGATACAGTCATGATGGTGTTGTGTTCCGGTATAATGATTGTCTGCATGTAGGTGAAAGGTCACAGGTCACAACGGTCAATATATAAGTTATTTTTAGACATCCAGTTGCCAGGACTGAACTGTTAATGATGACAGACATCTAACATTCTACAGTAAAAATCTGCTCTCATGGGGAGTATTTTTTTAGTGAGGAGGAAGCAGTACAAATTGAAACAGCGATCCTTAAAAAGCGCAGTGTGGTTTTGCACGGGCACGTTCGAACACGATTGGATTGTTTCCCTGTTCCTGTGAGCGATGGGTGGTGAGAGGGATTATAGGAGCAGCCATAGCTTAGGGGAATCCATGGTGACCTCTGGACCGTCTAATGGGCCCTTTGCCCTCTACTGCTAAAACAAAGCCGGGGGGTGGGGTGGGGGGGGGTTGGTGTTGACAGCACCCCCCCGCGGGTCCAACTCGCTCTCTGCTGGCGGTAACGAAGCGGTGTGCCCGTGCCACCCCGCCGTGAAAAAGCCGCGGGGTCTAAACGCGTGTGCGCCCCTGGCGGCAGCGCCCGCGGGTCACCCCAGACCGCGGGGGCGGGGGCGGGGACGGGGTCGTGGCCGAACGGGGCGGCGGCGCGAGCGACCCGAGGGGCGGTTCCCGTCTTAAGCGAAGACGAGGTCGGTGTGCCTTACGAGCGTCACTTTCAGGTGAGTGACGGTTGGTGAGGACCCGCCCCCCCTCCTGTTTGGCCGCTCTGTGGTAGCGTGATTCCGCGTTCTCTGCAGGTTGATTCAGGTGAGCTTTACGCGAGGACACGCCCCTGCAGGACACGCCCCTGCGGATCTGGCACCTGTGTCAGGCGGTGGAATCTGCTGGAATACCCACTGAATGCTTTTCCACCTGAGTTCATTGAATGACCTCTTTCAGTGTTTTTTTTTTTTTTGTCCTTCAGAGAGATAAGGAGATAGGCAGCCTTTGCTGTTTAGCAATGCAGCTGAATGGATTAAACACACAGGACACTGTACCCCTGGGGTGTGTTGGTAATAAAAGGAACTCTTAGAGGAAAACACGAGCGGCTGTAACAGAGTCAGTGTCCCTCCCGTGCAGTCCTGTTTAATGCAGGTGACTGGGCTGTATAATTCAAAGTGGCTCAGTGTTTGTTGGTGTCACTGCATTTCCGGGTCAGACAGCTGGCCTTCTCTGTGTTCCACACCAGCACCCTCCCAAACAGCTGGATGTTCTTTTAAACAAAGCCCCCCCACCACCACCCCACCCCCCCCTTCCTGATGCCTTCCATTTATACGACATTGTGTTTTATATAGCCTCTGGCCTCAGATGCCCTCACCCACCCCCCTCTCTCTCTCTGCTGGCCGCTCCAGTGTGGGGTGACTCCAGGCCTGAGCTGTCATTGGCTTGCCATCTTCACAGGCCAAGTATGGAGGACTGAGAGGGAGGAGGGGCGGCTCACCTTTCCCCTGCAAGACCTGGGAGACGTTTGTGGGGGTGGGGGGGGGGGGTGTGTCTGATCATGTGATGCACAAGCCCCCCTCCCACACACAAACCATCAAGACCGTGCCAGAGTTCTGTTGTGAAATGTATGAGCAGGCATGGGGCCTGTTCAAAGGCGAAGCCTCATGGTGGATGAGATTATGTGAAGGGAAGATAGACAGACAGAGAGAGGGATAAAGACAGGCTTCTTTTATTCCATACTTTTCACGTTTGAGTCACCCTCTTGTAAGGAAAAAAAGGACGTCTCTCGAACGTGATGAAAAAGTACAAGGTTTATTTCCAATACCGGCAGTGACAAAGCGCACGAATGACACCTTGGATTCAGCAGAGTCAGACTGAACCACAAACCTTTCCAGAGGCTGCTTCTTATTTGTTTTCCAAGCTTTGATCAGTAGTGTTGAATACACATACCAAGACGGATGTAGTCAGTCCTTGTAACACCTATCAATTAGGCCATAGTGTATTGGCCGTCCTATTGTGATTGAATTAGCACGTCTGTTGACTTGAATGGTTCCCAATCTCTCACTCCCGGTCGCTATTCTACCATTGTACCAACTGTATTGTGATAATGATAAGATCAAGGGAATGTGTGGTCAGCAGACATATTGGCATCAGAGACAGATTTCTTACACTCTAAAGCAGTGGTGTCCAGTCTTATCTCAAAAAGAGCTGGTGTGGGTGCAGGTTTTTGTTTTTGCTTACTAAATTATTTAAATCATTTAAATTATAGTCCCGGGCTAACAAAAAAAAAACTGAGCCCACACGCACCCACTCCTTTCAGGATGAGATGGGACGCCCCTGCTCTGGAGCCTGGGTCTCCACGCCGCGGGTACGCGGGCCGGGCCGAGCGGCGGTAAACACGCCCGAGCGCCCGCTCAGACGCAGCGGCGCACGCAAACACGCCCGAGCGCCCGCTCAGACGCAGCGGCGCACGCAAACACGCCCGAGCGCCCGCTCAGACGCAGCGGGGGTAAACACGCCCGAGCGCCCGCTCAGACGCAGCGGCGGTAAACACGCCCGAGCGCCCGCTCAGACGCAGCGGCGGTAAACACGCCCGAGCGCCCGCTCAGACGCAGCGGGGGTAAACACGCCCGAGCGCTCGCTCAGACGCAGCGGCGGTAAACACGCCCGAGCGCCCGCTCAGACGCAGCGGGGGTAAACACGCCCGAGCGCCCGCTCAGACGCAGCGGGGGTAAACACGCCCGAGCGCCCGCTCAGACGCAGCGGCGGTAAACACGCCCGAGCGCTCGCTCAGACGCAGCGGCGCACGCAAACACGCCACAGTTTACTCCGGCGCTCTTCGTATCGGCGCATTCCTCGATTTCCCCACCCCGCCGGAATCCCAGCGCCCGGGGTGGCAAGGCCGGGCGGGCGGGACGGTGTTTGCCCAAGATAACGTGGGGGGGGTGGGGGGGCATGTGAGGGGGGAGATTAACCTGTCCTTTCTCACCTCCGCCGTCGTCGGCGCGATAGCGGGCCGGAGGATTCCGGAGCCTCCGAGCACCGCCGACCTTTCGAGGACAAACCCACGGTGAGCCGTGCCATGACCTGTGATCCACTCCCACCCCCCCCCACCCCCCCTCCGCCTCGCGGGTCTTTAAGTGACGCGGTCGTGCTGGAGTAGAGTAGTGCGTGGTGCAACGGGTTCAGTCGCTACGACAGAGCAGGGTCCTGTTGCTGGTGAGTGGCATCGCTGCGCTATTCATAGGCACTGACTGGAATTTTATCCACGATAAACTGGCCGACTGTGGGTAGTTAATTCGCCCCTGAGGTTCGCTGTTGGAAAACCACGCTGTGATGTCGGCGTAATCAAGGCTATTAATTTTTTCCCTCCTTTTTAAAAAAAAAATCATACCTATAGAGGAGATATACTAACAGGCAGACTGGTCGCGTGAGTATTGTTTATTTTTTTCATTTAAGTTTGATTGGCTTTAGCACTGTCCCAGTCCTTTCTTTGTACTCTGTGTTGGGGGTCATTTGAACTCGCCTTGTCCTAGTAAATTTTGTCATGGGAGTGTTGAGTGTGTGCTCCGGAGCTTGTTAGCAGAGTAACAGAGCAGCGCTTGTCTGCTGCGTGAAAGAGGTGAAAATTTATCCCTTCAGTCTGAAACTGATATTCACTTCCTCGTTTCAGCGTAGGGGAATTCCTTTCTTTGTCCGTGCTGTTTTGTTTGGGCAAAAAAAAATGATTAACCAAGGGGTTTACATTAGTAGAACTGGCGTGCTTTCATTGTGTTTTAGAAACAAGGCTGTGTCCGGGTGCTGCTGTTCATATAATGTGCAGGATCAAACCAATGCAAAAAAAAAAATGAGTTAATGGATAAAAATGATTTGCATTACCACTTCCCGGGATTTTAACAAGCATTGCATGGCGGTCTTCGTGTGGGGGATAGTTAACCTGCTTCTGTAGGACTGTTACCCTATGAATTATAGTCTTAGTTGAATTACGACCTGTTCAGGAATTAGGCTTCTTTGCAAGCGGTCTTTGAACACCTGTAGCCGTATCTCATAAATCAGTCCTTTTTTTTCTCCCACGAGGCCGTTTTGCAGGGAAGTAGTTTATCGCTGGGTAAACGGAGACAGGAATCGGGTCAAGCGCAGATGGATTTCATTCATAACGGCGTGAAGGGGTTAGCGGCAGCCTGTGGCGGCTGCTGCTTCTCTCACTTCCTGTGTCTGCCCTTGCCCAGCAGCCATTGGCCTGTTCCCTCTGACACAATGCAGCGCAACATGCAGCGTACGGCCCTACTCCGCTTCAGTTTAAAAAATAAAATTACACTGTATAAAAGTTCACAAAAAGAAGCCATGCGTGTGCAGTTTTACCAGACGCAAATGTCCTTCTGTAAATATAGTTAAAACCTGTGATCAAAAAGCACAAAGGTAATCTTTTTTTGCCCAGTCATTTATCATCTAATCAGCTTAATGACGGATAACCACGAGCAATAAGAATGCAAATGTAATTGGGTACAGGGAGGGGGGAGCACTAGCGTCGTATGAATGTAAAATGGCGATGCACAGCTTTGTGTACAGTAGTAGTGCTCTCAGTCTGCGGGTGGAGAAGCTGAATTTTTCACCACCGCCTGCCTCCGCTCGCAGACACAGAACCGGCTCTTATTCCTCTTTTTCTTCTTCGTCTTCGGGATCACGCTCGTCTCGCTTCTGTCCCTCGCCGATGCCCTTCCCGCATGTAATTTTACACGCACTGTCGCACGCTGAGGGACCTGTACTTCCCTAAACAGACACAGCTCCTCTACGCTGCATCGTTCGCCTTAAACGACCAGACATGAAACAGATCTCTCAGTGCTTTGTCTGCACTGAGATAATCATGTTAATTATTGTTACTTTTATGTCTTATATATTGTGTACTGCACTTAAATTTTTTGTTGGATAAACTTAAAAGTTGACTTAAGTTTGTTACAGTACACATTTATTTTTAGGTTTTCTGAATGGAAATGAACTGAAAACTTTTCAACTGCGAAAGCTTGAGGAATATAGGTGTAGCAGATTGAAGTAAAAAAAGTTTACGTTTATCCAATGTAGCATTGTTTTCAGTGTGAAATGACTTCCCATCAATGAGGAAGTGCTCCTTCCCAGAAACACAGAAAATAGCTGATATTTGGGAAAGCACCGGGGTCTGGCATCGTGAACTCTGAATGTTTTTCCTGCGATACGTTTAGACTCAGAGCGAGGGAATAAATTGCCTCACGTCGGTGTACTGTGAACTCTCATCAGTGAGAAGACAGCTTTTACACAATCGTTACGACTTCTAAATGAACTTAGGCTACTATCTGGTGAGACCTGCCCTTGAAAAGTAGGGAAAGTGTGGTCACTGTTTTGAAATTGATATTTATGCAACTGTAAAGAGGGATTGGTTGCAACTGTGGGAAAAGCAGAAGTGAACGCACTGTCTGGCCTGCGAGGGGCATCACCCGCAGCAACGGATGGTTACATCACATCCTGTGTGGTTCTGGAAAGCGTTGGCCGTTAGTGCTAGAGAAGGTCTGTTTGTTTGTAGTAGGCATCGGGGATGTTGTTTCTCTTTGCTCGTTTAGCTTAGTTTTCTGGAATATGAAACGACAGCTCGGAGAGAATGTCGGGATATGAAATGATTATTTGCAGAATGAAGAGGATTTAACCTAATCTGATTTAGTTTGGTCTGAACAGCAGTGTTGTAGCACTGCCGTAAACTGAAGGCAGATCAAACCTCTCCCTGCTCCTGCTGCCAAAATAAACAACTGTGGATGGCTTCTGTGGTAGTGAAGGATATTCATAGCGTTCACCCGTGTGACTTCTCTTAACGCACTCGCCACATCTGCCATCCTGCCTCCACCCCAAATATAGTCTGAGCGCGCTCGGTCTGGATGGCCAGAGAAAGAGCCGCCCCCACATCTAAACGCCACGGCTGCACCGCACCGCACCGCACTGCACCATTCAGTCACACACCGGTCCTCACTGTCACATTGAGACCTCACGCGGTGACATCTCCGGGGCTGGAGGTCATGTGACCCTGGCTTTTCATAGACAGAAGGAGATGGCAGCGCTGTCGCGTTCAGCTGGTTGAACGTTGCTTCCGCACGCCAACCAAGCCTCGAGGGCCAGGGGAGGGCGGAGTCTTTAAGTGAAATGTCAGACGGAGGAAGCGAGAGTGTGACTTGCACAACGCCTAGGCACCATGTCGCAGCTTTGGTCTCCATGGATACGCCAATGGTGCCCCCTGGTTGGACGGTTGGGTGCATAATCGGTGTTGATGGGCTGATACTAGATCAGTTCAGGGGGGTGGGGGTGCGGGTGGGGGCAGGTGACGGGCCTTGCTCCTTAGTAACCTCGCTCCACTGAACACAGGGTCAGCTGACCCTGGTACATGTTCACAGAGCACAATAAGTATGAAAGTGAAACTGCATGGGGTGACATGGCACGACTCAAGAGGCATAGTATTTTTATTCAACTGCGTGATAATGGGTCAGGTCAGGGTTCAATCTTCAGATCTGGGTGATGAAGCCATATTTGGATGAGCCCCACTGCGACAGGACAGGAGAGAGAGGGAGGACGTGATTTGTGTTCCTTGCCAGGAGAGCAGGCGGAAGTTGCAAGTTGAATGTTGAAATCGACAGACGATATGAAAATGAGCACTGGCCAAGAGCCAGGGTGAAATTCAACTGGCCGTTTTTTATGTTGCAAAAGGAAAGAAAAACCCTGGTGGAAATTTCAGCTTGGTTCCAGCCTTGTGTTTAAACTGGTCCAGCTGGTTTAAAGCTGGCTTGGAGACTGGCAAGATTGGCAACAAGATGGTTGGGATGGCAACCATGCTGGCCAGACAATGTCCAGCTGATGGGCCAGAGCTTGGTACAGAAACAACCACCAAATTCCAGAGGTTATCCAACTGGAGCAGATTCCATCTTAGGCTGATAGCTGGAATTTCCACCAGGAAAAGGAAATCCCCCGACACTAACACTGTGGCGGTATAACAGACTCTTTCTGATCTTTCCATCTATATGTGATATCTACTGTTAGTTCATTAGAATCTGATGTTCTGGTTTCCTTAGCTCACCCCCCACTTGATGATGGACAAGAGAAGCTGCAGAGTGTAACAATAAATATCTCCCCCCTTGCAGATTGAGGGGTGTAACACTAAATATCCTCCCTCTTGCAGACCGGGGAGTGTTATACTACATATCTCCCCTATTGCAGATGGTGGAGTGTAACACTAAATATCTCCCCCCTTGCAGACTGAGGAGTGTAACACTAAATATCTTCCCCCTTGCAGACTGAGGAGTGTAACACTAAATATCTCCCCCCTTGCAGACTGAGGAGTGTAACACTAAATATCTGAAAGTCTCTTTCTCCTTGGTTCCTGTGCGCAGATAGAGAACCGAAGCCCCCCGCCATGCAAGCCCAAGATCTCCTGAGACAGCTGCGGATGCCCGAGATGGGGGACATGCGGCAGATCGTGCGGAGCCTCCCCGCCAACACGCTGATGGGCATGGGTGCCTTCGCCGCCATCACCACCTACTGGTACGCCACCCGGCCCAGGGCCCTCAAGCCGCCCTGCGACCTCTCCCTGCAGTCCGTGGAGATCGAGGTGAGGAGCGTCGCCGCGGAAACCAGACAGTGCAGGCCTCCGGCTGGCCCGACTGCAAAGCACTTCGTGCGTGAGACACTGCTGCTGCGTCTAGCAGGCGTTCCTATTTCTCGGGCTCTTGTGTTTGTGGAATATACAGGGGAGTGTGGGACAGCCCAAAACCCTGTCAGTCACTCAAGCTTTGAGAGTTTTAACGCTTCCCTCTCTTCCTGCCTGTATTTTCCCCTGTGTGAAGCAGTGCCCGTGAAGGCTGTATATAAATGTAATTGCTTGTTTTTGCCAGTCTTCTGTCAGGATTGAAACTCCCGTTGAGCTTTGATCCTGGGCCTGGAAACGGCCGCGGGAGCTGACCTGTTTGTCTTTTTAAAGGTGGTACAGCAGAACCTTTTTTACCAGAAGTGTGTTGGGTCATTTCCCAGCCAGGGACTGCTGTACCTTTAAGCAACTTATCCTGAACTGTCCCAGTGAATCTCCTGTATGAACTCTTAATCAGTAATGCTGAAAGCTATGAGTGTCATTGTGGATCGTTGCATCTGCCTATTATTATTATTATTATTATCAACTAAGACTACGCTGGGGCTAATCTTTTTTTCCAGAGTGCAAGAATGTGTTTGCATTCTGAAATATTAGCAAATATTTTGTCACTTTCCCCTCTCTCTTTTTTGAGATGACTAAATTGTTATTCCTCCTAATTCACGTGTAACTAACTGTCAGGCCGTGGGGAGATAGAGGCATGAAAATGGCTGAAATCGCAGGCAGTCTTATAAGGGCGTGGGTATGTGCCTTCCACAAACAACCAGCTGCCCAACGTTTAAAATATCCTTCATATCATTCAGGGAGGGTGTCCTAATGCCGAGAACAGTGAGACCGTCCCAAACAAAGCAAAGGCAAGTTAGTTTAAAGTTTAGAAGCTGAGTGAGCTCCAGAGAGCAGCCGCTGTTGTGGGCGGAGGTAATTACCCACTGATTCACAGGAGGAAGTCGAGTCTTTCTAAGGAATTTCAGTCTCGGAGAGCTGAAATAACAGGGAGCGGGAGTATGTGTGTGTGTGTGTGTGTGTGTGTGTGTGCGCATGTGTGGGTTTGGGGGAGGGGGAGGGGGGCGCGGTGCAGATTAGAGAGTCTGCCGGCTCAGAGCCATATCTATCATCATGCAGGTGGAGTAAACAGGAGGTCCAGGGTCACTGAGTTCTCGTGTTGGAGGAGGAGAATCTGCGGCTGGCCTACTTTTAATAACTGCCTTCCTTAGACAGCGCGGGCCTGGATTCCTCAAGTTGCAGCCCCGGAACATGACGTGTCCCTTCTCGTTGGCAAGAAACGGGATAAACAAGCCAAAGAGCCGCTTTTCCGTCTCAGCGTAGTGTAGTTCCGGAGCCGGGAGAACCAGATGTTTGGGGGGGTGAGACCTGAGGAGCCCATTGGTCCACCGGAGACGCATTTCAGAGCCATTATACGGGCTGAGGAAAAACACGAGCAGGCTGGCAAACGAGAGGGGTTTTTTTTGCGCTCTCTCCCTCCGTCCTCTGTGTGTTTTTCTATGTGATGGGGGGAGGAGTCGCTTCTTTGTGCGCGGGGCAGATATTTTAAAGGGTACGCGCTACTTCACCCTCACAGGCATTCGCTCCCGTCATTCCAGAACATTCCAAGCGTCTGCGTCTGAGGCCAAGGGAATTTTCTGATCGTTCTCGTCTCGCATCGCTACGACGGGGAAAAATATCCATGCAGGAAACAGAGGGAAGTTTTAATGGCGTCACTGAGAGCGTGTGCTGTGATGTCACTAAGAGCGTGCGTTCTTGGCAGGCAGGCCTTGGCGACCACAGGGATTGGGCGGTAACGCCACCACCCTGCAGCCTCTGTGAATGTGGGTGCAGCGCGTTGTCGAAAGACTCCACACCCAGCCGCTAAACCCGATCGGAGCACCCTGCCACGTCACAACCCCCACATACTGGACAGATTTCTGTTTGGCCTCGGATTACCCAATCCTGGAGCAGTTTACAGAAGTGCCTTGTTGCCGGGCAACCGCAGACTGTATTGCCTCCCTGGCTGAAAGGAGGGTAAAACAGGGATTGATGAGCTGGCTGCTAGCGCTGGTTTTATCACGTGTGAATAACCGAGCTGTCAGCTTTGAATCGATCAGCACCATGGGTGATGATCCAGTGTCTGCCACGTCGCAAATTACCCTGCCGTAATTCCAGTTCGCTCCCTGCTTCACTGCAGTTTCCCAGTTCAGTCCAATTCATATATTTTAGACTGATGCATTTCCTGGAACGGCACTGGACACACATGCAGAGTTTGGCTACGCTGCAGTAAAGGCCAGATGGGTAAATTGTGATGTAACTCATGGTTTTGAGTGGAATGCAGTTTACTGCGTCGCGCTGTTTAACCCCTGCATCAGACAGGTCTCGACTCCTGTCAGCGTCTGATGGAGACAATAGCACTGTGTGGAACTGCTCCGCGATGCCCCTGCCTCTGTAGCCTGGTTCCATGCTGGCATGGCTTTCAAAAGCTTTTAAAGAGCCGCTCTGTCTCTCTGCTTCCGGCTGGTTCGTTCTGTGGAGGCACTCTGAGCTGTTTACCGGGCGGCTCTTTTGAAGTCTCATCTCCACCGTGTCTGGAGGAGAGTCCTGTCTTTGGATCATGGAGGCCCCCTTGATGTTCGGCTTCATCCTCTTTCCTTCTCTTCCTCTTCTCTGCCTCCTTCTTTTAAGTCTATCCCTTGTCCCTCTCTCTTTACATCCCTGCATCACTCCCCTTTCTGTCTTCCTCTCTCTCCCCCCATTTTGTCCTCTCTTCTGTTCTCCTTCCATTCCTTCACCCCCCTCCGTTTCTCCCTCTCTGTATGTGCCCCCCCCCCCCCCCACCCTCTCCATCCCGGCCTCTGGATGTGGTTGCCGTGGAAACGGTGTCTCGGTTATCACGGCAGAGGCCGTGATGTCACACACACACACACACACACAGAGCTACACACTGAACACCAGCCCCGCTGAGAGGGATGCCCCAAAAAACACATCCATCCGCCAGCGCCCCGCCGAGACGACGTGATTAGATCCTCCCGGGGTTTCCATGCCGACGGTCGATTTTCGCAAGATTGAAATGAACGTGTCTGCTGCGTTTTTTTTGTGCTTCCTTATCGCTGCAGCTTCCGCCCCTAAAACACATTACGGCCAGCTGGGTTCTGCTCCTGATCTGTCGCCTGCCGGTTCCTAAGCCACTTTCATACCCAGGGACGAATTTACAAGGGCCCTCCCCTTTTCCCCATTTCTATTTCACGTAGCTGGCATAGTGCTGTCATCAGCTCACACTTGGAAGCTGTGTTTAGATGCTTGAGTGCCACAGTGAAGGACACTGGCTCAATCAGGCCAATCGAAAATTTCCATCACAAAGGCAACCAGTAATCAATGAACCAACTGATATGTATGTCATACATATCTATAGACAAGCTGGCAGTGATGCATTTATCACTGGACTTCGTGCTATCCACGTAGCATGAAGATGAATTGAGCTGAGTTGTGTAACGTCTGCTGCAAGCTCTACTTCATTAACAAAGGAGACTATTGCCTAAGGATTTCCATTTGAGGGGCTTTTGATGTCACTCCTGTTTTCTAAGAGGGAGCTTTTTCAGCCTGCCAATCGCCTACAAGCTGATCAGAGCGCATTGTGGTGATTAGCGTCCTTTCAGGTTGTAGTGGATTCAGTGAAGACAGGCGATTGGGTGGGGTAGGCACCGAGGGCGGGGCATAATCCTGCGGAATGGTAAATGAATTCGGGATAAGAGGAGAGGAAGGGCGGGGGTGGGATGGGGGGGTGGGCCGGCACTGTATTCATTTTCATTACCAAACCAAGCCAAACCACTATCGTCCGCCCCCCCCCCCCTTCCTGCACGCTCCCTCCCCACCCCCCTCCCAAATCTGTTGTGATATTGTGAATTGGAATAACTCACTTTGTGTAATTCACTCGGTTGCCACGTGACTGATCAAGCTTCTCATACCCCGGGGCTAAGGCGGGCCACGTGCGTTGGGCAGGATGCCCCGTAAAAAAAAACAGGCCGCAGCCACACTCCTTTAGCCCTGGAAAGAGCCCTCTTGCGGCACTCCCCCCCTCGATTTTCTGAGACACAAATAGCAGCGGAATAATTCTTGTGGCTGTTCAGGCAGTCAGTACTCTGCTAGATTAATGGGACCCTCGTGTAACCAGGGTACGTGTGGAACTCAAGTGGGCTGAGAATCTGCATGCTAATCTGCGCGTAAGCGTGACCGAAAAGCGCTAGCCCTCCGCTCGATTAAAGAGGGCGTCGGTAATCACGAATCAATTACAGCTGCGATACGCCGTCCTAAATCTACTCGAGGATGAACGTAATGGTAAATGCTCCTAAAGCTTGATTGCTAATGACACACTTAAAATTGTGATGGACAGGAATGAGTCCCTCTGAATCAGAATACATTATCGTACATCTGAAGTGAGTAAGTGCAAACGCTCTGGCGGTCTTAAACAAGCACCCAGTGCCCAGGCAGCTTGACTTCACCAGTGCTTGTGTTGAAGACGTGACTGTATCTCTGTGCTATGACAGTTAGAGACCGTAGTGTAAAAAAGTAGTCGACGTTAGGCTGTATGTAGTAAAGTAGATTTAATTTAGAAAGTTCTTAAGCGCAAAAAATATAAGTACCCTGCAAAAAATGTCTCATGTGGCAGCAAGCTGCAATCCCTGCAGTCTACGCACCTAATGACAAGTCACTGGCCTTACATGACCCACATGTGAAAATGAAACCTATAAACAAATTATCTGGGCAATTTTTCAAAGAAAAGATTATTTTTTTATTGGCTTAAACTATTTTGAATACCTTCTGTGACATCCATGGTAATTTGGAAGGATTTATATGATTTTAAAAGATTTTCCAATAGGAGTAACTAGTGGTCTCTAATGTATCGTACTGTACAGTAATGTATAATGTATCGTAATGTATTATGAATGTATAGTGAAGAATTTTTTTTTTTTTAATGTATGTGTAAGAGTAAAAGTAGATGCAAATAAAAGTACTCAAAGTACCAATGACTGGAAAAAAAAGACTTGTTTAACCTGTTTTAATCAGATCTGTTCCACTGAAGATCCCACTGTATCGTGGGTAAAGTAAGCCGAATAGAGGCATCTCATTGGCAGCTCAGTGAAGGTGTGGTGAATCATGCGGTTTGCTGAGCCGCTCGATGGCGGTTTTCTTTCCCGTGTTCCTGCAGGGGGGCGAGTACGCCCGCAAGTCGGTGCTGATGGAGGGAGATAAGCCCATGACCCACTTCTACGACGACGCCCAGACCATGTACGAGGTCTTCCTCAGGGGCGTCCAAATGTCCAGTAAGTGCTCCTGGACCAGTTTCATGAGGACCGCACATGTGCAATTTGCAAGACACGTGGCACCAGTGCATGATTCAGACCGCACCAATGTGGCAGTTATGCCGTAACAATAGAATGGAATGTGAAATTTGGAGCATACCAATGTGCCATTTGAATCAAACTGATAACTCCCTGCACTAGCAGACAAAGGGATTCCAGACCGTAAACCCTCATGAGCCGGTAATGCATGCATGACTGTCTTTGCCAGTGTTTTGGATAGCTTGTGTTGTTTTTTTGTACCAAGTGACAAAATTTTCCACTGCCCCAGGCAGTTATTAATTAAGGAAATGATTTCATCTTGCAGATAATGGGCCCTGCCTAGGATCGCGGAAACCAAACCAGCCGTACGAGTGGCTGTCCTACCAAGAGGTGAGCGTCTGTTAAACCCCTCCCCTTTATGGCTGACCTCATCTCTGAGATCATCCAGTCAGACAGAACTCTGCTGTTTTCCTCTTTTTTGGGGAGGGGGCGGGGATACAGAAGGAAGTGCATTTTTTTGGTTCATTTTAGGTTAGCAAGCGTCAAATATCTCATGTACTAATATGTGGACTGTAGATTGAGGAAGTAGCTATTTGTGAATGTTTTCCTTTCATGGGACAAGCATGCCTTGTTATTGTTTTACTAACGTTCCTGGAAAGCAGTTATAAGCAACCTTGTTCCTGGAGATCTACCATCCTGTATGTTTTCACTCCAAACCTAAAAAAACACACACAGAATTCAACAGCTACAGATCTTGTTGAGCTGCTCATTAGTAGAATCAGGTGTGTCAAAGTAGGGTTCGAGTGAAAACCTACAAGATGGTGGATCTCCTGGGTCAGGGTTGGTTGCCACTGCTTGCAAGTGTCACAAAAGTGGCCTGCAAATAAGATCCTCAAAAACCTTAGGAAAACTCTTGAAGATCCTTGTCATGGAATTTAACAAATACCACAGGAGTCGTGATTGGATCAGATTGCAACAACACTGCATTCCTGACCTGGATCAGATATCACGTTGGGTACAGACTGCAGTTATGATCTGGACCATATGCTGCCAAAGCATTGTCCCGAAGCACAATGCCAGTGTAAATGTACCCTTTTGCGTGCTGTTGTGCATGCTTTGTGTGCTGTTGTGTAGCCTTTGTGTGCTTTTGTGGCCTCTCAGGTGGCAGACAAAGCTGAGTACCTGGGCTCCGCCCTGCTCCACAGAGGCCACTCCCAAGACAGCGACAAGTTCATCGGCGTCTTTGCACAGAACAGGCCTGAGGTAAGTCTCACGCTGCCATTCCTGTCCTTCAGAGGCCTGTCTCTCACAACGGCCGCTACTGATCTTCAGTGATAGCACAAGCCCCTTAATGACGAAGCTCCTTCCACACTGACCACTGCTGACCTAGCTGACCGCTTCTGACCAGAGTGACTAGTCCTTTTCTAACTGGACAGTTCCTCTGCCTTGGTGACCACTTCTGTTTCATTAGAACCACTCCTGACCAGGGTGACCAGTTATCTCCCAAGTTGAACGCTCCTCTGCCCTAGTGACCACTGCTGCTCCACAGTAACCACCCCTGTCATGTGGAGATTGCCTCTATCATCTAGTCCTTCTCCCAGTTTGCTGATGCCCCTCATTCACTTAAAGGTTCATTTAATTGTGTGACATGACAATTATAGGCCTAAATGTCCTATGACTAAAGGAGGAAGAGCCTTGTTCCTTCATGCATCAGTGTATACACCATGACAGGCCATGACAAATGACTCTTGAAACCCAAGAAAATTATAAAAATAACCTCTGACAACTTTGATGAAATATGGCCTGCCTTTGTTATAAGGATTTGTGCATGTTCATTCACAAACTCCTCACAGATTGTTTGTGAAGGCGACATGTCACCTCAGATAAGAAGGGAGCTGCTGGTGTCATGTGACCCGTTATGTCACTGACTGTGTTTCTTTTGTCCTCTGCAGTGGACAGTTGCAGAGCTGGCCTGCTATACATACTCCCTGGTGTGCGTCCCTCTATATGACACGCTGGGCACAGAGGCCATCAACTACATCATCGACAAAGGTGGGTGAGGGAGAACCCAGGGAGCATGTTCAGTTGGATGTACCACAGACCGAGTGGCAATTTACATTCTCAGATATGCGTGTTCAGTCACTCACTTGTGTGAACCACTCTAAAGGCTCTGCTCGCCATCACAGGGTTTCATGTTTTGTGGAGACCATGAGTCAAACGGCATTCAACTTGTGTTTGTCGTTGACTTTGGCTCACAGTTGAATGCAGATCTTTTATTGGCTGGCTCAGTGACCACCAGAATGAACTGTATTTAATTTGAGGTCAAAGTTTCAGGACAAATGTCGAGGGCCTGCAGGTTTTTGGTGGTGCCTCCACAGATGCCTTGCCCTTACTCCCTGTAAGAGCTGCTCTCTGACTGGTCTGTCCCCTCCCTGTCTGCCTGCAGCTGCCATAGCCACCGTGGTGTGTGACGTCGCTGACAAAGCCCAGCTGATCTTGGACTGCGTGTCGGGCCGGAAGCACTCCATCCGCATCCTCATTCTCATGGAGCCCTTCGACGCCGACCTGGTGGCCAAAGGGAAGAAGTGCGGCATTGAGATCATCAGTATGAAGGAAATGGAGGTGAGACTGGAGAGTTTCACGCTTTAGAAAAATGTAGGCGCAGACGATGATTGAACAGGGCAAGGCTATTGTGACTTAACTTTACTGGTAGGTAACAAAGACAAGCTTCTGCCAATCGTGGACTACATTGGTAATAACCAGTAGAATGAAGTTTTGGATTCTTTCTGACTGTACTTCTGGGCTCACCTGCTGGTTTGTTTTCTTTTCTTGGCTGGTATCCTGACTTCCCCTGTCTCAGAAACAAGTAGCATTAATGAATTGACTGGAAACATGGACATTTGTCAAGAGGGTCTTCTGACAGGGTCTTCCTTTTCAAACTGACTCCAGGATAATTGTGTGATTTGCAGATGCTTTGATCTAGAATTCCAATTTGTCATTCCCCTTGCAAGTGTGTCCAATCAGGGCACAGCATTTGCCGGGAAAGGCATTTGCCTACAAAAGAACTCTTGGCCAAATGAGAACTATTATACCTTTGGACATTCTGTTTCCATGGACATTGTGTTTACTATGGAGAGTGGGTAGATGCTGTTGAAGATGTGTAGGCGGTGTAGGCCTGTGTGTACAGTATGCTGTACCACAGCTGAACTGCCCAAACTCAAGTGTCACGAGTTGCCTCATTGATGAAGTGCAGGTGACCGGCTTGGACCAATGACATCTGTTCTTCCTTTTTAGGAGATTGGAAGAGCCAACCACAGGAAACCAGCGGTGAGTACCTCCGCCAACTCTGTGCAGAACTGAGCGTGAGCTGACCGCGATGAAACCGTTCTGACCGCCCCCGTTCCCTCTTTACAGCCTCCCAGTCCTGATGACCTGGCCATCATCTGCTTCACCAGCGGGACTACAGGTACTGGCTGCAGCCTCCAGCCCGCAACAGCTGATCTAGGATCAGCTCCCCAAACCTGAAATCTGAGCCCCAACGTTGCGAATAAAAGGATTAGGCTTATCCAGGGACAGTGATTGGGGGCAGAATATACTTAAGCTAGCAGAAGACATGTGTGGGCCTCCTGAGTGTGTAGTGTGCATGTGAGCTTAAATTACACTTAATTCTTGCAAAGATTTACAGGTTCTCATTGTAAGCAAATTGTTTTCTGTCAGGCAAACGTAACTGTGCACAGCGGCCTTTACGGCTGACACACCGTGGGGTCCTTCGCAAATAATGACCAGCAATTAGTCAGATTAGTGGCCCTGGCTGCTGCCTGCTAGAGGCACCGCCACAGAGGAGCTGAGACAATTAACCGTTTCCCATCCCTCTCCTGCAGGAAACCCAAAGGGAGCGATGCTGACGCACAGAAACGTGGTGGCCAACTGCGCAGCTTTCATTAAAATAACCGAGGTAAAGGCAGCTCCTGCACGCTTCTCTCTTAAACGGACCGCGATAAGCAGATCGCTCCACTGGGGGGGGTCAAGTAAGGTTGATTGACTGACCAGCCAATCACAGCTCGTCAAACACCGCTATCTTAGACAAACAAGGTAACAGCCATTGAGGGGCAATTACCTTGTGATGTGTTTGCCTAAAGACAACACCAGCAGTGGTCATTTTGCGGCTGATTAGCTACCAGCAACATAGTGGCACACAGCCGTATTATAGTAGAATACCCTCGGTTGAAAACGCCTGTTGTTTGTGCTCAGCCAAGCTGCCAGTCTCTGAGGCCTGAGAGGGTTTTCCTGCAAAGTCATGGCCCCCTCTGTATCTGCTCCACCTCCCCCATAAACTGAGATCCACAGGGGGGGGGGGGGGCAGGGTTTTTCTGAATGCCCCCTCTGTCAGAAGGCGGGGGGCGTGGGCGGAGCGAGCTAGCGACACAAACGGCGCTCGCTTACGCGGCTCCTCGGACCCTGGCACCCGTTTCCGGAGACGGGGCGACAATGCCCCCATTTAAGCCCGAGGAAGGGGCAGCGAGATCCAAAACAAAAACAGCGCCCAGAGGCTGGTACGGCTGTGGGATTCACGCCCCGGCCGGGTGCTTCGAGTAAACAGCTGGACCCTTGTTCGTCCATGTAACCCTGAGCAACCCTACCAGATCAGCTGCAGACTGTTTGGCCTCTAGTGACTTCATGAGATATGATCTGAATTTGAGAAATGTCACAGCTGAACCATGCTCTTCGCTGTGTGTGTAAACTCCACAATCAGAGCACAGCCTCTGTTATTCTGTGTGTGTGTGTGTGTGTGTGTGTGTGTAAACTCCAGCTCAGTGCCCAGTCCCTGCTATCCTTTTTCCTCACTCTCTAAGAGATTCTCGGCATTCAGTTCTTTCTGCACTTTCTCATCCCTGTGCTTCATCCTCCATCTCGTTGCTTTTGTTGTCCCTCTCTCCTGCGCCTCACTGTCTTGGTGTTAACTCCTCCTTCCCCCCTCCCTCCCCCCTCCCCCCGCTCCTCTCTTTTCCTCTCTCCTTCCCGCTGTCTTCCTGCGGCCCCCCCGTGCTTCTTCCTGTCCACGCGGCGCCCGTTGCTCAGGGCCGGGTCTGCCCCAGCCCCGACGACGTCCTCATCTCCTTCCTGCCGCTGGCCCACATGTTTGAGCGGGTGGTGGAGGTACGGGGGAGGGTGACTCCTACGGTTCTTGTGTGTGTCTTTCGCAGGTGCACTGTCCGCTAACCCGAAGCGACACTCACATGTCCTACCTGCCCCTCGCCCACATGTTTGAGAGGGTGGTGCAGGTATGTACTGTACCCCTAAAACGGGAATCCCTAAAACAAGGGGGGAAAGCAAGGCTTATAGGCAGGGCCACCATCACCATCACCATCCCCCCCCCCCTTACCCAGGGCAAAAGCCAGGTCAGTTCATGCATGCCTGCTTCCTGTTTGCAAAAGAAAGTTTATCACTCACTAGAGTTCAAATGCCATGTCACTTTCACTGCAATATAAGCATACTTTGGCTAAGAATGTTAAGGGCCCTCCAACACATCCTTGCCATTACATTAAAGTGTATTAAAATGCCTCTACATTAAAGTGTAAGGATGGCTGCTCTTCCACAGTGACTTACTGTAACTGCAGAGACACATTAAAACAACCCACAGAAGCAACAGTAAGAACACAGAGTCATTACAGTAAACTGTACTGATTGAATATTGGTTAAAAGCACTCTGATGAAAAACAGGTTGAATTACAGTACTGTAAGTGTATACATTATTCATGTTAGTTTCAAGATGAAGTGAAAGACTAATATAGTCTGAAGGCTTTTTCAGTGATCTGTATTTTGCTCAGACGCCTGTTGTCATTGTGTACTGAGCTCTGCCTTTTATGGCACAAGAGACCTCTAGTGGAGACATTTGGAAATGGAAAAGCAGAATTGTTTTCAGGAAGTGGAGATAAAAGATGACAGGGTTGGATTTTTTATAGGCCGACCAGACATCCTCTTTTTCCCAGACATTTATTTTTGGGTCAGATAATATCCGTTGAGGTGGGATATCTAAATATAAATATAAAATTTTACCAAAATTGAGATACATTCTAGCAGGTTATGTGATGAATTATACCAGGCTGTGGTTTGGTAGTGGTCAGATCACTGATGTAAATAACTGAGATGGGTGTGGCATCTGCAGAGCTGCATTGTGGGACTGAACACAAAACAAGTCGCATCAAGGTCTGAATACTGCTGGACAGAGAGTCTGTGGGGAGCCAGTGCAGTCACAGAAGGAGACAGTGGCAAGTCAGAGCAGGGTTGCGTAAGGGGAATTTAGGGAGCCACAGCTCACTGTGTCCTGTGTCCCGCCGCAGGGGGTGGTCCTGTGCCACGGGGGCCGTATCGGGTACTTCCAGGGGGACATTCGGCTCCTGATGGACGACCTGAAGACTCTGCGCCCCACTGTGTTCCCCGTGGTCCCCCGCCTGCTCAACCGCATGTTCGACAAGGTGAGCGAGCGCACCGCCCCGTTTCGTAAAGCGTGGAGTTCGCCGATGGCGGTCCCGGCGGGGACCAGACCACACGCGGCCCTCCCGGGGGTGTGGTCCTTTCTCACGCAGCTGTAAAGTGGCTATCCTTTATTTTTCAGTCTTGGCGGATTTGCAGACATTTGTGATGATTGGCGGTCACAAAATGTACGTTTCACACTCCAAATACCAGAGTTCAATTTGAAACAAAGCTATTACTAGGAACATGATGACTGCTTATTTTTCTCAGAAGATAATCAAGATAATCCTGTGGTAGCATATTTTTGAGAAAGAAGACTGCCTAGAGTCAACCAACAATGTCAGCTGATGGAAATATTGAGCAACAGAACAAATTCAATTTTAAGGACTGCCGCTTCAAAGCGGTGCTGCTGTAACGGGTGCTGTGGTCCTCAGATATTCGGGCAGGCCAACACCCCGCTGAAGAGGTGGCTGCTGGACTTTGCGTCCCGGCGGAAGGAGGCAGAGCTTCGGAGCGGGGTGGTGAGGAGGGACAGCATGTGGGACAAACTCATCTTCAGTAAAGTGCAGGTAGGAGCAGGAGCACCTGGTAACCTGGCAACCCCGAGCCCCTCCGCCCTGGAGTCCCCTTTAGGCCTGCCTGTCCTCCTTCCCCATGTCCACAAGCGCACAGAGACCTCTCCGTCATCCGCCCTTCCAAATTCTGTGCCAAACATAACTCCAATGGAACTGTATGGAGATACGCACCTTTACTATGGTGCAATGCATATACAGTGTAGTTAAGAGTTGAAGTTGAACCAGGAGTTTGACCTGATGAAGATCCACCATGGATCTAGACATTGCTTGATGTTTCATACCAATAAAAGATTTATACGGAGTTCTGGTGTGCAGGTTATACCTGAACTCCAAACCACAGTTCCAGCACAGACAGACAGTGTTTTAAATGTTGTTCTACCTTCGTCTAGTGCAAGCAGGTACATATCCATTATTAACACTAAAGCATCATGTCTGCATCACCTCCGTGTACCATCGTGCCGATCACTGGAAATCTTTGAAAGAGATCTGAATTTTGGTAGTCCCATCCTTCTACAGCTACTAAGTTGCATGAGTTTTCTTCTGGTTCTCTGTCGCCCCCTGCAGGCCAGTTTAGGAGGACGGGTGCGGCTCATGATCACCGGAGCGGCTCCTGTTTCCCCGACCGTGTTGACGTTCCTGCGTGCAGCGCTGGGTTGCCAGGTGAGCATCGGCCAGGTGTGGGTCCTCATGCACATGTTGCATTTTTAGACCCATATTTCATGTTCTGCTCCCTCTCCTGGCAGTTCTATGAAGGGTACGGCCAGACAGAGTGTACGGCAGGCTGTACGATGTCAATGCCTGGGGACTGGACTGCAGGTAAACCACACATGCACATGTACACTACAAACACACTACATGACACACTATGGAAAAAAGCCATTTACATCAATTTGCTCACTTGTACAGATTAATACATCCACATCCACATGAACGTTCACTCTGCTGCCCACTCAACCTTTGTTCACAGACATCATACACCCAGACTACACTGCCCACACATACGCCCATTTTCGTCCATGTACAAAGGTACAGACACCCACATTAAATTATGGACAGACCCATTTTTATGTGTACTCCGCAGAAGTATAAAACAGCCTTTAGTCTAAAATGACATGTGGCTTTCATGGAAATTTTAGCAAGCCTGGCTAAAGCGCAAGCAAGAACTGAACAAAACTCAAAGTGGAAAATCTGAAGTGCTTTGACAGAAAGACGGCAGTAGATGTTGTGTGCTTCTGTGTTTGGCTCTGATCTGGTTCCTTTCCTCTCAGGTCACGTTGGACCTCCACTGCCCTGCAACTTTGTGAAGCTGGTGGATGTAGCTGAGATGAACTACTTTGCAGCCAATGGAGAGGGAGAGGTAAGACTTTACAGCCAATGGGGAGGGAGAGGTAAGACTTTACAGCCAATGGGGAGGGAGAGGAAAGACTTTACAGCCAATGGGGAGGAAGAGGTGAGACTGCTGCTGGTGGGGGCTGGGATCCTGATCAAACAATGTTTGAAGCGTATGATTGTGTGCATTGTGTGGATATATCCCAGGCAAACGTAAGCGCACCTTTGTCATTGTTCTTGATGTCATGCAGTTGTTTTACATTTGTTTCCTCTTGCAGGTGTGTGTGAAAGGACCAAACGTTTTCCTGGGGTACCTGAAAGATGATGAGAAAACAAAAGAAGCCATCGATGAGGATGACTGGCTCCATACCGGCGACATCGGGAAGTGGCTTCCGGTGAGGACGGCGACTTTTTTCTATTTTCAAGACTACCTAAAATTTTGCTGTGATGAGATTTTAAAGCACATTGTATTTTGTGCTTTTTTATTCCATCCAATGTCCATCTTTGTGGTAAGATGGAAGAACTGTGACTGTGCCTCTCATTGGTGTCCCGTTTCCCCGCAGAACGGTACTCTGAAGATCGTGGACAGGAAGAAACACATTTTCAAGCTGGCTCAGGGGGAGTACATCGCCCCAGAGAAGATCGAGAACATCTACATCCGCAGCGACCCCGTAGCGCAGGCCTTTGTTCATGGGGACAGTCTGCAGGTGAGGGGCGGGGGCCAGGTCAAGCAGATAACTAAACCAGCACTGGGTGGGGGTTCTTCTAAGAAAGCCAGGAAATAGGATTGAGTTACATCAGGGATGCCAAACTCAGTCCTCGAGGGCTGAGGGGTCTGCAGGTATTTGCGGTTTCCTTTGAGCCTGTTAAGGCCTTGAGAACAAACTGTGGGGATTCTTAGCCAATCAGTGACTTAAATGAACGACTGGTGCGGAAACACACCGGCCTCATGTGGCCCTGGCCTTCCTTCCACAGGCGTGTCTGGTGGCCATCATTGTGCCGGACAGCGACTTCCTGCCCGGGTGGGCGAAGAAGAAGGGCATCGAGGGGTCGTACAGCGAGCTGTGCAAGAGCAAGGTGAGTCCTCCGGCCTCCCGTTTTCTCACAGGAAACGCTGAGCCATGAAAATGCCTCCACACATATGGGTCCTCTAGACAGTGCCACGAGACCTGCTCCATACTCACTGAAGGCTCTGTCCCTGTCCTGCTATGAACCTCAGCCGTGGACAAAAGATTGGCAGCAGACTCATTGGCTCGTCTGCAAGGAAACCAACCACTACAAACAAACCAGTCTACCCTTGCTTACCAACAAGCTAGGTAGCTGGAAAACACCTTTGCTAACACTAGCCAACATTCCGTGAACCTATAAGGTAAATATGGGACCTGTTTTAGAATGCAACCACAATATTAATTCCACAGGTAAACATACACAATGAGACACGTAACCAGGCCCGAGTCTTAGTTTATCTGCACTCTGTCTTAATCATCTGTATGAGAACAGTTAGCAGCTAACATTAGCCGTGTTGAACACAGCCAGTAAAGAAACAGACGAGAACAGGCTTCAAAGTGCTCTACATTGACTGGGTGTCTGGAGGAAAACCCATCACAGATCAGTATAGCAGTCTCAGGGGTGTGTTAAACATGCGCCGGGGGCAGATCTGTCACATGCCTAACCGACACACGGAAGTCGTTTTTACTGTTAGCAGGGAAAGGTCAAGTACACGTTTTAAGGGGAAAAAAACCCCCCAAGGCAATGTGTTTCTGCGAATGCACCAGGCCACCCACAGATTCAGAGGCCTTTTACGAGCTTATCATTACACAGTCAAACCTATGTCTTTTTCCTGGGTTATGGCTGTATGGCTTTGTTAAAAAGGACTCTAAGAACACATGCTAATATAAATCTTTTTAAAAATTTACCCTGAAGCAGCCGGGTCCAGTCTTCCGAGGGGGTCCACTGCAGGAGGCTCCAGTATGGCTGGCTATTGAGTTTCACTGTCATACAGCAGGGCTGCCCTACCCTGTTTCTGGAGATCTACCGGTCCTGTAGATTTTAATTTCAACCATAATTTGGCACACCTGATTCTACTAATTAGCAGCTCAACTAGATATCTACTGTAGCTGTTGAATGAGGTGTACTTTGTTAGGGTGGGAGTGAAAACCTACGGGACAGTAGATCTCCAGGAGTAGGGTTGGGCAGCTCTGTTGTACTGTATATCAGTCTCATGCCAATGGTGGTACAGGTGTCAGCCTGCCCTGCTTTGTCAAATATGTGCGTTACCCAGACAACGTTGCACTGCTTAACCAGTCTGTGTTTGTCTGTGCAGGAGCTGAAGAACGCCATCTTGGAAGACATAGTGAGCCTGGGAAAAGCGGGAGGACTGAAGTCCTTTGAGCAGGTGAGGCATCGTTTAGCACAGGAGCGAAGCGCTGAGCCAGACCGCAGCCAGACAGCATACAGCACGCTTCATTCCCTACTGTTAGCAGGTGGCACCCGAGCCTGTGCACCTGCATAGCACACTGATGTTGGTAGCAAAACTGGTAACAGTACTTCGCATTTACATGCATTTATTTAGCACATTCCTATCCAGGGTAATTTGCAGCTTAATTGTAATACTATATGGTTTGTATGGTTGGATTAACACCAGTTTAGATACAAAAATTGTCTAGCACGGTTGCATGAAGGTATCATTGTCAAGAGTAATGCTTTGCAACAGAAGGTCACTTCATGGAAATGTCTCGTAAGTTTCATTAAGAATGTCTGAAGCCTTGAAGGGAGAGTCCCTCTCCCCCCTGCCCCACTCCCCTATAACCGCCGTTGTGTGTCCCCGTCCCGGGGCAGGTGAAGGACATCACCCTGCACCCCGAGATGTTCTCCGTGCAGAACGGCCTTCTCACGCCCACCCTCAAGGCCAAGCGCAACGAGCTCCGCAACTACTTCCGCGAGCAGATCGACGAGCTCTACTCCAGAATCAAGATGTAGCGGCCGGCCCGGAGGGACCGAGAGGAGGGGGGGGAGACAATCACCCTGGAAGCCATAGCCACCGCCGCCCCTAGCAACGGCCGTCAGGGAGACAGGATGATCTCATCGCACGGGCCGTGGTTTCTTTCTTTTTTTTGTTTTCTTTACTACCTGCTGGATGTTCTGATGCACAGTCGGACCGCTACCAGTCAGAACGGTCAGAGCATAAGAATTAGAGAGAGGTCTTTTTGAGATCAGAACAGGAGGAGCCTGTTGCCTTGATCCAGCCCGTTTCAGCCTGAATGGGCTCACCTCACCCCCTTCACCTAAAGCACAGAGCTAGTGTGGGGTGTTAAAAATCCTATCACTGTCTCTTAAATGGCACCTAGGGCTGTCCTGACAAAAATATTCTATACATAAACTGCAGACATGTGTATATATTATACATATACATAAACATGTCTGTAGTTTATGTTATCATCTAACATGTACACAACTTTCAACATTAAGAATAAGAAGCGAAGTATTTGCGTTTGGTCTTTTTAATCTGCTATACTGATGCTGTAGCCATTTTTGTGGATGATAGTTTTCAGCAGATAGCCCAGTCAACCAGATTTATTTTCCATGGAAACAAACAGCCAGTGGGAATGCGTGCCTGTCTAAATCTCCCACTTCATGAATTATATATGTAAAATGATGCATATTGAAACCGGTACAAATATATTTTAAAGTAAAATCATACCGTATGTAAAGCTTGCAGTTGATGTGCGAAGCGCAGTGGGCCTTTTGTATGTCCAACCAAACACTCCTTGGGTTTTTAATGTATCGCATGACCACCCTAGGTGCCTTTTAATATGCAGATTTCATATTTTGCCTGCAGCAGACCCTGTTGTAGACGTTTTGTGCGTTAACCACTTGGCTAGGCATCACTGTTGATTGATACATTTGTTGGGTGTTGGGGGGAAAGCAGTATAAGCATTACTTTCAGTTTTTAATCGCAGCACAGTATGTATATATCTATTTAAAAATCGTTTTGATTATTTAATGTCCTGAAAGATGTAAATTATGCCACAGTACACCTGTGGAGTTGGAGGAAGAGACTGGGGGAGGAAGGGTTTAGGTATCGTGCTTCTCTCTGCATTCCCTGTTCTTTTGCCGTTTGTTGTAATCTTGGACCTAACTCACTCACGTGGGGAAAGAAAGCCTTCTTTGCTGTTTATAATAGAGTCGTGTCGATAGGAAACGAAGCACCTCTGCTTGGTTTTAATGGGTTTATCAGTGGGTTTGTGCCATGTGGTTGTGTGTGTATTGTACTAGGAAGTTATGGCTTTTATGTTTTTGTTTTTTTTTTTGTTGGGGGGGATGGGGGTTTACCATGGTTACATCCCCTAGCAGTAAGTTTTGCAGAATTATGCTTAAGTGTTTTTCAGTATCTTCCTACATTTAAAGACCCCCTCTTCAGAAAGTGTCCTTGAGAAAACCAGCAGTATGGCTGCCAGTCATCCGTAACCATGGTTTCCAGTTGTACTGTGCGCGGCAGCAGGAACAGGAACTTGATGTACCTGCGCCGATGCCGGGCTTGGGGGGGAGGTGTTTGAGGCACAGGCCGTCTCCCTTCTGCTATCTGTGCCAGCCCCACCCCACGCGAGGCAAGACCATGGAGACCAGCTTGTCAAAATCAAGCCTTCTTACCAACACGTTCGAACCCGAGGCCAGAGACCCAGTGAAAGTACCACTACAGTCGTGCCTCAGTGTAATACGACTCAGGAAGGGTTTTTGTGTGGAGGAGGAACCCAGGTATTCTCCAGAGGAGAAAGAGAACTGAAAAAATCTCAAAGCGTCCATTGGTAGTGGACACGTTTGCATAGGATACAAACAGCATAATGACTCCCCACCATCAAGACAGTTTAAATTGAGACCAAAGTGACAGACCCACAGTTGTGCTCAGATGCAGGTGAGAGCGCTAAGCCTAGCATACACAACACACCGGCTGTGAAACTCACTTTTATTTTCCAAGCTGGCGGTCCTGCATTAATTTAGTTATGCGTCTTGGGAGGGGGGACACATGGACAGTAGTGGAATGCACACTTAAAGCACATCAGTCTCAAAACTCCCGATGTGGCCAGATTTTTGCGTGTGGTGTTGGTAGAACAAGTAATACAGTGATGTGGCACTAAACGTTTTGTGATGGAAAGCCAAACGGTAAATTATGGCCTCATGCCTTTCAAAGCTTGCTTTAATGTTTTTTTTTTTGGCGTTGTACATGTTTTGTACAGATAACAGATGCATATATTTCAAAAAATGTCGACAGTACCAAATAAACACTGTTGTGTGTGTATTTCTCACTTTTTTGTCCTGTCTTTAATTACTCTGATTTGTATTCACACACTAGTCAGAAAACAATATTGTGTTTTGTGTGAAAAGCAAGATATACTAAAAGCTCTTATTGAATATTTCGGCACATTCTTTACTATATAATGGTAGCCATTATTTCTAAAACATAAAACAGCTGCATCTGTACTACCACAATCTTAGTAAGTAAACAATGTAATGTTTAAGTATACATTTTTACTTATAAATACTTATGTACATCTTTAATACATTTTAATTGCTGATTATAGTAAATTATTCAGGCGAGTGCTTCAAAAACTCCAAAAAGCTAGCCCTACCTCGGCTCTAAACCACACATGTGGTCTCTGGTTTATGGGCAATACTGCATCACCCTACAAGACTCCCAATGTTCATTTCAGGGAAGTATCTATAGGGTATATATGTGGATATATCTCTGGTTTGTGTACGGTGATCTGTAGCTAAGGTGCTTGTCTCAGGTATACTGAGGTCAATTAAGGCATACTGGTGGAAGCACATATCTGGTCACTGGAGGTCTCAAACTCTGCCAGCGTTTGGAGCAAGAGGTCGTCCGGAAGGTCATCGCCGTGGCACCGAGGGGTAGTGGCGGTCTCGTCCTCCAGCAAGACGCTCCTCTCCGCGTCCTCCAGGGCCTGCAGGTAGGCGTGGTCATCCTGCCAGTCGTCCTCGCGCTCAGGCCCCTCCTCCTGGTCGAGTAGCCGCGTGGGGTCGAGTGCTGCAGCTGACCTCTCCCTGGGCTCAATAGTTCCTGCTTCATCCATCTCATACCCCTCCTCTTCCTCGTCCTGTCCGCACAGAGGTTTAGGGTTAGCCCTGCACTTATACAGATATGCAGAACAATGTTCAGTGCTGGATCAAATCTTGCAGAGTACAGTACATATGACCCTAACTGAACTTATATGTACTCTGTCAATAGTTGAATTAACACTGGACATTTTACTGTGTAATACTGATAAAAGTACGTACACCTACCAGTAGATTAAACTGTAGAGATGATTTAAGAATTTTACTGCTTGCTTACTGCATGTAATTACATGTACTAATTACTCAAAGGCAACGTGTCCATAGTACTTTTTCTGATTCTTGCAAATATTACACATTTCAAGCCACATTTTGGGCTGAATAAAGCATGGGCAGTTATTAAAAGAATAATGTCATAAAAGAACTAACCATGCAGACAGCAGGAGTGAGCAGCAACTTTCATGGGTTGAAGTATTTTTAAATGAGCCAGTTGCTTTCAGTCACACCCACCCAGCTTTCTACACTTGCAACCCTGTGAAGGGTGCTCACAGTCACACTTATGAGACACCCCCCCCTTTAAAGCATGTGAGCCCTGCCCACTGAGAGACCACAGCTGAGATGTCCACCACACCCCTGCTGAAGGAGCCAGTGGTGACAGAAAGCCAGGAGGTGCCCTCTTGTGGACAGCTGTGCATTGCATAGTGGGCAGGGAGCACTGACCTCTCTCATGAAGTGGCTGAGGCAGACCTCCTCTGGCAGGGGGTGATCTGGAGTAGGGGATAACGCCGTTAGCTACATTACTCCAGTCAGCAGCTTAACCACAGGTTTAACTACATTAGTATTTACATTAGTATTGCCAATGTGCTCAAGAACAGAAATGACTGTGCTCAGTCAAAAGACCTACGGGTGGATACGAGCAGTACGTACAAAAACAATGATATCAACACACTGCAAGGACATCTTACATGGCGAAAACAGTACAGCCGTTTAAAAGGGGGCACTGCTGCATTTTATATTATACTTTTGTGCTCTGTGTAATTTATTCCTGTAGAAGCATTTTTTCAGCCTCCAGACCTCAGAGTCTCAGGTTTTTGCAGTGTGTGGACAGATTTGCCTCTCTGTTTATTTGTAAATGAAGGATTTCTTAATGGACTTCAGTAAGAAGTCAAAGCGATTAAAAAGCCCACACACACACTGGTAAATAAGGGAAAATCAAAGTGCTGGCATCACAACTTTGGTCCAACTAAAGCCCTTTTAAATGCACAAATCAAGCATTCAAGAACGTTCCAGCACCCATTCAGGCTAAATTCAAGCACGTTAACAACAAATCCTTCCACACTCACAGCAAGCACTTCCACTGTTTTTCCATGTAGCAAAAGCTCACTAAGGAGAACATACCTGAGGATCTGTAGTTCACACTTCTGCATACGGGGTCATGACACTTCTGGTACCAAACCTCCTTTTTCAGATCCACCAGGATCCTGATAGTGAAAACCACACCAGAGGTTAAGGGACTCTCTTTCCCAGAAGACACCAAGTGAACAGTGAACGCAGAGGTTTTATTGGCTGAAAGCAGAGCTGGAGTCAAACCACCTCTAGAGTCTCGACGCCACAGCTTTCATCAAACTGCAGATGTGAGCCGAGTTCAAGCATGCAAAAACATGCAGAAATGGCTACCGTCAACGTACAGGTTATGCCGATTCCAGCGAGACATATGCAAACTGCACGCCTCATTAATAGCTAAACCCAGCCTTACTGCAGCATAAAACAAAAGAAAATTAACAAAATCATAAGAAGTTTGTTTATTTATTTATTTGACACTTATCGGAGAAAAGCGTGCGCAGACGGCGGTGCTCACATGATGTTGTTGCTCTTGTGGTGCCTCCCTACATTCTGACACCATCGGTACCTCAGGATGTCGTACACCAGGAGCTGCTCACACACAAACAGGCTCCACCGCCGTATACCTACACAGGAGAACCAAGCACAGCGAATCAGACAGGAACAGCATCCCACTGACACCTGGACATTTAAAAAATCAACATGCCCTTACCTCCATCAACACCGTCTCTGGTCACCAAGGAGAGGACAAAGTCGTCTACCTCTTTGTAAGGGGAGTGCTGGTACCCTCCGACAGAGTCTACAGAGGGCATTGAAGCAGATTGGGTCATACTGGGTTCAAAACCGAGGGTGAGGCAGAACTTTCAAAATGCTATTTGCAGGTTTTTTCCACGAAATGCCATTTTTGGTCAGTTTTTTTCCCCCCTCAACTATGAGGCCTGCAGCATGGCGAGCGTCTTTACCAGCAGACCCACTTGGGACACCCTTAGAGCCACCGTCCCTACAGGAAATGTTTTGCAGCTGTAATGCCAATCGAACCTGTGACCAGCGAGAGGAAAAAAGCTCTGTGCAGAGCAGTACCTGACGAGACCGAGGAGGGGTGCGGGGCAGGGCACAGAATCTGCTTGTCCTCTCTTGTCTCAGGGACCTCTGACATCAGAATCTTCTGGCCTGTGAAGCTGGAATCAAAATGATTAACTCAACTGGGAAATACATCCACTGACTGTAAAGACAATATAAAACATGTAAACAATGCCCAATGTTTAAAAATGCAATGTGTAGTATACACATGGACGACTTTGACGTCTGAGGTAAATATAGCACGGACATGCAGTCACTTGGCACACTATATCGTAACACACTTGAGAATTACAGAATAGCTGTAACTATAGACCTCAACACTGACACACAGGGCTTAGATAATGTTACAGTCAACTGTTGGACCCATGCTGGTGTTCATCTAACCCTACTGCACACACTATGCTGTCAAACGCTCTGGGTCTGCTAGCGAAAGATGGACAGCAATACAGTAATATTATAGTCAGGGGGATACATAAGACACATGAAGGCTATCAAGGAGAAATACTGAAGTCGGACAGAGCCATACCTCACATTACTGACTAAGGAGGACAGAAATATGCTCTCCTCCACGGATACGCGTCCATCAGGTTTAGTGACGAACGCGTTATCCTCAGCCGCAGTGAACGCAGCGTTCTTCCCAGCTTTCGAGGACCTGTAGAGGCGGAAATTTCTGTTCTTGGTGTAGACGCCTACAGGGCCAATAAGAAAAGAGAAAAACTACTTTATAAATCCAAATTGGAGAGCTATTGTGAGCAAATCAATTATTCCATTTAAACCAACTGTGTATCTGTTCTGTGGGTAGCAGTTTTCTGACAGGTTCAAACAGGTCGCTGACTAACATTGAATATGACTGTTCCGCCATTACATCCACCATCACAAAGCCTCACTCTCTCATCACAAAGTGGAATCAGAGGATGATTGCAGCCTACCAAGGTCTACAAAGAGTTGGTCAAGGCCTTCTTTGTCTTTAACAAACAGGAAGTCGTAGTCATCCTCTCCGTGCCTTGGTCTCTTGGGCACTGGAGTCCCCAGCAGATCCCCGCCCACTTCTTGTGTGTGGTCCAATGACAAGAGCGGGTCAGTAGTGGTTCCTGGGGTGACATTGGTCATGCCCATGTCACCTGAATCCAGACCACCACTCCTCCTCCTCCGGACAGTGTCCAGAGCAGGCTGCAGGATCTTATGGATAAAATGGCCTTCAAATATAAAAAAACAAAACGTATGATACTGACACACATTGATGACCAATACAACACAGCAAAACCAGTTTTACATCATTTACCATAAACGTTTTTCCGAACAAAAATGAAAAGGATTACTAATACAGAGCCCATAAACAGACATCAAATTCAGTTGTTTCATTAACAAATTCTAAAAAATAACATTAAAGTTATGGCTTAACTTGACCTATTTAACAACACAACATTTAAAAACTTGAATTCCTCTGCTTTTTATTGCAAGTTTTGCTTGTGGGTTGCTATGGAAACGGCAGCATTACTGGACACAGACCAACATGAATGTTGTCCTTGAAGGCGGCATTGGGGAGGAGGAATATGAGATGGCGGCTAAATTTCTCCTCAGTGCTGGAGTCCAAATTCAGCACGTCCTCAGCTGAACACTTCACACCGTAGACTTCCTCCAGCTTTCCACACACAAACTGAAACAACAACATGAATAACCACCTTCGATAATTCATTATTTTATACACTAATTATTTACTATCTGGTGGATAGTATGGAGCCAGTAAACAGATTAATGAGCGAGATACAAGAGCATGTTCATACTCTAACACGAAAGGCAGAGGAGCACTCAAAAGATGGCGTTTCCTGAGTTCCTCACCCCTCTCTTTCACCAAAACTTCTACTGCTAGGATGAACTTCTCCCAACATCAAATAATTTAAAGCATAAATGCTTTTGTGTACAAGTCTAAGACTTGTTCAGGGCTCTCCTTCCAGCACACAGTTTTTAGTTAATATATAACGGAAAGTGTAGACATCCGTGCTTGTGTACCTGAATCAATGATAATACCATCTGCCTCCCATCCCGGCCCCTGTTTGAAGGCTTGTGGAACTCCAAATCAAAGTACAGCTTGCAGACAGCACCTTCTGGAATGACCTCATAGCAGTGCATTAGGGAGTGTCTGTATGTCCTGCAGAACACAACATGATGGTAAAAGTAACACTGCACGGACACACCTGAAAAGATGAAACTGCTGTGCAGCATTTAATTTGTCATAATTATAAAACAGTAATCCTAGTTAGGCTCAAGGTGTATGACGTAGGTACAGTACACATGCTTAAACATCGCTGCTGCATGCAAATACTTAAGACTTTTTAGTGCTGTTAATTTACTATATTGTTGGTTTTCAACAAATGATATTCACGCTGCAGCTGTGATATGTAATTAATTGATCTTTCTAAGGTATGTTTTAAGTGGTTCTGTCACATTATGAGAGCCTCTATTGTCATTCACAAGAAGTACGGGGATTGTTTCACCCACTTGTAGTAATGCCAGAGTTCCGTGTAGCTGGTCACAAGGAAAATTCTTTGACCCGTCTTGGCATGGTCCTTCTCTAGTGCAAACACGTGCACATCCTTCAATGGAGGGTGAAAATGTAATAATTATATGTCATTAAATTCATACGGCTATTTATTTTTGCAGCATCGATGCCAAAACCGAACAATGTTTTTTCCTTGCCTCCTTACTGCACTTGGCAAATGAGAGAGCGTCACTTTGTCGGGGGAAGAGTCTCCACACGGTCTCCGGTTGCCATGGTTTGGATAACCGCGGTTTATAGGGGTTTGCCAGTGGACAGTGCTGGAAGGACAGGGCCAGTGACTCCACATTTTTAACCCTGTTTCCCCAGTTGCTGCGCCTTGGCATCCTCCCAACTGCACACACTTTTATTTCAACAAAGACCTATATAGCTAGCTAACTACGTTGCCAACACCCGCTCAACTCTAAATTTGAGGAAACTGCAAACGTAACCTAGTACAAAGGAAAGCGTGCAGCTAAAGACACCGTCTAGCTAGGTAGCCATAATGTACGTTGATCTGCTGGTATAGTCGAGCTAACCTAGACTAAATTAATTTGTATTTTTTCCCTTTGGCTTTATCGGCTGTCATACGGCATATTTACTTTTTCAAAGACGTTTAGAGAGCTAACCTGATACAAAAGACCATACTTTGTCATGTACACCCTTTTCTAACTTTAACCTAAACTACCTTTTTTTGCCAGTCAATTTATGGTAGACTTAACGTTAGATTAGCAGGAGTTTAGCTATCTGAAGCAACTGATGAGTAATCTAGACCAGCTACCCAGAGGCAACGTTAGCCTTGCTTAAACACTTTAAACTGGATGTTAGCGACTTAAAGTTGACTTAAAGATTGACTTAAAATTTACTAAATAAGTTAGCTTCAGTTGACAATAACTACATGCCTTGGACTAAATAAACATGGACAGCCTGTACTCACGTAACTTCACTTCATAGTGAGATAACTAAGCGTAAATAGCCATTTTCCAAAATTTACCGCGAACCACTCACTCTCGTCACTCGCCAAGAACGCGCTGGGAAGTTATGGGTAATGTAGTTTAAAGTACTAGTAGTTTATCGAAGCGGGCAAAACATGCCACTTCCTGGTTGCAGTTTCGAGGACGACGCTGAGTCAACGTTCACTAAACTCTCATCAGTGGTATCTTCGTAATTGTAAACTTTTGCTACGTTGACAGCTAAAGCTTCATCGAACTACTGGAAGCTAAACATCACAATGTAAGTTTTATTTTTTAACGCCACCTCACTCATTGGTATTTTTCATGGGCTAGCTAACGTGAGCAATGAGCAAGACATGGGTTTGTCTGGTGAGTATGACTACCGAAGTTCGGTAACATTAGGATACATTTAATTCAAGTGACGACGTATATTATTACCTGGCTAGCTATCTAGTCTAACTTAATGCGATATTTAGTTATAGCTTACGTTATCTACCTCGCTTGTTTATAACGTTAATGTTACAGTAGTTACTAAAGCACTGATAATTAGGCTATAAATTTACCTGACTGGCGTTAGCTATATCTGTAACTTAGAGTGCAGGTTACCTTACAGAAGCTTACGTTATGTATCATACCGTTAGTGTATTTGTGTGATCTTACGGGCACATAGTCGAGGTGTCAAACTGGTTTGTTGTCTCTGAAATGAAGAAACGCCTCATTGTTGTTGTCGTAATGGATATTACAACTACCAGCCTAATATGGAATCTAGCTAGCTGAAACTAGCTTGCTAATTTACTGCTCCAGCTGGATACTATCTGGAATTTTGTGGTGGTCTGTTATTTGTACCAAGCTGGTCATGGTCTTGCCTGCATGGTTGCTGTATCTTCATCTTTATTAATTGTCAGGAGTTGGAAATGGTATCTGAGCTGGAAAGGGTCGGGGCTAAATGAGATTGTTTGAGGATTGTGAGCTAGACAGGTGTTGCCAGTTTGACCATCTCCAAGCCAGCGTGAAACCAGCTGGAACTTCCACCAGGGAACAGTTCTAGTCTGTGAATAGGATGAGTTCATAATCTTAGCTATTATCTTAGCTGGCAATGCATTTCTTTGTGTGGGAAAAATGTGATTGTCATCAGTTCTGTTTATGTCTCTGAAATGATAATATATTTGTGGTGAGTGGTTCAGTTGGTTGTTGGTCAGATTAGCATAAATTGAATGTGTAATGTTTGAATAATGTTTTAAAGGTATTCGTTAAAAACTACTCAAATTCTATTGGCCTATTTTCCCTAGTATATGGTGGAGAGGCTGTCGTTGTTTGCCTGCCAGTTTGCATTAACGTTGTTTTATCTGCTTTGTACGACACTAGTTTTTTCACCATCCGTGACATCCCCGACGCTGCTCATCACAACCAAAAGCTGCCATTGGCTGTCCATATTCGGCTAGCAACAAAAGATCCAGAAAAAAGACCTGTAACCGCTCAGTTGAGACGAAAGATAGTTTTATAATACTATAATAACGGAAGTGACACATTCAATGTCTGTTTATTTTGCTAGGAGTAATTAATGAGCGCTGGAACTCCTGCTGGTCCTGAAAGCAAATAGTGGCCGGAACTCAATAGACAAACCAGGAAGTGGTGTGTGCTAAGTCCTCTCGTACGGTGCTGTTTTGGAGGGAGTACGGTCTATGGAGTAGATGCATGTCTGGGAAGAGGGTTGGTTCTCTGTTGTCTCAATATTGAGTTAAGTTCAGTAAATACGACCAGCACGTGTTTTATTTAGATAGTTATTTAACCGTTTTCCGGTTGATTTACTTGCAGACACAAAATGTCAACCGCGGAGGAAAAAGACACTGCACAGGGGGACTGCGTGGATGCCAAGCCGGATAACAGCAAAGGGTATGATTGTTTTCACATGTTGCTACTTGTCTGTTTCTGTGGAATTTGAGGAAACTTGCTTGTTTGAGCATTTCAGTTATCCTAGATGTCAGTTTGGCAATATTATTGGTGATGAAAATGTAGTCAACGGGAAAATTGTGCTGACTAGCTTTCTTCTTTGTTCACGTGTAACTGGAAAGGAGGACAGGGGGTGGGGTGTTGATGTGTGTGGTTTTTTATTTTATTTTAAGAAATGGGTCTTGGTTAACAAAATATGTTGAAGTACATTGCTCGACCGAAAGACTGACTACCGGAATTACATTTTGTAGGTATACTATGCATGTACAATTCGTGGTGCAGAACGCATGTAGATTACTTGTGTAACTAAGGAATGTGGGTGTGTAGATTTTAGACTGACGAGCTCCGTGATTATGTAATTTTGTTAATATGCTTAATTTTTTATTTGATTTAATGACCTCGGGACATAAATGTAAACACGTTTGTAATTTGAAAGTTTCCTTAAACATTTCTGGCATCGGCGTTTCTCCGTTATCAGGCGATCAATGCCCTGAAAGAAAATGTAGGCTCCACTATTCCATATCCACAATGGAAGAACACCTGTTTTGTGGATATCACAATGTGCTAGTAAAATTTAAACAGAAAGTGTTTCGCAATTATATGGTGATTATATTTTTCGTTGAGCCAGAAAAACCCTTACCTAGTTACAATTGTCATGTTTTTAATGCACTTTGCTTATACAGTGACCAGAGTGACGGGTTGTTCCTGAAATTGAATGGCAGTTTCTTGAAAAGGCCAGTGTCTTCAATTTCTCTTTACAATCAATATTGATTAAATCTATAGCGGGCACTTATAATATTAGGCGTCGCTATTTAATTTATTACTCACCTCTCCAACACTTTCGCTTTTCATTAACAAATCTTGACGACTGCAGTGCTCAGCTGAATTTCTAAGGATGCGTGGCTGTACGATCTGTTGTGTCTGGTTGTTTTTTAATGTGCGTGTGACAATTGGGTGTTATTGTGTCGCAAAACCTAAAAGCTCCCTCCCTGTTAAAAAAAGAAGTAATCTTACTGTCAGTGGCGAAGTCAGTTTTAAACGTTTTATTGTATATACATTCTCCCGGGCTGTGAAGCAACGGCGCAGTTGTGCGCGTGCGTCTCAAAAGGAAGAACGATGCGGTGCAGATGTTCTCTGAGTCAGCGGCCAGAGAACACTGAGTCCCTTGTGTTGTCTCATTGCTGGCAGGTCCTCGCATGCAGATTTTACACGCAATTATGGACTAATGCCGAACGGGCTGGCTGCCTCATGAATGCCACTCTTCCCCTGTGTTCAGTGGCCTAGGACACGGCACCCTTTAAAGCATTATTACAACACGTGCTTCTTTGTGAGTTGCTCTGTGTTACCGAGTAGGCCTGTGGTAAATGCACTTTCGGGACTTTGCTGGGTACGTACTTTTCCTCCAAGCTGATAAGAAATGCTTGTAACAGTTTGCTAGGCTGGTTTATTATCCTGTTTTCCAGCAGTAGTTGAGTTGAGTCCAGGCCGGTTCATTACTGCCCCTTTTCTCTGTAAGCAAGACAGCCTAGCCTGGTCCAGTTCCACGCAGGTTTATAAGTGGTCCAGCCTGGTCCAGTTCCACACAGGTTTATAAGTGGTCCAGCCTGTTTCCAGTTCCACACAGGTTTATAAGTGGTCCAGCCTGTTTCCAGTTGCACACAGGTTTATAAGTGGTCCAGCCTGCTTCCAGTTGCACACAGGTTTATAAGTGGTCCAGCCTGCTTCCAGTTGCACACAGGTTTATAAGTGGTCCAGCCTGCTTCCAGTTCCACACAGGTTTATAAGTGGTCCAGCCTGCTTCCAGTTCCACACAGGTTTATAAGTGGTCCAGCCTGCTTCCAGTCGCACACAGAGAATGATGCATAAGGAAACCAACTCGATCCCAGCCCAACAGTATAAGTAAAGGGTGGAAGGCACAAACCCCCCAGTGTCAAGGCTGTACTAGCTGATGCAGCTACCCGTTTTCCCATATGTCAAAAGCACAGTTAGCTGTCCTTGCACCAGAACATATATCATGGCTGTACAGCCACGTGTCTTGCCCTGGTGATTTCCCATCTTGCTCCTTTGCTCGATTAAGTACGTAGGAGTTTTCTACCGTCTCAGTGTTGTTGAGATGGATGTTTGATCTTCTGTTCCCTTCGTAGGCTTCAGGGGGCCCATGCAGGTTCCCAGCCCGTGCAGGTGGACGCCAAGCCTCAGTCGCACAGTTTCAGGTACAGCCTGGACTACCCCAGCATCGGACAGTGCATCATCATCAACAACAAGAACTTCGACAGGTCCACAGGTAACGCCGAGTGTGAATGTTTTTCTTTCGGTCCCCTGAACCTCAACATCTGTCAGGGTCCCCGCAGGTCCTTGAAAAACCCTGTGTGCTTTATGTCGTAACGGAAAATTCAAGGTTCGAATGCGCTTTTTTTTTTCTTTCTTTTGAGTTGCTTGATCTCAGATTCCTGTAGATTTGTGCATTTTATGAAGCAGTTAATTTCCTTTGGCTGTACATATATGAAAATAATGAAAAATGGAAATTCAGCTGCAACATTCTGTTTTCCAAAACTCTCGATTTTTCTCAAACTAGCTGATGGTCCCTCTAAAGATCATTTACGACCTAAATGCTTTGAAGATTTGAAAAATTGTCCCTGAAAAGTGCTTGAACTTGGCATTAAAATTACTCTAAGAACCCTGGTGTAAAATGGTAAGAAAGGAAATTAAGAAAAAATATTACTGCCCTTCACATAAACATCCTAAGAAGACAATGCGGCGTGTCATTTCCTGTTTAGTTAAATTCTGTCTTGTTTTTTGTAAGGAATGAACGCCCGTAATGGCACGGACGTAGACGCTGGGAACATGATGAAAGCTTTCGGGAAGCTGGGATACAAAGTGAAAGTTTACAATGACCAGACCGTGAACCAGATTAAGCAGGTGTTGCACGCAGGTAAGCACATAAGCAACGTTGATACATGTGGCCCATGCAGCACATTTTGTTAGTTTGGGGGCTCCTGTGCAGTTAATCTTCTTGGGTCGCATATGTAGTGTGTCCTACATCACAGATAGCATTTTGGCTGTGGTAGTGCCAACTGCGGTTGGGACAGGGAGGTTCTGAACCATACTGCTCGTGTGACGTGTGTTCTGTTTTTGTGTGTGTGTGTGTGTTTGTGTATAGCCTCTCAGGACGACCACAGCAGGTCAGCCTCGTTCGTGTGTGTGCTGCTTAGCCACGGGGATGAGGGGATCTTCTTCGGGACAGACGGCTTTGTGGAGCTTAAGACCCTGACCGGCTTCTTCAGGGGGGACCGCTGCACCTCGCTGGTGGGGAAGCCCAAACTCTTCTTCATCCAGGTGCGTGAAGATCACCATCCACCTCCTCCCACATACTTCACACAAAAGGCACCTTCCAAAGCACAGAAATAACTACTAACTGCCTGCCCCTGAGGAAGTGGGTTTGCACATGCTAATCCTTTATGGAGCAAGATCACAAATATGTGATTAGAATGTTCAGTTAAGAACATCCTAATGCTGATGTCACAATCACTACTGGTAACTACAAGCAATGGAGTTCTAGAACACTGACTTAGGGGGGAAGACATTCCAAAAAACCTGTGCTTCAGAGGGTTAAGCCCAAAATTAAACCGATTTTGAGTGGGTAGATTCCTCGGAAGCAGAAACAGAGGCTTTCCCATCCCACCTACCTGAGTCAGGTGCTGATTGGGCTTTGGTCTGCATTGAATCTGTGTTCTGGCAGGTGTAATATGAGGGCATGTGTCTGTTCTGGTTTGACGCTTTCTGCCTGAGCCCAGTCATCTTTTATTCAAACACGGGCCACTTATATCCAGACACGCCCTGTGTCCTCTCTCTCAGGTTTCACTGGCTCAGATAGGCTAAAAGGCAAATACTCACGCATGTGGCTTTTGTGGTGGTTACATTCTGTATTGTCACGTGCAGTTTGCTTACCCGCTACTGTGGTGGCTGGGTTTGTTTCTGCTTAAGGCCGTCATGGTTAACTGTGTGGCTAGTATTTGTAATTTTTAAAATATAAAAATAAAAAATCATTTATTTATTGATTCATTTTGGCACTGGTTATCCATGCAGCACTTGTTCTCTTACTGCCCAGGGTTGTTGCAGCCTTCTACAAACACAAATATTACTTCTGCAAACAAAGGTCTGTTTGTAGAGCCAATTTCTTGGAACTGTAGTTTCCAAAGCAGCGTGCCAGTTAAGAGATACGCATGGTTTGACCACGGTTAATTTTTGACCATTTCTGATTGGACAGCAGTGCCACATGGCAGCATGTGATTGGCTGTGCCTTCTCTCTGTGGGATTGTGTGCATCTGATCACACACTGCGATTGATCAGGTGTCTGCTGTTTACCTGAATTGTTCTTAATGGAAGTGACTGTGCAATTCAGCTAGTGGACTGCAGGGAGAAAGGAATGATTATCGGAGGATGTTGTAGTGATGAGAGAGGCAGGGGTGAATATAACTGACCATTCTGAACTGGCAGATTACAAAAAAAGAAACTGGCCAAATGTTTTATTACATTTTATTTTGCAGACGCTTTCATAAAAAGCGACATACAGTAAGTGCTTACCGAAGGTCGTTGGAACAACTACAGAACTCTGGCCTTTTAAGATACAATTCTCATTAAGTATCAGTCATCCATAGCCATGAACACAGTAAACACAAGTCAGTAAAGTTATGGCAGGTCAAACTAGAAGTGAGGCATGATTACAAGCGGTATGATAAAGAGCTACAACATCAAGATGATGGTGCAGGTTCAACGCAAAAGCGTTGGATGAAGATACACGTGTAAGTTTGTTAAAATGGGTTACTGTTTATGTAAGGTTACACGTCTGGATCACTGTGTGGTGACTGGATTATGTTAGAGTTTCTCTCTTATGTTCAAGTCTGGACTGGGTCATATTTGTGACTGCACTATGTTTACAGTGTCTCAGTAGCATTATGTTTGAGTATCTTAGTAGAATCTGAGGCTGGGTCATATTTGTGACTGTAGTATGTTACTGTATCTCAGAGTCTGAGGCTGGGTCATATTTGTAACTGCAGTATGTTACTGTATCTCAGAGTCAGGCTGGGTCATGTCTGAAAGGGATACAGGTTGTGTTGTGTGTGTGTTGAGCAGGCGTGCCGGGGGACAGAGCTGGATGGGGGTGTCGAGCAGGACAGCACGGCGGATGGGTCTACAGAGAGGATCCCGGTGGAGGCAGACTTCCTGTACGCCTACTCCACCGCTCCAGGTATACCTCTACCTTTAGCCACACCCATCACTCGCCACACACACCTCTCCCACACTTTTAAAGGACGCCTTAAAAAGCCTTTTTAAATTGTAACATCTTTTTGTTTTTTAGCTAAATGCAGTTCACCTGATACATTGGCTTTAAATTCCATGTTTGTGTTTATAACACAAATCTGTTATTTTTATTTAATTTCTCCTTTATATAACCAAGTGAGTCCTAGACAACTCAGTGGGACTCTTGGCCAAGAGAAGCAACAAGCAGATATTACTATGTAAAATCAAAACCAAAACCAAAACCACTGACACAAAATCATTCATTTACCGCTGGAGTTTTTGAAAACCTTGCAGGTGCCAGGAAAAATGTGTGGAGTTATGAAAAGCAGAGGAAGCAGGAGCCCTGTAATGCGTGTGTGCGTGTAAAACCATATAGCAGGGTAACTCTCCTGTCCGTCCCCCAGGTTATTACTCCTGGAGGAACATGGCCACCGGCTCCTGGTTCATCCAGTCCCTGTAATGTGTGTGTGTGTGTGTGTGTGTCTGTGAGAGAGAAAGTAAGACAGGAGGGTAACTCTTCCGCCCCTCTCCCAGGGTATTACTCCTGGAGGAACACGGCCACCGGCTCCTGGTTCATCCAGTCCCTGTGCGAGATGATGGCCCGCTACAGCCACGAGCTGGAGGTCATGCAGATCCTGACGCGCGTCAACCACAAGGTGGCGCTGAACTTCGAGTCCAGCTCCAACCTCCCGGGCTTCGACTGCAAGAAGCAGATCCCGTGCATCGTCTCCATGCTGACCAAAGAGATGTACTTCTACTAACCGTGTTTTTACTGTTCGTTTATAACGGAGAGAGAAGGCCAGCTGTGCTGTAGTTTGCTCATTTTTGGACTGCTGTAAAAAAAAAAAAAAAAAAAAAAATTTTATTTTCATGGTCGTGAATGCATGAATGAATTGTGTTAGCTGTGTCTTATCTTCTGCTGGAAAACCACTTCACGCACCAAGTGTGCATACTTTGTGTTGTAGTAAGTTGCATTGTAGCTATCAGTCAGTACCTATATAAGCAGAACCTTTTTATTCTCCAGCACACTTTAGGACCGTGTGGAGTAGGGAGAAACACAATGGAGTTTTTTTGTTTGTTTTTTTTTTTTTTTTTACACACACACCAACCACTTGTTTGCACTACAAGGGAAACTTTAATGCTGTCATATAGCGATGTAGCAGGAAGCCTTGCAGGGTTCACTAAGGGATTCCGTTATCATGCAGGACCTGGGAGGGGCTACGCTCTTGTGTTTTCGCACTGTAATGCTTGCGCTCAGTATCTATTACAGCCGTTATAGCACTGGCACCAATACGCTCATCATAAAATATTTAAATGTGAATCACCATTAAGGTTCCCAGCATTAAAATCTGCTTTGGACAAATGCTATGGCATGTGTCTAGTAATGAGAGCAGTGGTGCGAAATGGAATGGAACCAACAGGGTGCTGTGAGAGATTTTAATTGGTGGAACAAGGCGATGAGGAGGTGCGGCCTCTTTAAAAGAGCTAGCCATTTGGTTTTGGCTTGGCTTTGTATGCAGTTTTTCCTAGTTTAAAAAAAAAAAAAAAAAAAATCTTGCGGCCTTGATTAATGCAGTGTAATTATTTTTTCCTGAAGTTGAGCGTCTGGCGATGTCGGCCAGCGTGCCGTTTACTAAGAGAGGGGCGTTTTGCACCACTAGATGTGTTTCTCAGGGACTGAGGCAGTTGGTCGTCCTGGCAGTCGGTCAGTCATTCAGGATTCGCTGTTTAAGCACTAAGCTAAAGGCATGGATTGTGCTGTTGAGTATGGGTAAGCCACAGCGTGTCTACTTGGACCCCCGGTTTTTTACCGCCAGTTAGTTCAGTCTAAACGGTATTTATTGAGCTCTTGAGTCCCCTCTGCTCTGGGAATGGGTGGGAGAAGATCTGTGCTTTTCCACACGCGAAGAATTGACAAGGCTTCGAGGACCGCTACTGAATTTTTGTCAGGCAATTAAAAATATTTCACAGCAGCTCACTCTGACTGGTTCAGGGTGGAGAGTCTCTGTCTGATGTCACAGACCCTCCCCCTTTTTTGCTCAGTTGTCTGAAGTTTTCCTTCCTTCCACCACTTGCACAAACCGCACGTGTTCGTGTTCATGGTCGTGAAACCGCAGGAAGCGCTTCCTGTGAATGTGCCTTTTGGTCGCCGGCAGGTACCATCGAGTTCAGAGAGAATCGGAACAATCAAAAAACAGTGGTGCGTGGGTCTTGTTTGTGTGGGGATGGGGATTGGAAGGGGGATGGGGGAGTGTTTAAACCTCTGAGGAGATGGACTAATTTTGGCTTTGCAAGTTATTGTAGGCTCTGAACATTCTAGAATCTAGATCCGAGCGTTGTGTTAAAGTTTTGAGCTTATCGATTGCATGGATGTCTGCGTTGTGATATAATTCAGCTATATCCAGGGCTAAGATCTTTTGGTGCCAGTTTGTCAGACATTATCTTGTGGAGTCTCTTTTCCAAGAACTGACCTAGGATTTTTTTTCTGTTAACCACAACTGCTGAAATTCTTAACACAACAGAACAACTTTTTCTACAATTTTACAAATTTTTACCTGGGAGGACAATCTTACAAACATTTTTTCTACTTTTCACACATAATTATTGAATATGCTGTTTTTAAAATTGGATTGCACAAAATTTTCAGGGAACAATATTTCATGAACATATTTTTTTAGGAAATTGAATCCTGTTTTCTTGTGTTTTTTTTTATTCATCATGCACAGTGAGCCACAGTTTGTATCTCCAAACTCACACCAAAGGGAGCAATAAAACCAATAAAGGTTTTTTTTTATAAGTTAATGTGTGTATCCCAGTTAAGTAATATCCTAAAAAGAATAAAAGCAGTCTAAATGTCTGTTCTGAAAGACTGAATGTCCTCCATATTTCTTTCATCTTCTCTCTTTCTTTGACCTTCTCTCTATACATTTCTCCCAGTACACACACCCTGCTTTTGTCTGAGGTTTAGATTGCTTGAGAAAAAAAGACTGGTCAAGAAAATGTGCCTGTTCTGATGTACAGTCTGTGTGAATGATCTAGCACTCATAGGCTACTGCGAGATGCATAGCTGTCTGGTTCTGTGAAGCTTCTTAAAGTGAACCACTGCATAGCTTCTGCAGAAGGTTTATTTCTGCCTATAAGATGTAGCTGTTGTTGATGTTCGTTTGCACAGTTGTTTTTGTTTTTTGAAATCTTGAGTTACTTGTAAGCTTGGATTGGCCAGCTTTTCAGCAATGATTTTAAATGTTTTCAGCTTTATGTTTTATGAGGCTCTGACAGGCCATATACATGGTTAAACATTTCAGTAGCGACATTTTAACCTATTATATGTTTTGCCAATCAAGCTGACTACTTCCTTTTTTGCTCATCCGGTACATGATGTACAATGTAAATTTTACCGATTTATATTCAGTTGAATTCAAACTGAATTCAGTTGTGCAGCACTTCTTAGGCAGAACGTGTTCCAAAAGCACTTAATAGGAAAATATTGGAGACAGACTGAACCCCCCAAAAAGCCAGTGAGTGCAAATCAGTAATATCTTTAAATATTTTATGAGCTTCCAAACTCTTTGCTACCCCCATGAGTTGTCATCAGCAGCTATATCTATTACTGCTGCAAATGTCTTTATCAGGATTCTCTGTACGAATTAGGAAGTAAAAGTCCCTAATCGTGAAACTTTTAGGTTTTTCCCTTCCTACACCATTCTGCTACAGGTAGTGAACATGTAAATGGAAATTCAAGTCTTTCAACAGTGGAGGTTTCTGCTGATAGCATAATGGTATTTTCCTGACATTATTTCGGTGTATTAATATACAGTAAAAGGCTGTCCTGATAGTGCAAGTAGTTGCCCAGTGCTTTGAGGAGAGTGACACTGACATTACCCATTTGACATGCCCTTCTCATTCCCCAGATCTGAAACCAATCAAGCATTTATGGTATATTCTGTAACAATGTCTGACACTGCATTTTCCAGCTCCATAAGTTGGTCGCCTTATTCAATATTCATGTGTGTGTGGTGTTCTATTTTCCTTCTACAGAATCCCAGACTAGTAGGTCCTGCTGCATACAAGCCCTGCTGACCCTATTAAGTGACTTTACATTGATGCTTTCTTTTTCTGTTCACCATCATTTCAGTTTGATGGCGAGACTCAGAGGAAGTGCTGGCCCTCAAATGAGAAAACAAGTCGACTAACTTGGAGTTTTGTGAGAACCAAACCAAGAGGGTTTGCGAACACAGACACTTGGGAATGCAGGTTCTGGTTATATCACGTGTCGAAGGAATAACAAGAAAATTATGCAACTGCTAAAATATTTTAATATGAATATACATACTGACTCTTTAAATTCAGCGTATTCAATTGAGACAACCTTGAACTTGTACCGCAAGTCCTCGCCAGCAGATATCGCTGTTGTCCGCAACATAACTGCATTATTCTTCCAGAACAAACGTTGATTTGTTATATTTGCCATAGTATTAGTAAACATGTCCATTAATTAATAGACATTAGCTAACTTTGTAAGGTAATATATGTTCCTTTTTTTATAGTATTCTAAAGTGCATCTGTATATTGGTTTTTTGATCAATTTAATTTATGGAACCTGCACGAACACACCAGGACCTATTTTAGCTTCATATTTATGAGCCAACAGCATTTCAAATTTCACGTTGATCTGACCGTACAGTGATCATCCTACTCCAAATGTGATGAAGAAAATCTTACATATGTTGTTTAAAAGGTAATTTAAAAACAAGTCCACATGTTTTCAAACATGTAGGCTATTTGTATGTATTCTGTTGCATAAACTCGACCAGTTAATCATTCAGTGAAAGCAACTACTATCTTGTGACATATGTTGCCGTTTTTATTGTGCATGTAAAAAAATGTTTCACAATACAGATCGTATGACAAGCGCTAACTGTGAAAACAATTTTGTGTGACTGAGAGGAATGTTTCCGACTCCTAAAGTACCGTATACCTGCAACCACGACGTGCGAAACAAAACGAAAACAATAATGTGGCTAATTTGTGTTAGGTCGCAAAAGTCGCAGACTCCAGCAAGAAAACATGACATGATCTGTACCACAGAAAACACTAGATGCTTTTGTTCTTGTTTCTAATGGGTAAATGATTTGCAAGAACGCCTTCACGTAGGAGCACTGCTAATAGTTACGTTGTTTTTTTTTAAACGTCAAAGTAGAATCACGGTATTTGGGGGCCAACAATTACAGACACAGACCTACAGTAGGATACTCCCAGTAGTAGACCTATGCGTGAATAGCATCTGGCTATGCAAATTCGACTTGATTGTTCTACTTCAGTACAGAGGGTGCATTTACTAGCTACACATCAGGATACTGCACAACACAGTGAACATATACAAAATGCCCGTCTATAGGCCAAGGTCTGATCCATTATCAACGGAATTTGGCTATCTCTGCGATTTCAAGAACATTTGAGCGTAACTTTATTGTTCTGAAAATAAGTCACCATAATAATAATAATAATAATACGAAGAAGAATTTCATTACGATTGCATATTAAATAGCCTACGATTATGTATTACTTCAAATAGGCCTAGTAATTTCAGAGGAACTACAGGCCTATTTGATGCTAAAAATAAGATGCTGATAAATGACTAATAAATCATTAGGAAATCATCGCTTTAACAATGAAACACCTCGCGATTGAATTATACCATAATCAATTATACAATGTAAATTTATGAAGATTAGACTGGCTGAAGTATAAACTACAGTAGCCTGCATTGTAAACAATCGGAGCCACCGCCCAATTCTTACAACCTTAAAAATCATTTACAGGCTAGAAATGGTTTTCTACACGAACTAATTTATACCTCACGGGCGCTGGCAGTAGCCTGAACAAACACGAATGGCGCGGACTCCATAATCTACGACAGAAATCATTGTCTGCTTTTGGACCAAACTCTGTACCCCCACCCGACCAAAATAACGCTTCGAACTACAGGGAAGTGAAAATGAAATTCAGTTTTCGAGAAATGATGAGAGCACAGCTGCGGGCCAATCAGATTCAGCTGCTCACTTCCGTGGTTTCTTGCACAACGCCCTCCTGTTTCAGGCAGTCGCGAAACAAACAGATCGGGAGGGGGATTCCGGACCACTGTTTCCTCTTCTTGTTTTGCTTTCGATCTGGTCAGTTGAGGGGTCTAAGTTAAGTTTTCGTTTTTGTTACGCACGACCACAGATTTGACCAACGACAAACTTTTCAGCAATTGCAAGTGTATCGTTGCATTTGGATCGCGAATAGGATCTTTTTATCACAGGTAACGACGTTTTCTTGTGTTTTTTCCTGTATAACGATGCATTTAAAATGAACAGGAAGTACAGTTGGTGTTGGAAAACTGTATTTACGCCCTAGGAATGTTTGGATCGTGTGGAAGCCGGTGGGAGCCTGGAGTTTAATTTCACTTTTGGATTGAGTGTGCGGTTGCCTTGCTAATTATTGAGCTGCTGCTCTTGAACTTATCATAGCCACCCCTGTCACTTGACAGCGTGACTTTTTTCGGAATAGAAACGGAATATGACTACTTTTTTACTGCACGTAAGCTACGGAAAACGGTTAAATTAGTGTCTGTGTACATAGTCTGTTACGAGGCTTTCAATTTATGTTTTTGAAATAAGCAATTTATTTTAACGAGTAGGCTAATCTGAAACGGCATTAGACATAGTGTTCACCAGAATGAAGTAGCGGCACTAATGTAGCGCAATGGGTTAAGGGTGGGGGAGGAGGTGAATGCCTTTTATTTAATTTTGCTGTTTGTTTTGCATGGCAGTCTAATGTGTATAGAAATAGTTTGTGCATATTTTGATTGTGTTTGGTCTCTATACATTTACTTGAGCCACGCGTGATACTTTTGTTGCCTGGAAGCTAATTTATGTTTAGCCACATATGACGTTATTTGCTCGATACTATCAGTTACAGTTTAGCATATCCCATTTCCAGAATAAAGCCTGGCAGGTCTATTCTATACAAGGTCCCTGCGATGTTCTCGGCCACTTCTGACTTTGCTGGTATGCAATTATGGCTCGGAAACTTTTCGCTTTTCTGTTCGTGTGAAAGGACTTTGCTCTCGGTTTCCTTTTCTCGACCTGCAGAGATCACTACACATACGTGCAACGCACAATCGTGCTGTTAGGTTAATGACACTTCCCGGGACCAATGACTGAGCTCGAAAGTACGCAACTGACCAATCGGAACCCTAGTGGAGAGCAGTCATGACCGAGTGAAGAACAGTCAGGAACGTGTTCTTGCACATGTCGTCAGCAAACGTGCATGAACGAAATTTACAGTCGTAGTGAGGTTCGTGTTGCTGGTGCTGATTAAGTAAAAAAAATAATATATATATATATATATAATCGTACTAATAAGCATATTAGCGGATACTATTGGCTACATAACAAAACACAACTACTCTTATATTTCAGCTTTCGATATTCAATGCAATATACAGTATTGCCATAGCTGTTAAAAAAATACATGAAGATACATTAAAGTGAAAATAGGAGGACTGACCGTTTCAAGTTCCTGAACGTAAAGAAATTGTATTTTATGATATTTCTGTAGAGCTTATATAGCTAACGGCGTAGAGCCTATGCCAAGAGCATGAATTGTGGTTTTCTGTTTAAGCTCGTTATCTAAATAACCAAGTGCTTCCTTATCCTCAGCTGTCCCCAGGTCCAAACCCTACCATTTATTCGAGAGTTCTGTTAAGTGATTATACTTTATAGCGTACTATTTAGGCAGTGCGCTTATAAATTACTACAATTGTCCCACGAGTGTTACTCAAATGTAAAATGTGACTAAATAGCAAATGCAAAATTATTCTAATGTAATATTGTGTGTGCGTAGCCAAGTTTCAGCGGAACACTGAAAAATGCATTCATGTGCATATCGTATATAATTCAAATGAGTTATAGGCTAATATCTCGTTTGTGTATCAGTTTTAATCTGTGCCAGCCAGCACCTTCTAAGAGACTACTTTGACAGAGAAAAATTAAGCTGATAGTTTCTTATTTTCCCTGCCTGTTACCTGTGGTTACATCTGGCCTTGCTTGATGTTTCCAGTTTACACAGCACAAAAGCAATGATCCGTAAACAAACATTTGCTTGAACAATACTGTATTTAATGAGTTAGTGACAACCAACATAGACATGGATTTTTATGGAATGCGTAAATGCAAAAATACATTGAAGAGGCTCATTTAAAACGCTGTTTGGGTTCTCGGGATCTTTGGGGATAGCAAAGATAGGGGAACACCAGGCTGTCCCAGAAGGACCTTTGCAGAGTGCTCTGTCACACAGCTTAATTCTGGGAGGGCGTCCAAGAGAGGCAGCACATTGCTGGTAGCCGCCACCCCAGAAGGGATATTTCGGCTGTGACGTCAGCGGCCGGCCGGGTATCTGAGATCCAGGCCGGGCTCTGTCTGCGTATCTGCCCCCAGCAGCACCACGCTGTGCGTTTCCATGGTCCTCGCAACGTAGGCTGGCAGTTGCTAGCCACGGCTGTGACGGCTCACGCGTTCAGTTTGTTCTTTTACCTCTGGGGTGAACAACTGTGGGCCGGTCTGCGTGCTGTTTTTTGTTTCCGAGCGATTGCCTTCGTTTTTGTTTTCTGGCAGCTCTCTTAATTATGCTGGTTCACTCATGTACTTAAACACAGTGAAATCTTTAGGATACATTTGTAGTCAACGGCTGTAGGCTGGTGCTTATACAAATGTCAGGTCAAGATATAATTGAGCTTATTAAATAAGAGCAGAAGTTGGCACAGAAGTTCTTTGAGGCCGGCACAAAACGTCCTTGTTTTGCAACTCTGTATTTACTAGTTCTTTCTGCATAGAAAGTTGACAGGTAATCATTTAAAATATATATTTAAAATAAGTCCAGTAATGTAACAAACCATAAATAAATGCAGGTTGAAATAAATGTAAATAGCTGAAAAGTATGCTAAATTGCACAAGTCAGTCGAGGCTAGCAGATCATTGAAAGCACAAGTTTAAAAAGGAATGAGAGACTGTTCTGATGTGAGAGGAGTTCATGTTTTCAGGGTAATCGTGTCCTCATTGTTACTCGCAAGTTGATAAATTCTTATTTAAGACCAGCAGTAAAGCAGTAATGGTTTACACATTAGAAATTTATGGGGTTTTGAAACCATCTAAATAATGCAACAGTCACTATTAAGACAAATAAAGGTCTTAATACTATGAAAATATGTGAGGCATACACTCACACACACACACACACACACACACACGTGTACTTACTAGTTGCAGAAATTACATTATGTTCGCTAAGTGTGTTTCTATTCAAGTGTTATTCTGCTGAGACAAAGCCATCAGCGGGCGCGTAAGTGTTTACCAGAACGCGGGCCGCCTGCACGCCCGTCTCCAGTGCGCTGATCAGTCTGTGGGGAGGAGGGGAGTCCCCACGGCGGTGCAGATTGGGCGATGATGAAGCGGACGCTAAAAACCCGCGGCGCCGCCGCCGCCGCCGTCCAGTCGAGTGACTGCGCCTCTCTTCCCAGGCCACCATGCCAGTGGAGCGGATGCGGATGAGGCCGTGGCTGGAGGAGCAGATCGACCGCGGCGAGATCCCCGGGCTGAAGTGGGTCAACAGGGTAGGTGCGCCGGGAACGACGGCTCTCGCCGAGCTGCGTGCCACTGCACGTGTGCCGCCGAGCAAGCGTAGCCAGGACTGCTGTGTTGGGGCGGCAATGTGGTACAATGGGTAAGGAACTGGTCTTGTAACCTAAAGGGCACAGGCTCCATTCCCAGGTAGGACACTGCCGTTGTACCCTTCAGCAGGGTGCTTAACCTGTATTGCTTCAGTATATATCCAGCTGTATAAATGGATGTAAGGTTAATGCTATATAAAATCGGTGTATGTTGCTCTGGATAAGAGCGTCTGCTAAAATGCCTGTAAGATGTTGTGTAATCAGCAAATGAACCACTTTTAGCTTCTTATGTAAGCCACTCTGTTCCAAGCCCCATTTTTATAGTTTGTGGCAGAATATTCTTGTGATAGTTTGTTTAGATGTACGGATTGTTTTCTTTAATGCACTTAGAATGTGTATCCCCAGTTCACCCCAGCTCAAGGGAGGTCCACATACAAAAGTGGGTCACAGTCGAGTTCCTCTTATAGAAAGCAGCTTCATTAAGCTGCCTGCATCAGGGTTGCCCACTGCAGACTGAAGAGGCCTGTTAGATTCCCGATGTTGGTTCCAGCCAGTGTCTTTCTAAGCCGTTATTAATATGTGCTAAAATGCTTCCAATAATTTGTCTTTTGCGGGTTTAAAGGGTCTGGAAGTTTTGGCTCATTATTTTGTGTTTTTTTTTTATAGGCTAGTGTTTACGTTTAGGGGGTCTGGACTCCCAACTTTTACGATCCCAGTGTCACTCCTGATGCCAGTCAGTGAATTCAGGGAAAAGTAGTGTTGTCTCTCTCTGATGGAATTACCATTCGGCGTGTCACATTAGCTGTCTGAGGTATCTAGTGTCCACAAGAGTCATGTAAAGTGTTCCAGAATGGAAATCACAGAACTGAAAAAGTTGGTTGCATTGGGGTGCCAGACGAAATAACAGAGCCAGGTTTCACTGAGTAATATAAAATACAGTAGCCTATGATGTAATATATATGAGTTACCTGAACTCTAGTAGTTGAAGAGCTACCCAAAGTACTGCACTGTAGGATACAAATGTGCTCCTGACTAACATGGTTTGTGAAGCTCTTTACATCTGCTGAATATGTAGCGCAGCGCTAGCAAACCGGTTTTATATTAAAGTCTCCTGCCAAGGACAGCCACCACCAAGATGGCAGAACGAGCCAAGCAGTACAATAGTGACCCACCCAGGATTATAAAGAGAGCTACCTTTGAAATGCCGGTAGTGGCGGTTGGATTCAAAATAACTGCTCGCTGAACTCGTGAGCAAAATATTTGCAGCAATTAAAAAGCTGAAATGTCAGATGAACACCACCTCTACCATGAGCTGCACAGGCCTCCGTTTAACAGGGAGTTAATTTGCTACAATGGGTCATTTCCTGTACTGAGGAAAAAGTGTATTTGTGTGTGGGGGAGGGTGTGTGTACAGTACATCTGTGTTTGTATGAGTGTATGCATGTATGGTGTGAGTGTGCTTGTGTGTATGTAAGTATGTGTGTGTTTGTATGAGTGTATGTATGAGTGTATGTTGTGAGTGTTCTTGTGTGTGTGTGTGACTGTGTGTCTCTGTGTGTGCGTGTGTGTGTGTGTGTGTGTGTTGTTGTGTGAGCAGCAGTGGCTAGGCATCACGGCTAGGGAACCAGGCTTGTGACTCTGAGGTCATAGGTGGAATTCCCAGGTGAGGCGCTGCCGTCCTGCCCTTGAGAAAGGCACTTAACCTTAATCGCTCCTGTAAACTACCCAGCTGCATACATGGATTGTATGTGAAGAATGTAAGCTGTGTAAGTCACTCTGGATAAGAGCCAGATGCCTGAAATCTGATGGGCCTGCTTTGAGGAGAGGGGCATGGTTCGAGTCACGTGCTCCCCTGTTTTCCGCAGGAAAAGAGGATCTTTCAGATCCCCTGGATGCACGCGGCTCGGCACGGCTGGGACGTGGAGAAAGACGCACCCTTGTTCCGAAACTGGGCCATTCACACAGGTACCAAAGGCTCATGCTTTCAACAGTGCTTCTGAGCAGGTGGACTTGCCTTAGTTAGCAGTTGCCTCCATAGACACAGCGCGCATACATGCTTACGTGCGTTCCTACTTACACATACATGTATGCGTACATATCCATGCGTATAATCATATAGATGTGTACATGTGTTCACCCATCATGCTTTCTGTCACAGGCTGTGACAGGTAGTTAAATATGTACTGATGGTTATCTACTCATAGCTATGTACTCATAGTCACGTACTGATAGTTATGTACCGATAGCTTTGTACTTGTTGTGTATTCATAGTCATGTATTAATAGTTATGTACTGATAGTTTTGTACTCATTGTTGTGTACTCATAGTCATGAACTGATAGTTGTATACCCATATTTAAGTACTGTTGTTGGAAGTGTTTTTTGGGCGCAATCTCACATTTTAAAAGCATCTGCAACGAACAGGATAGAGTAAAAAGTTCATGCCATTCAGGGCATGCATATGAGGCAGAAATATATTTATAATATAATTATAATGAATGTAAATGTATCAGCATATCTTGGTTTGGTTTTCTTTGTTTTTGTTCTGACGGTTTTCTTGATTCTTTTTAAGGAAAATATCAGCCAGGAGTGGACAAGCCAGATCCCAAGACATGGAAAGCCAACTTCCGATGTGCCATGAACTCGTTGCCTGACATCGAGGAGGTGAAAGACAAAAGCATGAAGAAGGGAAGCAACGCCTTCCGGGTTTACAGGATGATGTCGCAGAGCGAGCGACCCAACAAAAAAGGTGCGCCCCGTTTCCAAAATGGCGTCTCTGTAACCCTGGCTGAAAAGATGTGGAAACACTGTGTCTGAGACACAGGTGGACTCTGTGTCTGAGACACAGGTGAATGCTGTGTCTGAAACACAGGTAGTCTCTTTGTCTGAGACAGAGGTGAATGCTGTGTCTGAAACACAGGTAGACTCTGTGTCTGAAACACAGGTACACAATGTTCAGATATTTTGTAAGTTCAGATTTGAGGCAAAACAGAGTGTAATATATGGTATAATAAAAACAGGGCTTGGTCCAGAATTTGGTCCAGGACTAGTGCCAGGTACCGGATGTAAACTAGACCAGAATTAAGGCAAAATCCGGATGGGGAAACTGCGACACAGGGTGACATTGATTTTGTAACATGCACTCTTTTTGTAGTACAAGCACATTTCAGTCTTTCATCTGTGATGTTTGTGGCCTGTCTGTTATTGGCCGTGAGGAACAGCAGATTGTTATTGGTACGAGTGACTAATGTGTCGATGATCATTTCGTTCATTTTGCATGAAGGTTGTGTTGCTTTTTTGCTTTTCATGCCGGCTGCTTTGTAGACCACTGTGGCTAAAAGAAGAGCACTTGAGGTGCTTGTACAGAAGGCATTTATTGATGGTTTTTTCTGGAAGCGTGAGTGTGCTTTCATTCATGTTGACCGGTTTGGGACTTCTTAGCACAGATGGACCCCCTCTGGGTTTGCCTTAGCAAGTCGGTGTTTTTCTGAAGTGTCTGTGCTTTTTGTTTCTTCCAGGAAAGAAACGATTCGAAAAAGACGAAAGAGCCAAGGTATTGCTGTTTTTCTCTCTCTCACTCTCTCTCTCTTTCTGAGTAAGTGTTGCAGCAGTGGAAACGGTTCATGGCCCTGACCTTTAGCCACTCTGGAGAGGACAGAACTTTGGGTCCCTGAGATTTAGAGGATCTTCTTCCTTTGAGAATGTCCTTCTGTAGTGAAGGATTTTACCCCTCAGCTTATGACAGAAAGTCCCATGTCATTCTCACGAAGAAAAAGGACTTATTAAAATCTGAAATGCTTATTTAGTGTCATCATCCCACTCCCCATGTATATATATATAATATACAGTGTGAAAGAGTAGATGTCAGGAGTGTGTTAGGATCTGGAGACTAGGGGTCAGGAGTGTGTTAGGGTCTGGAGACTAACTGCCACCCCTCCACCTCCACCCCCTCACAGGTGGAGCGCAGGGGGCCTTTGGACCACAGGGTAGCAGAAAGCCATGGACTGACGATGGTGAAGTTGGAGAGCATGGCAGACAGCACAGTTCTGACAGGTAAACAGACACACACACACACACACACACTCAGCGCATTCCCTGACCTGCGTAAAGCAACCGTTTCAAAATGGCGGCGGGAATCCCGGGGCGTGCGATCTGTATCGACGGAGCTCCCCCCGCTGCCCAGGGTGTAGCGAGCAGCTCCGCTCCGGTTTGTTTGGGGAATCTGTCTGCTCCCTCGCAGTCCCAGCGCAGACGATGAACAGGCCCCCGCTCTCTGTTCCTCAGCGTCAGGCTGATTTACAGGGGGGAGGGGTCTTGTCGTTAGCGCAAACGAACATAGTCTTTATCAGTGCTCCCCTGGGGCCTGGGCTGTACATAGGAGGAAGGGGGGTTATGGGGGGGGGGAGCGCTGGTTGTTGTAGTTACCAGGGGTTAACTGAGGTCAGGGGCATCTTGAGGGCTTATCTCTTCCTGCCATAGAAGACCCAGTGTAAGGGAGTCAAACAACAATAGCCTTTGATTGATAGCACTTTTCATTTTGGTGAGGGGAGTGTGTGTGTGTGTATGTGTGTGCACGGAAGTCACAAGGCTCATGTCTTGGCCAAAAAGAGGGAGCCATCCATCACAGAGAACCTTGAGGGGAAATGTGGCTTTTATGATCGCACAAGTGGGAAAAGACTTTTAGGCATGGGTATTGCCGAATAAAAAATGAGTATTTTTGTGAGTGGACACAGAAAGTGTGGTTGCCCAGTTATTGGTTGGATTTGGTCAAGAAGTCCAGTGCATTATGAGGTGTGAGGCATTATAGGAAGATGAGTACATGCCTCTTAAACAGTTTCAGCTTATCTCATGCTTGCTGTATTGTGATGTTAACAAACAAACAATATTAATATGACAAAAAAAGCGGTAAAGGGGAAAACAGCAAATTATAGAACGTTCAAGAGCACTGAAGTCGAGACAACAATGTTGTGTCTGTCTGCCACCTCCCGCTGGTGAATTTACTTGTTGTGTTTCCCAGAATTGCTCAACGGAATCTGTTCTTAACTTGAAACGGCTGCATTGCCATAGAAACCTTCTCGCGTTCTACAGTAGTTTCTGTTCTTCTCCTCAGACCTGACTGACAAAGGGGGCTCATCGCAGGGAAACGCTACTGAGGGTGAGTCAGAGAGCCAGCACTCCACCATGGCATCCGTCCCCGGCTCGCAAATAACTCTGTCGCTATTCACAAGACCTTTATTGTCTGTATTCACTCATAATTCAGATTGTCACACTGTCACTCTAGTAGCTGTGATTACTGTAAACATTAGCGCTGCGACACTAGTGCGTTATTATCAGTGTGAGCAGTGGATAAGGAAAACAGCGCACGTATGTGTCTGTGTCCCTGAGCGTGCACGTGTGGGTGTCTGGGTTAGGGTGTGTGTGTCGTGCGGTGCCTTTTACGTCAGTGGATAGTGTATTTGCAGACATTTGGGTGAGCTCATTCATATCCCCCCCGCCCCTCAGAACCCCAGCGTGCTGCCGGGCGTGGCTCTCTGGAAGAGCAGCTGATCATCAGCGACCACCTGCCGGACGTTTGCCAGACCATCGAGGTGACCACGGAGGACGAGGAGCATTCAGTCAGCTCCAGTCACCACTACCCGCTGCAGATCTCTCCTGTTTCCTCTTACGGAGGTGTGTACTCCCACCACACACATAGACACATACACACTACATCCTGCACACACACACACACACACACACCCACACACTCACACACGCACACACATACACACACACAGGCACACATACACACACTCACACACAAACACTCGCGCACACACACACACACACACACACACGCACACACTCACACACAAACACTCACACACACATACACACAAACATATTCATTTGGATATATTTTTCACTACTTTTTTCATACCATAGTTTTTCATGCCAAGTAACTTTTTAAAAAATCATATTCAAATACATTGACCCACATATACTGATTCAGGAAGGAGACGTTAATAAAGCTTGCACTAGATAAAACAACAATCATAAATGCCATGTTTCCATGTTTAAAATGGAATGCGTGAAATGTAGCTGAGAGTTTAGAGTTCCTAGTAGAGCTGCGGTTTTCCTGTTTAATTGCATCCTGCTGGTGTTTTTTTTCTGTTCTCTTTTTGGAAATCTGACAGCACAGATTTTATCTATCCAGTCAGTAAGGCCTGCGGATTAAGGCAGTCAAAGTACAGTTTTACAGACCGTAATCTCTCAGACAAGTCCCCACGTGACCGTCGACGGCGCACAATTCCTGACTGTTGGTATGAGCAAAAAATAGATAGGCCCTGTAGGCTTTAAGGCGAGTGGCGTACCCCGACATGCACACTGCATGGCTCCTCTCCTTTTCACGGCCTTGAGTAGTAGCGTTCTGTGCTAACAACAGCTGGAGGGACACACAGTTGTAACTGCGGTAAATCTTGGCCCTCATTTCCGTATGTGGGCTGGCTGTGTGTGGTGGAAAGTTAAAGGTTCAGCAGAGAGAGGAATGTCTTTTTCTTCTGATCACCATTTCAGTCTTCAGTGGCCCGAGACTGTAGAACTGTCTGAGTCAACTGTAGGCTATATCCCATTCCCTTCATTCTTAAAAATGACTTATCAGGACTTAACAGGCCTTAATCTCCCCAATAACTGGCCTGTTTGCCCTAACTGTTTGTGGTTGGTGTATAAATCTGTCCATTTAAAATAAAATAATTTATTTTTAAGTCTAAAAGAAATGTTTCTGAAGAACCAATATGCTTTAACCCTCTGTCTGAACTATAAGCCAATACTATAACCCAACTGAGACCAGAATGTTTGTATTTAAACTCTTACTGCACTGCACTGCAGCAAAAATAGTAGCAAAGGGTTTCAAGTGGTTGCACTGCTATAATATTCAGAGAAGTATGGATTTGATATTTCCATCTTTGCTTCCCGTAGTAGTGTATCATTAGTAAAGCATAGCAGCGAAGCTTATGGGAGTGTAAATACCGTAGTTTTTTAGCTGCAAAACCCGTTTCTGTATTTCAGGTGACTGTGCTTCACGTCTTGCAGATAAGACATCCCCTATTCACATTTTCCCCGTCCCAACCTGTTTGATAGGATTTCTCGGTGTGCTGGAGGTAATGTGATCTCCTGTGCTTTCTTCCCCAGAGAGCGACACGGACAGCATCCACAGCGATGAGGACACCAAAGGGGTGAGCGCTCTGTCCTCTTGACACTTTTTCTTTCCCACGATGCTCTGTCTTACCCATAATGCATCCCTGCCATTAAGACTTCCAAGGCTGTGCCCTTGCACCATATTGGCAGAAAGCTTTGCGTGCGTTGTTGAGGCATCGCATTCCTCCGTGGTGAGTATTCAGAACGGGGGGGGGGGGGGGGGGGCTGCGTGGGTTGTTCAGTGTCACGAGCATGTTGAGCATGCCCAGTGTATGTGCGAGTGTTCGCTACACCTTTTCCGTCTCCTGGTGCACTAAGACACCACTGCTGTTTCACGCTTGAGCGTCTCGCTCCATGACATTGTTTCCAGCGCGAAGCAGGGGCTGCGTCTGTGCTGTGACACCCCAGGTCTGCCTTGTGACTCCCTCTCTGTCCGCTGTCTGCTGGTCGCCGTGACGTTCCCTCTGCCTTTCAAACAGAAGGAGCCCGCACATCAGAGATTTTTTAAGCTTCTCACCCAAAAGGACCTTTTTTAAAAAAATCTTCTCATAACACAATTGCCGGATGCTGTTGTTGAAAACCAAACAGAAAATAGCTAACTGAAAAAGTTACCAACAAATATTGAAATGATGAAAATTGCCCAAAAGTATTTTGGGCAAAATTTTCCAGCCTCCCCCATACACATAGGCACACACACACACACACACACACACAGGTACATACGCTCCCACACACACACACACACACACACACACACACACACCACATACACTCACACACACACACACACACACACACACACACACACACACACACACACACACACACACACACACACACCACACACACACACACACACACACACACTCTGTTGACCTGTGCGGCTCCCAGCAGCACTGATTCCTGCTTTGTTTTTGTCAGGCAGCCTGTAGGCTCACATCTGAGGCCTCAGCAGCACAGTTTTAATAGCCCTGCTTACACCCAAGAGATAAGAGATTGGTAAGACTAGTTTGCTTTTTGGTTTTTGTTTTCTTCCCTCTCACACATTACCACGTAGTCCCTGGCACACTTTGTGTTTTGATAAAGGTACAAGTAGGGGGGAAAAAACTCGAGCGCTTTTACTAGGCGGAGAGTTTTACTGACACTCCAGGAGTCAAAGTCCTCGTTTCCTCCTGGGTCCAGGGATCCAGCTTTTTTTCTGTTGAGATCTGGTGTGACAAATAAAAGACCTGTAAGCAGGGCAGATCTGTAGGTTATCTTTTGCTTTTTGCTGATAACCAACGCTTTACTGAGCAGAGCGTTTAGGATGTGATTGCTGGATTGCAGACGTGGAAACTTGACTGATGATAATAAAATGTCTGTCGTTGCCAGTCTCAGTAGCGGTCTCCAATGGGACTTCATAAGCAATGCACATCTGCACCTGAGACTTCTTCATATCTCTTGGATCTAGAAGGGGGAATTCAACAGCTTGCAAAACATGCTTCACACAGAATGTTTTTGATCACTACAAAAACATACATACTGTTTATTAGTTTAGTTTTTTCAGTTAAAAGAATCTTGTTTGTGAATGGTTTAATTTAGGCCATTTTTAAAAATCCCCTGAGATGTGGAGCCAAGGAATGGACTTGCTGACCTGCATGTTATTGTTTCTGTTGCTGCAATCTGTCACAGAACTAAACCTGTCAGATTGGAAGTCTGTTTGTGAAGTCAGAATGGGATTCATTGAAGAATAAACCACTACAGTAAGGGTTTTATCAAACCCTTCTTTACCCACACACACTTCCAAACTGAGAGTAGTGATGCACCAGCACATTTTACACACCTGCACACACTCACAGTCTGCCCCTTTAAGATGCACACTCCTCAGACGTGGTGTGTGTTAAGAGCAGCTTCGGGGGTGCTCAGTACCTAACGCTCAGTACCTAACGTTCAGTCACGTGGGCGTTGTGCTGAAACCTGGACCTGGGCGTGCCTAATGACACCTGAGAGGTTTTTAAATGGGATCAGATGAGACCTTGTTGATCCACATACCTGAACACCCCCGAGGGACCAGTGTGTGTGTGTGTGTGTGTGTGTGTGTCTGGCTCCGCCCTAAAACTCAGCCATTTCTGCGTTATTCGCAGTGACACCGACATTGTGGTAGTAACGGAGCGGAGTGCTAAACCTTTTCCTCGTCGCGTTTCCAGTCAGTTGCTGGGCTGGACCGCAATGACTGAATTCGCTGTGAGGTGTTGACACTAGCTCATGTTTTCCACACTTAGAAACACATTAAACAGGCTTAAACACATTCAGAACAAAGCCACTGTTGTCATGCCACACTGGAGTGTTCATTACATGTACTTTCATCGCTGCCATTGCTGCTCATTACAGCCACCATAGTTTTTTTGTCCCCCGTTGTAATTTAGTGTGATTTCATGCAGCCTGTCAGAGCTTTGTGATCCTTTCCAAAGGTGAATCATAACAAAATGAAGATCCGAATGTCTTAAATCCAAAGGGAGAAAAATACACAAACACTAATATCACAGAAAACACTGCAGTTAAGTTGGGGTGTCCTGTGTGAAGGCACGCACCATTACCCCGATCAGAATGTAAAATGGGTAATAGTGTATTTGTCTTTATTAATTAATTAATTAATTTTGGTTTCTTGGCTGTGTTGACCCCTCCCCCCCGCTAACCCCTCCCCGTCCTGCTTTGATTGACAGAGGCACTGTGTGTCTGACTTCCGGTCGGAGAGCAGGCCCCAGTACAGTCGGTCGGTGCTGAAGATGCCCGCCTGCCCCCTTCCCGGCATGGCCACCTTCGTCACCTCGGGGAAGAAGAACTTCAAGGTGACCAGCAGCCGGGAGGTCTCCCCCCTCATCGCCTACGACAGCACTCCCTGGGGGCCCCTCTTCTCCTCCGTCTCGCCCCCGCCCATCCCCACCACCTCCGCCCGCGCCCCTGCCCCCGCCCACGAGAACCGCGCCAGTGTCATCATGAAGACCTCGGACGTCTCCAGCTCCACCGTCAAGACCTGCTGACGCCGCCACCTGTAGGAGGGTAGGAACCATGAGCCTTTTATTTTTTAAACAGGGGGGGGTGGACTTGTGGGGGGAAGACTGTGGGACAGAGGGACCCTTTCAAAAGAACGACCGCCCCACCTCTGCCCCTGTAAAACCAGGTGCTTCGGTCATGCAGGAAGTGGGAATGTTCTCAGATCGACCCTGAGCTGAACCGGGCAACGATTTAAAAAAAAAATCTCCCACTCCCAAGAGAAACTGTGAATTTGTGCCGAAAGAATTCTCTGTGATTCCCCCCCGTCCTCGCCGGCTGTTTGTGAATATGTACATAAGTGAAATGACCTGTGTAATTGCAAGTGGCTTCTGCACCTTAATCTAAACCACATGCACTGGTGTGCAGCGTCCGTGGCAATTGGTCCTTATTGTGCGATTATATAATCTTCGAGGATTGTGATTGGTGGTTCATATTCAGTGTGAGGAAATGTGGATTTGAGTTCAGGCCAGTAGCACCTGCCCTGTGCAATTATAGCAAATTTCCACGAATTGCCTTAGAATGTATGTTTTTGTCTTTTAACTGTTTTGCGTCTTCTCAAAAACCTTAACATGAAATCCAGACAGCTCTTCCCGTCCAAAATCTTATAAAATGTCACATATCACATGACCAGAAATATTCTCCCAAAAAAAATCGCATTACTGTTGAATTGTAAGACATGCACAAACCCCGGCTTTAAATCAGTCTAATTTAGGTCTGTCACAAGAAATAAATATCAGCCACATACATCACAAATTTAAAACTTCTGAAACGCGGTTTTGGTCCTCTGGGGGTAAGGATAACGACAATAACGTTTTTACAGAAAAAGTTGAGAATGGTTGACACATTTTACATTATGTTTAAGACATTTTAATGGCTCACTACAGAGTGTGCCGCTATGTAATTGAAGTTTGCAAGTCAGCGGGAAAAAAAGCACTTTTCTAGTACATGGGTAGCTATGTAAGATCGTAGGTAATTACGTGGTAATTTTAAATCTTGGTGGTACTTGCCGATTGTGTACACAGGCAGCTGTGTATTTACTGTTATGTCCAATAGCCTTTGTCGCATGTGTAATGCACTAATTCTCAGCTGTGTTTTGACATGCAATTCTCAAGAGAATATGTGATGGGAATATTGAGCTGTAAAAATATGACTTGCCAAAAAAGCTCGTTTGCTATTGCATTTGAGAATAATTTCAGTAAAACTGCATATTGATCGCGGTCGTTGTAAGAATGTGCTAGCAATATAGCTCATTATCAGTTACCTGCCCACTTTCACCTTCTCTGGTAATGGGTGGAACTGGAACCAGTGCCTTTTAATGAAAACATAGGAAAGTGTGACGGAATCTGAGGGATGCAAAATGGTGGAACTGATTGGAAATGTATAGTGAAATTTAAGCCATCTTAGCTGTACGGAGAACCTGATCAGTGTGTGTTATCTGTCCCAAACTCTGTGACTGTAGATCTTTTTAATGATGCTCTGAAGTGTGGAGGTACCGCTGTATACAAAGATGAAGAGATTTTTAGCAGGCTCACCAAAAAAAAGAGAGAAATATTTGCTTGAAACCTTTTCCTTAAGCACGCTTTTGTATTTTTTATAAAGGGAATATTTTATCAAAGGTGAATTCTGAGTAGTTTTATCTTTTTTTACCGAAATTAAAGAGATTTTATTTAGATTTTTTTTTAAAGAGTGATGTTTCGCTGCATTTGTGTTGGCACATTTCTTTCTTGATTTTTCTAATGATGTACAGATTTGTCTGATAGTATACAGTACTATATTATGGCCATGCTTCTGTGTGTTTTATGCGTGTTTCTGTATGGATATGTATTTATGTTGTGCGCACACATATATGTAATACATGTGTGTGAGTGCATGTGTTTCCATACATGTACGCGACTATTAATCCTGTGGATCATTGAATATGCAAATCATGAAGATTTTTTGTTTTGTTTTTTTCCCCTCTGGTTTGACTTTATTGTCCTTAATAAAACTCCTGTTTTGAAGATTTTTTGTTCTTGTTTTTTTTTTTTTTTCATTTTTGATGTAGTCCTGTATGAAAGGACATTTTCCTCCAGACAGAGTTTCAGGCCAATGGAAAGGGCGGAGACAGGCCTGCAGATTTCACTTTTCCAGATTTTCAACTTTAGAGCCGCGTGAGCTTCAGGTGATTAATATACGGGCCCAGCCTGGGTACTGTAAATGATGTCACTGTTCTGAGAGTCTCAACCTGAGGCACTTCATTCCTATAGCATTTATAAATGGAAGTTACAGTTGGTGAATTCCTAGAATTTGGCATGTTTTAGCCAGCGCTGAGCCAATTGAAATGTGAGTGTGCTTGGCGTACCACCAGAGAATTTTCCGGTTGGAGTCACCACCTCTAATTGGAACACCATCATGATTCTTGGTAAGTAACTGCCCATTTTTTTTAGAATCCCTGGATGTTGGACAAGCTTATCATTCTCACAGTACCATGCATTTATGAGGCAGCTATTCTGAGTATCACTGATTTTACTCACAACTGTGCAGCAATCATTTTATTTTCTCATTTAGAAAAGAGACTTGCAATGACAGTACATGAGTAATTTACCAAAAATGTGGTCTTCCCCTCAACATATTTCTAGCCCCCATTTCTCAAGAGCCAGCTGATTTCACTCATTAGTTCTAGCTTCTGGCTGGAGAATTGTGGAAATGAGTAAATCCAGGTGACTGGGACAAAATACTGGGGAGGACTTTTACTTTCTGAACCTGGATTTTCCACCTCCACTCTACACTGGCATAGACCGCATCCTGTTGTCCTAGAATTTAGGATGGATTAATGCAACATGAGCAGGAGCCTGGGCTTAATACCCCCTTGGATTCTTTTATTTAATCACCTCGCTGATCGCCAAGTCAGACGCGCTATACACACTGCTGAGTCACCCCTGAGCTCTGTTCTGCGGGCTGGTGATCTGTGTGTGTGTGTGTGCGCGCGCGCGCTCAACATGCCTGAACTTAGAACTGCAGAGGCGTTCTGCCTTCATAAACTAGCGGCTTGTTTCAGTACGGTTATGAACCTTGAGGGTTTGTGCTTCAAGCTTTTCGGTCAGATGTGTTTTGTTTTTGTTTTTTTAAACCAGTTGCTATCCTTTTTTTTTCTTTTTTCTCTAAACCTGGAATGCCCCTACATGTGCATCTTTTTAATATTTGGTCCCCAGTTTATTTTCTTTGAAAAAATAATACAGTTCTGCCATAGCAGGAATTATTGTTCATTTACTGACTGAAACTCAGAAGTGGAAGAGGAACAACTTGAAAGAAAAAGGAGAACCAAAAATGGGTTCCATTGTTGGGGACTTTTGCTTTTGTGCTCACGGTGGTAAAAGTGATTAATTTGAGTTATTCATTTCTGCAGGCACAACCCTAAGTTAACCCATCCGTAACCAGTCAGTTTGGCGTGAGAAAAGAGGAAAGGAAAATACAGCCCAGAGGCATGCAAATGGCCTTGTTTTCTCTCAGTCCGATTAAGTAAATACTGCCAAAGTCCGAAACCTCTGCGTCATTTGGCTGTGGATTTAGACCACTTTTACGAGTGATTTTGACCAGCAGTTCTGAACTGATTGCCTTATGTGTTCAGAGACGAATCCTGGAGGAACCCGTTTTTGGCCAAAGGCCGCGGAGAGAAGTGAAAGCACAAGGAATGCAAGGGCATTGGCAAGCAGCCCTTTCGCACCCACACGCAGGGCCGGGACGGGGGCGGGGCCAGGAAAACCGGCCCAACACGCCCCACACACTTTCTCTGTGATGATGATGACCTTTCGGTGGATTCCTGGTGCCGTTTTTCTAAGAACTCAATTCATTCAGAACCATGGGAGTCCAAAGCTAAATGTTGGCTAAAAGGCTTCAACGTGAATAGAGCAGTCCTTATGAGCATTTTGGAACAGTGTTTGTTACCCATTGAGTTTGTGATCGTAACCCTGGGAAGATCTATACATTGGGAAGAACATTTGCAATAGAATGTTAAGCTTTTCTTATGGTTCACTGTTTGTCCCATTTGAACTTTATTACGCATTAATATTTTGATTATTAATAATTTACAAGGCAGCTTGATACCTCTCTTTAAAGTTAAGTTCTGTGTGTGCATATTCTTAGTATTCTAGCTTTAATGTTTTTCAGTACAGTGCATAGTTCTGTCTATTCTGCACCTATGCTTTTGTGCCTCTTGTTGCTCCTGTATTTAATGTGCATCATATTACCAGTGGTGGCTTTGTTAGTTGCACTGCATATGTGTACCTGCCAAGCCGACACAAATGATAACACCTGGACCTGGTTTTTAGCCACAAATAAAAACCGTTTGTGAATTATTAACAGCGCGTTTCAGGTTCTAATCCACACTGAATACAGAGCCTAACAATTATTTACATCACATTCAGTCTGCACACTGATGCTGTTTGGCAAAGTGGATAGTTTAATACCACTGGAAAGTATTCATTTTGTAATGAATACATTCATGGACACCTTATTTTGTAAATTCTGAAATGCAGAACTGGCACATTTTTATACACTGTGGCAATCACTCAAAAATAAAGCAACAGAGATGACATAAATATAGGATTTCATAACTGCTGAAACATATTACAGACCAGTGTGTCAACTGATTCTTAATGTGTGTGGATCTGCTGATGCAATTAGCTCATTGAATCCAATGACATAAACGTCAGCGAATATCTACACTGAACGTGTGAATTTCTCAGGCCCACCAGTAGGGGGCATTGAATGGGGCTGTCACCCAGGGCCTCAGGTCTGTGAGGTCCTCACGCAAGGCAGGGATTTTTATTTTTTAAATAAATGCCTGCATGACAACAACAGTGGATGAATCACAATGAGCATGTATTGCAGCTGAGAAAAAAAAGATGTGTGCGTGTGTAGCACGTGTACATAGAGAAATGACCTCATGCTGCCAACTTCACACAGGGCCTTGCGTATCTCGCAGACAGCCCTGGAACAGCTGACACCCTTTTTTCATTTGTTTTTCAATTAAAGGTCTCTACCAGTGGATGTGTTCAGCTCAAGTGCCTGTCCTGGGTTCTGTTCCACAAAGCAGGATTACTGAGTTAGCCTTATCACCGCACTGAGTAAAACACAGACCCCCCTTCCCTCCACCCACCCCCCAAATCTGGAACATGGGCTTTACTCTCTGAAGTTATGCGGCTAACTCAGTAATCCTGCTTTGAGGAACAGACTCCTGGTCCTTCTGATCCCAACCCACTGCCCAGAATAAAATGGCAGCTGTGTCTAGCGGTTCTTTGTCCCAATCCATACTTTGCAGATAGTGTTCCCCAGGGAAGGAGGGTTCTAGTCGGCCGGGTTTACCCCCAAGACATACCAACGCCTCTTGTGGTTTGGTTTGATCAACTGCAATGTAAAAAATATATATATTAATGGTGGATACCATGGGCAACGGCAGGGATTTTTTGACCCATGGAACTCACCCCCATAATATAACTTCCACAATATAGTTAAATCATTGTTCATAGGGTGTATACTGCGTACGAGTCGCACTGTATGGGTGTGTTGTATGTGACTGCATCCCTGCTGTTATATAGGCTACATTGTGCTCTACGCATGCTGAACAGGCCGATATACAATGTTCCACAGAAGCATCACTGACAGAAGAGTTCATTAATATTTAGCTGTAATTACCAAGTGTTTTTACACTTATTTGAGACAGAAATAAAGATATTTTTATGCTTCCAACGTGGGACAGGACCTTTCTTTTGGTTTCGGTTGTTCAGTTCCTTTTCAGCCTACATCCAACAGAGCGTAACTGTAGTCTGGACAACAAGCACCACAACTAAACTGTTGCTCAAGCAATAAGTATCGACTACGGTATCCAGTTAATCATGCGCACACTTTCATGGTCATCATGGTCACACTTTTTTTGTCTTGAAACAATGAGTCGGTTCATTGTTTTATCGCTCAGTTTGGAAGCTAGAACTCGTGAGAAGTTGCCTTTTGAAAAAAAAAAAAAAAAAAAAATTTAAACAGAAACTCAGGGAAACAATCCAACGAACTGTTGCCGGGTTCACGAAAGTGAATGAGTCACGATAGTAAAGTTTAAGGAACAGTTCAGGAGTTAAATAGTTTAGTTTTGGGGTCAATTTACAATTACGGCGGGATTATTGTTTTAACCATAATAAAAATGTTTTCTATTTGCGCAGTAATTGTTGACTAGCCTTTATGCACCATTGATGACATCAAAGAGCTACTCTATTAAGAAAAGGTGGACAATTGCGCCTCCAAGTGCGTATGTAGAGGAACAAGTTAAGGAAAAGACCCTACTCCTGTCTTCTCTTTTATACTTTAGCACATTTACCTGCTGGAATAAAATACTTCAGAACTACAGAAAGTAAGGAAAAACATTTACCGTTGTAAATTGGTGATAAACTAAAATTCTCAGCACAAGATGTGACATTATACGCTACGAGATCGTTGGTTTAAATCAGGACAGTTTCATAAAATGTTTTTATTTCAGATATTCCTGATTACAAAATTGTAATAAAAAAGTTGCCTTTCTCAAAGAAACATTTTTACATTGCAACTTTAAATGTTTATCCTTCTTATTATTATTTTTAAATGATTACGTGTCAAATCAAACTTGTTAATAATTTAAAAAAGCATTATGCTCACGATAGATTAATGATGTGTCATGCATTACAAAATCGTGGTTTCTCACTGGAGTTTGCCCCCTTTTAATCAGCGATGATGATGCAACATTTTCCACCGATAGTCATGCAAGATTTACGATGGAGCAAATTTTCTTCTGACAAATGCAGACGTCTTTGGTTCACCAATAACGTCACTTAAGCAGCTTGAAAAAGAGCTTGATGTATCACGAGACATTTACAGACACGTGCAAAGTGGGAAAAAGGCTTCCAATCACTGATTCTGGATTAGCATTTTCCTTTTACAGTTTTAGCCAAAAAAAAAAAGTTCTGGTTTCAGTGACTGGCAGACACGATGATCTGCAATCAACTGTTTAGAACCCAGATATAGGAGGTAACTACCTAAACTCCACATGCACCTTAATAAAAAATATTTTTAGGTTCACTTGAGTGTTACCTGTGCATTTACACCTGTTAGGTTCATTATAAAACCACTGTGTTTGGAAACAAAACTGGTACATTTACTCCCTTAAAATGTTATTCAGTAAAACCATGTTTATAAAATTATGATAATCTATCATATTTCTCCTGTGTGCAATATTAGCCATGCATGTGGTTAAACAATACAATTCAGACAGGCTGCAATGTACATCACTTAAGAAATTCAATTTATAGTACCTTGAATAAATGAATCTCATATTTCATAAAATGACAGAATTATTGATGATTTTCAACTTCCTGCAGGAAATGAAAACAACTTCTAGATTTTATTTTGGTTACACCACATAACCATGGCTAATATGCACTGAATGATCTGTGCTGGAATTATGCAGCATTGGCCTGGTATTTGTTTTTGTAACTGGATAAAATAGGTTCACATTCACACACACAGCAACAGTAGAGTCAGAAATGTGACAGCTGGGAAGAGGATCCTGATATTGACCTTGCCAGCCTCTATAAGACCCACCTCCTTTTATCACAACCAGAACGCAGACAGCATGGGTGTATCCACAGTACTACTCCTCCCCAAAAAGTCAACAAAACTTTAATGTTCCACCAGTTGACACTGCATATGCACATAATGTACTTTATTATTTTATTTTTTTTGTTGGTGAAAACAAATTGAGTTTTCAGTTTGCAGAATAATTATTTGATATGTGTTTCATCAACATTATTTATAGATTAAAAACAGTAGCATATTAACACCTGCATTAATATTGGTATATTCACACATTAGACTATATTCATATAGATTATTCACAGGTGTATGGCATAGCATTTGGTGATTATATACCTCCTCTGTCAACATGACAATGAATAATGACTCGTAGTCAGAGTACCCAGTGGTGCATAAATCACCTAGACTCCCCTCGGGCAAAGGGAGGCATAGAAACCTGCCAGTGTATTGTTGGTTTATAAAACAAAATATCGTGGGGGGGGTGGTGGTAAAATAGTGGATACAGATATGGGAATGTGCTCTCCATATATTCGTGCCATAAAATACAGCAATACGTACGCATGAACCTTAAAACCAGCAAACCACACTTACAGTACAATGGCAAACTATAGTTAGCTGACAGCTCCCCCTGTGAGGGCACATGAGGTACTGCTGTTTTCTGCTCCCCCCTGGTGGAGACCGATCAGAGAAAGGTGACGTCTTCTTCCTGTCCTTTTCAACCGATCAGGTGGTACGTTGACGTCGCTCTCCACTCCAGTCACCAGATGGAGCGCTGCGTCTTCATTGGATGCTGGAGACACATTCATAAAACATGCCTGCTCTCGTTTATGCTCTCCTGTATTCTTGCTGCAAATCACTGTTGTTTGTGATAAAAAATATTATCAAATATGCTACCAAATAAATAAATAATTCAAAATAAAATCATTTAGAAAAATGTTGCAGTGCAAACATATGACAACAGGCAAATCGCACCCGGTTTAAATGGAGAATTCATACACGCGCGCGCGCGCACACACGCACACAAATAATTCTTTCTGGTAAATGCCTGTCTGTTCAGGGTGCACATTTGTATGTTATTCTTACATTTAAAAGATTATCACTTCTACTGGCTGATTTTTAAAGCTTGAGATCTTGCAGCAAAGGGGTATTGTGAACAATCTCAATACTGCCGCGATGAAGATTTACAGCCCACACACATGTACACATGCACAGTCAGACTCAGTGTAGACTGTCAGCCTAAAATGGGGGGGGGGGGGGACGGACTATTTCTATTTGGTTCACTCAATATGGATGTAAATTCCCAGCAAATTGAAGCAAATAGTCTGCACTTTGACCTCATATTCATTGTTTCATTTGAAATCCAGTATGCTGGAAAACAGAGCCAAAAAACTAATATTTTCTCACTGTTCGACTGTCTGTCTATATGTATTTTTTAAAATCTCACAGTCATCCAAAATAAGTGAGATTGACTCAGGTCAAATCAACCACAACATTTAAAACATATAACCAAACATGTTATTTTATTGTCTTAAAAAGTAAGTTACACAACCCTCCAAACAGGTATATCACATACACTACAACAACAGTAAACACCATTACTACACAAGTAGGGACTTTCAAATATTATAGACATTACAAAAGATCCCTCATCTGTTTTATTTTTCCTTTAACTTTATTGTACTAAGCATGACAGATCAACGTCCTTTACAGTATGATACACGGTCACGATTAAAAACAATGTTATTAGACGCCATTATAAATCCATTATGTTAAGGGAAGACGTTTCATGGACTGTCATTATTTCTTATGAAATATTTTACAATATAAACAGGGCATCCTTCTGGATGGACTTTACAGCAACCAGAGAGCAGGCATTTCAGTGCAAACATGTTTCTAATGTACAAGGCAGTCTTGGATGCAGTACTCCCTTTAAACTTTCAGAAGCAATGAAAATACAAAACAAAATGAATAAACTTAGAATCCATTCTGTTTCCCAAAAATAAAAAATAAAATAAAATAAAAAACAGTAAAAAACCTACCAAATAAAGGTCTGTTTTAGCAGGGACTTGGACAGAGTGCTCCTAGTTAGATAGGAAGTAATTCCTTTTCTTATGGCATTTCCATTTAAAATAAGGAATAATAATAAAAACAAACAAAGCAAGGTGTGTTGATTGACACCTGTATAGACATGGGCTGGGGGGATTTATGTAGGAATGGGTTGCTCATCTCAGCTTGTCAATGCTATACATCTCCCATAGTAGCTCTTCCAGGGCTTCTGCATTTGTTAGGCAATTTCAAAATTTAACTTTGCCCAAAGCGAGTGTCTAACAGAGAGCTGTTGGCAGCAAGATTCCTCTCAGTGTTGAGAGCAACAGGGTGGTTTGAATTCAACATTTTATCATGAAATCTGATGATAGTTATGTAGATCAGGAAAGATTCTTTTTTTAAAATCTAACATAAAATATGATACTTTGATAACTTGTTGAATGTATGAGATTGGTTAAAATGTCCCCATGGTCAAAAGGAAGTTACTTGCAGGTGATAGGTGGAATAATTCTGTCAGTTTTTTTAAAAGATGTGAATGTATGACTTTACCTTGAAGCATAAATCATGAAGTTGTAACTAAACTGGGAAAACTGTCAACACTTGCTTATCAATTCAAATTTCCAAGCTTTTTCCCCAATTCTATTTTTAACAGATATTACAGGTTCACTTTCCTCACAAAGAGCACAAAGAGCAGAAACATGCCTTCCATCTCTATTTATGAGCAAATACAGAAAGCAGCTGCAGACATTCTTAACTGAAATTGACAAAAATCGGAAATGATGGGGTCAAAAAAGTTTTATGAATCCAGGTCACACATACTGATGTAATTTGAATATTATGACATGGAGCAAAGAAGTTTTCAATATGATGGGACCAGAGGCGGGGGGAAAAATGCAAGCCCCAATGTCAAGTTTTTTCAAATTACGGGATGGAAGAACATCAAATCGAGCCAGAGAAAAAAAATCCCTGGTTAGAATTCAAAAAATGATTCAACAATCAGTGGCTGCAATAAACTGGAAAAAATACTCTCAGCAAAAAAAAATGTATGTGCAAGATGTGATAAGTCTTGTCTTTTAAATGCAGAATGTGTCCTGTCCCCTTCAAACTGTCCACTGCTTTGTGTCAAACATTCACAGAAGACAGGCAGCTGTTTCAGAGAGCTTCACAGAAGAACGTGTAATGATGAAGTTTTAGTCTTTTGCCAACACACAAGACAAGCTGTGGAGGTAGTTGTGTGAGTGTGTGCGAGAGTGTGTGCGTGTGTGTGTGTGTGTGTGTGTGTCTTTGTGTGTGAGCATGTGCGTGTGGGTGTGTGTGTGTGCGTGCATGTGTGTGTATGTTTGTGGCTGCATGTACTTACATGTTGCTAAGCAAGAAAAAAAGATGACTACAAAAGCTGCAAAGCTTTGAACTGGTTCTAGGAATGGAGTAACAATAGCTGTATATGTGTTCTAAAGCCACTTGGTGTCCATGTAAATGATAGCACCAGGAAATGTGAAATCTGCTCATCACCTGAAAAAAAAAACAATCTGCTGTATTCACCACTATGGTCAGTAAAATGAAACAGAATATAGTGTTATCTCAGGTTTTAAAAAAAACACACACACACACTTGTGCATTGGGCCAAAATGATTTTTTTTCCACTTGCAATTTGCTACAATCACACGACTCCACCTTTATTCTAGATTCTAGCCAGAGAGCAGACAGTGCATCTCTCCTTGCAACTGCAGTGCAGTCTGCCACATTTCCACCAACACAGCTGCTCTTCATTTCAATGGCCAGTTGACGACCATACAAAATTGCATGGGATACTAAACTGAAGAAAAAAAAAATCAGTATGTTTCACAACAGCTTGAAGAGGTGATGCGTGGGACATGTAGTATATATATGATAAACAAACAGCAGTACTGGCACCTAGAGAATTACTTTCAGGGTAGTTGTCCAAAAACCTCTGTGCACACCCTGGTACTTAATAGCGCTCCCAAAACTGATTCCTTCAAAGGGCACCAAATGTGGTTTGCAGACCCCTAGCTGGGGGTGATGAGACCACAGATATGGGTCTGACATGCAGATGTAGATCAATGGTGAGGCTCAGTTTATCTTTCAGCATTTCCAGGCCCAGCCCAGTGGCCCATCAAACAGCCTTAAGAATTTCAGAACCGTCTAAATTAAATGACACCACTGACATGAAAACAAATCCTCTGTGGCAAGTTGATGTGTGTGTCCCTCCCCCCCACCCAAAAAAAAATATAAATAAAAATTCATACTATACCCATACAAAACGAAATGTTTGTATATGATGTAATGTATATGAGTTTTTTTGGAACCCATTTCATTTGACCCAAAAAATATGGACAGCAATAACTGGGCTGACTTCAGATTTTGCCAACTTTCAATTACTGAGCGCGTGCAGTCCGACATCAGCACACCTGTCACCTGACCAGCGGCCTCTCCACTACACATCTCGAGCCACTAACCCAGAAACAGCGACAGACACGTGGACCCAACTGCTACACAGTTTTACTGAGCAACTAGTGATGACCTGAGATTTTAACACAAGATAGGACTCGAAAAAGAGTAAGTGGAACTTCAACTTGACGTCAGGTCACAAACAAGCAACTGCTATTTTATTACCTGGATAAAAGAAATATGAGATGGTTTTCGGTCCATAATAAAACACTTAACCGGAGATGAGAGTGTTAAAACAGTACACGGACAAATCTAAAATAAAGAATAAAAATAAGAATTTGGTCATTTCCACATAATCAGTTTCCACATTAGAAAATTACTTTCGTACATTATTAAGGGATTTCTCATTGAAGGAATCTTTCTTACATCTTACATAAATCTCAATATCTTGTGGACACAAGAATTGTTTCTTAAGGAGAAGAATAAAATACATTCTTAAATAGCAATCTTATAATGAGAAAATGTCTTTTGGTAAGTGTACCAAAAAATAATGCTTTGTTTTAATTTACTCAGGAATAGGGAGACATTGGATAACCATATATATTTTACTCACTGCCTTTAAAGTAAGGATCTAACTTTTAGCTTTTCTATTATTTTTTTCCATATTCTTTCCAAAGCTGTGTATTCACATCCAAAATTTCAGACCCAAAAATTGTAACCACAAATTTGCCCGTCACAGAAAAAGTTCTCCTAATCAAATCAGATTAATTATAATGCCATAACAGATCATTTTCACTTTTTACCATTTTTCTCTAAGACAAGACTTAATTAAAAAAAAAAAAAAAATTCTAAAATATTTGAAATAAGGAAAAACAAAACAACAAAAAATTGTGTTTGAGTCACATAAGACAAATATTTTTCATTTTTTTTAAAGAAGTTTCTCAATCTGAGGGTAGTAATCTCGCAATGAGGAACAAAAGGATATCCATTAAAATTTTTGTTTGCGACGTGGAAACAGTCTCTGTGTAGGGGGGGGCGGAGTCAGTCCTGCTGTAGTGTAGGGTTGTGGGCGTGTCCGGGGGGGGAAAGGGGGAGGGGGAAGCCGCTGTCAGACGCTCGTGATGGAAGCTAAACAGTTGGGCGATTTCTGCAGTTTCTCTGGTTGCGAGGTGGGGGGCTCCGCGACGCTGCGGAAGCTGAAGGGGGGGCCGCTGCTGGTGGTGCCCATGTGGCCAGGGCTCAGGGCAGGGTTCTGCCGTCTATTGCTCTCCACGATGCTCGAGGTGTTGGAGGCCAGGCTCTCACGTGTGCTGCGCATGGGGGCGATGGGGGGGGGGGGAAGAGAGAGAGAGAGTGAGTGAGTGACAGAAGAGAAGGGGGGGTGAGGTGAAGTGAGATAGAGAGAGAGAGAGTGTGACAGGAGAGAAAGAAGAGAAAGAGCAAGAATGCATGATGAGGAAAAGTGTGTGTGTGTGTGTGTGTGAGACAGAGAGAGAGAGAGAGAGACAGAGGGACAAGAGAGAGAAAGACAAGAGAGAGAGAGAATGAGAAACAGAGGGAGAGAAATGAGAGTGGAAAAGGAAAAAGAAAAATATTCAACATTTTATTTTTATGCATAAATTTTCTACAATTTGTAGCAGGTTTCCTGTATTTAAGAGAAATTCCTTGATTAGATTGCTCACATACGTTTTATCCAAAGACTTCCAGACAACTGCAACAGTTATTTTATTTGAGGCATTCTGTTTGCCCCACTCCAGGTTGGGAATTAAAACTTTAAACTTGATGTCTCCCAAAATTAAAGATTCAGAATACTGATACCATATAACTGCACAGTGATCTCTGGGTTCCAAATTCACATCAATTAGAACTGGTCTCACACAGTTCCAAATAACTCATTTCCCTAACTCAGCACGCATGCATTTTCTCCATGTACATTGTTTATCCAGTCCATACACATCCGTGATCTCCACATATCTCCACCCCAGCAATACTTGCCAGCATGGTTTGATTTTCAATCTGCATATCTCCCTCCTTACAGTGTAGCTTTCCTTTCCTCACATATAGTTAGGTGAACATTGTTCACACTAAAGAGCAGACAGTAAAACCTCCTAGCCAATCAGAAAAGGAGTCTAACACTAAAAAAGACTCTTCACACTTATAAATCTCATCAGTTATACTGCAGTAACTTCAAAATCATTCGGTCAGCCTAAAATCTAATTTAAGGTGAGAGCAATATTGATGCATTTGCAGAAACTGCAATGACATCATCGCTAATGTGATGACTCATCCAGGAAATAGAGAAGGACTGAGTGAGCGAGTGTGTGCGCGCGTGTGTGTACGCGTGCTAAAATTAGAAGACTTTGGCAAGTTGTTTCAGCCTAATAATTCATATGCACAAACCTCAAAACTCTCATTGAGATAATGAGCTATATGTGCTTTCATCTAATCAGCATCTCCCACACAGCCAATCTGCTTTGTATTAGAATGACCATGAAACAAACAGAGACCCCCACTGAAACCCATTCAGGTCACTGTTCCATGACCAGTTTGACACCATTGAGCCGCCCCCAACTCCCCTAGCTCCCCCCCACACACACATACACGCATACACGAAGACACACACATACCCACACACACAAAGACGCACACACACACAAGCACACACATGCACACACACCTGTTACCATGGTGACAGACTGAGGTACTTCCATTTGTTCTGAATGACTGCTAGAAATTCAGACAATGTTGTCAATTTGGGTGATTCCCCAGAAGAATTGTTTAAAAACATATAGCATCATATTGATGCTTACATATACAAGCAGACAGACTAGATGGTTTAAAAAAAAAATAATAAAGTAATCTAGAGAGTGACATGCATCATATTTTTGCACTTAAAAATGCCAAACAAATGAAAAAGACATGTCAAAAAATTGCCTAAATTGTCCCTTCAGCCAACAACCCAGCACCTAGCCCCTAGCATGTCTGAAAAGTATGTCCTGGTGACTTCATATGTATATGTGTGTATGTGTGTATGTGTCTGGACCCATCCACAGTAAACAAAGAGAAAAAGCAGCAACAGCAATAGCAACAATTAAGTTGCATCAGACAGGGTATGAAGGTAAAAGGGTCAACATCTAAACTGCTAACTGTGCAGGATTTCTTTGTTGCACGGACGTTTCAGGATGGGGACAGATTCAGCTGCCGTGAGCTGAAGACACTCCACCCCCTTACAGAATTTTAAATACATCCAGTTCTCCGTTGACCTACCTGGTTAAATAAAGGTATCATGAATTGACAGAAAAACAGAGATGATCACATTGATTAACCCTGTAGTAACCCATTGGAGGGGGGAGTAGCCATGAGTATTAAATTCCACTGTGAGATTATACATCTGCATGGGAAATGGTGAGAGGTAACGGGTGAGGGTCTGAACAGTAAATCTCTGATTTCACACACAAGTGCTGAACAAGATCTGCAGACATTTTTTCTAGACCATAAAGGAAGGAGAGCATCTGAATGCAGAGAATGTTGTTCATCTTACTCCCATACCAGTCAGCAATGACTAGTGATGACTAACTTTTATTCAGCAACTTGAAACCTAAGAAATATAGGTCCTATATGGATTGCTGAATTAGTGCTATCTAACTGTTTTTTTTTTTTCTCGGCATGAATAACATAAATGGTGATTTAAAGAAGGATCACTCAGTGGCTAAAACCTAACCATTTATTGTATCTGTTGATCTGCTTCACATTAAATTAATCCAACTTTAACAAAAATAAAGATCTAATTTTATATCAATTGATCACAATCTCTTTGCTATAATAATCCAAACAAATTAAATATTAATCAATTTTGAATTCATTTAACTTCTATATTTTATAATCTGTCATTCAGAAACAGGTTTAATTAAATTAGTCAACAGTACATTTTTAAGTGAAGTTCTCTGATTTCCAATGAGGATTTGTGCTGAAATGATATACATCCACATATATTTATATGCCCATATAAATCTGGTTTTGATCAGACCTCCAGTTTGTCTTCTCATTTGAAGCTTGTGCTCGTACCGATAAATCCACAAGAGATGACAGGAAGCTACAGTACATACTGTACCATTTATATTAAACAGAAAATCTTTCTCAAAACCTCATGCACTGCACTTCCATTCTTTTTTTGACTGCAATGATTAAATGCATCCACATCCGGATCTAAGTGGACAGGACTGTCACAACATGTTGCCAAAATACAGCGCGTTTTGGAAGAAGGAAAATTTCCAAAAGTTCCACAAAGAAGATAAAACGTCTCAGCAGTTGAAGCATGTGGATCTAAACCTCATTATGATCCCTGAGACTGAAACTCGGGTGTTGTCATCCTGTCCGTGAGCAAAATAAGTTTGCTTAAGATGACCGCTGCTCAAGAGAACCTTCATCTGTACGTGTGCGAACCAGCTGAAGCGCCGGGGGCGTACATACACAGTGCTAGAAGAACGCAAACACATTTCTAAAAGGCGAATCAGTAGAGGGCTTTTTGCATGAACAAGAAAACGTGACTTCCTCAGAGGAATGCGACTTGACTAATGCACATTAAAAGCGCTCTGAACGTATAACAGAGACAATCTAAGCCAATCTCATCTCAGCCAGAGCAAGATCATCCAAAAAAGATCATTCAAACCCAAATTTGCCCTAATATACATTTATATTGCTTTTTAAAGTTTTTTTTTTTTTTAAGCCATGGTGCCGAAAATAAATAGCATGGCCTTTCTGGCAAGAAGTAAAAAATTACAGCAAAGATGGCAGTTTTCAAAAAACCCATTTGAATTTAGTGGTTCTTTGTCTAATACGCAGCACTGCTACTTCAATATATAGATTTCAGTTTATCCTGAACGTGGTTCAGACAACAGTGCTATAGAGGACATTTAACTTCAAGGCTCCCTACAGTGAACCCTACACCCTGACACAGTACTCAGTTAATACACTAGCATAGCATGACCAGGCACAATGAATCTATATCAGACGTGTATTTAGTACAATATCAATATGTAATAAATTACAAAGATCCTAAAGTTGTCTGTTAATTTTTGCAAACCACTTTTTTATTCAAAATGTTTAAATGTATAAGTTATGAACTATGGAGATATAAGCAAACCATTTTACTTTTTAGACCCCCAACAGTTCCTGGACTCCACTGTGAATCTCCTGCCTCACTCTTCCCCTACATCATCAACAGCTATGCATTCAGTCATCCACCCAGTTGGTGGTGCTGGTCAACATACTTGTAATGTAACAGCCTGGATTTTACTAAAGAACAAAAAGAAGGAGAAAACAGGAATTTTCTGAAAACACTGCACTTGCATCACTGCTCACTCCCAAAAACCCTAGACATACAAACCTTAGCCAAAAAAAAAAAAAACTGAAAATGGGTGATTTTCCATTTGTCCATGTATTTAAAAATACATGTATAAAATGGGATTTATTTCACACAAACAAACATGCTGTCACACACACGAGTGAAGGGGTCTCCATTGCTCAGGCAGTGTTTTAATGCCCAAATACCACCAGCTAAACCGCTGATATCTGTGTTTGATTTCTGCCTGTGGGTGGCCTGTGAAGGCCATGGGCTGATGTAACTTGGAGAGAGCAGGGTGTAAAGCTTGTCCCAAACCAAGCTCAATCACAGTTTGCCAAGTTTTGTGTGTGTACAGTACATGTGCATTTGTGTGTGTGTGTATCTGGTGGGATTATCTGTGTTTGCATACAGTTTTATGTTGTATGTTTTTTTATGTGCTTGTGAGTATGTATTAGGGTTTACAACATTCCCTTGCTCAAAATGCCACAACACATGCATATACGCAAAAGTGGGAAGTGGCGGGTGGTTATTATATTTAATATATTTTGTAGAATTATCATATAATGGGAACTGTATAGCCATTAAGATCACCCACAGGAACTTTAGTTACCAACACTCTTTTGTCAGGTCGGTTGGATAGGACTTATCAATAATAGATAAAATTAGGAAATTCACAGGACACAGAGAAAATACAGGAGAAAGAGACATAATTTTTGGTTGAAATACAGCACGTTCAAGTTATTACGGGTCTACCGTATTAAAGTTACTGTGTGTTCATGTGTACATGCATGCACATGCATTTGTGTACAAGTGTGTACTGTACATAAGTGTTTTAGACAGTGTGTGTGTGTATGACAGAGATAAAAATTGGGGGTTGCTTCAGTCAACATGAACTGTAGACCCTCCCTGCCTGACTGGTACTACAGCAATTGCGTACCAGCCCTCTAGGGCACCTGGCCACAGTGCGTTCATTCTTTGGTAACAGACTACAGGGCACATTGCTACACGAAAACCCAGTGCCACTGTGGGAAAAGCCACCCAGCAGGATTTAGTTATGACCAGATGAAGGTCTTCTCCTTCACCACTGCACCCAGCTGCAGAGACTGGCATTTATTTGAGAGTATCGGAGGAGAAGAGAAGAGAATCATGGGTAATGTTTTGGGCATGAAAACTGGACAGACCATGAACAGGCAACAAAGCAGGGAGAATCATTCCAGCACAAAGAGGCACACAAACACAGGGGACACACACACAGGAGGTCGAAATGATGCATGTAAAAACAATACTTCTTTTAATAGGTAGCAATTTAAAATACACCAACAAAAGCAAACAAAAAATATGAACAAAAAACAAAATGGACAAATTCACAGCCAGACAAAAAAAATGGGAAAGGAATATTAATTACAAATGAACACATCTGAGTTTCATACATTTTCAGAGCACATCTCTTTCTCAAAATTGCTGCAATTTTATTTATTTATTTTTCTTTTAATTTATTCAGCGGCAGAGATGGGAGGGTTAGGTTTGGGATAGTTTTCCCCACAATTGCAAAACTCGTATCCCATGTTCCTTCGCCTCCTGTCTCTACCTTAGACGTGAGCCATAGAAGCCTTGGGTTCTCCCCCGCATCTTCAACAAAACCAACCAGGGCACACAGACAAACAGCCTGGAGCTTGGAGGCCATTTTAGGGGACATTGCCCCATCTGATGCATTTTTTAGTAGGGCGAGGGTGGAAGGATGTGAGGGTAGAATTGGTTGGTGGTGCAGTCAGGGGCCACCACAGTGCACACCCTGCACGGGGGGTGTGTTAAAATATGCACAGAATATCATCACGTTGAAACGTGAACCCCACATCGTCATCACTGAGAGTGCCATGCTACGGAGCCCACATCTGCTTTTGTTTAAGTTTTTATGGTACATGTGCCGCCTGTTGCTCTCCTTTTCTTTTGGAAAAGGGAGAAATTGCATTGCTGTAAATTCAAACATTTACAACTGCCTGAAATTGTGCAAATCTGAATTTCAGTCAAAAACACACCATGCAGCAATGGGACAATATGAATGAAAACACTCTGAAGCAAGTATAATTTGCTCGTATATGGTTTGAACCAATTATAATGGAATACAAATCTAAAATAAAAAATGTAAACAAATAATTGTTTCATAATAAAAAAAAACAACGAAATTAATATTGACAATCTTACGGTGATAGATGAAAGTGGTTATCTTGGGATTGTCATATGGGGTGGTAAATCTGTTTTTAAAAGACCACTTCCTTTTGAGTTCAAGCACCAAAATAGAATTCCTTGTATCACAACCACTCTGGGTTTGCACTACACGTAAGGTAATACCCTTACACGACACAGAGGCAAGACAAGGATGTGATGGACTTTTTAGAAAACACTTTTCTGTGGAGGAGTTTCCTCCAAACCTGAGAGACTGATTTCAGTATGTTTATGTAAAACAAACATATATATGTCACCCCCACGGTAACATTACCCTCCCTAATCCACAGAACTATCCTCCGGAACATGGACACCCCCTTACCGTCTTCCGTCAACCATCTTTAAACTACACCGTAAGGGTGGCGGGAGCTAAGCCTTACCGTGGAGAGTTATATCACCTGTCTCACATACAGCCTTACCGTGGAGAGTAATATCACCTGTCTCACACACAGCCTTACCATGGAGAGTTATATCACCCGTCTCACATACAGCCTTACCGTGGAGAGTTAAATCACCTGTCTCACATACAGCCTTACCGTGGAGAGTTAAATCACCTGTCTCACACACAGCCTTACCGTGGAGAGTTAAATCACCTGTCTCACATACAGCCTGACCGTGGAGAGTTATATCACCTGTCTCACATACAGCCTTACCGTGGAGAGTTATATCACCTGTCTCACATACAGCCTTACCGTGGAGAGTTATATCACCTGTCTCACACACAGCCTTACCGTGGAGAGTTAAATCCACTATCCACCGTGACGCTGCTGCTGTCCATGCTGTCCAGGCGGGCCGAGTGGGCAGACTTTTGGCTGCTGTTGTTCTCGCCCTCCTTGGGGCTGAGGAGGGTGAGGTTGCTCTCAAACTTGCGCTGCAGGTCCCTCTCCTTCTCCCGCTCCAGCAGCCACTGCATGGTCCCGCCCCCCTCCCGCACTTTGCCCTCGTCCGCCGTGGCCTTCCGCGCCGCCTCCTCCGAGTCGTCGTCGTCCGACACGTTGTAGTAGTCGAAGGCGGCCTCGGCGGCCCCCGGGGTCGCCTCGGAGCCGGGCGTGGCCGAGGCGCCGGTGGGCGCCGCGGGGGCCGGCTCCGGGCAGTCCGGGGCCTCCGCCGACTTGGGGTGCGGGGACTTGCGCAGCGTCCCCGACTTGGAGTGACCGCTCTCCATGTAGCCCATGGCGGCCATGGGGGGGGGCTTGAACAAAGTATCTTTGCTAAATATTTCCTTCCGCTTGTCCGCACTGCCCCCCCCGCCAGGGTCGGTGTTGTGTTGGTGTATCAAACGTCCGTTGGGCATGGGCTCCGGCGTCTGGCTCGCCACCAGGGGGCTGACACCGTTCTGTCCCTTAGCTGCGTCATCTTTGTACTCCATCGGGTGTGGGGACGTCAGGAGGGGGGTCTTCCGGTCGGACGGAGACCCCTTCCTGACGCCGTCCGATGAGGTCAAAGTGTCGTGGTCAGTCTTTCCCAGGGGCGAAGGGGCGGTGAGGATTGTTTCGTTGGACGTATTGCACTGAAAGTAGTCATCGGCCGTGGCCTTCGGCGAGCAGGACTTCAAGTCGCTGTAGGCCGGCAGGCTGTCCCGGCTCTTGTTCTTTTCAAGCGGACTGCAGATCCGGAGGTCCTCGAGGGGCCCCTTCCCGATGTCAGGCACGCACACCTCAGAGTTGAATTTAGCAGCGGAGAACATGATTCGCGAATAGTGGGGTGCCTTAGCAGCCCTAAGCGTCCCGTCATCAGTGTAGTAACGGCTCCGGTCGTCGGGGCTGTGGTCGAAGTCCTCGGACGTGCCCCCGGCCGAAGCGGGCCCCCCGAGCGGGCCCTTGGAGTTTTCCATGGAGCGCGACCTCTCTTTGGCCTTGTCCGACCTCTCGTTGCGCGACTTGCGGTCCTGCGTGTGACTGTGGCTGCGGTGAACCTTGGAGTGGGACGTTCCCCGGGAGGGTTCTGGGAAGGGCATCTCCGTCCGCCTCTTAGCCAGCTCCCCCGAGACGTCCCACTCGGGCGTAACGGGGAAGTGGGACTCCACGATGTTGGGGTTGCTGTGGACCAGGTAGCTCCCCCTGCTGCGCTCCACCGAGAACATGCCGTCCCGCGTCGTCCGGGCCAGGGTGGCGGCCATGTGGAAGCCGTAGTCCCGCTCGGCCGCCGCGTCCAGGTTGGAGCCCTCGGAGGGGTCGCCCCGGGACGCCCGCGTCTTGCTGTGCGAGCGGGGCTTCCCGTGCGGCTTCCGGTGGCCCCGGCTCCTCCGGCTGCGGCCGCTGTGCTGCGCCGAGGACCCCGCCTTGCTTCTCTGGGCCTTCTCCTCCTCCAGCCGCTTCATCACCGCCGTGTGCCGCATCACGTTCTCCACCGTCAGGTCCGGGTTGATCCGCCGGATGATCTCCATCTCCACCTCCCGGGGAATGGCGGCGGGCGTGTCCTCGTCGCGGAGCGGCCACTCCTCCGGGGGGAACTGGGCCGAGAAGTTGGCCAGCTGCTTGGCCTTGTCCTTCTTGAAGCTCAGCCGGAACAGCTTGAGGCCGAACTTCTTGGCCTGCTTCTCGCCGCTCACCCCTTCCTTGCGCTTGGTGAGCGTGTCCGTCTTGTAGGAGAAGTTAGCGGTGCTCTTGCTCTTCTCCGTGTTGGCGGCGGCAGCGGGGGCGGCCTGGTGCAGGGAGGTCACCGGAGGCGGGGTCGGGTAGGGGGGTTCCTTCAGCTCTTTGGGAGACTTCCTCTGGAGGGTGGAGGTGTGGCCGCTGTGCAGGTCGTCCCGGTAGGAGTTGTAGGAGTCGCAGTGGTTCTTGTGGTGCGGCCTGTCCCGCACGCAGCCGGAGGCGGAGGGCGTGATGGTGCCGGACTGCGGGGAGGTGCACTGCTGCTGCTGCCGGTCGGCCGGTATCCGCTCGTCCAGGTGGTACCACTTGCTGTTGGTCCGGATGAGGGAGGGCGTGATGAAGTACGTTTGGGGCGTGACGATGAAGTACCCCTCCGGCGTCGGGTAGATCTTCCTCTCCCGGACCAGCATGCTCAGCGTGTGCCGGAGGATCTCCGGACTCGGCGTTGGAACACCTGAGGGTGCATGGAAGAACAAAGTCAAAACAGAACGGACCGGACATTTTTCACACAAGAGTATCTTTGGCTTCATCTCATGCATTGTATTTTAAAAGAAACAATAAACAGTTCATACATATTAGGCTTTCATATGTATGCATGCAGACCTGCATAGCATAACTGTACTTATTTTTACATTTTTGAGTAACCAAAAGCAGCAGCCGATTCTGTGGCCCTCCTTGAGCAACAGGCTGCAGTTCTCCAATCACAGAGCTCCACACATTACCTCACGTTACATCATCACGGCCTCTTGCCCACTCCTGGCACACTCGCTCCGAGGCACGCTGGCTACCGTGGAAACCCTGCGGCCTTAGCCGTTCCACAAACAATTTCAAACAGGCACCGTCTGGCCAGCTAATGGTCCTAATTCTCTCTCTGTTTCAAGGTGCCTTGCAAGGTGCAGAGCTCTCCCTCCTTTAATGAGCTGGGACAGCCCAAAAGAGCTTTTGTTTATTTACAAAAGTGCATGTTAGGGTTATTTCACTGCAGGATGAAGGAGAGGAGTGGTGAAACAGTCAGCACTTTCAGTTCAGAAAAAGAAAATTGTGAGCACCATTGACATAAAATACATATTACATAGCATTAAAGCTAAATACAAAGAAATGAACATGAAAAGGTTCATTTTCTAAAGATACGCCGGGACTAATGGATTAATCTTTGCTTAGCAGGTTGTGGACGTCTGGCTCTCGCCCTCCACGTACCCTCATTGCATCAGCCATCTTAGTCAGTCGAGAGTCAGGAGCGAGCGCGTGCACGTGCGAGAGCGCGTAGCGTAGCGCGGCGCGCCGCGAGAGCACATAAGCATGCAAACCTTCAGCGGTGACGTCGCGTGTCACAGGCGAAACTGACACGGGGGCCCTCGCTTAACGTTTCTGTCACGCCGTGGTGATGATGTCACCTGGCCGTAACATTCCAGCCAGGAAATGTATCCCCCTGCCTCGGTTAGGAATCTCTCCCTAACTTTCGTTAGTCTGTGTGGGTGGGTGGAAGGTGGAAGGTGATGGTGGGGAGGGGTGGGAGGTATTTAAATCTGTCCTCACCCACCTCGAAACCCTTTTTTTACCTCATCAGTTGGGACACACACACAGAAATACGCATGTGCGAGGGTAATACACCAGATAAGCTGAAAACTGGCAAGGGTTAAGTCTTGCCTGCCATTACATCATACTCAGTTAGTTGCCATACCAACATGACGCAACTGTGAGACTTCTTTTTTCTCTCTCATGCACTCACCCTCTCTCTCTCTCTCTCTCTCTCTCTCTCTCTCTCTCTCTCTCTCTCTGGAAAGAGCAGAGTTTTTTGACTGCACCCGGTCTCCTCCGTGCCGTGATCGCGCAGTGCGGCACGAAAGGAGAAATCGAACCAGTCGGGGGAAACCCCCCCCGATTGCGGGTCTCGGACACGCTGCCCCCCCCCAGAGTCCGCACGTTTGCCCGGTCCGCTCGGGTCCGCCCAGGTCCACAGACAGGCTGGGCTGAGAGCACTCCGGTGAAGCCAGTCACTGCATCAAAGAAGCGACGGAGACCCTCAACCTTCACACGGCCAGGGTGGATTAACAAAAAAAAAAAAGAAAGGAGAAAAAGCCAACGTGGTGCTTTGCCTCCCGGGATGTAACCTGCTGGGAGCCGCTGGGAGGTAATGGGATTCAGATTCCCGCCCAGTTTTTATGGAGGAGAAAGTCCACGTCGGCCGGTTGCCCCTTTGATCAATATTTCATTGGCGGCTCGTCCTCCCTGTCCTTCAGTTCCCCCTGCCAGCCCCCGCACCCCGCCCACCTCGCCGCCCCTCTCCTCGGCTCTCCGAAGGCACTGAAAGCAGCCACGGCCGTGCCCCTCTCACCCAAATAACTCAACTGACACTGATAACAGAGGACCCATCGCTGGGTGACTTATTACTCAAACGTGCCTGAAAGTAAGAGGCTGCCTAACAGGATCGGCTTTTCGTCTTGCCCTGTTGTGCTAATCCAACCGACGCTGGCCCTCCGCTCTCTCGCGGGGTTTCCCAGCCCTGGAAGCAGGGGCGAGGGGAGAGGCGGCCCCCTGCTCTGTTATGACTCGGTATCGGTGTCACTGAAGTGGTTTTAAAAAAAAACTCCAGGGCTCCAAATACTGTCCGTATTTTATCAACATGGGAGGTAGGAGTATTGCGTTGCTATATTACTACTCTGCAATACAAGTTAATGTTTTCTCATTTCAAGGTAATTGATCTTAAGAGTATATGCATCTGTCTTGTGTATGAATACACAAAGAAAGTGATTAAAAATTATTTTTCCAAGTGATTTCTTGGAAAAAGAGTAAAGAAAAACATTTAAACTAACAAAAAACTTGAAACAAGCATATAGCTGCAAGCTATATTAAGGGGGCCAAATACTGTTTGCAGTAGCGTCACCAAGTGGCCAATCAAGACCAAAATCGCTCAGTCTCCATTTTGAGTACCCCTCAATTAAAGTGCAAAGTATAGTAAAACCCAACCTGGCAGTTTTGCCACAAAGGCAAAAAAATCGCAGAAGAAAAATAATAATAACACTAAGGAATACAATAGGATGTCTCCAGCGATGCCTGGTCCCCTAAAAATGTGTCCCCTTTTGCTATGTGTGGTGTAAAACATATGACCTTTATGGAACACTTTTATTAATGCTATACATTCATATATCTTATCATTTTATTATTGCATTCAGGCAGCATGGACAGCTGCTATGACAACATGTATCGAGATTAAAATCTGTTAATTACAAGAATCTGTGACATAGGTAGCAAAATGCCATTTCATTTATGCACCATAATAAAACTGTCCACAAGCACGCAATAGGCGTGGATTTATGCATTCTATAATTTCCTTCTAAAGTGCCCCCACACACTGGCATTGGCTGAGGAAATATGAAGGTCACAGGAATATATGAAAATTTCAGCGGTCAAAAAATTACACGATTTACACTGGCGGTGTAAGGAGGGAGATTCTTAGGATTTTGTACTCCCAATGCTTTTAAATAAAGTCCCAGTGTCACACGCTTTTAAAAAAACATTTCAGCTGAATGACTTCCACATGCTGTGGGGCACATGCTTCCAATATCACAGCCGCTAGACCAGACCAAACGCACCAGATTCAGCGTATCTCAGGGCCTAGGGAAACCCTGTGCACTTCTACACAAGGTAGCCTCCTGAAACGTGTAGGGGGGAAATGTACAACGACCCATATCACATTTCTCATGTAACATGCACCGGCATAATAGGAGTACTGTTTACATTTTTAATTGGCCAGATTTTGAGCAAACAACCTAAGCTTAACTTAACTTAAATTGCGACACTATTGTTCCTTACATCATTATTATTATTATTATTATTATTATTAGTAGTAGTAGTAGTAGTAGTAGTATTGTAATAAAGAAAATCAAGTATTAAGTGTAGAAATTGTGTGAGGAGTATTTTAACCCCCCCCCCCACAAAAAATGAAAACAATGAGCTCATTCAATTCTAATTGTCAGCCGAACCATCTCATGAGAAAAACAAAAATTGGCTCATGGTCATTTGGGACAGAATTCAAAGAATTCCCATCTGACAGAGCCTGATAAACAAGCAATGGTTCAGCTCCTGAGTCAGTACCATGTACAGAGCCTAACCCTCTCGCTTAACACCCACGCTGGTTCATTTCCCATGTGACTCGTCCCTTTATCTATCATTTCATGTTTGTCTGCACTTCAGACCACGGCAGCTGATCACCTTCGGGCCTGGAATGAGTAACAGCACTGGCCACCCACCCTTCTAACAGGAAATCACGAAGCCAAAACTGAAAGCAGGTCCCTCCACAGATTCCGCAGTTTGCGTCTGATAGTGCCCTGCAGTTACTGGTCCCGTTGAAGACAGTGTTCCAAAGTTATTTTCCCCGTGACAACAAGGTTCCGTGATAACTGTTCCTTCTCATGACTATATTCCATAGATATTTTCCTCCTATTTTCCTATTTTCCTATGACAACATTCTGCATGTATTTTCCAGCGGCATTTTTCTCTGCTGAGACTGAGAAGGCTAAGCCTCTTAAACGTTTATGTGATCATTTATTAATTCACATTTTAAATAAATCCTGATAGAAACTTCACACATTCAAGTGTAATAACTTGTTCTCTACACTATGATAAACTACAGTAAGATTTCCCAATATGAACCAGACTATTGAACCTAGGCAGCCACTAGCTAGATTCTCCAAACAAGGCTGGTCAATGTGGAGTTATGACACAACCACCTTTCTACCTGTAATACATCAGTGGCCCATCATGGCGAATTGCAAATGTCAGGCTTTGATGAAGGTTTCCGACTGGCAACCAAAAAACCTCCTGTCACTCTGCCTAGACCATGATTTTAAGAGTCATGCCTGGATGTTGTGGCATATTCGTTTCCCTCTAGCATGAGCCCGTCAATGCATGCATATGTACATTCTGTACACACATTAACCATGCTCTGACACTGTCAAGGGACTCCTGAAATAAAATTTAAAAATTGAAAACGGTTTTGTGGTTTGTCTTCCTAACATATCATTGCCATTTCCTGCAGCTACCTGGGAGGATATGACGGCTAGCGAACAGCACACAGTCATGCTACGACAAAAAACCTTCCGCCGGGCTACCGCCTGTGTTCTGTCGCTAGCAGCACAAGGTTAATCTCTTTCATTTAAACACAGTCACGAGGCACAGGGACGCCATTAATTCCCTCCAGCTGTCTCCCTCCCTCTCTCTCTCCCCCTCTCTCTCTCTCTCTCTCTCTCTCCGGCGTCACAGCGCACCGCCCCAGCGGTTCCCCGTCAGCGGTCGCGGCGAACGCGCAGCGCGGCGCGGAGGGAAGACGGGCGCGCAGGGGCGCCGGGGCCGGAGCGCGGGGGGCCCGCCCGCCCGCTCGCTCGCTCGCTGGGGGGGCTTACGAGCAGCAGCTCTCGGGGGCTCACGCGCAGACAGCAGGCGGGGAGCGGCAGGACCAGACCTTCAGGGACTGGACTCACAGAGCCGAGCGATGACATCATCGGGCAGCGGCTCTGCGTCCTGCCGCTGCAGCGCTTCACAAAAAAAAATTATTCAAAAAAAGGAAAAAGACCAAAGCGCAGGAACACCGGCGTGATGTCGGGGCCAGGGACGAGCGTTTCGGTCCCGGTGCTGAAGGGGCCTTGTGACTCGGCATAGCCGTGCAACCCGAGAACACTCGGAGTAAAAAAACAATGTGGTTCCTACACTGTGCCCTGTGGCAGCATGACGAAAACAAGTCTTGTCAAAAATGAATATTCCCTCTTTTGAAAGTAAACAACATGACTAATTCCATGCAGGTTGAGCTTGTGGTCGGCCTACTGAATTCTGTGAGAAATATATTTCTGTGCAGGGTATGGCAGTGTGTAGAATATGAATGCATATATGGATTTGTGTGCATGTCCGTTTTTATGTGTTACTGTATATGTGTGTTTGCATGTGATTGTGCATGTATGTGTGTGTCTGGGTGTATGTGCATATATATGTGTATGTGTGTGTGTGTGTGCACGCCGTATTGAGTTTCGTGTTATATAAGTGTGTTGTGGTGTGGTGTGTATATGAATGTGTGTCTGTGTATGGGTCTGTGAGTGTGTGTGTGTGTGTATATATGGGTATAACTGTGTGTCTGTGTATGGTCTGGGGGTTGTGTGTGGTGTATGTGTATAGTGTGTTGTGTAGGTCTGTGGGTGTGTTGTTTTGTATGGTTAATGTGTGTTGTGTTGTGTGAGTGTTGTGTGTTGTGTGTGTTGATTGTGTGTCTGTGTATGGGTCTGTGAGTGTGTGTGTGTGTGTGTGTGTATGGGTATAATTGTGTGTCTGTAGGTCTGGAGTTGTTGTGTGTGTGGTTAATTGGGTCTGTGATGGCTGTGTGTGTGTGTCTCCTGTAGCACACGGCACCATACCTGGGAAACAGGTTGCTAAGTGCTCCATCAGGGCCTCCTGGGTGACGGGCTTGCGTGCCGAGTTCATGGCTGAGATGGCCAGGCAGAGGATCTCCCCCAGCGGGATGAACTGCGACTGGCTGATCGGAGACATGCTGATGGGTGACACATCACCTGTAGGGGGGAGGGAGGGAGACAAGAGCACACAGGGGGGTCAGAGTTCACCCAGAGGAACAGCAAGTGCGCAGTGGTCAGGGTGGCATGGCCACTTTGCGGTGGGGGTCTGGGTTGGGGGGGAGAACACTGAGGGGTCATACAAGGCGAAGCACAGAGGAGGGGGCTCGTCCGGGATTGCTCACGCTCGGGGCGGGGGGGGGGGGGGGTTATCTGAGGACAACAGACTTCAGTTCCGCAGGAGTGAGTATTCTCGCTGATGTGTCATACTCAGTGCAGCGAGAGCGTGTTCTCCCTTGTAAATACCCTTCCCTAATACCTCCATTACACTTTGAAGCCATGTTACGTGACTTCTCCTCAGCCCCAACCCAAGCAATGCCCCTGTCACCTAGGTAACCTCAGGATAACAAGGTGTAAGATTCTCTTCACTGTGACACGATGGATTTGTTGTTAAAAAGACACGAGAATCACGAAAAAGTGTTTCCAAAGTTGACAGTGACAAGCAGAACTTTATATTACATTGCACTGCATTTCAATCACTCAGGAGAAACTCTTATCTGGAGCAACTTAAAAGTGGAAAACATCAGCATTAATGCAAATGAATACAAATATACAATATCAACCACAAGGCACAGAAGACCCATTTATAATCAGTACAATATCTGAACAAACCAACAAATCAAAAAAAAGTAAATACCACTATACAATTAACCTTTTCTTGGTAATACCTTTAAGATTATCCAAGAATTTAATCCAAAAATATACTCCGAACAGTTCACTTCATCTGCACAACCCCACAAGTTATTTAAAATCAAAAATTCACATTATATTGTAATAGTCGCAAGATTATGACATCAGCTAGTGGCCTTTACCAAATTCCACAAATCAGACTGCTATACAAATGGCGCTACTTTAATTAGAAAGAAACAATCTGAAATGCATGTAGTACCTGGCATTATTATTTGGAAAACCTGAAACAATATCTTTCACACATCACCCATAAATATTTCTGCGTTCACCATTTCCTGGCTTTCATTTGTAATGTGGATGTAATTTGTAATTCTGCACTGTGCTGAGCGAAAGTGAAAAAGGGATGCCTTATATGGGCTCCACAGGATCAACTCCTGTCTCAAACCTGCACAGATTCAACTTGAGTCTCCTCCTCCTCCCGGACACCCCCCCCCCCCCATAAAAAAAGAGACACTGTCTAATTTGTCACAGAAGAAATGGCAGGACACAGACTAAATTTATTGGACAAGGGCTTAAATATCCCAGAGACGAGAAACAGGAGTCACAGGAAAAGGAAAGAAAATGCATAAAAAATGAAGCTGACTGCGCCTGCCAACAATTGTGTCATAATCTTTGCTTTCATCCATGGCTCCTCCGGGTTATTAATTAAATTAAGTGTATTTCTGGATAACTATCAAATAACAATGCAAAGAAAATGGCAAGAATGATTCCCCAACAGTAACAGCTAACAGTATGTATCACAGGCCACATCAGCACTGACAGCACCGTAGGAGATCACAGAAGCTTCCCTTCCTATGTCTCTGACTATGGACAATTCATCAGAATGGAGTTTCACCCAGAATCAACCTCGGTGCGCTTTCCACATTTTTGACAGAGTGCATACACTTTTAGGAGAGGCTACATGGTCTTTCAACACTTTAGAGAAGGTGAAACACTATCACCAATTTGGGCAGTAATTCTGGGCCCTTACGAAAGCAGATAATGGGTTGGGAACCTTTTCCCAGTCTTCAGCCAATGAGAAAAAATCATTGGCTGTCTCCCTGTGTACAGCTCCCTGAGCCCAGCTGTCCAGTGTATCCTCCCTTCCATTCACAGCCAAGAAGGACATAGCGTTCTTCCACCAGTAACCGGGTCCTCTATTGAAGAGTTGGCTTTTTGGAATGTTTTTCAAAATTCCAAGCCAGTGTCCTACAACTCCATTGCTTTCAAGTACCAGATTGACCAAACAAATTGTTACATCAGCATTCTTATGTTCTTAACTGATCATATTTATAATCTTATGCCTTAAAAGGGTAAACAGCTTTCACACGCATACCCTGGCACACTAAGGCCTGCAGCAATGAGAACCTGTGGCCAGAACAACCAAGGAAGTGGGAAGCGGAAAGATGAGGGCCACCCAGCACAAGACAGGGCTGATTACCGCTGGCACTGGCAAAGGGCTTGTGTAAAGAAGGCCTAGAGACAGTCAGGGATGCTAGGGGGAACAGGAAGCCAGTAACGTTAGTCTGGCAGCTAAAAGTTTGACTGTCCGGGGTGTCTCAGTGAAGCAGCTCAAGGTTGGTTGAAGCATCAGAGGGGACGCTATAGGAGGAAGAGGGAGAAAAGTGATAAAAAGAGAGTGACAGTGAAAAGAAGAAGGAAAGGGAGATGTGACTGAAAGGATAGATCGTAGGATACAAGAACTGAGAGATAAATAAAAGGTAAAGTGGGGTGCAGGCAAAGCATGTGGATGGAGAAAGTGATGGAAATGAATCTAGAAAGAAAGAAAATAAAAGAAGCATCGAGATGCAAGAGAGTGCAGGGCGTGCTGGTGTGCCAACCACACCAGCAGCCTGGGACAGCCAGCAGTACACTGGCTTTGGACACTGGAGGACGGGAGGTGAGCAGCCAATCAGAGACAGCGACAGGACAACGGCGCCCGCGTGTGTGTGTGTGACCTTGTCTTAAACAGCTGTGCTGGCAATGGGCAGGCACCCCCATTGCGGTGGGGCTCGTGGAGAAGACCTGGGGGACACAGTGGGGATGGGAGGAGCAGGGCGGAGAGTGAAAGTCACCCTGGAGAAAGGGCTGAATGAAGGAGATCCGCAGGATGCTGTGGGAGGTGCTGACGCTCCAGTATCGGGGGCATGGCTTGCAAAGTGAGGTCAGGCTACAGCACGAGGTCTGAGCCCGAACTCAGCGGCATGAGAGCACCGAATGAACTCGCCTGCATAGGCAAGCGCGAGCTGCAGCATCGACCCGTGTGCGTAAACCGCGGGCGTAAGCATCCACGACACACCAGACAGCTCATTTCATGGCATTACCATGAAGTCAAACTCAGAGCCAACAGTAAAGTCAGAGACTCCATTGCCAAAAGTAACCTTAGACACCTGGCTCAAATACAGATACATATTGCACTGCAAAAACGAAATAAATAAGTCAACTCAAGAAATTTTAGTCTTATGTTTAGACTTAAAATCTTACTTCTATTTTATTATTTTTGCTAAGTAGGACAAACAATATAGCCAGAGTTGAAACAGATCGACTCATTTCAAGATTTTCCCAATGAGGTAAGGAAATTTCACTTGTGAAGGAAACAGTAACATAAAAACAAGGTAATATTCTCTACTTGAGAGAAAAAAAAAGATTTTAAGACTACTTACAAGAATAAAACACTTGTTAAGACATACTTTTTTGCTGTGTGCAAGTGTTGCTTGCACTCAATAGTTTTTCAAATTCAGTGCCAGTTTACACACCTGACATAAGGGAAAGGTAACGAACATGAGGAGCTGCTAAACTTATTTGGTGACGCCACACTTCTCTTTGGAGCCAGCAGTTGATATCTCCCATGGGTTTAACCTGAGGTAACCCATTAGGGAGTGAGAGTGCCACTCCCACCAGCTCTCCTGGGATTTGACCGATGTTCTAGCCTTTAATTGGACTACGGTCCTTAGCCTGAAGGTAATTGGCCTTGCCGACAGAGTGACCACCATGGCACTGCAAAGTAATTGGTTAAAACTCCTCTTGGGTTATAAAAATATGCCTTGTTTTTTTTTTTCATCATAATTATTTTTAGCAATGAACTCTGAGTAATGGGCCCTGGTGATCAGGAAGTCTGCAGGTGTATCAAGCAGTTCCACATTACAGCAATCGGCATCAGCAAGCTCCACATGTGGTGTCCAGGCTCTAAATGCAGCTTTCATTGAGAAAGAGGCATAATTTAACCATCTAGCAGTAACTCCAGAATCCAGTAAGGAAAATTTCTATTAATGCAAAAATGGTAATAAAAGTCTGTAAATGTCTTGCTTATTTTCATTTGTTTCCTTTCAGCAATAAATCAAGCTTCTGTGAGGCTTCACAAAGACCTTCTGATGAGGGCTCAGCACCAAAGGCTGTACTTTCTGTATTTATATATCAACATACAGTTTCCATTATGTTGCCATGTTAAGACAGCCTCCCCTGACCAAGTAAATTATTTAACCTTTAGGTCTACAGGCATGCTTATCCAGTGTTGCTGACAGTACTTGACAACCTGGTGCTCAAAAGCATAACCCAATAACCGCATGTGGGGTTCAAACCTAGCGTTCAGGGACTAAGTGTTGTGCCCCCCGGCAATGTATAGAGCTGTGGGACCCATGGAGCTCTCCGATTGGCTCCTGCAGTGACAGTGCCTCAGACATGAAGGCCAATGAGAGGAGGTTCACCTCTGACATTCCATGAATTGCAAACTGGATGAAAGGGCAGAGGCCGAATGTTTTCCATTTTGTGCGAGCAGGGCTCATGCTGGAATGCGCTTGCAATGAAATCACACACGGATGCACAGACACACGTACACACGCACACAGTCTACTTGCACACACACACACACACACACATGTCCAACACACACCACTTGCACACACACACACACACATATATAGAGACTGACATCGTTCTTTTCCACCAAAACAAGCTGTTTTAGCCCCATGAGGCTGTTTCAGCTCATTCTGGCATGTATAACGGGTTTACCTGTATTTTAAGACAAATAATAATTCAACCGATATGTGAAAAAGAAAAAGGCGAAGTTTAGGGCCAGTTCATACACTCAAGGGGGAACTGATATACCAAGGGGAATCGATCAGTGTCGGCCCTACAGGACACACCACTGCCCATCAGAGCCCCGTCACCTCTGCAATCACCACAAAGGCATAAGCAACGCATGCTAGCTGCCTAGCAGTGCAGCTAACCCCAGCTTTGCAGAGTGTAGACTGGGTCACGTTGTATTGTGAGTTTCCCAGAATACAGGCCTACACAAACATGGTCACAGCACACAAATGACTGGTTTGCTTATGAAGTATTGCACACAACATAGTATTCACAGAAAATAAATAAATGCTTCAGTTGAGAAAATGTGAAAAGAACTGTGCTAAAGGAAGTTTGTCTGCCTGTCGGCTGAAGCCTAACTAAAACCAGCTTGGAGCTTGTGAAGTGGTCTGCACTACATGTGATTAATTAATATAACTAATAAACAACATGTTGACACCCTTTTCAGGAATTATGTGAGAAGTGCTCTCAGCAGGAATCTTGATACGATCAAGACTTAAGTCTAAAGTTCCTGTTAAAGAATTAAAGCTGCACCTTTCTCATTTCTGATCAAATCTTTCGGTTTTACAGAGGCCCTTACAATTCTGATTACGGGCATGTCCTTGCTCTGCGTCATCCGTGTACAGTAATTCAGAAGGCGCTAATGTTTAACTCTTAAACCTCGGAATAGTGCAGCTGTCTATAGAGGCTCTGATGCCTGGGACACCAGGACACCGTTCCCCATTCTACATTTTAACAGACACTCATCCAGGCGAGCGCTGGGAACAAGGAGCGCGTCGGCACGTCACCACGCGCAGACGGCGGGCGACGAGGTGACACGTTTGAAAGGCGTATTGATTTTGAAGAGGGGGGGGGGGGGGGTCATCTGGACGGAGTGTACTCAATTGGCCTCGTGCAACTTCCCCGTTCCAAAATGAGAGAGTGAGGAGGGGAGAGAAAAGGAGAGCGAGTGGGTAGGACAGGAGAGGGATGACAGGTGGGATGAAGTAAGGCGAGACAGTCGTGTAAGACGTATAAAACGGAGGAGAGAAGGGATAAGAGAATAAATACAAAGTAGTGAATGCAAGGCAAAACGAAACTGCAGCCTGAGAATTATCGCATTGCCACAGTGAAGTGAATTTGAATTTGTAGTCATGACCACAGGAGCCACACTTCCTGTACACACGTCCCACTTAAACTACACCTGTACTGACACCCAAGTACTCACACTTCCTGTATTGTCATGCACTTTTAAACTACACTTTCCATACTGATGCCCGCCCAAGCTACACTTCCTGCACCCGTAATCCACCACAGCTGCAACTTTGTGTCAGCAAGACAGGAGGACATTTCCGAGACACTTTGAGTATGATGATGTGAATCAGACAATGGATTTACCAGTTGGGCTGTAACCCTTGCTTTCATGGTCCTTATGACCATCAGAAAATGCTTTCCAAAGCTCTTTTTTTTTATACTTTTTTAGACTGAGCAGACAGTTTTACCTTTACTGCAGGTCTACCAGAGATCTGCACAGGGAAGCAGAATCAAATGGACACACGTGGACCAACTGAACATTACTATAGTACATACTTTCTCATAGCAGACTAAATATAATCCTTTAACTCTGCTACCTCCGTTTCCCCATATAGAACAAATGGACCTGTTTCAGTCACAGGGATGTTCAAGTAAGATGTGATAGACAGGTGAGTAGTGCTTGAACCAAAAAAAGTGCAATGGTAGGCCGTTTCCACAAAATAGCATGTAAAATGAGGCTAGCGTTAGCATGGAGAACTCTCTAACCTCAACAGCACAGTCTAAAACTCTTTCAACCCACTTCGATAGCTAAGAAGTCTGAAACCATGTGCTTAATATGTGAGGCAGATCAGAGAATACTTGTTCAGTGACATTAATATAAACAGACCTGCAATAAACCTGGAGCCAAGCAATGTAATGTCACACACACACACACACACGCACGTGCTAGTACACACACACACCCGCAAACACACACATACACCCTCGCAACAGATGTTAGTCACAGTTTGACATTTAGGTGCCACATGTTTTTGCTCAAGCTAGTCTTCCACACAAACCATCTGATTCAAACCAGTCCTTAAAATAGATTTCATTATTAAAACCTGGGAGGGGTTTCCAAAATAGCCAGCATTTAGCCCGTTAGTCCTGACAGCATCAAGCTCCTGAAATGGTGGTAAAAGGAACACTGGCCATTATTGGATATAATTTTCCCCCGGGGACTGCTGCTATAGTGAGGAATACGACGGACTATCACCAAGATCCAGAAACAAATGACACAGCATTAGAAACTGGCCTTTCGCCTATAGCTCTACCAAAGTAACGCATCTGCCGCCAGTACAAACGCAGAAACAGGTTCCCGAGTTTGTGTATTATGTCAGCAACGTGCACACTGCATGGGACGCAGTCACTGAGTTCCTAACGAGTGTATGTCGCACACACACAATACCTCTCACCGGCAACCACCCTGACAACTGCACAGGCAAAGACGAGAAGGGGAGAAAACAGATGATAAATAAAAGGTTGGGGGAAGGGGATGGGGGGCAGGGGTATACAAGAAGGTCTCAAATCCACCACGCTCCTAAAACATGCCTCAAGATGCCGCGCGCGCACACACACACACACTCTCAAACACACACCTCTCTGCAGAGAAGACATGATACGCAGATGAGATGGTGGAGGAAATGACCTCATTCATGCCGGAGAGGGAGGGAGAGGGGAGAGAGAGAGAGAGAGAGAGAGAGAGATATGGAACCATGGGATTTTACACTTTGTTACTCCTGGGAGGGAAGCAAGAGCGTTCAACTCCAAGCTGTCGCACCTTCCCCGCTGCGTTGCCACGACGGCAAGAGAGACAGAGGTAAAGAGGGGGAGTGAGAGAGTGAGGGAGAGAGTGGGGGATGCGGGCACTTTGAAAACACACAGCCGCGTGTGTCTCCTACGAGTGACTGAACTAGCGGACGGCCACACGGGCCTCGTTTAAAAAGGAGGACAGTGGGGCGAGCTCATAATACCCCCACCCCCCCACCCCCTGAGAGACCCACGCTCACGTTCACGCCAGCAGGACAGACAGCGGAAGCTTCCGGAAGCCGCCGCAACCTGAGAGGACGTAACAGGCTGGAAGGGGGGGGGGGGCTTCCAAAAGAAGGGAAGGGGGGAGGAGGAGAGGAGGGGAGGAGGGGAGGGGGGGATACAGCATGATCTGAAATTGTTCCTGGCTTTTATTGCAGAGTTGCTCGCTCTGCTGCAGAGAGCGACTCGTTTTGAGAAATCCACGCAGGACGCGCAGTAGTAAACAGTCCCGCGCGCAGCCAGCGCTCTTTGTCCACAGCGCACCTCCAATCCGGCCCCACCCCCCAGCGTTTCACAATGCGTTCCGTCAGCGCCGTGCAGCGGCGTCTAATTAACGTGCGCCCAAAAGGAGAGGGAGGATAAGAGAGAGGGAGGAGAGAGAGAGAGAGAGAGAGAGAGAGAAATAAGATATTCAGTACCTTGGCCGTTCCTCAGACTCCCCTGCCAAACCCCAGCATATTCAAAGGCAGCTCTTCAGCTGCAGTCTTCAGACAAATGAGCATTCACTCTGGGCTTTTACCCAGCATGCTCCGGTCCACACAAAGACAAGAGAGGTGTGACCAATCACGTCGAGGCTCGGCAGACACTGTTTTTTTTTTTTTTTTCCGGAAAGCTCCCTCCCTCAGTAATGCCCACTGACACACACACAGACACACGCGCGCACGCACATGCAATGCATGCATGCATACATACACACACACACACACACACACACGCACACAAGCTAGTGGGCGGCCTCCTGAACCGGTCGTCATGGCAACGCATCCCAGTTGCTCCCTCCGGTTCCTCGGTTGCTTGTTACGCCAGTTTTTTCTCTTTTTTTTTTCCTTTTCCCTTTCCCTAACCCTCTCTCTCTCTCCCCCACTTGCTCGCTCGCTCCCTGCTCATGAAAAATTGAGGCTGGTGCGTTGCATGCTAGACTCAGCAAAAGCACGTCCAACCGGGCCCCCTTCCCCCAACCGACACCCCTCCCCACCTCGAACCAACGGCACAGCCTGTTGTCCCCACCCCCACCCCGGCACCTCCTCTCCGCTGTCATGTGTCAGATGAGCGCGTGCGAAGGCGTGCTCTCCCCCAGCCTCAGCCCAGGGTGCTGTGAGCATATGTGGCAGTGGGGGCTGGGGTGGGCGGGATCTCTTTGTTATCTAATTAGAAGAGGACAGAGCCCAGAACCCTCCCCCCTGGGGAGGGGGGTCAAAGCTGAGGAGCCAGGGCAGCGTTAATTACCCCGGGATAGGGCAGGAGCCTCCGTAGCGTTCGACGCGGGGCGGAATTAAAACGACATTAAGCGGACCCCCTCTTTCACGCTCCGAGCGCTCGCTCCGCTTTTTCCCCTCGCCGTTTGTCCAGGCCGGCTTGCCGTCACTCTGCGATGACATCATCGCGCAGGGAAGCAGTCCCCGGCTGGAGAGAGCTGGGATCAGATCAGCGCTTGTGACAAAGCTGTTAATACGACAAGTGGGTGTGAAGAGGAGGGGGCGGGGGGGGCTGGGTGGTCATCTGTGAGTGGTCCTGGGAGGGGGCGAGGGTCTGTGTAAAGCACTCCCCTCCCCCAATGTGCTGCAGAGGACACACACACACACACAAACGTTTTACTTAATTACAGCAATCACATGCTCTAGATTCTATAAGCATGACTTGTAGCTCTACTCAATTCCACCTCCACCCCCCTTAAAAAAAAACAAAAAAACATTGTGTCCAATCCAAGAGGGTATCCTCTTCCTCAGTGTGCTGCCTGTCTGACTGACCGAACTGGCCTGAGCCCTGTTTGTGTTCAGGCTCTGGAAGTGTTAGCAGCACCAGGTCCAGCGCAAAGCTCACTTAACACTGCTACGTTCTGCGGGACAACCACAAGCCCAGGTGAGTGACAACATGGGGTGGGGTGTAACTTGAGCCCGAGACTGGCTGTCAAACACATTTTTGAGGGCCTGACCCAGAAAGCATTGTCCATTCACATGCCACGCCACTGGAATAAAATCAGTGCTTCCTCAGGATGTTCTCACACGTTCTTAACCTCACAAAGGGCTTCTGAACTTCTCCCACCAAACTCACCTTCCCAGCACACCCCTCCACACAGAGCAGAAAAGAAAATGGCCAAGTGGCCTTTAGTCACACCTCCCAGAAGCAACAACAACAACAACAACAAAAAGGGACGTTGCAGTCTTTCCATGTCTTGACCCATTTTCCCACGGGAAAAGACAGCGAACAACAAGGCAGGGTCAGTGAGGTTTTGACCCTTCCCCTGGTCACTCATTTACAGCTACAAAAAATACTAAACCAAACAAGCAACAAAAAAAAGTTGCATTTGTTTTTTTTTGTCTCCAATTTCAATGTTTAGTGCTAAAGCTAAAGATCAGGATCAGAATAAGAACAAAATGGCGTCTCCCTCTCCCTTGTTTGACAAAGGACAGACAGGTGTGGCCAGGGTTACGCAAACACAGGGGGTTTATTCTACACCCACTTCCTTTAGGGACCCCACACTTCTCCAACGTTGAACAGGTGGTTTCTCCGGGGCAAAAACCGCTCAGATATCTCCTGGGGGTTCCCCTGGCCTTAAAAAAAAATTGGGGTCAGGAGTGTTATGGACAGTTGTGATATCAGGGGGCTTAAAGAGAATCATAGTCAAAACCATGACAGTGCTGTAATTCACCATGACCTCACCCAACCTTGCAGTACAGGAGTTGTAATAATAATAGTTGCGGGCTGGGATGTCTTTACACTCCAGGGATGACAGGGGAGCGTTAATCACTGTGGGTGTGACAGGCCTGGAGATCAACCAGAACCGCCAAACCCAAAGCTAGACCTTATCTGGATTACAATACAAAAACACAGCTGCTGGTGACTCATCTGGCCGAGGCTCCTAATTCTTGTTCCGGTGCGTGGATGGGCCCCGTGGTCCGGAAGTGGACCGTGGCAGCGCCGACCGTGGCCCGGTGGGTCCACAGGGTGAAGCGTAATCCGTGGCAGCGTCGCCCGGGGATACGGAAGGCCCGGTCAGCCGGGACCCGCGTCGCATGGGATACCTGCGAGCACACCTGCGCAGCTGCACGTGGAGCGTCTTCCTCCGGGCTCATCTCCGTGCAGGAGTAAGGTGTGGTGCTTGGCGTCGCATGCTTTAGAGGAGAACATGTGCTTGTCTGCGCCCTCCCGAATCACAGCACTTTCTGAATAGCTGCTACGCCATGAACCCACTGTCCCTCAACAATATGGGTCCATTTCCTGTTTTATAACTGCGCTATACATTTCTTTCGGCTCCTCTGTTGGCTAACTGGACCCAGTCTAACTGATCAAAAAGATGCTCCCAATGTGGTAGCAATGGGAAAATACTAAGTACCCTGCACAGAAAATGCACACATAAGCCACACCAAGACAAGCGGTTTCCCAGCTTTAGACCACAGGAAACCAGAGATGGCTGTGACCACAGACATATTTAGTGACAGTCAGTGAATATCTCAGCACACCACTGATCACTAAATCCCTTATAGCCCTCCAGTATCCCACAAAACACTGCACATACACTTGATTGACGAGTGAGGCCCCCAAACCTGTAAATCTAAGCGCACGCACACACACACAAACATACACACACACACACAATGTTTGTATCTGAAGGACGTGCAGTCTCGTTTCAGGCAACAAACCCTAAAAGTTTGTGTTACCTCTCACAATTTTCACGAAGGAAGATGTAAGTCAAATTGTGTTGCACGTTCTGCTCGCATACATGGCCATAGCTATTTGTCTTGCTCTATCATTGCAAGTACTAAACTGTTCATAAAAATGAAATTTCATATGAAATCGTACCACTCCCTAACAGGGTTTGATATGGTGGTGGGGGGGGGGGGTATAAAGATGCATTGTGGTTCAGAGTCCGTGTTTACACCTCTATACCACCAAAGTAAGGGATGAAAAGTTGTCCGATGATGGAATCGAGGGTCGGACAGAACCCAAATCGGGACTGTAGCACTCCGACTCTGAGCACATTTTTCTCAGTCCCTGCTGCACGCAGGCTCAGTCAGCAGCAGCAGAGCAGAGCGAGAATCTTTTCCCTTTCTTTTCTCGAGATTAAAAAAAGGAATCCGACACCATTTATTTCATATGCTAATTTTCTCACTGTCAGGTGGGTGAGGGGTGGGGGTTGAGAAAAAGGAAAAAGTTTTCTTGCTTCGCAGGAACAAAGATGAAAAAAAAGAGAAAAAAAATCCAAGAGAGACCAACGCCTACGGAGAAACATGTTCTACAATGGTGTTTATATTTAGCTGGCGAATGCGAACGTGTGAAATGATGTCATCCTAATTAAATCTGCACTGAAAGTGTTATTTCATGTGATGTAACACTAGAGGGTGGTAGGAGGCAAATTGACTCACTGCGAGCACTGCACAAAGAGGGGGCAGGGGGGGTGTGTGGTGGGGGGTGGGGGGGGAGGGTGAGCGAGCGAGCGAGCGAGGAGGCTGCAGAACGCGAAACAAAATCGACGGCAGCATCGCGCTCCCGCCTCGCCCCTCTTCTTAAACCCCTGCCTTTCGCGCTCGAAGATCAAAAATGAGTGAGTCAGTGAGGTTAGGCTGAAATCTTTCAGAGAAATAAAACCCCCCGCAATAACACAAAACAAGATTCTATCCTATAATTACAATACGTGTCGGAGCATGCAGCAACAGCTCCCCCCCCCCCAAACTAGAAATAGAGATTTCTGATATTCCGTTTCATTTACGCGATGATGACCGGAACAAAGCGGACTACGACAAAAGCTGCCGGGAGAAGGACGGGAGGCGGCGGGTCACCTGACTCGCGTCGACGGCGACCTCACCGCGGCGAGAGCCGTCTCCACACCGCAGCCGGGATAAAGGAGCGTGGTCTGAAACCAGAGCAGGACTCGTCAACCTATCGCAGCTCGTCTGCAAATCGCACAGATCTACGGGGACTCGAAAACGACAGGTGCCCATATGTTAACCGTGAAGAATTACAATTATGTTCAGGAACCAGACAATAGTCCTTGAGGTTTCTCTTTTTTATGATAACAATAAGCACGCTGGCAACTATGAACCTTTGCATGTACAAAAAGAACAACAAAATCAGCAGCAACAGGTGATTATGGCCAAAGATACAACCAACATAAAAAGTGCTGTGCTTTGTCATGTTCAACACTACCAAACTACCATTAAATATATTCAATATTTTATGACAGGCCATCACATGTATACTGTAAATAAAACACTACACGGTTAGGTAATAATTCACTTGATTATTATTTTACTATTATGGACCCACTCCCACTTTTTCAATCATCAGAAATGTTAATAGTATAGTATTGGGACATAATATTTGATAATACAACAGTAATCCTCATTTGGAGAATTAAGAACAGACTTAAGCATGTTTTATGCACTCAAATCATATCCAGATTCAGACCTGCATGCAATGTTGGTCTGACACACCCACAGAATTTTCATTGTATATCTGACTATTGAATATTAATGAGAAATGCCCTCTGAATATCCTCACACTATAAAATAAGCAAGAGAAAACAGGCTATGTTTACACTGGAATGATTTGGCGTGGATTCCATTTTAAGCTTTAACTGTGTGAGGACTGAAAGAACAAAATATGAAAATGGACTCTTGTTGTTTTATTGGCAATAGCCTTTGGACTACACTTAATTGATTTATTCCTGATACTCACAGAAGACTGCAAGCATATGGGTATCATGAGTAACATTAAGGCCTTTAAACTGTCTGGTTGCTGGCTAGCAAGCAAGCACTAGTTAGTTGGTTAGGTAGCTAGCTAGCTAGCTAGCGAGATAACAAAAACTGTTCCTGACGTGCACCACCAATCCTGGATTATTCTAGGTTGGGACTGCGAGTAGCATTAATGTTATTTATTTACAATCGTTTTTAATTGAAGGATTGTTATGAAACAATATTTATGCCGTATTCAATATATTTGGTGTTTCAATATTTGTGGAACTGTCATATTATTAATATCAGGTAACCTACGAAAACAAAGATTTGTTAACTACAAGCATTCGGACAAAAACTCAATAACTGCTTAAAACAACTGTATTATTTAAAATCATAAAAGCATGCGTCAGCAGCATCACAACTGAGGACTTCTGGGAAGGACAGGAATTGATCAAATATACTTCAGCACATGCTGTTACTCTGTCTTCCCAGGTATGCCAGCGCTCATCAGTGGAATTTCCACCCGACTTCGGCCTCCCGTACTACGGTTTGAAACACATAAGATCAGCTGCAGTCTCCCATGCTCTCGTGCTGGCTAGTTAATGCACGAGTCTTTTGGTGCTGGGCACACCCACCACATGAAGCGAGGGCAGCCCGCTAACGATAGCGTGCTGACCCCAGATTGGGACAATCTGAGCAGCTCATTGGTCCAGAGACAGAGGTGCGGTCAAAAGGCGCAACGTCTGACGTCCCGCAGCGAAAGAACAAAACAAACGGATGCTCCACTGTAAATCTGGCATCGGTGTGGTGGAAAGCACACCGACCGTTTCCCAGCTCGCTACAAACTACAGCATTGGACAGGGAGGGGTGCTTTCAGATGGGTAGAGTTGTCCTTGTCTTTCTGCAGAAGAGCAAATGCCCTGGACTAAAACACTGCATCCTGGGAAAACGACTGAATACAACTCACAACTCAGCAGAAAAAGCACATCATTGTAAACACGCACGCGCACATGCACACACACACTTACACACTCACACTCACACACACACACACACAGAGGAAGGGATAACGTGTGCATGAACATAGCAGTATACACAAGACACTCTGCTAATGCCCAATAAGGAATGGAATCTGGGGATGACCCCATAGTCTAGGTGCTCAAACAGCAGGGGAGAGTGTACTCACTATACCCATGTGCTATTCACTGTGAGCAGGGACAAGGGACTGTCATGTGTGTAGGGTCTTGGATGATGTCATTTCCAGAAAATGGCATCCCCTCTTCAGATGGGACAGAATGCACAGCGAGGTCAAGTCAAATTCTCGGCAGAAGACAATGCGGGTCTTACGGGAGGCAGAAGAACAAGGGCAGGCGTTCCATTCACAGCACCACCCCCCCCCCCCCCCACCCACTACCAGACCAGAACATTCCAGGAGCTTAAATGGGCCTATATCTGTAGACTGGGGCATCTAAAATATGTTAACCATACTTTCAGATCTAAAACATCTGAGCACACACATGCACACACACACACACACACACACACACACACACGGTCAGACCCACATTCCCCATGCTGCTATGTGGGCCATGCTGGTTAAGAGAGTTTAAGCAGCTGTTCTGCCCCCAGTGTCGATAGCTGCTGGCTGAGCCACTCCCCTCAATCTTGCAGCCATCGCAACGGAATCTTCATTCAAATTCCAGAATTCCACTTCTAATCTTTCCAAAGTTCAAAAGGCTAATCTTTTGGCAGCAGTGGATATAATATAAATATAGAGTACACGCAATTATCAATATTCTCTGATGGGTAATGGGTAGGATCAGCCACTACAACATGGATCAGCATAAATGAACACATATCATCTGAGCAAAACTGTTATACAGCATATCAACAACAAGAGTCTTAACTGGTGTGCATCAGTTCAGCTCTGAGCAGATACTTTCTCACACATGAACACCACAACTACATGAGTGAGCTTTCCATGAAAAAAAAGGTTGCACAACAGCTCTTCTGGCTTTTGGGGCTGCTGGGACATGTAGTCCAAACCCCAAACATTAGCCAGTTTATCCAAATTCAGCTAATGGTCAGTTACTGGCAATTCTTCCCAGGTCTGTTCCCTGGACCGGATGTCAAGCTCAGTCCGCCCCGGCTTCCCCTTTTGGCTGCTCTCAACAGCTCAGCGCTAGCCCACGCTTCCATCCGTCCGGCAGGGTGCGGAGACGAACGGACGCACTTTTCAAAAAGCCGGAACACGGAAGGAGACGGAAAGCCTACCCTGCAAACACTTCAGCAGAACCGGAGAAGCCTTTTCCCCCGCGGATAAAAAAAAGTTCAGGTTCGGTCGACGGGCAAGGTCGACAAACTAAAATCAATAGCGGTCTGCTTTTGGCCATCGATCCCTCCCGTCCTGAGTGGCCCCGGATGACCGCGGCAGTCTGACATCATCACATTACACATATGGATTTCTTATTGGAGCGAGTAAGAGGGCCGTCCTTATCCTAGCCCACTGCACAGTGGCTACGAGACCCCGTTTCTCTTTCAATTTTTTACAAGTTTTTATGGATTTTGTAGATTTGACTTCTGTCCGAAAAAGAAATTTCACTGCTTTAAAAAACTAGTACTGCCTGTACAATACTTTTATAGGTACAGCTGTGAATCTATTTGTTTTGAACATAGGGCTATGTCATCATGTACATGGATAGGGGACTTTGCAATTGCACATACAGTATGTTGCACGTCAAAAATAAGAACGCATAACTAATGTGAAGACCTTGCTCTGTGCAACAGATAGACACTACAAGCTGTAGCACAGATGGGGCCCCTTTTGACTGGAGTACCAAGAGGAAGATGGGAAAAACACCCCACTTTAAATGACTGTGGGTCAGTGAGTTTAAGCTTTCAACCATCCTGCCCAACTCTGTACCCTCAAAGCACCAGAGCACAGGACAGGGCCCTATAGAGCCTAGTCCCAGATTCTCTGTACCTATCTACAAAAGGTCATCCAGAGCACTAGGACATATGGGAGCCCATATAGATGCCTAGATTCCGGCTTTTTCTCACTGGGAGTTAAAAAGAGTTAAATGCAGACACTGGACATACTGATGCATAATGACCTGAGCTCTGATGAACACACGATACGCGGGTCTCTTGTGGACGCTGTTTACGGACAACTCCATCGAGCTGGGTCACAGTCCACAGAGACAAACAGAATCTATAGAGCGGAAAATTCATTAAGGGGGCATGGCCAAGTGAGGTGCCGTCCCAATGAATGGTCTGTATTGTAGTACCGCACTGGAAACTCCCCTTGTCAAATGAAACCTGCCTTCGTAGAATCTCAGAGAGGGCGGAAGGCACACACGAGCTTCGTTTCTGGGGAGTCTGTAGAATTTTTGGTGGGGGAGGACAGGGGCTTGTCCTCTGGCTGTCTGCTCTATCTGACTGGAAGTCACAACAAAAAAAATACAACAGCTTTAAGCTGGGGAGGTACTGTTGCATCCACTGAGTGCCAAAGTAGACAGCAGAGAGAAGCACATGAGCACCAACACACAAACACCCGCAGGCATATAAACATTCAAGCACACAGGTGAAGAAACATACACACGTACACACACACATGCACACGCAAATGCACACACACACACACACACACACACGAACACACAATCCACACAAGATCCACTGAGTTTTTAGAGCAAAGGCACGGCTATCCAATAGTGATTTCATTATTTAAGGCATCTCCCCTTCAAACTACAAAATGACCAATCGGACCCAATCCGATCCCACGTGTTCACCTTACAGGCAGGAGCCTGCTGCAGTAAAACCAGTCATGGGGCCTCAGCAAGCCTGATTATTAAAACATTGCAGGGTGCTCCTCCGCTCCCCCAAACCATTTTTCACTGATCATGTCACCCACTGCAAGTTAACCCTTCCTTTCCCCCCCCAAAAAAAACCACCAACAATTCATGAATTTCACACAAAAAGGAAATGTGAGGTTATCAGGACACGCATAAACTCGATTCGAGGGAAAAGCTATTTGTGCAAATGATCTAATTAAACAGGGAAGGAAAAAAAATAGTCCAGCCATCAGGGCCTGAATGGAGAGTAGAATTCTAATTCTAATTTAATAACACAACTCTGCCCGTAAACCTTAAGCTGTCCTTACGCTAAACCCTCTCTGCTCGCTGTATAATGAAGGGTCTGTCTGTATCTACTAGCAGTGCCGTCCCATAGTCACAGTGAAGCAGAGGATGATGGGAAGAGTGAAGCTTCATATACCTCAAAATAGGAGGAGCGTACTACCAAGGGTAGTAGGTGATCCATTGATTAAAGCTGAATGATCCCCTTTGTCCTTTCACCTCTGTGAGAACCAGTGAGACACTGACAGAGCCTGGGTTTCCCAGCAGCCTTTGTAAGGTCCGGTCCCAGGTGACAGAAGTGCACAGGACTTTGTGACAATGTGCACCAGAGCCAAAGGGAAATTCACATTCATTTATTTATTGATTTATATTTTTGGCAGATCAAGTCTCAATGCAGGAGGTTGTACCCCAGTATTGGGCGGGCCCCTTGCTTTTTCGGGTTTTGCAGCAGCTGATGGACCTCCCCCCCCCTCCTTCCCGCTCATCTGATTGGCCAGTGCCCGTTTCCCAGTGCTGGCATGCACTCTGAAAATAGAAACCCAGGTCACCGCGGCGACACGAGAGGTCCCGTTTGTGGGTGTCGGCCATGTTGCATCAGACTGCCGTGCTCTCGTTCTTTAAAAACGAATGACAGCCTCGGGGACACAGCCCAAATCTACAGCGGACACAGCCGCACAGCTTAGAGACACGGGAGGAGGTGGGGGCCATGGCAACAGGTGTCATGGCAACAGGTGTAACTGAATCAGCCCGGCCACTCCTTGGTGACTGAAAGCCAACGGGTTTGGTCACGTGACCACATGACCACACTGTCTCAACTTTCATCAGTGTGGTTTTCCTCACCAAGAACTGAAGAGGACGTTTAAGCCTACACTGTATAATGGACTGCCTACTTTCAAGGCACTGTCTTTGAGCAACACACACATACACACATACACACACACACTCCACTCACTCACACACACACACACACACACTCACTCACTCACACACACACCCAAACACTGGGTTAACAATGCCCAGAGGGGCGACATAGCTCAGGAGGTAAGAGCGGTTGTCTGGCAGTCGGAGGGTTGCCGGTTCGATCCCCGCCCTGGGCGTGTCGAAGTGTCCCTGAGCAAGACACCTAACCCCTAACTGCTCTGGTGAACGCGAGGCATCAATTGTAAAGCGCTTTGGATAAAAGCGCTGGATAAATGCAGTCCATTTACCATTTACCAAGTCCAAATCAATACCCCACAAAGCTGAAACTTTGGGCTAAATGCATAAAAATCACAGCACTGAAACACACATATCAGACTGCCTTTAAGGAATGAACTTTCCCTGGGTAGGCGATGAGCGTCCCTGACGCATGATGTCGACGGCTAGACAGAACACACCTGCAAGGTGAGAACAAAGAGGACCCACAGTGCCAAAAGCATTAAACGGGGCCTCCCCTCCCTCAGAAAGTCTGTAAAAACAGTTCACGTGTTTACAATTCTGGAGGGCCACAAAAAATTAGCAGACAAAGTGGTGATGAAAAAAAAGAATGACTCGCGGGCATGTGTAAATCTTCAAGGGTAACATCAAAAGACATCCAAAGTGACTTATGTGGCAAGAAGAGCGCGCTCACTAAAGAACAGCGAGACGTTTAAATCAAATGGCTTTTCTGGGAGGGAGCCAAGATCCTCCACTCTACCGCAACCTGAGCGAACCAATTTGGACTGAAGCGGAGAACTACGCCTCCCGATATTTTGCAGGACTGCAGATGAAAAGCTTAAGACCTTGGAGAAAAGCACAGTTTTGGAGAAGGGGTGGGGGGGGTGGGGTGGATGGGGGTGTGAATATTCCTGGTCAAGCACCAATAGGGAAACCCCTTTATTTCCTCTGTCATAGTTCAGGGAGGAGTCACATTTGTGTTTGACCAGCCTTGCCCACTCAAAGTCTTCTGGCAGGATGAGCTTGCACATCACATATCAGGTGTCCAGACCACACCGTGATAAACCCTGAAGATGCTGGCGAACACAGACAGTAAAAACCAAACACATGCCAGACAAAGTCGAGCATCTGAAACATCTCCAGTGCTCTGAAGGTAAATTTTTTTTTTTTTTTAAATGACGGTTCCCCCGAGTCCGCCATCTGAACGGTGATTCAGGGCCACGAGGCGCCACCTCCGCGGTGATTCATCGAAAGGTACGAGGAATCGACCCCCACGAAATTGCAATTTTCCAGGAAAAAAAAAAAGAGAAAACCTGTGAGAGAAAAAGGGTCTGGCGCTCTGACGCAGGGACAGGGATGAGGTCACCGCTCTGAGCCGTTGGGTGCGGGGTGCGGACCGCGTGCGGGAAGCGGAGCGCTGAGCTCGATTCACCTCGGCGAAGCTGTCTGCGAGGAGAACAGCTCTTTCCTCGCTGAACGTGGAGCGTTGCGCACATTTCTTTCCCCGCGAAGACCACGTCTGCCTGCGGAAAAGGGCCCTCCCGCAGAGCCGCAAGTCGATGGGACGGGCGCTCCCCAAATACATGGGTTCTGAGAGTAGTAGGCCAACAGAAAACACCCCCGTAAATTCAGACAGGGAGCGCATTTCTAAAGTATGCTGAAAAGCAGCTAACAGTCAGCGTTTGATTCTGGACCGCGGTGCTACAGCTTCGCCGTGCTAGCAGAGAAGAACCCACCGCGACGTACGCTACATCACTTTTTCATAAGGGTCATACAGCTCTATACAATTATCCTACGCATACGCTGCATCTGCTGATGCCTTTAGATATCTGATACTCTGTAATTACCTTGTCCTGAACGGAGGACATGCATGAGTCTTACTCTTCCCCCGCACCCTGTACCTTTCCAGCTCTCTGGGTTTCTATTACCTCCCGATGCGTAAGACGTGCCGCAGATCACATCCTGAACTTAGTTTTTCCACATATATACATTCGCAGTACATGTATTCTGCACGGTAACAAACGTGGGCTTGTCACATCTTGATCTTTCACGCATACTATGACACTGAGGGAAAAAAAAAACATTTCAGAGGACTTACATTGAATCGACATTCTCATGAAATCACATCATTAAATGCCACATCCACAAAAAAAATTGGCTATTGAGACATTGACCAGACATGTTAAACTGTGACGTTGATATGATTGATTAAAAAGAGTGGGAATTTACAGCAGCAAAGTAATCCATGAGTAACCCTAATTTTATCACTTGGGGTGCCGATACAGTACGTGCCCGGGCCCTTCTGGAAAGTGCTAGAAGGTGCTGGATTCTGGCTACAGCAGTGGCCAGCAGTTAAAGTCAATCTGCAGCATCCCCTCAGAAGGGGGAGCTCTGTGCGCCGAATAGAGATGACCCAGTTACATTTACACAGGGCCCTTCTCACCAGCTCTAAAATAACTTACATGCAATAACAGATATATCATAAAAATTAACCTTGTTTGTTTTTTATGCCTTTAGCTTCCCCTAAAATAAAACTGATATGGTGAGGCTCCTGGCTTGCTTTTATACCACATTTGAAATATTTCCTCCACATTAAAAAATAATAAAGCAGCAGAGAATTATGGAGAGCATCTCCTGTGACGACAGAGAGATAATCAGGCAGCTCATGCCTCCCTCCTCCCCTCTTTAACTGTCAGCCCCAGCTGGAGAGAGGGTTTAAAGATGGCTGCCAGCCCTCCCTCTCCCTCTCTCTCTCTCTCTCTCTGACTGAGTCAGACGCATCAGCTGTGCACTGTAGTGGATACGAAGCGTGGGCACATTTTCATTAAAAAAAATTTTTTTTTTTTTTTTGAAAGTCATCTGTTGTAAATCCCGCAGAGTGGGGTTAGTGATGTCAGAGTGGGGTTAGTGATGTCAGCATCTGGGACGTCCAGAATGTGGGCGGTTATTTTTAACCGGCATAGTGTGAGCCCAGAGAGAGATAGAGTGAGAGAGGGAGAGGGAGAGAGGGAGAGAGATGGGGAAGAGAAAGAGAGAGGGTGTGTGTGTGTGTCTCTGTGATTGTGTGTGTGTGTGTGTGTGTGTGCACGCGCCTGGAACACAAGCTCCACAGAAGCTCCCAGGCTCCATCATAGCGGCTGGCTGGTTTTACAACTCCCAACAGCTGACTGGAGGCGGAGCGTGAGGCTGTACGCACGCGATTCTCTCTCTCTCTCTCTCTCTCTCTCTGCCACTGCCGTGGCCTGCTTCTCCCCCACACAGCCCTACCGCACGCTGCCTGTGCGCAAAGCACCCCGTGCACAGCGTCACTGTGTTAGGGAACAAGGGGAAGGCAAAGCCAATCTGCAGGGAATGCGTGTCAAAATATACCACACACACGTATCCTATGTACACAGACACAGAAGTATGGCATATCATACTTCATATAGTTGGGGTTTAATTAAAAAAAAAATGTATTAACCATCAAATTTATCACACGAAGGAAAGCACAAGAACATGTGCCCGACGGGAAATGAAACAGCTGTGATGTCACTGCCGCCATGACTGACACTGACCTTGTCGCGCGTCTATTCCACGTGTTGAGTGCTGCTAAAACGTTTTTCCAAAAAAAACCCATTTTCCCATGATGCTTTCCACATGGCGGACTTTGCGGCTTTCTGACTGAAATCCTAGCAGCATAGCGTGGGGCAGAAATACTGTAACAAACTGGGGAAAAATATTAAGCGGATAAACAGGAGCACAGCGTGCAGGAAAATGGAAGTCTTTTCACGTTACTCTTGACACACACGTGCACTGTTTTAATCACATTTTTGGAATAATTTGGTGCCCAACGTGGGGCTGAGCATGCCCAATTCCCCACCATAATTTGGAACGGCCAACTGCCGGCAACCACAGCCGCAACCCCACTGCCGATTTAGGAAAGTGCAGGCAACCGCGGTTCTCCTCCAGAACACGCAGAGTCGCACATCTGCTTCTTCTCACACCGAGGGCTACAGTTGAGATCGCATAGAGGAAGACCATAGAGGAAGACGTTTCACATGCGGTCCACGGGCCACCAGATCAACCACTGGATGAACAATGAAACACGGACCACTGAACCCTTCCTTCCATACCCTGGGTGACGCTATCGCCAATCGCACATCGTTCTCTATGCAGCTTCCAGCCACATTCGTACCTGAAACGGTCAAGATTCAGTGAGACCACGGTGCCTTAACTGAATGTGCCACCAAACAACCCTTGACACATCCAACATGGCAGAATTTAAAACTGTAACCAATCAAGGGAAGAAGGAAGGTTACAGTCGAAACTGATAGTACAGTGAAGCACAGCCGGTACTTGTGCTAACTGACACCAAAGCACAGCTGTTGACAGCTCTGATGCTGTACTGAAGCATAGCTGAAGACAGGTCTGATTCTGACACCAATGCACAGCTGAGGATAGCTGTCGTGCTGTTCTGATGCACAGCTGAGGACAGCTGTTGTGCTATACTGATGCACACATGGACTTACTTAAAGTGATTACTTTCTGGGAGCATGGTGAAAGTAATGGTGCATGTTATCAAGGTTGCCACCAAGCTCTTTGCAAGCAGCTTCGTCCTGTCTGCCAGGTACCATAGAGTCCTAATTAGAGGAAGCAGGTGCTGCACAGATGACCTGTATGATCGGAGCAGGGACTCAAACCCAGGGCTCTCACATCAACTCTTGCTGAGAGAGGTGATTGGCTTGCCGAGCTAAACCCTCCGGTCCCTGGCTCAAGGGAACCAATAAAACTCCATCCTGACTTTCGAGGTGATGTCACCTCCTGTGCTAGAACCACACCCCTGTTCTGAAAAACAAGGGGACCTCCTACTAGGGTGCACTATTGTCCTCAGTGGACATGAGTATTTTGTTGCTGCTTTACGATTTTCCTACACTTAAGTTACTCACTGAAAATGGCCAAAATGTTTTATTTTTCTTGCCTGACAAGAAGAACCTCTAATAAAGCAACACCCAGATCACTCTCTTTTCATTTTAAGGACAAAGCCCTGCCGTCCAGCTGCATACAAGAGGCCCGCATCCATCCGGAGTGAATGAGACTGCAGAGGAGAGGGCAGGAGATTCCCGGGAATGACGTTCCACTCCATCGACAGCGAGAGGCGGCAACCATCCAGAACGATCCGGATGGCTGCGTTCAGCCCGAGGAGATGGGGGGGGGGGGGGGGGGCACAGAAACCCCTAAAAATCCGTACCAGCCACACAAAAGGCCTGAAAAACCACTCCTTTGAAATAACTTTCTCTCCGTCTTGTCAACAGAGCGGTCACGTCGGGCGTCCCAGGGAATTCTGGGCTGCCTGTGCGACTTCAGGCTGAACGACGGCCAGGCCACATAACGAGGGCAAAGAAACCAACCTAAACAAAACAAACAATGATTTTTATGGAGACATACTACAAACCACTTACACTGCAGAGAGTGCTTTAGGAGAGGGATGCCTGGCTTGGTTTTGATCTCCCTGACCGTGGGGGAGCCAGTCAGTCTGGGTGTGCATAAGGGACCCCATCATTTCTGGGGCCGGGTAGTCATAGCGAGTGTAAATACGGTGGAAGAAGAGTGGCAAAGTAACCAGGCTTGCGCGTATCTGGAAGATGTTTTGTTTGCGTTTATGCGTGTTTTCAACTAAACATAAATTTGTTGTATAGAACAAGCTGAAACCGCAAAACCAGCCCGATGCAAAAAAAGAGAGAAAACAAACAAGCAAGTCACTTATTTTCCTCCCAGCCGTGTCATTCAGCTCCAGTCTACATTCAGTCTAAACAAGGACCACATCACTTAACCTCCGACCCCATGCGTTGCTAGGAGACATGAAGAGGCCTTGGACTGACGCAGATTTTGGCAGGCCTGGCCGGGCCCCCATTCAGACCCCTCTCTATGGGATCCTTCAGGCTGAAAGCACTCCAGATTTCCTCCCCCCTTTCGGTCTAAATAAACCGATTGTCCCCATCCTCGCCCGTCCCGTCCAACAACTCCGCTGGGGGACGGAGAAGCTGTTCCGGCCTTCCGCCCGCTAACGCTAACGCTAACGAGCGGCGGGTCCCCACGAGCACACTTCACAACGTCCCCGCGAGACCGGACCCCAGCACCGCGTGAGCCAGTGCCTGTGTGTACGAGAGTGTGTGCCTCTGTGTGTGTGCGCAAGCGAGTGTGTATGTGTGCACGTCAGAGGGTACACATATATTCAAGAGTTGGTGTGTGCATGTCCATGTGAAAAAATGTGTGTATTTTTCCGTACGTGTAGTGTGTGTGTGTGTGTGCCTGTCTGAAAACTTTTGTGTGGCTATTTGTGTGTGTGTGTATGTGTGTGTGTGAGTGTGTGTGTGAGTGTGGGTGTGTGTGAGTGAGACAGATTGTGTACTTCTCTAGGACAAATAAATGGTAATTTAGTGCTAAATTAGTGCTTTGCCCAGCAAGCAGGCAAAATAGGGTGCCCTTCCAGCAGGGAACTACGACTGAAAACTGTTGAGGGTGCATCAATTCCGTTTCCAGGGCAACCCCGGGAGTGCCCGAGGCTTCTGTTTCGCCACACCCCAACAATCAACGGACCCTGGCGATCATGTTCCTCTTTGTCCCACACGGACGCATGCGGAAAAACACACACGTTCCCGAAAGGGGGCGGGGGGGTGGGGGGTTCGGGTGTCGGCTGAAACCCGAGTCCAGGAGATGGGAGAAGCTTCTGACCGTACGCTCAGGAGCGTCGATTTTTATAAGCGCTTCGCAGCGACGGGGGCCAGAACAGAGTCCTGCGGTGCGCTCGCTTCAAATACACGCAATAAAAATTTTCACCACAATGAGCTCCCATTCAATCGGCAGGACAATGGAGACATCTGATCCTCGCGTGCTTAGTGTGTAGGGACAGGCCCCAGCTGCTAGCACCTTAGCCCCCGTGCAGAGGCCCTGCAGCTAGCACCTTAGCCCCCATGCAGAGGCCCTGCAGCTAGCACCTTAGCCCCCGTGCAGAGGCCTAGCTGCTAGCCCTTAGCCCCGTGCAGAGGCCTAGCTGCTAGCCCTTAGCCCCGTGCAGAGGCCTAGCTGCTAGCCCTTAGCCCCGTGCAGAGGCCCTGCAGCTAGCACCTTAGCCCCCATGCAGTGGCCCTGCAGCTAGCACCTTAGCCCCTCTGCAGAGGCCCTGCTACCAGCTCTTAGCCCCTGTACCAGGGGCCCAGCAGCTACCAGGGCTACAGAGAGCGTCAGGTGCCATTCGGCCACAACGGGGAGGGAACACGTGACGCCGCAGCGTCACCGCAAAAAACGCCCCTCTGCAAACTACACACAACAAAAGAACAGGTTCCCCCAAGCAGGGAGCCCTCTTTCACAGATGTCCACTGTGTATATAATACCCATCTGAATATACAAGGATATACATGCACAGGGTATACTAACACATGGATTTCTATAACTGTGCATACAAATTATCAGTCTGAGTATCTACAATATAAACATTCACCTGAATTCATTATATTTACAATATGCATGTAGCACACCTAACATCACATAAGCCTACAACATGCACATTGTGCATCTGACATCATAGGCATCTACAAATGTGCACATTCACACTGAGTATCTAAATGAACGACATTTAAAGTAGAAATATCATCCATCCAATGACGTCAGTGGGCTTAGTGTGTGTCTCACATCACAGATATGTAACATGCATATTTTGTATGTATACAAAGTGCATATATGTATACTTAGAATACATATCTCACATCCTGTACACACCATGTATGTACATCACAGATGCACCTAAATCATTAATGTTGCTAATGAGTCTACGTCCTAATTTATCTTCCAGGGAACGATCACCTGGCACCTCGCTGCTTCTCGTTTGACGTTCGCGCGCGGAAAAGCTTCGCGGGCGCGACTGCTTCACAGTTACTGGTGTCAGTCGCGCTCGGCTCGCGAGGTGCGATCCGTGGCAGAGCGGCGGCTACGCTCCTGCTCCAGGTATAGCGTTTCCATTCTGCTATAGCGCTTCCAACCCCCACCCCCACACCCCCAAAAAAATAAGCACGCGGTCACACACGGTTATTATTCAGATGGATTTGCCTGACAGTTTTCCGTGATTTATGTTCCTGTCTCTCCCCCCCCCCCCCCCAAACCCCCAGTTTCTCAGACCGTATTCCCAGGGCACGTTCAAGCTCTGCGGCTTTACGGAATAATTCTGCGCTGACGTTTACCCGTATTGGTTTATGTCTTTTGTGTTACCGTTTAAGAGGCCGGGGAGACAGCCCCGTACAGCCTGTCAGGAACCCGCAGCCCGGCTTCTCCCTCCACAGGAAACGCGGACCCCCCCTCTCTCACCGCAGCCCGGTCGATCGGCACGACGCTCTCCAAAGACGAGCCGGTCCCGGAACACACGACAGACCCTAACAGCGCCAGGCCGACACGCGACACCGTCGTACACTCTCTGTTTTTAAACGAATATCTCTGTTGTGTCATAAGAAGGGAGAGCCGCTCGTGGAGGCTGAGAGGGGCCGTAGCTTTTTAACTCCTAAACGCCCTGCTTCTCTCCACAGGCCTCTCTGCGCAGCCTGGGATCGCAGAGCAGGCCACTCTCCTGCCAAGCCGACGGTTAGCGCCGCGGCCGTTGCCCCTGCCGACGCCGAGGGGAGCCCCGGCCAGAGGCGGGGAGGGAAACGAATTCAGCCTGGGAGCCCGAAGCCCTCTCTGCTGTCTGTTTAGTCACTACAGAACACAGACACGCGCATACACACACACACACACACACGCGTGCGCGCGCACGCACGCACACACACACATACACGTACACACACGCGCGCGCGCACACACACCCGTACACATAGAGCATCCCTGTCTGGCGAAATTTCACCAGCTACGTGCCGCCAACACCTGTCTGGCCGACTTTCCTCTCCATTGGTACCAACGCATCGCTTTCAAGTACTGACCATTCTACACAGTACCGGTAAATAACAGCAAATGGGTTGGCTACAGTCACAGCCTACAAGCTCCTCTTACTCCACAGGTCCCCTACAGCTGTCCCCCCCCCCTTACTCCACAGGTCCTCTACAGCTGTCCCCCGCCCCCCCTTACTCCACAGGTCCCCTGCACCCCCTCCCCCCCCAACTCAGCACAGCCACCCAACTCTACCAGCAGAAAAAAAAAAACACTTACTGTCTTTCATCCCGCTCCTGTTATTACCATGACAAAAACAAACTCCGATCCGACCCGCGAAGGGCAGCCCACGCGACCCACCTGGCGTGACGTATCCGCGGGGCGACTGAGAGTGCAGGGGCGGGGGGTGGTGCTTGTGCTGGCGGTAATCCTTCTCGCTGCGGGAGCGGGTTCTCTCCGAGGCCCGGTCCGAGAAGTCGGAGCTGGGCCAGGCTCGGCGCAGGTTGGTGCTGCGCGTCTTCTTCATGGTTACGAGCCGGGGTGGGGGCGGTGGGGGTGGGGGGTAGGGGGAAACGCGGTGGGGCGGGGGGGTAGGGGGGGGCTACCTGCGGCTTAATCCCGTCCCCACATCGGGCGGGGGGCGCGGCGGGGGCCGGTCAGACGGGAGGCATGGCGGGCAGCGTCGGAACCCGCAGGCGTCTCTGTCCCTCTCATGCACACACTCCGCGCACGCACGCACGCACACACACACGCGCACGCACGCGCGAGTGCTCACGGACGCGCTACTGCTGCTGGCGCGGCGGCTGACTCCGATCCCGAAACAGACGGCAGCGGGCCCGCTCCCCGTTCCTGTACCGATGCGCTACCACGCCCGCGGCCCCGCAACGCATTCCTCTTCATTTGGCGGCCCGTCCCCGAGCTCCCAGGTCCGTGCGCTAGGACAGGCACACCGTGCGGCCCCCGGGGCCTGTGGAGAGGGGGAACAGGGGGACGGGGAAAGGAGGAGGGTGGGGTGGGGGGGTTGGGGGGGGGGTTGAGGAGGAGAGGATGGGGTGGCGGGTAGAGATTCGCCGCGTGAAAGGCCGTGGGAATCCAACAATGGCCGGATTCAGCACAGGGTAGCGCTTAGCCGACCGCGAACCACACAATAACAAAAGGCCCAAACATACAGGGGGAAAAAACCCCGCTGCAGGCCGCGACTGAAGAGAGAGAGAGAGAGAGAGAGAGAGAGAGAGAGAGAGAGAGAGAGAGAGCCGCTCCGCTGTCAGCCGCTAGCCCTCCTGGACCAGCGGACCGGCCCTCGATAGCGACGCTCCGCGGAAATTAGCAGAGGAGAAAACGGAAGGATGGAAGGGGGGCTGGGGGGCGAGAAAAAAAAAAAAAAAAAAACCAACCGAGCCGAAAAACGCACGCTAAAAAAAAAAAAAAATCGCGAAAAAAAAGACAACAAGGTCACTCCTCTCCTGCGATGGGGATCCAAACGCGGGGGGTGGGGAGGCTGGGGGGGGCCGGGGGGAGGGACGGACCGACGAAGGAGGCCGTCTGCGGGGACGACGCCTCGGTCAGGCGGCCATCTCCGCCGAGCCGCTGTGCTGCTCCTGCTAGCGCTGCTCCTGCTGCCGCTAACACCGTCGCTGCCGCCGCTGCCAATGCTGCTGCTGCTGCTGCTGCTGCTGCTGCTACTCCACGGTGCGCGTGTGTGTGTGTGTGTGTGTGTGTGTGTGTGAGAGAGAGAGCGAGAGCGAGAGAGCGGGAGAGCGCGCGTGAGAGTCTGCCGCGAGAGAGTGTGCGTGAGCGTGCCTGTGTGTGAGAGCGTGTGCGTGTGTGTGTGTGTGGGTCTGTGTCTGTGTCTGTGTGTGTGTGAGAGCCAGTGAGCACGAGAGTATGTGGAACGCCAAAATGTGTTTTGTTTTTAAAAGCCCACGCAGGCGCGCATGGGCGCACGCGGACGCATGTGTACACACACACACACGCGCGCGCGCGCGCACACACTCACTCACTCACTCGAAGCCGCTACACACGTCCCGGGAGCGATTGATTCCCGCTAGCGACGACGCGCGGCTGGCCGTTTTTCTCTCTTCTCTCCCTCTCTCTCCCTCTCTCTCCCTCGCTGGCGTCGTCTCCTGGAGGGACGGGGGGCCGGGGGGGGGGGGCGGTCAGCCGTGCGCGAGCGCGTCCAATCCCGGAGCTCGTCGGAGAGCCCCTGCTTCCCGAAACGCGCGAGAAGTCCTGTCACACCGCACGCTCGAATGTGAAGAGCGTCCCCCCCTGCCTCCCCTCCCCTCCCCCTCCTCCTCCTCCCCCCCGTCCGGGCTCTCGCTCAGCCCACCCTATGAGAGACCTCGGCTGTGTTTACACACAGAGCCACGCAATTTTTAGCAAATCGGCCCCACCTTCCCACACCCCCTCCCCCTCTCCTCCCCTCCCCTCCTATTCACAAAAATAAAAGCTCTTATCTCCTCTGGGGGACGGCATGCTTAGAGTTCACTCTGCCTTTGTGTGGACCACCTCTTTCCTTTCTCCTCTCGTATTTATTTCTTTATTTATTTATTTTTTAAAAACCCTTCTCCTTCCTCCTGCCTCCTTCTCAAGGGGTACTGGACCCCCGCTTTCTCCCCCAGTCTTGCCCAAAAACAGCTGCAGAACTTCTCATAGAGGGAGCACATGGGGGAGGGGGTCCGGTCACACACACACACACGCACACACACACCAGCCTGCTCCCCAACTGTTTCGGATCAATCTGAGGGAGACATCCCCCACCCCCACCCACACCCCACAACCCACAACCCACAGCCCACGGACAGCAGCAATCCGGCGTGGGAATGACAGAGGCCATTTCTGCGCCCTGCTAGAGACAGACAAACCGCCCAGCAGCTCAGACACCGCACCGTGCCAGTCAGAACGCCTCGGCTTCTACACAAATCCACTCTGAGCACGGGCGCCTCAAGTTACGACTCGTTTCAGTTCGTAGCCTCTTCAGCAGTCTGATCTCAGCTGCTGGAAAACAGTAAATATCTGAGCGAAACAGACTGATGAACTTTATAAAAGTACTTCGCCATTTTCTGGTGGAGAAAAAAAAACAATCAGGGCATTTTGATCTGTTTTTGCCCCAAATGCAACAGTTATTTTCCCAGTGCATTTCCTTATGCTAATACTCTGCAGCTTGTGTCCACTGAGAGATCAGTTAAATATCCCCGGGGGGGGGCACAGATGTAGACACTTTAATGGCAGGGGGAGTTTGAGGTTCGGCCCAGCTGGTTCCATTTCACAGCTGATGATGTAATGCATTTTTAATAAGGGGGAGGTCAGAGGTCAGGGGTATATTTTAGCCCCCCCCTTCCCCCGCCCCCCTCAAACACAATGAGTCTGAGCTGGAAGAAAAATGTGTCTTTTCCCTGGGGGCAGATGAATACCCTGGTTCTGTGCTGGTTAAAATCATAGCCGTGGAATGCAGAACCTCCACATTTAAATGCACAAACCACACATTTTATGTAGCCTATATACCGCACATTTAAATGCACAAACCACACATTTTAAGTAGCCTATATAGGCTACTAGACATTCCAATTCACGAATGACATCAAATGGACAAACCATGTATGAAATACCCACAGAAAGCACCCAAACATTATCATGCACATGTGACGTATTGCAATACATATACTAAACACAGTACCAATATTACTGTTAGCATGGTGGTTGCATTTGCTGCAGGCCTACTACTGCACTCGAAGGGGAAAGCAGATCCAGCCGACAACAAATCACGAGTGGTGACAAGTTAACTTGTGTGTAGTTCACACATACGTGTCTTACACCAGGGCACCTTACGTAACGTTCTGCTATCCAGCCCTGACAGAGGACCGGAAAGAGAAGGCTATTGGCTGTTCACATGATCCCTCACAGAAAATGCATTCTGTGTTTCCCTCTCAAAACATAATCTTTTTACAAAGTTGTTTACTAAGATGCTTACTAGGATACTTACAAAGTTGTATACTAAGCTTGCTTTCAGCATCTTGCTATGGTTATATAGGTTGGCTAGCTGGACAGGCAGCGTATGAATTTGGAAGGGTAATCAAACTTCACCCGAACTACTTCTACATCAAACTTAATGCACACCGTCCGGCCAATCAGAATCGAGTATTCACTCAGACCATGGTATAAGGTCAGGTAACCACACAGACGCAGTGGTAACCGTCCTTAAGCATAAATATTGAAAGTGTCTCCCTGTTCTCTTAGGTTATGTCACCTGTAGAAACGCAGGTAAGACGCGCAGTCATTTTGGCGGTCAGGCCATGGCGGGATTTTTCCGCAGCCGCCGCTCGAACGTCGGCTTCGAAAGTCGCCTAGCGACAGCGCACTCGGCGTGACGCCACGGCGGCGCAGCCGTCTGTGGAGCACGTTAGCTCAAGCCCCCCGTCAAAAAAAAAACCAGTCTTACCGCATTACTGTGAGTGAAAGCCAGCAAACAGCTGAGACGACGGTCGCTACGGGGAACCGCTCCGACGGGCAGATCGCAGACGTCGTTTCGCGCGGAGCAGCCGGCCGGCCGGGGTTATTTACGAGGCCGGCCCTGAGTCAGCTCGTTTCCCTCCAGCTGACACGTGCTGAGACAAACGGGCCTAAAGGTTGGGAGTGCCTCGTCCTCAGATGCTCTCTCCAGCCTAACGAACATGATTATGCACCCGCAAACACCCAGCCGGGGGGGGGGGGGTGTAATTGGCTGAACACGGGGAACCCTTGTCTGCAGGACCACAGCACAACTCCAGGGAGCATTGGCCCTCACAGTCAGTCTGCACCCGACTGTCCTGCTCCATTTGCTCTTCTATTCTGGCAGTGTGGCATTGTGGGTAAGGAACACAGACCAGAGGGGCACAGGTTTGAATCTCAGCCAGGGCTGAGCTCCTTTTGCAGCTTTGCGGAAAGCACCAATGAACAGGCTCAGTGAACATACATTGCTAAATAACTGGATCGCACCATCTACCCCCCCCCCCAACACCCCCTACACCCCCCAGACAAAGAATGCTCTCTGCTTGCCCCGTGAGCAGATCAGTCCAGAATGCAGACGACTTCACGGCTTTATCTGAGATCTGAGGAATCTCAAAAACACCTCCTCCCTTAAGGCCACAGACATCCCCGGAGTCGGACAAAAACGTGTTCCAAATTAGAGTGTCGACTAATCCACCTCCACCTCCACCTCCACCCCCCAAACCCCAGCCCCCAGCCCATTCTCTCCCCACAACATGCATGACAAAGGCCCTAAGTACTGGCCTGCTCAGCACTGTCATTTGGCCAATATTCAGTTCAAAGCCAAAGTGTAAAAAATTTACCCTCCACAACACACACACACACACACGCATACACACGCGCATGCCCGCATGCACACACAGAGGGAACGTGAGAGAAAGAGAGAGACACTGTTTTCCTTTTATGGTGTAAGATCACAAATATCCTACTATAATGTTCCTAACTGAACGTTCTAATACTGATATAACAGTCACTACTGGTAACTGAAAGTAGTGGAGTTCTAGAACACGGAATTAGAATACTGAGATGTTCCAAAAAACCTACTCTTCAAAGGGTTAAAAACAATTCTCATTATAGTGCTTGCCTCAGCTCCTCGGTCAAAACGCAAACATGTCTTTCTACAATACTCCTAGAAATTTATGCTTTGGCATTATTATTTACACTATGCATGCCATGTCAATCAAACATATTGAATTGAACCGACTTAACAGAAAGACATTTAGTGTGAGAGACTGCTAAAAAAGTGAAAAGAAAAAAAAAAAACAGAACCACGCTTTTCAGTGTATAACCAAGGTCAGCGCAGTTTCACACATGCATAACAAAATATCAACACATTATTCTCCATGTTCAGTAGACACAACAACCGCAAAATCAGCCGCATGCCAGAAAGCACAATAATCAAATATTTTCTTTAACCAAATATGAAGGATTAAGCCATTTGGGGACAAATTGCTGCACCATATTTAGAGGGTCAGAGAGGGACAGAGAAGAAAAGAGTGTGAAACAGCCAGAGAGAGGAGGAGGAGGAGAGTGTGCAGGACGTCCTTATAACCAGCAGGTTTTTGAGGAACCCCCCAGCACTGCACAGCGGAGTGTGGGGGTACAGATAGGGGGTGCGGGGGAACTGCAGAGTAGCGTGCAAGGCCCCCGTGGGCAAACCTCGCTCTCTTCCGACCACAGAGCAATCAATGCAAACAAGACCTAATTGTGGAGAGGTAAATTATACATCAGACCAAAGCACTGCCAAGCTCCTACGCTGGGGCTCCAAAATCAATTTATGCCGTATCGACACACAAGGAGGGACAGTTGAATAACCCCCCCGCACTACCCAGACCCCACCCCACCCACACCACCCCCGGCAGGACGAGGCTGACAGGGTCCGGTGTCGGGGTCATACTGCTCCTGTTCGGAATTCCGAGGTCGCTCGTATACACGCATCATCATCATCTGGCCAGGGTTCCGGCGGTGCCCGGGATGAACTTTAGGAGCGATCGGCGTCCGATCCGAATCCAGCGTGACCACAAACGGCCCGTGAAATTTTAAGATTTGCGGCCCCAATTTGAAATTCTTAAGAGTTCCACAGCTGTCACAACATTAGCTACCTGCCAACTGCTACAAGATCCCGATACTTTCAGCGATTTCGGGGTTTTCTTATGTGTTTTTAATTTCTTTCTTTCTCCATTAGCTGGAAAGACAGTATTTACAAATGAACTAAATCTTCCAGCGACGTTTACGTTACTGACACTCCGTAAGTCAAAGTTTCGGTCCGGGTTTGCTCCGAGCCAAAATACACAACAACTAGAACCTCTACAGTCCCACAGATATGAGGACCAGCATGTGGGGAGGAACAGGAAGAGCTAGCAAACTGATTCAAAAGTAAATTCAGTGACGTTTCATCTACCTTTTATTCAAACGCAAGGTTGAAGGCCCAAGGTTTTCTCCCAATGTGGAGCGCAAAATACTGTACTCGTGGGTGTCTCTTCGTTGCAAAGCCCTCTGTCAATCTGGTGCAGTCAGCCAACTGCTGTTCTCAAGGGGCTGCCAGCCCCTGCTTCTGTCCACCAGGAGCGGCGCCTGCGTGCAGGTCGCGTGGCAGGAACGAGGACAATTCTGCCGAGCTCCACCCTCCCTCCATGGGCTGCATCATACCCCAACCGTGCACAGGTGGAAAATCCAGGTTCGCAAAGGAAAAGTCCACCCCAGTATTTTGTTCCAACCACCCGGTTTTGCTAATCAGCGCAATGCATCAGCCAGGAGGCAGAACTAATTCATCCACAGCAAGTAATTTACTTCACACCATGGCTTCCACCTCTGCAGACCAACTCACCCACGCGGACTGTAGCAACTAGTCAAACCCAGATGTTGACGAGGACGCAGGAGTTTACACTATGCCTTCAGAGGTAACCAGACCGGAGTGGAACCTAGTTTGCACCCAACCTACACAACGGCTAATGTTCAGTGAATGGGTTCAAACTACAGATCAGCGCCGCGGACGCAGCGGAACTATGCAAAAACAAAAGAAAACTCTCCTATGTGCGAGATAACAGGATGGTCTTACGACTGATTGAAGCGTCTTCAATTGTGTTGAAAAAGACCGGAGAATCCAGTTTGATTACACAGGGCTCCTTTCCAGTGGCTAATTAATACAGGATTCGCTGTGGGAGAGCAGGAACATGTGAAAGAAAAAAGAAATCATTGACTCAATCATGTGGTGGCGGCTTTCTAGGTGTTGAAAGGATCGGACTAGTTGGAGCACTGGCACGTTGTGATTAAACTGGGACCGGTTGAAGAAGTAAGGAGAGACACAACGTGCTCTTAAGCAAACGGCACTCTACACCTGTGCTGACGTCCGCCCCCCCCTGCAGTCAAGCCCAGGAGACTATCTGTTGTACAGGCCCCGCTCCACAAACCATTCCCCCACATTTCTGCTCCCTGAAGGAAAGAGACTACAGTAAACAGGACCGGGAAGAATATATATGTTTAAATAGGAAACAAAAATAAATCTGAACATGTGTCAAAATATACTACGAAGCATAACTGGCAGAAATGTGAAAACAGCAGGGGCTCTTGCATTTCAGAAGGCCCATGCAGATTAGCGTAAACTGTCTCAAGCTGAATTTTGCAGCAGAAAATATATTAAAGAGTATTTTACATACCTTACACAACCTTGCCCATGGTTTGACAAACCGATAATAGATTACAACTGTATATTTACAGGAGCAATTAGGAGTTTTAGCAACTCATCTACAGATATGACAGTGGATTCAAACCCGTGTCTCTTCAGTTGCAAATATGAGTGCTGTGATCACTCTCTGCAGGGTCGCCCTCTCCGCGCTGATTGGTGGGGACTGTCGTGGTGTCAGGTGTGGGCGGGGTGAGACCAGCTTTGCTCTTCCTGTTTTACCACACTGCAGAGCTACTCAGCTACACTCAGCCAAAAATTTAAGTCTGTGAGTCAAGGCAGTTTATTCTGTGTGCATTATACAGTGGGGGCTGCATTAGCAGTATAACCTCACATCACATTACCCTGCGGCAGAAAGACTGGAGATGGACCACCAATATATGTCTGCCCTTCTCTGCCCACTGCCATAAATCTTTAAGAGTCTTTCTTCATCTTGTCATGGCCAAAACTGGACTTGACAGTAGCTTAAAGTGAAGATATGACCAAGGAATACAACTCTTAACACAGGAGACTGAGGCAATTCAGGGTCTAATGGCACGTGTGTGCTTTTCCTAGGCCTGTTAAGCACTTTATATTTGTAATGATGAGAAATGGTGGGGGTGGTTAGCAGAATGAGAGAGCCTCATACTTGTACGCACACACACACACACATACACACACACACATCCATCTACAGTCAGCTGACAGAACTGCTAATGAGACAGGAAGAAGGTGTAACAGATGGAGACTTTTTTTTCAGGGGAAGATAATACAAACTTGCCAGTAGTGATTTCTGCTGCATTTCCAGCACCGTGAACTCGGGAGGGTGGGGCGGGGGGGTGAGGTAAAAATGAAGCCTCTATAAGAACACTCTGATTCAAAAAGAGACACACACATGAAGATAACCTCAAGACACAGCCCAATTCTAATACTGATTGTGTGTGACAGTGGGGGGGTGTGTATAGCATTCATGCCCCGCTGTACAAAATCAGCCTTCAACTCGTTCTCTGTCTAGCCACACACTTGTTGAAGAACGCTAGCTCAGACCTCAGGCGCTAGCTTAAGCCTTCGCCACTGCGTGTCAGGAACACGCCAGCGACGTAAACAGTAGCGAGGCGCGTTCTCTCGCGCTTCCGCTAAACTGAGATCTGGAATCACGTGACGCGATCAGCGCCGTCGCCCAGCCCTGAACCCCCAGCCTTCCCCCCGGCTCGTCCTGAGCTCGCAGGGGACGGCGGGACCGCGCTGCGAACGTTCCGCCCCTCTTCAGAAGTTCACGTTTCAAAGGCTAAATGTTCCAGCCCCGCGGGGCACGTCTGACACCCCTGCACAAAAAACCGCTGTGGTCTCCACACGTGCGCACAACCACCCCACCCAAACCCTCTCTCATCCCCGTCTCTGAACAGTTTTTGGGGGACTCTTCATGAAGGACGGGGTACCTTTCTGTGGAAGGCCACCGTGAGCCCCAAAGCCCGGCCAACAGAAGAGGACACTTAACACCGACTCTGCAGGACGAGACGGCTTAGTTTCCAAAATGTGGCACGATCGACAAGAACACACGGCACAGTCACGCAGGAACAGGAGCGCACCGCGGCAGCACAGCCCAGGACATGTACTAGCTTCCGCGCTGCGACAAACGGACAAGCACATGCGCTCACAATGGGAAGGACAGATAAAAGGCCGGGCTCAATGCGCTGAAACTCAATCCCTTGTTTAAATAAGAGTGCTTTCTCCAGGGGGACATTCATCTTTCTCTTATTGAGGGCAAACCCTTTTCAAAAGCAAACTACAAAAGCACTTATTTGCCAAACCAAAGGGAGAAAAAGCTCATGTACCTACTAGTGCACACTCCCAGATGCTGCTTTGTCTGTCTGAACGTGTTTCGGGCTGCAGATGGAGAAAGACGAGATCACTCAACCACAAACCCGGGGCGACCGACTCTCAACCCGTACCCGAATCCTCCCGCCCGTTCAGGAGCCCGATTCCCAAGCACAGCTTTTTGGGCGCAGTGGCCCCCGTCCCTATCAGTATCCCCCTCTGCTTTCCCCTTGCCAGAAAACAAAGTGAAAGAAACAGATAAGACGCTGCTTTCGCAGACAGACTGAGCTTAGTCCCAGACTAAACTGTGTTTTATATGCAGTATCTCCATTGAAGAGTGAATTTAGTCCAGGACTAGGCTTAATCGGTGCGTGTGAAACTGGACCAAGGAGCAGACTCCTCAGCAAAGCTGTGAAAGAAAGACCGAAGGACACGTGCGGAGAAGCAGAGACCGGCACAGTCAGGTGAGGTGAGAGCTCAGCTGGGGAGGTGTTGCCTTACAAAAAAAAAAAAAAAAAAAAAGGACTTAGCCTGCCCTGAGCATCAGATTTCACTTTAATGGGCCAGATCAGAGCTAACGTGACAAAAAGCTGACACTTCAGAAAATTATCTGACAGGCTGGTACAAGAAGAGATCGGCTCCTCTGTGGATCTTCAGGCCGGCGCAGACAAACACAAAGCAAACGGGGCTTTGCCAAAGGGCTGGAGGTGGTTAGGGAAGAGATTCCCCTTTCATTACCGGGCTTCAGCTCGTAAAGTCAGACATAATGGAGGCCGAAGGCGGCGAAGGTAATTTTGGGCCTCTGAACTCCCATAATGCAATTAGTCCTGCATCCAGAGGTTTCCAGCACTTCAAAGTGTTTTAATAGTCTCCTTTCCAACGTGCTCCGCCACACAACAGCAGTGCACTTTGTGTGGGACGCGGGAGAGAGATTTTTGAAGAAGCTTTTGGCGAAAGCCCTCCGAATCAAATCTAACCGCAATCCACTTTGTCCTTGACTTTGCGTAACCGGTTTTAAGTGACACGTGTTTCTGCCTCTCGCACACAACATCATCACTCGTCAGCATCGGTGACCTCAGCTTTTGCTTTAATTTTCATAAGCCAGTGACTTCACTGCAGACAGGAGGGCAAAGGGTTTGAGGAACAGCCGGGCCATTTGTCTACTCCAGGTCTACGCATATTGCAGCTATTTGCATTTCTGCAACTATTTTCACAAAACTACGAAACCGAGTCTTAGGTAAGTGTGTCAGGGGGATCTGAACGGTGAAGTCATTAGGTTAAAAAGGTAAAAATATTCATACATTCTGGATGTTAAATGACGCATGTGCCACCCATTTGCAGCACTGCGAGGGACTCCAGACCCTTGCTTCTCAATATAAATGGTTCTTGATGAAGCTCGGAGTCACACGTTGATCCAAAGACAACACAAAGGGCCCCTTCCCACTTTATACTGCGCATACAGCACATATTGCCAAAAAAATACACACATATAATGTAAGTTGTCAAATAAAAAATCTACCAGAGCGATTCAATGTTGGAAAGTTGGAAAAGAAAAATCCCAGTTTTAAAAAAAAATTTATTCTGGCGACACAAAAGCTGAAAAATAAACCTATCCATGGAAACAGAACCTTGAAGATTCTTTCTCTGCTCCTTGTCCCTTTCCCTCAGTCCCTTTCCCAATGAAAGCTACCCTATCCTGCCCTCTAGAGGAATTAAATGAGGCTACACCAGTATTCTATGGGGCAAAGTGATTTTGGTGCAAGTGTTTGTGATGCACCAAATCAATCTTTAAACCCAATAACTGGTCGCTTAGTTTAACTTGTGAGTCAAACATGTTTAAATCATTAAAGTATTTCAAATTTTATGAAAAATTGAATGAGAATTCAACTGAGAATTTCCCTTTTTGCTGCTTGCCCCAGTATTCAGTCTGTATGCTGCCTTTATGTTCCATCTGTGCGTTAGGGTAGAGATAAACTATGCGTCTTTCCCTACTGCACTCGTATTGAACTAATGGGATTTTTTTTCAGATGAGAGTATTTTGAATGAGAAATGTGAAATGCATCGCAGTGTAGTTTGGGGCCATCAGAGGGCACTAGCATTTTTGTGTGGCATGCACTGGGATAGCGTTTATTTGGGATGTGCTCTCTTTGGTGGATCTACGCAGCCACGGCGGGGACAAACAGCAGCTCTCAGAATGGAGACCCGGGCCTCCGCGGCGACAATCCTCTTAACTCTCCACGGCGGCAACGCGTCGCCAACACCGCGCGCCCCGGCGGCTCCAGAGGAGGGCGACGTCGCGCCTGCCCGCGCCTCCGACGATCCAGAAGCCGCCCGTGTTGTTCCTCAAACCAGCAGCGCCCGCCCACCCTCACCCTCACCCCCAACCCCCGCCCCTCCCCTCCCCTCCACACACCCCCCCCCTCACTAAACATCACACAGCCGTAGCCATGACGACACAGGCCCTGATCTCAGAAGCACTGCCTCTTAAAGCTGCAGCAGAAGCAGGGTCTCACGCAAGGCTCAGGCGGGACACCGTGGGGCGTCTTGTCCTGCAGTTTGGGACACGCAGCCCAGGGAACCTCCACACTGATCTAACCTGCAGGGGCTTAACCGGACAGCCATTTTATCATGTTCTTTTGTTTTTTTATTTTTACTACAACAGCGTACGGTGCATACACATCCAGGATAAATTAAAGCAAGGAAGAAAATTTCAAGACCTGAAACCTTCTAAACTTAACAAGCTGTTTGTTATTTCAAAATAGCAAGGGAAATACACTATATGACCAAATGTATCTGGACATCTGAGACCAAACATTTGGGGATGTTTTTCATGGTCTGGGCCAGACCCCTTAATTCCAGTGAAGGCAAATCTTAATGTAATGACATTCTAGACGATTCTAACTTTGTGGCAACAGTTTGGGGAAGGCCCTTTCCTGTTTCAGCATGACAATGCTCCTGGGCACACAGCGAAGTCCATACAGAAATGGTTTTGTCAAGATTGGTGACTGGCCTTCACAGAGCCCTGACCTCAACCCCATCCGACAGCTTTGGGATGAACTGCAAAGCCAAATGTGAGCCAGGCCTGATCGCCCAATCACGTAGCGTATGATTATTTTCATCTCATACAATAATTAAGAAGGCTAATGTACGTTACACGCTAACTTCAAAGAATAAAACAATGATATGGCCTATCAGGTATAACCATGCATTCTGGTTATACCGGTTAGGCCTCTTGTTCTTGCTTACTTTAGATAAGGACGTATTAACACCATGCGACTCTGGGCATACCTGGCAGCCTCTGAAAAGAGGCCACAGTAACTATGATAGAGTTTCAGTAACCTTAGGATTACAAACATACCTGTGGAGAGGGTGAAAGCGATCCCTGCGGCCTTGTTAAAGTTGCTGCACGACCGTCCTCCAAACAGACCTGAACAATGGTCACGTGACTGTGGGCGGGGCACAGAGGAGGGATGGTGCTTTTTTTTTTTTACGATCGCGGTAACGTTCTCTTCCCTCCCCTTCGCCTGTTCTGCCCCGGACTGGGGTCGAAGGTTGGTGTTACACTGCCTACGCCTCAGCAGGGGGCCAAATCAAACTGCTGTGTGACAACAGATAGTGCCACAAACGGCCGGTTGGTAAAAGTATTCAAAGTAATGTCCCAAATGACAGAATTTTACATTATTATAGTACCACAGTGCATTATGCCCCAAATTACAGAATTTTGCAGCATGTGGGGTTGCAATGAAAACTTTTCAAACCTTTTCGCAGTGCAGTGATGCACCCCACAATCCATATCAAATCTGTTCCAGTGGCAGCTCTGGACAGGTGTAACAAATCAATGTATAGCTCGCAATAACATCCATTTAATAATTATACAGATTCCAAAAAACTAATTTACCTCTCCCGTAATGATAAAAAAGGAAGTATTTATATTGACCTTTATCTCAGTGTTAATAGTGCTATAAAATCACTACTAATGCTAGTTGCAGTAATAATACTAATCATAGCAAGCACAGTAATTCCTGTAGTCCCCAGGTAAAAAGTAATGCATTTCTTAGTCTTGTCCTTCAACCCAAACAAGCTTCCTCTAACCTCACCAACTGCACATCCACTGGCCAGAGAGTTCAGTTCTTTTCTTTCTATGGTTCAAAGCAGACAGACAAGGACAAGGTCTCAATAAAGTAAGGAACCTTCTGACTCAAAACATGCTTGCAGCATTCCTCTCTCTGTGCCTGCACTGTCTCTGATGGCTAACTGAAAGAAGAAAAAAAAAAAAAACATTTCTCACATTCCACTACCCGAGAAAAACATCATTTCCCATTATCTGCGGAATCCGATCCTCATAAAAGACATTTTTTCCATTTCCTGCGCTGTTGTTCTCTGCCCAATGGCAGCAGTGCGGACATCCTGTACACTGAGCTGGGCTGAGCACGCATCAGGACAGCACACGCACAGGAGGGTCCGCGAACGAGGCCTCGCGTGACCCGTTCTGTTTTCGGTTTTTACTTTCTTTCTCGCATTGGTTTAGCGTTTCACGGGAATCATGTGACCAAATGAAAACATCACCTGAATTTTAAGCCGCGTTTCCACCGCAGGAACTATACCCCGGAACTAGGAACCTTTTGAGGAACTCAGTGCGTTTCCACCGCAGGAACTAGGGTCTAAATTTAGTTCTGGGGGCTTTGTTTTACCCCCCAAAACGTTCCTGCTCGGGGGTAGTACTTTCCGAAAGTACAGGAACCTTTTGGGTGGAGCTTGCAGCGCTGAACATTTCTGATTGGTCGAGTACTCGCAGCTCTTGTGTTGTATTTATTTTCCGCCATTACCCGCCATGTTTGAAAATATGCCGGCGCAACCCGATTTATTTTCATAATAACTTCAAATCAAACTTGTATGTTATGCGGCGCAGTAGCCTAGTTTTGGTTATAGCCTGCCAACGTCTTGGAATTATAACCTGTGCTCTTCTGTTCTTTTCTTGCTTTAGTATTCGTTTTATAAAATGCTAAGCATTCGTGCTGGGACAGCATATTACGTACTAAAACATTCAAACGGATTAATTCGGTTGCTGAATATTTTCTTCCGGATTTTCTTTGTTAGCCCATTGTAATTGAATCAAAACGTTTGATACAGTTATGTGAGGTATGCGGTAGTTCTGCGTAATTCACATTGGTGATACAGTAAAAGCAAACTGGAAATCACCTTCCGCACTTTTTGTCATGGTAAAATAACAGGTTAATTCTAGTAATAGTACCTTTAGCTTTTTCAGACTGCCGTAATTTTACTCTGCCATTCTTCAATTTCACAAAAAGACCAGGAAGACTATGGACTAATTTATGGTGCATGGTTCGCATCTGGAGGGCACACTTCGCTGCTCGGCTAGCAGTAACTCCGAAGGAAAACAAACGGTGGCTGTACCACTACTAATTTAAAATTTCACGCAAGTCCGAGTTTTCGTTCTATTCTTGTCATTTTGCGATTAGCCTATATAGAATTGACGATGAGAAAGTAATCAAACAGCAAATTGTTTACAACGTGTGCATGTTTTCTGCTGTTGTTGCCAGTTATATTGGAAATGTGAATGCATTCTGTCGCTTCGGATGTCAAAACATGAAAGCGAATGTTCGCATGAAAACATAATGAATGTGTTTGAGAGGATATATAAAACAGTTACAATCTGACTATTGGTCTGTTATATCCTATTTGTTGCATAACGGTCCAAGTTCAACTACCAACGACAGTTTTGCTTGACAACGGTAAAATATGCCCAAACGGCTGCAGAAGAATATTTCAATTCCATGTGATTAAATCGATAAAAATCAATAAATACAAAAGTAACCATATATAGTCATTGTTGGCAACCCGTTGTATATAAGTGGAATAAACCCCTCCGGGCTGTCCCGGTTATTAGAAAATAATGTAGGCTACTTCGGTGGTAGTATGGGCTTACAGAAAAAATCATATGACAGATGGACCGACGACAACGTCGCTTTTCCATACGTCAGTGGGCTAATTTGCCTAATCTTCGCGGGACTTTAGACCCCGGTGGAAACGCAGACAGCCATTGGCTGAAGGAACCTTTTAGTTCCTGGTAAAGCAGTTCCTGGGACTGAAAGTTCCGGGTAATTTTGGTGGAAACGCGGCTTTAGTCACCCGCCGGTCCTGTCACTGTCTTCATCACAGTACAGTATATTGGTAGAAACTTTATACCTTGTTGCTCGTTCCAATAGCCGTCACTAGAGGGCAGCACTGCGCTGCTTTCTTTTCATTGACTTAGAGTTTTCATAACTCCATCCCATACAATCTGTAAAGTGCACAATGACGACATAAAACAATGAGATGCTCAGCGCAGGAAGAGAACGGAACACCTAGTTCAATTTATGTCACAGTGTGCTGTTGCTCTACTGCATCTCCGCCTTGATTCTGATTCAAACAAGATGAGAACTGTGGAAATCTCAACAGCTCAAGGGGCTTTAATTGGATAACCCACAGCACAAGAAACCAGAAGTAGTGAGTCTGAGACAAGTCAAACAAGTGGCTGTAAAACAATGGAAATTATGAGGGAAGTCAAGCATTCATTGCTCTGGAGAGGAACATTAAGGATATGAAATTATACACACTGTGCTTTCAGTCACAACATCGCCATGGTTACCGGCATTAACAGACTCGGAAGTCACCTGAGACTGGCTCGGATGCCCACGTGAGCCTACGTTATCCGAGAAACCGAAAATACCTCGAGGGTTACAGAAATACCCCCGGACATGTGACAAAACGCCTCACGAGAAACTGCGCGGCGTTGAGCGAAATCTCACAGACTTGACACTTCTCAATTTTAAAAAAATTGAAAGGATATTAAGAATCGCAAACAAGAAATGCAGCACACAAAAAAAAGCACTTCACGTTAAAAGCATGGCGGGCTGGCGGTCTGGCGGTTTCGAGGAGTGGACACTGGGACAGGAGAACAGCGATATGCCTGTGCTTGGCCTCAGCCAGCGCCTGCTAAACCGCCACTGCTGACAGGGGTTTACACCCCTGCAAGCAAAACGCACTGCGTGTACCGCATTAGAAAACACCAATTAGCCACTTTCCACACAATGTCAGTGTTTGTAATTACGAAGGGTACATTGCACAGAACATTACAAAAGCTGTACAGTGTGCAATATAATGCATGTTCAGAATGTAGCCTATGATGAGATACCACCAAATATTTATAAAGTTAGTAGATGAATAACTTGAAAACCTATATGTGTATATATATCATGGGGGCAGCGTGCTCCTCAATGTCTTGTGGACTTTGGACCCAAGCCCACGGCAGACCGTCCCACAATGCCCGTCTCACTGGGTCACCCCCCCCCCCCCATGCCCCATTGGACCGAGGGCACAGCACCATGGCGAGAGGCCTTAACAAAGCCAGCAATCCAAGCAGGAATTTGCCTGCATTCAGCCGGTACAGTACGACAGACTCTGAAGAGCAGCACTGTTGGTTAAAGGCGGAGGCAGTGCTGCCAGCTGCTTCGCCCGACAAAAAAGCCCACACTTCACTGAGGCCTGCTCACTCACAATCAGATGGGACAAAACAAGCACGCATCGTCCAGCCCCCCCCCCAGTGTAACAAATCATTTGAATGGCAAAGACTAGATCGATGACATATCTACCTTTTCACTTCCCCTCCTCCACAGTTTTTCATTTATTCATTTGTATTGCGGTTTTTCCACTTATCATGTTACAGGGAAAAATGTTCAGCAATGAAAACCATCCTATTGCCAGACAGGTGTTTTTTTCAGCACATTTCTGAAGGAATTCTGCAGCTTTTGGATTGCAAAACCCCACCCTCCGGAATCTCCCTCTCTGTAGAAAGCTGAAGAACCTCCATAACTTCAGCTGAGCAGTTATATACTGCTAACAACTAATGTGTACAGGATTCCTCAGCGTCCTTGCCAAAGCAGTTATTTAAGGTGCTTCTGTTGTTGAACCAACTTTAATATGCTATTTTTGCTCATTTTTTTTGCCGGTATGTAAAGGCTTAATCATACCCGCAGGCAAGGGCACCACCACGGTTTTTGGGGCCCATGAAAAGATCTCACATTGGGCCCCACCACCTCTGAAAATCCAAAGTTGTGATATTTCTTGAGAGCCCCTGTCAGTCAGGGCTTCTGGAATCATCCTAACTCCCCCCAACCCTCCTAGTGGCACCCCTACCCAAAGGCCCTTCTCACCAGCGCAACATCCACCAAAGCTCCCATTGGCTGAAACCTACGGCCAGTAATGTGTTGCTCCACATGGTCAGCACTGGCACTGTCCACGTTCAATATCAGACCGCAGGGCTCATCGCTGCACCACAACACTGTGCTTTAGCGGGATGGACCACCAGGCAGCGGTGACCTGAGGCCTTTCTCATGAGACTCTCCCTTAATTACTGAAGAGCTGCCATTCCCAGATCTAGTTACCAGCCTGAGGGAGGTATGAGAGGCAACAGAACTGCACTGTGTGTGGGGCAATGGGGGACTGACTGGGGGGTACAATCAATCCACAAAGCCGCCTAACCACATTGGAGTGCTCACGGTTGCTAAGGGTTATTTCCTTCAACAGAGGCCTTGCTCCTCACTCCTGCGCTACACGGTCAGTCTTATCTGTAACACCAGCGGAATGCGAGAGCTGACACCGGAATGCGGAACTTTCCAGCGATGACGTCACAAAGCACCCATTCATGGTGAATGAGGGAGGACCAATGCAACGCCCAGTATTCTATTAAGAACAATAATGTTCCATTAAATGGTATATGGCCTGAGCCAAGGTCAAATAAATACCTTAACTGTCAGGTTAATGGCAAACTTTATATTAGCTTAGAATAGTGTACACTGTGTGCAAACAGCAACTTCAAACACCAGACACGCCATCGCATTTAAAACTCAAAGTTGGTGGGATCAATACTGTATGCTATGTAAGTACAGATCTCTTAACAAGAAGAGAAAGATCTCCTAGTGTGTGCATGTGGAGTCTCAAACCTTAACAGATGGATGGGTTTGACTACCTTTACAGTACACAGGTATGGAAGAATGTCTGCTGCCCTCCATGCCATAAAACTTGAGCTCCTGAAAAGGCAGCTAATTCAAATTATTATAATTACATTTAAAAAAACAGAAAACAAAATGCTGACATTTGAAAGCAATCTGCAAAACATCCATAGTTAAAAAAAATAATAATAATGCACAAAATGGCAATTATCAAAACTGAAAAAAAACAGTAATTAAAATTAGAAAAGCAAAATTAATTCAGAAACCTGAAAAGACTTTTGTGCCTTTTGGGCTACCATAGTGCTTTTGTGCCTTTTGGGCTACCATTATCAAGATGGTCTGAATACTGCAACTGTAGACCGGACCGCTGACAGAAACATCTTGAAGCCTGCACTTGTAAACTGGAAACCGCAGTGTGTTTGTGTGAGGGAACAAAACAGTTACTCAACCACACCTTAAACACAAGCACTGATTATTAGCTAACAGGTCATCGCTGTGGTAACAGGGTGTTTTCTTATCGCTCCATCAATGGGGGGGTGCTTCCAAAGCCATACAATTAGCCACTAAAACACAGCCCTCAGCCAAAACACCGACACGCTCAAGTGAATTTCTAAGACCAGAGATAACGATCATTTTTCATTTCCCAGATTTCAAATGTAATAGTTAGCTGTGTGTTTTGCCGGAAGTTTCCAGCCAGTTCACAAGCAGGTTATGAAACTTCAGATGGTAATGCTTTACATTTTCACCACATCAGACGTCAAACAGATGTCTTAAATAAAAGCCAGGCAGTCGGAGTAGTTTTATCTCTGGTGTAATTTAGACGTTTTCAAAGCAGACCCCCAAGGACAAAATCACATTCGGTTTATTTTCTTTTCAAGCAAGAACTTAATGACCTCCTCAGCCCAACAGAAGCGTTCATCTTGAGAGGATCCTGTCAATGCAGACATAACTTTTTTTTTTCCCCACGCATAGTTATATGTTTAGGCAGGAATGAATCCATACTGCAACCAGAGCACACGGCCTCTTTCCAGGGCATTCCACGAGAGGGAGGGGAACGGCGACAGGAGCAAAGATCACACCCCCACGCCCGGCGAAGAGTTCACGTTTCCACGGCGGCCTCAGATATAGAAGGAGTGCATCTTGGGAAAGGGGATTAAGTGGAGGGACCTTTTCTCCCACTGAAGGAGGGGGTCTGTCCTGATGTATCTGTATGTAACCCTAAAAAACACCACACAAACCGAAACCCAGTTACAGCCGCCACATACAAACACTCAGTGAAGCACAAGGCTCAAGGAGTGGGCACTGCCCTCTCGATATTCCTGCATGCTCAGCGACCGGAATCAGGAATGCCAGACATGACATCGGAATGCTGGACACTGCGGCGGGGATTCCTGCTACATTACAAGGCAGCCGACAGGTCGAGGTGAAACGTCACCCCTTATCGGAAAAAAGCCCCAAAAACCCTTCCGAACAGCGTAAGAAGAAATTAGCCAGGAATGAGCACAGAGAACTGAGACGCACAAAGCCAGTACAATAACAGCATCAGCAGTGGACTGCCCACCAGCAGCCACCTCTGCCACCACAGATATATTCACAGGCTTTGCATAAGGGGAACAGAGACTACCACAGAAAGAAGAAAGAAGGGAGAGGTGTGGGAGGAGGCATGTGTGCGCGCGCGGGGGGGGGGGGGGGGTTCGCTTGAAATTCCACTGATATTAAACACACAGGTATCGATGCCAAAGACAGGCGGTGTGGGTTACACAGAGCAGGAAGTCCGCCTCATTCCCAGGCTCTGCTACCTGATAGGGGGGCCCGTGGTTACCGGGCGACCCGCTCCAGGGCCGTCCTTCGCCATCCCCCGAAGCGCCGGCGAGGATTGGCATCCACACGGCCGCGAGCGGAGTGGGGAGGAGCGGGCCGCTCGGTCGCCACGGGGACGCCCCTGGGAGATGCAGCCTTTTGATTTACGTGTTGCCGTGACGGCGTGCGCACACACTCCTGCCCCCCCCCACCCCAGCCCCCACGCCTGCACAGACAGAAAGCTACGCGGCCACGCCATTCGCCAAGTATGCGGGCGAGCGAGACGCAGCGCACCCGCCCCCTCGGGCCCACAGTGCCCCGGGGATGACCCGGGACCGAGCAGCCGCTCGACGCTCAGCGCTGACGGGGACGGAGGGAAAGCCCTATCTCTGTTTCACACACCCCAGCGGAGAGCAGGCATGCGTCGGCCGTCCCCTGTACGTCTACAGGACATCCTGGACATCCACACTACCACCACGAAAACTGGAGTGCACTGTAGCCAATTTTATTAATTGTAATTATTTACAATTTATGTTTTCCCCAAAAGCATGTATGTTTTCGCCTCAGCCCACCTCATCCAAATCTGTACTTACCGTTACAGATCAACTGTTGAAAGGAACGCAGAGACAGACAGACAGGGTTACAATCGAGTGGTGATCACATAACCTCTGTAGCGCACAGCGAAGGTAATTAAAGAGAAATCAAGTTGGGCCGGTTAATAATGTAACCACTGAACCATGTGACTGATTCGGGGCACAGAAAACTACTGATTAAAGTTTTTTTTTCCATGAGAACCTTGAGAGTACCAGAGCCTTGGCTCCTTCCGACAGTACACACAGGGACACTGTTGTCTGACAAAAGGCATCGTTCTGTCTGTCACACACTGTGCTGTGTTCCCCCAAGATTCTGTCCGAACTGAATTTCGCCAAAAATGCAAGACACAATGGAGGCCCCTACTGATGATACATTAGTCACCACATCAAGAGCGGCACCAAAACACATCTCTTCCTTTATTAAAGTGGTAAACAGTATAACCTGTCAGCAAAAACAGTTACATTATGCTTAAATATAAGCATACAGAATGTATGTGTGTGTGTGTGTATTTGATATATGTGTATACATATCTGGTTTTTCAGCATTAAAAAAAAAAAAACATATCCCAAATATCAATTTGGAATGCTAAATCATCATTAACTTAGCCTGTCTCATCCCAGCAATTTTCTCTGTCAAGCGCTCTGTTCAAAGAGTATAGAGCCGCTAGCTAGCATCCTCTCGGGCATGTTCTAGCAAACTCCACAGTCCCCCACGCTGAACCGCGCAGGCATTGCGTCACAGAAGCGCGCGGCATGCGCGGCTGCTGGGGGCGAAGCAAAAGACACGCTCCCATACACTGAGACGGGGACGGTCCTCTCCACCGAAACCCTGCCTCTCTGGCCAACACTCGCACTCTACAGGGTTTGCAGGTCTGCTGTCGACAGAATGAGTCAGACTCTGAACCCCAGTGCTGTTTACAAATGTCTGCTACTCTGCAGCCCCAAATCAAGGGAGATGAATGCTTGTTACCTGCCCATTAAAAACAGTACATTCCAAGGATTTCAAATATTTAAATGTTTAAAGATCACCTTTAAATGTTTGAAAAATGTCATATGCTCCTTGCGAAGGAGAGTGCAGAGATCCGGAGCTACAGGGGTTACAAATCCAGCTGTGACCCTCGCGCGTCAGCGCAAGCTGCCGGAAGGTCTGTTTCCCGCGATTCTCGCCGGGTCCCCCTCCCTTTCCTCCCATTGAGAGAGAGAGCCGCGGGGCCGGGGGGGTCCGGGGCCAGGAGACCTCGGGGGCCAGGGCGGGACCGCGTCCGACGGAGGAGCATTTCCTGAACACGGACGTCCAGTTTCCTCCTCACTCTCGCGCTCACTCTAAAGGCCCTTTTCTGCATTAGAGAGTTGGGCCACCACAGCAGGCCTACTGCCAGACCACTGTGGTGCTACCTACTGCCCGACCACTGTGGTGCTACCTACTGCCAGACCACTGTGGTACTACCTACTGCCAGACCACTGTGGTACTACCAACTGCCAGACCACTGTGGTACTACCAACTGCCAGATACTGCCAGACCACTGTGGTACTACCTACTGCCAGACCACTGTGGTGCTACCTACTGCCAGACCACTGTGGTGCTACCTACTGCCAGACCACTGTGGTACTACCTACTGCCAGACCACTGTGGTACTACCAACTGCCAGACCACTGTGGTACTACCAACTGCCAGATACTGCCAGACCACTGTGGTACTACCTACTGCCAGACCACTGTGGTACCACCTACTGCCAGACCACTGTGGTACTACAGTGCAGCCAACCATGAAACCACGGTCATTTCTGACAGATAGCACTCAATACCCAATCAGCTCAAATGCTAATAAGTCATAAATAGAATACAGTATTGTTCCGCTACAAATCATTGTTTGGCCCCACAAGTGTAAGATTGTGCTCTAGCACCACAGATTGGGACCATGTGAACAGACCATGTGTATGCTAAAAAGGAAAACGTTCCTTGTTCATATTTTTTGTTTATGCACCTGATGATTACTCCTAGTTCACTACCCATGTCCCTGTTGTTTCTGGTGCTCCTGTCATATGTATTTAATGTAGCACACCATGTTGGTGTTGTAATCCTCTCTGAATGACAGTTTATAGATTTTTCTAGATAAGCCACTGAGTAAGACAGAATAGAATTTTCCAGCATATTTATTCTACCTCAACCATTGAGGTAGACAGCAGTAATTGCAGAAACTGCAGAAGATCTTCTGAAGCACTGTTTCTAGATCAGTCAAGACTAACAGCCTGAAACAAAACTCAATCTACCAGAGGCCCAGTGATGATATCCCTCCAGGAGGTTGCCTGCAACACATAGCCATTTACACATACCTCTGTCTATTCATCATGCAGTCACCGGTGTGCCTATAGGCTTTGTGCCCCAAAATTTGACCCTCCAACATCAAGGGCAGAGAGTCGCTTAAAAAGGGTGGAATTACAGTCATGGGAACATGAGACCTCTGATGAAAAAAAAAAAAGATGGCAGTCAGGTATGTATTTTCTACTGAAATTCAAAACCCCCCTTTCTCAAAAGCACCCAGGGGGGAGAACAAAAGAACCAAACCCTATGATGATACAAGACACTTGCAATTTCCTCAAACTTCTGTTACTCATGAATCAACAGGGTGTCGTTCTGATTGGCTGTCAGCTCCCTATGGATTCAGTCCTCTTAGTGTGCCTAATGACATTGTATGACAGGCATTATCCCCACACACAAAAAAGTGTCTTTGCTAATTCTCATTCCAGAAGCCCTAATCCCTGCATGTACTACTTGGCTGTCACGCGTTTAAGGTGTCCATTCAATGAAGACGTTTTCCGTAAACCCTGCCCGGTTTAAAATGTCTGGCATTTGACCCCCAAACTCATCCGGTATTATCACTGAACGTGATCACGGAACAATTACACAAGAATGCGAAACTGAACTGGAGGGAAGCGTTTGGTTTGATGAGACAATGAACAGCCCTTGCCAGGCTAGGTTCATACACGCTTGGCGCGTTGGAGCCAAATACTTTCGGGTGAAACATTTGTGAATCAGGAGCCTTTTTTGCAAGTTTCAACTTCACAATAAACTGAGGAAACGCAACCAAACTGAACTGCCAATGACAGCCACCTTTCGGGGCCTCTACACTTTTAAAAACCTTAGAAAGACGATGACGGCACTCCTTCAACAGTCTGAGGACATTCCAGGCATGCGCTGACCTTTAGTGACACTGCTGAACATGGAGTCGCTATGGCGACATGAGTCTCACACCACTGCACACGGCAGAACTGCGTCTCGCAGTCCGTAGATCAGGCCGCCAGAATATTAACCGAATTAGAGCGATATGTGATTAACAGAGGCCCTCGCCAAGAGTGACCTTCATCATTTATCACCCAACGCGACCCACAGAGATTCCAGCAGAATATTTCCCCCGAGTGTCTCATTCAAGCATAAAACTGCAGTGCGCACCCCAGAATATGTGCACCCCATACTGGTTACAAGTTAGGCAGGCACACATACACACTCACACTCTCACACACTCTCTCTCTCTCACATGCACACACACACTCTCACACACTCTCTCTCTCTCACACACATACACACACAATCACATGCACTAACATGCACACACATAGACACACACTCATGATGCTCTCTCTCTCATACACACACACACACACACATACACACACGGACAAACACTCACGCACGCACACACACACAGGTGCACAGACACTCTCTCTTGCACACACATGGACAGACGCTCTCTCACACACATACAGACACACACACACACACACACACACACACACACACACGCACACACACACACACACGCACACACGCACGCACAAAACATCTGAAAGGATTTTATCTGCTTTGATGGCCACTGTGAATGTATGAAAGAGCAGGGTTTTCTCTTCATGCATAAGCGAGTATATCACAACAAAACATCAGCTTTACCTGTCAGTAACCCCACTCCACACTGAATAAAGGCTAGCAGCTAGTTTTGAAATGTTTGGGAATTTCACTTATTTGGAGTGCTCCTGTTTGCTTACGGTCTGGATTAACTGTGCCCGGAAGCCTTTTGGGATGAACCTCAGGTTTTCGATTACCGCGCTGGGGAGTTCCGGCCATTTTCTCCCCTCGCTACGACACACACCTGCCCGCAGGACGTAGCCCTTCGTTAATTCAAATAGCAGCCGGTTCGAGGTACAGCAGTCGTGCCTGCGTGCGTGCACGACTGTTTCTGCGCGTGTGCATGTACGGGCACATTCGTTTCAGTGCGTGAGCCTCTGACAGAGCGCGGGTGTGTCCCATGTGTTCCCTCATTAGCGAAATAACGAGGGGCGCGATTAGCTCCGAACTTTGACCCACCTTGCCAACAACCGGTTACTAAAGCAGCACTGAGAACTGGCGGGCTCTTCCTGGCACACATCCAAACAGGCCTCTCACAGAGAAGAAGGTCCCCCTTCGGTACCAGGTTTTCAAACTATGATTAGAAGGTTGGGCCAAAATTCGATTAGACCCCAGCTGATCCCTGCTTTAGAAGATATTTCAACGCATCTAAATGCACTCTTGGAATGAACCGGAGAGTTTGCGTGTTCTTTGAACCAGCAATCAATCAATAATCCCAGAGCACACAGCTTGCTGCAGAGCGTAAGCCAGAGTTTACAGGCCACCATGGAAGCAGACTCCCAAAACTGTGAAAAGAGAGTGCGGTGTAAAAATAGCCAGCCTAACCCTATTATTGAACAATGACAGCCACGCAAAGAAAGGAGTGACTCCCTGAAAACACCAGCGGCTTCCTGGAGTCACAGAGTTCTTTCACTGCTTGAGTGAACTATAAATTCCTACAAGTCTGTCTGATCACTTGACAGGAAAGTTCGCTTAAATTGAAGGAAACATGGTCAAGCTGTGCTGTCAATAACACCTACCTTCCATACTGTTCTCAGGCTTTCAAAACTTTATAAAGCTGATTTCTAAGTCTTTTGACCATTTGTGGTACGGCAGCTAAGTGTGGGGTCACCACGGGGTCCAGTCTGATTTTAGCACTGACAGGACAAGCAGCATCCAAGGTCAGATCAGACAAAGAGCAAGAAGGTCTGCGGGGGGTGAAAGACTCGCCATTTAAAGAAGGGAGAAGCAAAGGGATTCTATGTCCCTTGCAGTCTGAGGAGACACCCAGAACCTTCGTTTTTTTTTTTTTTGGAAAACAAAAGGAAGTTGTTAATGCCAAATTCCAGGGACACCTTGATCCGGGCTAACAGGGGAAGTGCTTCCTAAGAAATCCAAGTTGCCATGGAAATCCATGGAGGAGCGGTGTCACGTAGAGAAATATATGAGTGGGACAAAGCCTTGTTGGGATCCTTTACATCCATGGGAGTTGAAAGGAGCAGGAATGAATGCAAGAGATGAGCTTGTGAGGGAGGCGGGGTTTTGAGAGAGAGCGGCCTAGTTACTCCCTATGGGATAATGACAAGTTATACAAATCAAAAGACAAAGGGGAATACTGAGTTTAAAAAGGCTGTCATTATGTCATTAAAGACACCCTCCCCACACCCCCCCGCACCCCGCACCCCCCACCACCCCAAGAATAAACGCTGCAGTGACGCACGCAGTTAAAAGAGCTGTTTTCCAAACGTGCTGAGAAACACTCCATCATCTCAATGGCTTTCCACCACAGTCCCCATCCACACACAGCACAATGCCTGAGACAAAAACGTGATGTCATTTCCCCCCACACACCCTGACAAAAAGCCAGTAAAACTGAGCGGTGGTACAGCACTCAGAATGCGGGACCACGGAGTGAAAGCCCCAGATGTGGGCCAGTGGTGCTGTACCTTAGACTGGAGTACTTCACCTGAACCAGTCATCCTGTAAAGGCTAAGCTCTACTTACAAACATTGCCACGTGCGAATGTGCAGCCATTCTTGTGTAATGACAGGTTTTGGTTAACGTTATAAAGTATATCTACACAAAATTAAGGCTCCTTTCCCACTAAGAACCTGCAATTGTGACGATAAACGTAAAATGATAAAAATCGTTCCAAGTTAAACCGTCTACTCCGTGATAATGATAGGCATCATTCAGGTTACTCACGGGGTGATTTTAAGAACACATCCGGCAACATGTCCCGACAATCACTACTGCACACCATACATACTCATGGAAATGTGTGAGTGTTGACTGACAGGTGCTCACAACGAAAGAGCTTTCTCTGGTGTGGAGGTTAGACAACACTCTACAGTTTATTGCAATAATTATACTGATGGCTCCTGGATGGCAGTGATGCTTTTATTTGAACATTTAGTCATTAATGCCTATCACTAACCCCACACCCCCAGCATCCCACCCACACATACAAACACTTGCACTCACCCTCACACACCGTTTGACATGTTTCCACACCTAAAATAGTTAACACGACCACACAATGGCACAGGCCCGGGGTGATGCTAGTAATAGGGATACTATATGACAGCTATATTCAGCACCAGTCTATATAGGCCCTTCATTAAAATAGCTATGACTAAAAGCACAGCGAGCTCAAACACGTCTCTGTGCCGATTCATTTGAAAAAGGGGAACAGTGGGGGGACCTGCATGCCCTAATATAGGCACAAGACAGATAAGAGCATCGTTTTTAATTTTTTAAAAAGCATATTTTCAGATGTGTCTAGCTATATGGTTCTCTCGCTGCATTTTTCCAGGAAGAAAAATACCGTTTTTTTTTTTTTTGTCAAAACTCGAATGAGGAGATAGGAGAGACCTCTTGCTTGTGGTTGCCTACTTCTAGATGAAGTGCATTGTGGGAAATATTTAAGGGGACCTGGAGCTTCAGCTGCCAGGAAGGGGACTTATGAAGAGGATGTCGCGTTATCTGCCATTCCATCCTCCTGCTGAGCTTCCAGCCAACAGGATTACACATGACAGGTTTGCGTCACCGCGGAAACATCACCACCTTTGGGTGATTAAGAGCCGTTAAAATGTGCCTCAGGCGTCCGTCCCAGAGGCCTCAGCGAAGCGGTCCCACATGACAACGCGCAAAAATTTAAGTCATGATAAAATGAGACCACAACAACTCAGCTCATAACAGACACGGTGCAGCTAGCGTGAACACACGCAACCACTGAATCTCTCAAGTCTGAACTCACTTTTATGAAATCGTTTTCTTAAGTTGGTGTTAGGCTAATATGTGCCAAAAAAAAATCTGCCTGACAGCATCACTAGTAAAAAAAGACTTACTTGACAGGGTATGTCAGATCTGACAAAACAGCCGCGGTAACTCCCTCTCATAAAAACAAAGAAGCCCATTGTTCAGAGAGTGTCAAACACAGAGGTGAAAAAGGAGGGACATGAAACCAAGAATTTCTTGTTTGTTTTCAGTTAGGCTACATGGAGAGGAAGACCACAATGCTATTATCTTGAAGTTGTAAAATATGTAAAAGCCTCTATTCACTTGTCATTTTCTCAGGGAAGCAGCAAATGTACACTAATCTATGAATGGCTACTGGTGTTGTTGATAGAGCCGCTTGCATCACACCCCGCTAAACATAACCTTCACAGCCACGCCTTGCATTTTCTTAACACGTAACTTTACACACACAAAAAAAAGAAATGCTAAAACATGTCTCTTCATTTGGTAAGAATTCCTCAAACTACATCCACCAGCAGAAGGGTAGATTACAGCAAAGGCTTTCCAATCGAGGGCCAAGTTCTAAGGGCATTAATTTTTTTTTAAAATACAGAATGCTATGTAATTTCGGTAAAACTTGTCAATACCATGTAAGCAGGCATTGAACATAAAGATCAGCGGCGTCTGCGATATGGACAGAATGGAAAGTGGCAGGTCTGTCTAAGCAGTGGTTAATTTACAGCCGAACAGATAGCATGCTCTGTTTGGCTCTGTTGGGAAGGGGTCCCAGTCGTCCTACGGTGAGGGCCGGGCCTCGTGGAAAAAGGTTGAAAACCACAAGGTTAGGGATTAATTTTTTTCCAGCGGTTAAACATTCCCAGGGTTATCGCAGCAACCTCCGTTACCCGTCCACCTGCCAGAGCGGGCCGCTCAGAACTGACCGCTCAGACCGGGGGCGCCAAGTTCAGCCGGCTGCCCGTTTGCACCAACAATACGATCCCACACAGTCACATTCAGAGCTACGGACTACATTTCCACCATTAGAAAATACAGCAGCAAAAAGGAAGAAATGCAGTTGTTAAAATCAGCTGGTTTATCAACGCAAAATGAGTCCAGAGCAGCTGAATGGAAGAAGCCGCACGAATAGGAGGGTGAGAGTCGAAGACGGGGAGTTGCACAAAAAGTGCAAAGCTGTTGTCTGTTTACATAACCCTGCACTTAAGCAAAGAGTTCAGCTGCGCCGGGCCACTTTTAAAACTCCCATGTTTCTCTAGGGCAGAAAACGCAGTGACTGACAGCCTGCGAAGGCAGCCAAAGCCACCCATTGTCTGAAAGTCAGACACAAAAGTTTTCTCTAGACAAACAGCAAACTGACGCAGTGACAGGGAGACATACCAGTTATTTCTTATTAATCAACACATTCAATACGATGCCTTTTACACATACACACACAAACACACACATGCACGGACACACATACACACACACGTGCGCACACACAGCCTACTTAGTCACTTGTGTGTCTGTGAATATGCATTCGGTGGCAAGAAAAAAAAAAACACAAAGAAACTTGAAATGAAAAAGAATTACCAAAATGCCACCAAGACAGAAAAGATCTCTCCAGCCACATGCACTCATGAAATAGAATTTTTCACACAAGAAGTACAACATGACTGCTCTCCACAACTGGCACACATTGTTGACTGAGAGGGGATACTAAAGCACTGTACGACAAAAAAGGGGAGGTGGTTCTCTGCAGATAAATAAATAAATGAGTTACTTATAACAATAGATCACCACACGAGATGAACTGAGAAAGGCTTTGGCTGAAACGTCAGGTGTTTCGTTGAACTGCTCCGTTAAAATTAACTAAACAACAAAAAAAAAGAAGAAGATAAAAGCTTTTTTTGCCTTGGAATGCCTCCACCTCTTACCAGATACCAGAGTACACAGAATGTCACTATCACCCAGTGTGCCACAACACTTGGCCCTGAAGTAATGTATTAGCCTATAGTTTAATGGTTTTCAATGAGTTTAAGGTGTCCTCCAATTCTACAATATTGTCCATCTCTCCAGCAACCAGTATAACAGACAGCAGGAAAGAACAACCTGAAGATAATTTTAGGTTCTGCATCACTGCCACCATTCACCATCCATCCAGCCTATCCCAGCATGCATTGAGCGAGAGGCAGGAATACACCCAGGAAAGGTCACCAAATCTATTGCAGGGCACACAATGATCCATGTCATCGTAAATTATTTAGATAATCATTTAAAAAGAACACATCAAAAGGTGTGACTCTGTAAACAATTTTAAGAAGCAGTGCAAAGGTAAACAGGAGTGCTTTTACATTCCTAAATATGCCATAACTATTTTTTCCACCATAATTTGTTTTGACACCAAACTGACTCTTATCTTCATTTGTTGGAGAGCTGGGGAGTGTCTTCTGTCTTTCATGCTGTTTCTAAGCAGTGAAACCAACTAATATAATCCACAGGAGGTACTCACACATTTTACTGCATGCCCACACAGTTTTGCTGATTCCCACTAGATGCAATGAATATGATAAATAAAAATGAATGCATAGGATTTAAAGGGGAGTTCACTGTATGTATATGTTTTTTAAAGAAATATTTTATTTAAAGATGTAACTTGCAGGCAAGGAAGCATGCAGCAGGCCAACACAACATGGTGTAGGATTTAAAGATTATCTATATCATCACACAGAACTTAGTCCACATTTACAAACAACAACAACAGCTCAGAAACTTTCTGTGATCCTCAAGGGAAACTTCTTAACACAAATGATCCGTGCGGAATGGCCTGTCTCGCGGGAAGCAGGGTCCGACCACACCAAGCGCGCGACAAGGAGCCGCAGCAGGATTTATCAGCAGCAGCGATTCCGCTGATAACATCCCGTTCAGCGCAGGAAACAACCGCTGCTGACATCCAGGAAGAATGTTTGAATCTCACAGGCATTTCAAAAGGCCCGAACACAGGACAATACTAAGGGGAGAGTGAAACCGCATAACCTGTTCCACTTAAAGCAACGCATGCGAATCTTTTTCCTCAAATGTTTTGTTATCTGAAATGCTGCTGGCAATATAAGACCTGTTTTATTCAAACACGTGTACTGATTGTATTGGCCAAGACAGCGGTTTGTGTATGCAAATACCTTTTACATGTGCAAAATCGTTTTTGTTAATTTGTCCCCATGTCTTAATTTCCCTCAACAGCTCCAGTAAATTTACATTTAATCGGTTTCTCGCTTGTTTAAAGGAAGGATAACACTCTCGCACTTTACAGACCCTACAACCTTTACTTTTAGGATGGGACCCATTTCAGGGGTCACAGCATCCCGTCACCCCTCCTAGGTTTCGTCATACTTGTTCCTTAGTTTACATTGTTTAGTGATAAACTCTGCCAATGCCGTAATGTAATGTATGAGTAGATCACATGATGTACCTTACCAAGTATACACTGTCATTTGCGTAAGGGGGCGGCTCACAGCTTACCCAGGCATTTGATCTCAAACCCTCGCGGTGGCTTCAGCGACCTCCGCATCCACCCCTCTCTCAGCACCTCCAAGTGATCCTCTTTGCCCTGAATGAGCAGCACGTGCTCGTCAATCCAGCCGAGAAAGAAAGTCTCTGATATGGCATCCGTGACCTTTTTGTTCCAGAAGTGTTGCATGTTCTCGGCTTTGAAGTCCGCGAATATCTCATAGCCCGTGTGATGTTGCAGCGTCTCGGTCACCGTGGGGGAGTCCTCGGTGCCGACCCGAGACAGCACTATGGCCAGTGAATGAGGCGCTATTTCCAAAAACTTATCCATCCTCTCCATCCTACGGCATCGCTAACCAAGCAAATCTTGACATGATGACTCAGTCCAGTCTTCCGCAGCACTCCGTGGTTGCATGTGGTGTTTTGTTACGCACTTTGTTGAATTTCCAGAACGAACACATTGTTCCAATGTTTCTGTAAACTGTTTCAAACACACGCTGCCGCAGAAATCAAAACATTCTTGCCAGCGATTCTGTCTTGCATGTATCTACATGTATCTACTGCAAAGACAGTCTAATAAATGTATGCACTGAATGCCATTTAATGTTCATTTATGCAGACTCGACACATGCTTTCGTAATACCACACCGGCGGTAATAAACATCATTCAGAGCCACGTTCCTAAATTATCTTGCAAAAAGAGACAGCGCTGACAAACAGCTCTCTCCACTCCTCACCTTTTCCCAGGGCTCCGTAGATACATTCCGAAGCGGTGACCTACTTCTCTAGACGTTCGCTGGCGACGGGGTTCTTTTTTGATAAAGGCATCAGGGGGAATACACGGTAGCTAAGGGTTGGCTCTCGGGGCTTGTAGGGATGACTTCATCAGTCCCAGCGCGTGCCTTCCTTTATGGAATACTGTTAGGTCCGGCGGCGAGAGAGGCACCTTCCCCGTGCAGCATTGGTTAGCTGAAACCCATCGCTCCGGTTTATTATTGACACACGGTCTGTAATTCCTTCATTGTAGCGGGGTGACTTCAGTTCAGCCTAATCTCGGCTGCCGCGCAGACGGTTTTGTCAAACCCTCTTGTTAGAACGCCTGTCTCTCTCTCTCTCTCAAGCCGCCTCCTCAGCCTAGGGCGGTGTGAGACAGGGACCGTGGGAGACGGACTCCCGCAGGTTCAGCCACTGTGAGGACGCGGCGGAGAAGCAACATCACCAGATGTTTTCATGACTCCACCTACAGGCGGGCTGCAATCATCGCGGGCACGGCGCGCGTTCGCAACAGGTGAAGTGAACCGCTTCGACCTAACCCAAATCATGGCCCGTGTGTGCCGTAGGCTACTTGTACAACCAGCAGATCTACAACACAGTTGCTTTTTTTGCATCCTTATTGCAAATCGCATTTATTTATTTAGGAGGGGGTTTCAGACATTTGTTTCTGCACGCCTACTGTTACGACAATTAAATGGCGTACTACGTTGTTTTATAAATCCATAATATTCTACTTTAATTTAGTCAGCCATTTACAGTTGGGATGTGTTGGCAGTGTTATCACCCTTAGCCTACTCCGTGATCATTGAAAAATATAAAACACTGTAACTTAAAACATGGCGTCAATTGTTCAGCCTCCATCAGTATACTAATTAAAATTTGCATTTGTCAACTACAAAACCTAAAACAAAAACAATGAGGCGGATTTAGAAATTAGCGAACGAACAATGAAAACGGCCCATTTCTTGGTTATGAGCTCACATTTCGGTGAATTCGTTTTAACAGGGCACGGCTTGCAAAATACCAAATGTGACACGCAATATGTTGACCGCCTGTGTAAACACGAGCGTCTGAAATGTGAAACGAGTTCCTGAAAAGGCGATAACGATGTTAAAATTCAAAACCCATCGCCGAAGTAGAGGCAGGCTTCCTGCTGTAAAACGTATCGCGTGACTACTGTACTCGGAGGACCCCGGTGTTTTGGTTTTGTTTGCTGTGTTGCGGGCTTCTGGCTTGGTTCTGCTTTGTTGGATTTTGAATACCTCTGTCCGAAGGCGCTCTTTGTGTTGGGGTAATGAAACACCTCGGGCCTGGTGTTGGGTGTCAGCATCTTCAGCATGCCCTGCGCCTCAGGTCAGGCAGGTAGTTCCCTGCGGCTCTGCATCACGTGGACACCTCAGATAATTCCTTCTTAAGTGCTGAACCAGGATACTCTTACACACTTGCAATCCTAGCAATTCCCAATAATTATTTGCAGAGTGTCATCGCATACACACGAGAAGTGCCTAACATACTTTTTTAAAAATCCCAATGCTATGAAAGAGTAAGCATTGAGATGTATGTTTTCCTGTTATCTTGACCATTTGAACTTCGACCTATGAACCCAGGGTGCTCTGAGATGAGATTAATGGGGGATAACACCCCATTATCTGACCTTTTCATCAGAGAGAGAGAGAGCCAGCCTGAGGTTCCTCACCTGTAAAGCTGCAGGGGGGGTTGTAGGGGGGTGTTGGTGATTGAAGGGGAGTACCTGTCATGACTCAGGGTGCAAGCGTGGAGCAAACCGTGCTGGAGAGTCTCATCATCACCTGGGTCTGCAACAGGACATTTACTGCGAGGATTCATAGCCTTAGTTCAGAAAGACGGATCAGGCATGTTCAGCTTTATAGCTGTGGTATCAGTGGCTAAGTGCATTATGCGTGAGTGTCTTTTAAATGGCTTTGATGTAATTCAGGAACAATTACTTCTGTAGCTGGCATGTAGCTATAGGGTTCATGGGTGAGAAACAGGGCAGTGTCTTCACTTGGCACATGCTAAATAAGTATTCAGTTCTGTTGTGCACACTGCAGGAGCCAAACTGACCAAAGGAATCACTATTGTACAATAAGACCATTATTCATTACCTGATCACAGACACCCCCACTCCACCCCACTCCCATAAGTGATGCTATAATAAATTGCATATAGCACTAACTATGGAACTACCAGCCGCTGTTAGTACAACAGAAGTCAGGCTCGGAAAATGGCCTATACACTGTAAAACTGTTCATGAACTCGTTTAAGGGTGTACATTTTACTCTGATAAAATATGCCTGAGCTCTCTTTTAGTCATACAAACTCTACCACGGAGTGTGATGCGAGGAATTGGGAGAAGATCACATATTGCAGCTGTGGTGGGAGATAGTGAAGACGTAGAACAGCCCGGTGACAGTCTCACTCTGCGGCGTGAGTGGGAGGAAGACTTCAAACTGTGAGGTGATTTTTGTGACAGAAAGATAAGAGAGAGAGTGTTCCTTAGAGGTGAATTTACAGACAGGTACCAGATGAAGGTGGTACCATAGAAGACTGCTCAGACAAGCAGCTCCGTCATTGTATTGTTATTATTGGCGAAACACTAATGTAAAACAGAATGATGTGCTGTCTGAAGTGACAAGATTGTGAGATGGTGTATTTTGATATACTGTATTTCATATAACAAGTATGAAATGCTCATGCATTGAATACAGGTCATTAAATTAAAATACAAAATTGAAAGATCTTTGAGATAGTAATTTTATTACATGGCATTGTTACAAAATGATCAGCTGCTTCAGAACAAAAACACTGTCAAAATCAACACATCAAGTTAAAGTTAATAAAACATTTTACTAGATGATTTCAACGTGAACCAAGTTTATTTTTTGGCAAAACAATGCAATGATTGTCGGCCAAAAACTATTGTCATTTTATGAAAGAATATGCACAGGAATGATGAAAAATGTTATTTTAGTGTATGATGTCACAGTACCACAGGTACTGTGAAGGTTGCGTGCTATGTTCACTTTCTAAGGGAATGGCGCACTCTGCTGGCCATTTGTGATGATCATGCCAACAAGTGCAGCGGGCTCACAAAGTCCTCTGGCATATTCATACTACTCAAAGTGTGCCCCCTGCTGGTTCCACATAGAACCACATTCCTCTTAGACACAGCTCTCATGTCACACCTCACCTGAGTATAAACTGCACCCTACACCAGGGGTAATGTACTACAAAGGATTACATTTAATTATATAATTTAAAAAAATTATTAATGAAATAAAATCAGGGTTTAGTTAAATGATAGCAGCCCTGAGGTAATGCAATCGATACTGCCACACACTGAATGACACCCCGAAGGCAAACTGACATCGAGGATCCAGGTATGGTAGTCAGGCAACCAAATGTTTGTTTCCAAAATTTCAGTTGCGCCACTACGTCATCAACAATAACAGTTCTCAGAATCATATTGTGAAATACTCTCCAGCCTGCCTGAAAAAAACAACCATAAAGTCATACACTGCACACTTATCTACTGATGATGGCAACAGATTTAATAATTCTAGTGTTCTGGAAGGATCTAATAAGTGCTGTACATAAACTGTAGTTGAAACCATCCCTAACTGGGAAAAGCTGCATTCAATTATGTAAAGGTCTGCTGGCCTACTGATGGTCAGGACTCAGGTGAGGATTAAGTGAAATATATTCAATTTTTTAATTTTAGTTTTAACTGTTAACACTTGTTTGGCGTCCGGCACCACAAATACCAAACAGAAGTGCTTCAAAAGTTAAAACACCTCACTTATCCAACATGTAAAATATATTTATTTTATTTAATTTGGTCAAAGATATTAATTATCAGTTAAATTGCTGAATTTGTTTATAGGCAGAGCAAACTGTTGGATCAACCTTTATCAAAATGTACAACTCACAACCAGATGAAAATTAAGAAATTAAGTCACATTATTCACGTCTAATCTAAAGACAAGGTTCAACTACCGTGAAACAATTAACAAAGGTTACAGACATGGGCAGTCACACAAGAAGTGAATGAGAGAAGACACAAAACCCAGCTTATTTGTCCCAAAGTAATCCAAAATGCAAGAACCAAAAGACAGCAGAATATTCCAGAAGAACCAGAGATGACATGTAGAACGCCAGACCTAAGTGCCCACTTCCAATTAACTGTTATAAACTTCCTCTCAGGTTGCCCAAAAACTGACTGAACTAAAAGAAAGTCAAATATTTTATCTAGTGAAAAACAGGAGGAGAGAGGGACTGAAAATTAAAATACACACACACGCACACATTTCCTTTAATAACTCTCATAAGACTATTTATCAACACTTTTGTTGAAAATAAAAGTACAAAGGAACAAATAAAACCCAGTAAAATACATCCTTTTCCATCGGTAAATTAAAATGTAACATAAAATTGAATGGTAATAATTATAATACAACATAATTGCACATACCCCAGCAGAAACATAATATGGCTGCAATTATCAATGGTAACCAGCTCCTTTAGAGATTTTTTTCTCTCTTCCTTTAAACTTCTGTCTTCATCTCGACAGCAACCGGCTCCTTCCCACATTTACTAGAGGAAGATAAAGATGGTGGTAAATTCGGGACGGAGGTCTCGGCAGATTAGAGTGCCACAACGAGGCACATTCGGGTGGCATTTTCATCTCCGATCTGACGCAGGTGGGTCGTCGGCAGTCAGAATTCTGTATCAGGCGTTACGCGACAAAGCCTTTATAAAGCCTACATAACTGCATGGGCACGACGTTGTGGATTCATAAGCTGGTACAAACAGCAGTGGCTGTTCTACAATAAAAACGAAACGAATGAGTGTGAAATTGTTTGTACACCCTCTGTCTGCTGTCGTAAAGCACAACGTCTGTTTTTAATAGCAGCGGTCACTCCGTGCTGACGAAGATGTATTTATGCTTTATAAAGTGGGCAAATCATGCTCAAGAAAAGGTAACGGATTCTTTACAAAGTTATTGCATCCTGCTCACGAAGATTTATGCTTCATGAAATGCTCAAGTTTGACTCACAGAGGTGTTACAGGTGCTTTAGAATGTGGTCAAACCATGCTTATAAACATGTAACCTGTGCTCCAAAATGTGACCACCCCATGCACTTAAAAATGCGACGTAGGTAATAGAAATGTAAAACGACCATCCCACGATCATGTGAAGATGAGTTGTTAGAGAGGCCTTGTGAAGGTATACTTCATATAACTTCACAAGGCTTCCAGCACATGACTTAAAAATGATACAGCATAACATCAGACGTTTTACCATATTGCATTCGTATTCTGGGAAATGATGAAGACGCAGACACCCACCAGCTGAGCGGTTTCACTTGGCTTATGATTTCCGGAAGTCCTGTATCTTTCGTTTCGGGGAGCAGAATGCTGATCGCCCCCACAAATACACAGAGGCTTCCGAGTAGGCAGAAGGGGACGTACTGGTTATATTCCCCTAAAATAAATAAATTCATATGATCAATGAAATGACAAACACAGATGTACATACATGCATTCACATACGCAGACACTCAAGCATACACATAGTTTTCCCCTGGGTTTTTTTTTTTTTTTTCCTTGAACAACAGCTCATAGGACAGGTGGTTTGGGGCCATACATTTCTTAAAAGGAGAAAAAAAAATTATATTGAAGTCACAGTTATTCCATAAATGATGAGTTTCGAAAAACATTCATTAAAACAAGAAAACTACTCCATAGGAAAATGTTAGCCTAGACCGGCTTGCCTCAGAACATTTTGTCTTAGGCACACACACAGGCACAAGCAAGACAACACACACACACACACACACACACACACACAGAGTCACACATATGCACACAAACAGGCAGACATAGACACACGCACGCGCACACATGCACACGCGCGTACAAGCACACGCTGGTCACACCCACCGATGTAGGAGATGTAGGGGGCAGCCATGCTGCCACAGCAGCCCATTATGGTGGCCAAGCCCAGGCCCATGTTTCTCACCACGGTGGGGTACAGCTCCAGGCAGTACACGTAGATGAAGCTGTAGGCCGCAGCGACGGCCGTCTTCACCGACATCACCAGGACAATGATCAGCACCCTCAGATCTGAAGAGGATCACGCGGCCAACGGTAAGCTAACCTCACCTCTGCTATGGGTCAGGCAGAGACCTGGCACAGTCAAGCAGTGAGTCACATATGCAGCCATCCAGGCCAAGTGTTCTAAGCAGCGATTAGCTAGCTACAAGCCATAATCCACATTAGGGCCATAGCCTGACTTCCTTTCTGATACAAACATGGAAAACTATTTAGCGTGACAGCCTTGTCCTATCACTCTAAAGCATGGCCCTCCGCAGGTTAAAGGGTATTTTGGGCCTCATTTTCTAAATAAAAAAGATAATGTACCTCATACATATATAAGGGTCATGTTGTATTTTTAAGTTCCAGTTAAGTGTATGCTGGTAGTTAGCATGCACTGCTGCCTATAAAGTATAACGTTTTTTTAATTTTTTTTAAAGCAGTCAGCACACTGTCAGTTGGAGAGTAATTGGTAATATATATTTTATTTGCTTGTGTCATATCAGGAGTGGCTTCATCTTGTTAAACTGGAGATCTGGCACAGATTACAAGGAAGATAAGAGACAAATGTGTGTTTAATGGCCACTTCCTACGCAAACGGACTAGATCAGTAACACCCCTGAAGGTGGCTACAACCATGGTTAACAAAACGCCTTTAAGGTTTTTGACCTTTAAGAAGACGTCAAGAGCAGGAAGTTACCATCTGCAAGCAGCTTGATAAGAAGGGTTGATGTGGTTCATCTGCTTTTCTGAGTGGTGCAACATCTATGAAACCAAAGACTGTGAATATGGGTATCATGGGGGTTGGTGCAGCACACAGTGAAAAACTTATGTCCATGCCTTTCGAAGCAGTGAAATAAGACACCACATTTATGCTATAAGCTACATTTAAGCTACTGTTTCATTACCATTTATAGATGACCACTAAAGGAAGACCCTCCTGCCTTACATTCCATCCATCTATTATCTATACCTGCTTATTCCTGGTTCCTGCTTCTATACCTGTTTATTCCTGGTCAGGGGGCTGCTGGAGCCTATCCCAGCATGCATTGGGCGAGAGGCAGGCACTGCCTTACCTTTGCCGATAATACATTTTTCACTCATTAAATGAGATTTATCTTTTCCTATTCTTCTAAACCATGCTAACTTATCAGTACACCATCTACGTTTTTTAAAAAAACGCATATTAGAATATTTACACACATTTTTGTCCCATTCACATTCATTATTTACTCAGCATTGCCCTTAACCCCTCATAAAGAACAAGGGCTATAGTGAGTTTGTATGGGCGCTATGCGCTGTACCTTGCGGGATGAATGGAATGATCAGCAGTGTGAAACCGGAGAACAGCATTAGGGTGAGGAGGCCAGTGGTACGCCTGCAGTAATAGACAAACAGCAAGGTGGCAACGTAGCCTGGTATCTCAACGGACGCCGAGAAGAAGCAGTTCAGGTAGGGATCCCCGTCCAGGTTGGGGGTGCTGAGAGAGAGGCTGAAGAATGTCGACACCACCACGAACCTGGGAAATGCAAGCGAAGCACAGACTTGACCCTAAGATCTTCGAGTCCCGTCAATCCACAGTTAACTTTTTTGAAGAGTTGGTCTTTTTGGAATGCTTTTTCAAAAATCAGTGTTCTAGAACTCCTTTGCTTTCAATTACCAGTTGTGACTGTTACATCAGCATCAGAATGTTCAGTTCAGAACATTCTAATCACATGTTCCTTACCTTACACCCCAAAGGACTGAAATATCTCACAGTGTCCAAGAAAGTAATGGTCAGGGAACCACACGGATGCTGTTCCCTTGATTATTCCTTAGATAGTCTGAACTGTCATATGTTAATTAAACAACGATAGGTTCATCACATGCATAACTACTAGACTGTAAGTTGTGATGGTCTGAACTGAATAAAAAGCCTGCATTATCTTTCATATAAGTTTTTAATTTTATGACATTTTTTTATTTTATGAGACAGTAAAGTAAATGAGTAGTAAATAAATCCTTACCATGTGATGATGACGAGGATGGTCATGTTCCTAATATTTGCCGTTTTGAAAAGATCAAGGTATGAATACACTTGGTCATACCTGATTTTCTGGTCTGTTTTCTAAAAGAAAAACAACAAATTATCAATTTAACTAAACAAACTAAATTGATAGTTGAAAAAAAATCTTCAACGGAGGAAATGTGGGTTTTTTCTACTACACCTGAAGCCTCACTCTGCAAATCAGTGTCTTTTCATTAATTACTGATTTAGAGATGCAACTTTGCAAACTCAGGTTAGAAAAACCAAACAAAACAATGAACATCCTAGTTATGCATGGCGAGATGGAGATTGTTAGTTCGTTTCTGCCATCTGTGCAAATGAGGTCTACTTCGCACCTGCCCTTTGCCTAATGGGCGTTGCACCCAACCCCCACCCAGAACCCAGGTGATGGTCCACATGGTATTCCCAAGTAATCTTCTCAGGCCAAGCCCAGCTGAGGTACATGGGCTGCCCGGCCACCAGGCACTCGCCTGTGGACACCACTATTCCAGGGCAGGGTAAACGTCACTGTATAATTGTTTACCATTCAGTGGGGGTCAACTGGATCATGTTCATCTGGGTCCTCACCCCAGACCTATTTGCCTTTGGAGACCCTACAGGGGCACATAAACCCCTAACGACCTAGCTCTGGTGATGACGAAACGTCGCAAACCTATCCGCCATGACAAGGCCACGATCCAGGAGGGGAATCGAGCAACAGTCGAACACCAGATTCAGGAGGAACAATGCGGGTTTCGTCCAGGCCGCAGAACAAGCAGACAAGCTTTTTACCCTCTCACAGATATTTGAGGGGGCATGGGAGTTGGCCTATGCAGTCTACGTGTGTTCTGTGGATTTGGAGAAGGCACGTGACTATGTTCCCTGAGGTTTCTTGTGGGAGGTGCAGCGAGAGTCAATGCAAGCCATTTGGTCCCTGTTTACTCAGAGCGAGAGCTTTGTTCACATTCTTGGCACTAAGTCAAGTTCATGCGATGTGCGTGTGAAACTCTGAGAAGGGTGCGCCTTGTCGCCCCCCTGTTCTTGGTATTCATGGACAGGATCTCAAGGCACAGGCAAGGTATGCAGTGTGTCTGGTTTGGGGACATGGGGTGGCATCTCCCCTGTTTGCAGATGATATCGTCCTATTAGTCTCATCGTACTGTAACATTCGATGTGCACTAGAATGGTCTGCAGCTGAGTGCGGTGCGGTTCGACATGAGGATCAACCTCCAAGTCTGTGGCTATGGTCCTCTACCAGAAAAAGATGCCTTTCCCCCTTCAAGTGAGGGGGGAGCAACTACCCCAGATGGAACACTTGAAGTGTCTTGGGATCTTATCTCCTCCAGTTCATCCCCAGAGTTCTAGTGAAATTGTATTTAGTTTGTAAATGTTTATGTTGAATTTCTCAAAATGAGAGGACACCCTTAATTTTTCTTTACTTAATTTTGTTTTACTTTTTAACCAAAATTACTATTTACTTTTTTAAGTCAGCCTAAATAATCAGAAAATAAAGGTGGTTTTGTATACAACACATTTTGGTTTCTTTTCATACTCAAACAAGTATCGCAACCAGGACTCGATAAGAACTGGATTCGATAAGCAGAATCGGAACGGTAATCAGAATCAATAAAATCGAACCGATACCCAACCACCCAATTCACCACAGCAACTGCACTGTCCAGTCAGATGAACCACATACTTTCAGGAGGGCAGTGTCCTCCATCTTGAAAATGCGCTCAGGTGCAGGGACTCCATTCCTCTTGGCGGCAGCTCGAATGACAGCCTCTGCCTCGCCTACCCTCCCCTGTGACAGGAGCCACCGTGGTGATTCTGGGATGAACCTGGCAGAACGGACGGAGGGGAGAAGGATGGGTCGTTAAAAAAAAAACAAAAAAAAAAAACAAACATGTAACCTGCGCTCCAGGTTTTACTTGTCTTACAATGTGATGGTAGTTAGTATACTGGTATCCATTCGTTTTCGTTGCAAAAACAAAAATATGTCTGGCTTTATTTTTTGATGTGTACATTTCCTAGTTTTTAGCATCAGAGCGATGCAAGTGGCAGTTAATTAAAAATAATTCAGTGGCTGTCTAAATGTGACAGTTTTAATCACTCCTTTGCATTGTGCTTAATAAATAGGCTTCTCTCTCTGCTAAAAGAGTGTACTTCTTTAAAGAACGTAAAACCTAAACCTTAACGCGAAAAGAGCAGTGCAAATCTTTTGAACTGTTGCAATTTTATTATGAGAATATGGACTTTCTTTTTCATAGAACTAAACTGAATTAATAAGAACCAAGTCAAAATATCAGTTACATATACTCAATTTTGAATGTAACGCAACATGATTACAAAGCTTTAAAACCGACTCAATATTTTTGAGTGTAAAAATGTTACAGCAATACAATTGAGTAATTTGGGATTTATTTATTTATTTATTTATTTGTTTATTTATTCATTTTACAGTGTATGTAGTCCATTGACTGTGCAAATTCCAAAGATTTTGGGGCTCATCCACACACTAGAACAGTGTGCCTTATTAGGATGAGGCAACAGCAGTAACTTTGCTAAGTGTCTCTGTGTCTTTTTCCCCACACGCACGCAGGAACTGCCGCCGTGGGCTATGCATGGCAAATTGTGGTCACTCACTCACTCATGGACGACCTGAGAGGGACGTTTAGTGGGACGTATGCGCAGGTGGTGCTTCGTTTATTAGGACGCATGGGTAGGTGCATCTTCCAAAATCACCACTTTGAACGGCACAACATCTTTAAGCACAGCTTTATCGCCTAACGTTACTTTAGCTAACCCTAACTTGTTAGCGTTTCGCCTACTTTAGTTAACCTAGTTAGCGCGTACCACCGATACAGATGTATGGACACACGGAGGACAACAAATAATGTTACAGAGGTGAGGACATGCCATAGCTAGCTAGCTATATAGTTAGCCAAGTTTTACTCATGACACTTTGTACAGGGACACTTTGCACCGTGGGTCTGGACAGTTTTGTGCTTGTTTTCCCCACCTTTTCGAAGCCCCACTCACCACCACACCGGAATGAACAGGAACCCAAAGGCGGCCAGGGCCACGAGCAGCATCCGCCAACTCCGTATGAAGTAGGCAAACGCCACCAGGAGGACGTAGCCCACGGCGGTGGCCAGAGAAGTTCCCACGGCGGCAAAGACAGTGCGGGGCCAATTAACAAGAAACTCACATCCTATGCAGAGAAAGAGTACAACAAATAACAATGAACTGCCTTACTAAGCAGTGAAACTGTGTTTTAACTCTGAAAGAAGAGTTTCAAGTCTATATACAAACATAAACAGAAAGTTTGTGAACAGCTGCAGCTAGCCTAGCTATAATCTATTTAAACAATTGTTCTACTACCAGTAGGTATAAGGGGTATTTGAATAGCCTTGGAAGTGGTAGTAGCAACAGCAGCAGCAGCTGCAGTAGTAGTAGTAGTATCAGTAGTAAAAGGATACCAAAAATGGTTTAAATGTTTGCGAGTACAAGTTTACTGTACTACGGTATCATTATACCTGTGTGATGCATTATCATTACAGACCTTAATTAAATTTCATTACATTCACCTAGCAGACCCACATATCAAAAACAACTTACAATGCAAGAGAATATTACAGCAACCACTTTCATTTTGTGAGCAACATTTTTGGACATGTGTGTGCATGTTTTGCCGCTTATACAATTCAAACGAAAGAATTTGACTTTCAAAAGTAGCCAAAGGCAAGCCAACAAAATTTTGTCCTAGGAAAACCTTTAAAATGTTGAATTTGCTGCTTTATGTATTCATTTTTGCTTGTTTTTTTCTCCAAAAGGGTAGTAAAAACCAAAAGGGGTTAGCCAAATCTTCTGAAACCAAGATTGTTAAACAGCAATCAAATTAAACAGCAAGGCTTATGGAAGCATTTACTACATTGGCACTCCTACCTATGCTAATCACAAATGGACAGCAAAAGGGTGCTGCAAATGATTTGCCTACAGGGAAGAACGAAACTGACTGTCGCATCACCCATGATGGGAGTGTTTTTCTTGGTTGGCTTGTACCAGTGACTCCTCTGTTCAAATCGACATCTGCACACTGCCTGTACCAACTGTGCAAGGAATGTCCTTCTCCTACATTCAGCCCAATAACAGCTAGTGGACTTACAAGTTTGAGCAGTATTCGTTCGTCAAATTGAAGCTGATTTGAATACCTTCACCGTTTCCATCAAATATGTGGCAAACAATTCAACTAACCAAGGATAAAGGCAGCATTGTACTTTGAAAAGGTCCCCATTCCTATACAGAAGTTGAACACACAGTACATCACCCAGCTGGTTGACGTAGCCTGCAATAAAGTGGAGATGATCTGCAGTGCCATGCTGGCGAATAGAACAGGTTTCCTTCCAAACCTATGAGCCGAAGGAAGAAGATAAAAACATATTGAAATCTGAAAGCGCCTTCATGCGGCCTCATAGCACCTTCCACAGGATGGCTCTCGCCAGTTATGCAAGGCTACAGCAAGGGGCGTAAATAAAACAAACAAAAACATGACACTGACTCAACGTTTATTCCAGCAGCCATTTCAGGTTTGTCTGCTTACGTGGTCACTTTGTACCTACTATGCATGCTTTTTGCACACACTGCACAAGTCAATTACATCAGTAATCCAGTCCCTTGTATTCTAAAATGGTTTTGGTTTTGTCATAGCTGGTCTGTGGCTGATCGAAGCTGGTAGAGTAAGCTGGAGGCATAATTGGAGGGCTAGCGGACCATATGATGCTCAGCTGATGAACAGTAAGGCCACCAGGTAAAAAAAAAAAACTGTCAAAAACACCCCCTAAACCAGTTTGATCAGATGGTTTAATCTGGAAATTTCAGCATGGATTGGTTTTACACGCTACGAGGCGTAACATGCAGATAGGTTTTTTTTTTAAGAAAAAAAAAAAGCTTTAGTTACCGTTGAGACAGTTCCAATAGCAAAAAGGGTAAAAACTGGTTATATCAACACAGACTGAAAAGTTCGAAACAACTGCTGAATTAATTCTAATAAATTCCTATAAATATAATCACAACCAGTATAAACGGGAGCATATATGCAGACACTACTTCATTTGAAAAAAAAAAAAACTGAGATGCGTTAGGTACCTGTCAGAAAAGTGTCCAGAAACGAACGATCCTATTAGCACCCCGAAGAAATAGATGGAAGCGGCGAAGGGTGGTTTCCAAGCCTCGTCACACACCAAATTCCACTACCCGTACAAACACAAAATGACAGATCAAATAAATGTTTCAAACATCACCGCCACAAATAAATAAAAAAAATAAATAAATAAATAAATAAATAAATCCAGTGCGCCATTACCTCCGTAACAATTGTGGATTCATATCTTTCAGTGCTGAAGTCCCACCCGTCCAAGCAACCTTCGCTCTCATTCCAGTATCCGAACGCAGATTCACTAATGTTTCTGGAACGAGAACAACTTCTGAGGACCCATCCATCTTCCGCCTCCCGGTAGGGTACGGATTGGTTTCCATCGCTTGCAGTGCTGTTTAGGTGTGAGGGTGGACGTCTACAGTGGTGTGGCGGTGAGTCTCCAAGAAAGATTGCAGCCACTCCAGCATACCCAGTAGTTATACAAGTAGCGCTCAACAAATAGAAAATAATTTTCTGAAAGACTCCCCATTCCCCTAAGAAAGATATATCGTCTTCGTAAGTTGTCATTTGAAAAAAGATCTCATGACATTTCAGTTAGGCTATTCCCTACAGTGTGGCGTATATCTGGTAAATCTGACAATGTAAAATAACTCAGCAGGTTCCAATCCCCTATCGGAACCGAAGGGAGGATTTTTAAAATTCAAATAATCAACCTGACGATGGACCCACCCACTTTGGCACCAATCCCAGAGAGCCGAAGTCGGATGGAAAATTACTTGTGTTGCAGGTGCGCTGAAATTTGACTCTCCGCTCATCGGGCGCGCGTCTCACTCTATATTTCATAGTTCTGTATGTTCCTCTTTCGCAATTTCAGAGGATAGACGCACCCTCCAGTTTTTTCGCATTTGACCTATGCAGTCTATTTTCGTGGCAGTCTGAAATAAATGTAGTTGCTTACTTTGCGAGAAACAGGACGATTACCAAACATTTTCACCCTTTTCTTCACTGTGATGAAACGCGCACAGTGATTTTTAAAAATCCGCTAAAATGGGAGGATCGCTGCCTAAACGATTTCGAAGATGGGGGCTAAATCAAATAATCGCTGTTAGACAGTTCGTGTTCGACAAAACTCGGCACACACGTATTTGTTTCAATTAGAGCAATATCCATACGTTTTCTCAAACACCAAAGTCACTCAAGGCACAGTTGGTACGTTATTTGTTGCTACTATCCGACGAACTTAAACCATTTATTAGATGTGATATCTGTTCGTTACGCCTGAATCCGGTGGATAAACAGACCTACTGTAAAAGTATGTACCTACTCTGAAATCTCATGACTCACCTCATCCATCACCCGTTCTTGTCTTTTCACAGCGGCCAGTAAAAAAAAGAAAAAAGAAACTAGACTCAGGGTTCCCACGTGTCCTGGAAATTTACAGCGAGTTTACTAGTTGTTCGAAATACCCCACAGGCTGAGGTAACATTTGACTGACATGAACGCACCCTAACGCGCCTCATTTTAGCGTTCCATCGGTGAGAATTATGTAAGTCATATTTACAATGCAAATATTTGTTTGAATAAGGCACTAGCCTACTTAAAAATATGTTTGCTTCACATATGAGAGTCGGCTTTCTCTGTCATGTTAATTAGTTGTAGAAACTTTGATTCACAGTAGGGGTTGAATCTTTTAGTGGTAGCTGCATGGGCGCTAGTCGTTGTTGTGGAGTCCTGCCAGATATTTTATTCGTAGCTGGCGGCTCCCTGAAAAAGCTGAACAAAATGTTATACATTTTTTCTAAAATAGCAACAATTTTACTAAGTTGAAATAATTGGAAATGATAAGAATCGTTAAATTAACTCAACATATGACATCACATGGAAACAGCTTAAAAGATATTGATAGCAAAATTACGTGGTGCAATTCCTAGTTTATTTAGCTATTTAGCTATTTTTTCACCACAGTTTTGGCATATCTTCAGGCTAATGTTGGCTTTATCTGGTTGCTATTGTCCACTCTCATGCTTGGGGGATGTAGTTGCAAACGTGGCTGTAGGGAGGGGGTGCTTGTTAAATGGACAACCTTACGTGACAACGATGGCACTTACAAACTGTATTTGGCATAGTTGTCATGTATCATCTACTAATCAAGCTAGAACACAGAATTTGTTGTTTCCACTCAGAATTTGGCTGCAGGAGCACTAGAAGTCTGAGCTGAGTAATCTCTGGATGCCAGCATCCTGGCCACTTGGGGGGCTTGTGCAAAGGGGTTGAGGATGTTGGCAGATGCGAGTCAGTCTAATATGACCTTCGGTGAGCAGCGGCTTTCATGGAGTCTAGATAGGTGGAAATCTATAGGATGAGCGACAATTCAACATAGATGGACTTGGTTAACCCCAGCATAGCTCAGGTTTTACCCAGATGTAGCCTGCTGGCCCAACGTCCATCTAGGCCAGAAAACTTTCACTTTTCAATCAAATGTTGCCGAGTTTTCTCCTGAACATCCGTATGCGTTTCGTTGACTTTGCACCTTAAAAATATTCACACGTGTGCCTGGTGAAATGACTTAACTCAGACCTTATCTAACTTATTGGGTTAAAACCAGTCTGTCTTGTTCATCAGCTGCAAGACTTCAGGCTGAACTCCTCCAACATACAAAAATACCAAGTTACTCAGACATACAAAGCACTGTCTGAGAGTCATTCATTTACACTTGCAAAATCTTGGCCTGCCATTAAAAATACTGATATCAAAATTGGGCCAAGTTACAAGAAACAATATTGGCTATCATTGCTGGAATTAGATTTAGCTGGGTAGCCCATTTTATCAATTTACAGTCCACTTACTAATCACTGCTGTAACGTCAAATAGGCTCCAATATTTCTGTTTGTCCCCCCATCCCTTTCTGTTTTGCATATATTATGTTTGGTGTGGAAAAATCAATAAATAACTGACAACAAACATTTACAGATCGCTAAATGACATCTAAGTGTATTTAATTTTTGTGTGAATTAAGCAACCGTATGCCAACATCTTCTCAGAGCAGTAACATAGCCAAGCAAGGCAGTGTCCCAAAACGATGATTAAATCTCTTGCCTTCTCCTCTCCCTCCTCTCAGTTTGCCTCCTCAGCTGGTCTCCTCATAGATGTCAGAAAAGCAGTTCATGGAGGTGGGTCTTGCATGAAGGAGATCACTTGGGGTTGGGGCCACAGGCTTGGCATCCCAGGCCAACCCTACCTCTCCTCTCCTTCAGACAAGACCCACCTCCCTGAACTGTGGAAGGAGAGTCAGCAACAATTTTCCTCACCCCATCCCAAACTCTGGTCGATTAGCCATTCTGTAGTGTGCGATAGCTGTGCGTGAAGCGCACACACACACACACACTCTTGACACAGTGACAGAAGTGTAATGATTAAGGGCATTTTCAAAAGAAACAAAACTAAAAAACAAATTGCTTACACTCCTCCCTCTGAGGAAACAGTGCAGAGAAGGAGGGACAGTTCCGACCACATTTTATGTGTAGGGAGAGGAGCGAGTAGTTCCGACCACATTTTATGTGTAGGGAGAGGAGCGAGTAGTTCTGACCACATTTTATGTGTAGGGAGAGGAGTGAGTAGTTCTGACCACATTTTATGTGTAGGGAGAGGAGTGAGTAGTTCTGACCACATTTTATGTGTAGGGAGAGGAGTGAGTAGTTCTGACCACATTTTCCACTGAAAACCAAGTTCTCTAACAGTACATTTTTATTTGCAACATTTGAATAAAGAGGAATGGGGAGACAAAAAAAAGACGAGGCTCAGCTGGGAACCATCTTGAATAGTCAGGACAGAGCTAATACCAGCACAAGCTTCATTAAATACAGAAAACTTTAAGAATAACAGAAAAATAAAGTCCTTCGCCAATATGGCAAATTGGTTTTCTTAAAGGCCACAAACATGGCGTAGAAACTCTGAATCCCAAAAGGGTAGTTTGGCCTTTTAGCCCCACTTTGTTTGCTCAGTCTCTGGATTCCAATCTCAAAAGCACCAAGGAGCCAACCACATGGAAAACTGAAATAAAAAATAAAAGGACCATTAAATTTTATTAATTCTGTAATTATGTGGTGTATTAATGGCAGTACTTGAGGATACAATCTTTAGAGCTCATATGGCCATAAGTGCAATATCCATCCCCCATCCTCTGTGACACGGTCTTTATAAAAAGAGCTAGGCCTATAGAAATAAAACTTAACTATTGCGACAAGCACAGATTCACTGTCTTTTGCAAAGTGCAAGTAGCAGACAAGCCGTGTGTACACATCCAATCTCTTTATTACAGTTTCAATGGCATGGTCATCAGAATGATGCACACACACACACACACACACACACACACACACACACACACACACAGTGCTCTCATAACTCTCATAAGACTCCCCCACCCCGCCCCCCACCCCATCAGCAACACTCTTGTTGAAAATAAAAGGACAAAGAAAGAACTACCCACTGACCCAGATGGACTACCTAGACCTCCTGTCCTTTTTTGTTTTCTCGCTGCTTTTGTCCATGGTCTTTTCGCTGTCCCCCCTGCACTTGGGACAGTACCACTTGCCCTTGGGCTTGTACGTCAGTCCCACGCAGGAGAAGTGGAACCACTCGATGGGGCACTGCTCGTTGTCGCAGCCGATCATCTCGCCGTAGGACACCTGGTCGCAGAGGCAGTACGTGGGCTCGTTGGGGTCGATGGTGAACTCGGCGGGCGACGCCTCGCGCTCCGGCTTGGCCTTGGACCGCTTCTTCTTCTTGGCCGACTTGGACCTCTTCTCCCTGGGCGGCGGCGGCGGCGGAGGCGGCGGCGGCTCCTCGGCCGCCTCCTCCACGCCGTTGGCCGTGCCGCTGCCGGAGTCGCGGCTCTCGCTGTTGCGCTGGCGCCGGGGTCGGCGGGCCGAGGAGCGCTCGGCGGGCGCGGCCTCCTGCCGGGACTTCTCCGCGGCGGCGGCGGCGGCAGCCGTGGCGGCTCCGCTTCGCTCGGCCTCAGCGGGCTCCTGGTGGCAGAGCGTGTGCGAGTCAATCTGCCGCGCGCGGTTCTCCACCAGCTCCATCATCTGCGTCACCACGTGGATCTTCTCGTCCCCCAGCTCCTGGCTGCTGATGAGGGCCCGCTGGAGCTGGGTCTGCAGCCGTTTCCTCTGGCCTCCGTCTGCCTCCTTCCTGTACCTCTCGTACACATCGTCCACCTCCTTCAGAACATCTGCACAGAGAAAAAGGGGGGGGGGGAAAGACATTGAAACAGCAGGAGACAGAGACAAAGAAAGACTTTTTTTTTTTTTTAAATGTCTTTACCCACTGAGACTTTTATTCTATTATATGCAGGATGCCACTCTTTAAATAAGTTTTTGCGTTGTTTGTTGCAGGTTTGTTGAGAGAGAGAAGCGGTACCTGTTTACATTCAGACAGTACTCGACATGAATTGGTGTGTAATAAGTATAATGATTTGCAAATCCTTTTTTAAAACAAAAAATCGTCCATTATTGCGTACAGTATCACTAGAAATTCTACATTTACTTTTTCTTTGCCATGGTCATGCAACCTGCCGGCAGACAAACGTTTTGTCAACTTCAATAAAACAAAAAAGGACACGCACAGTGCAGCGTGATGGTGAGGTTTTCACGAGACAGTAGCGAGCTAGCAAGACTACCAACACAAGCTGAATGCACATTATGTAACCCTAACACTTTCCTCACTAATTCAATTTCGGGGTCGGAGCACAACAGTCAACCTGCGATTCAGCCAACTTTCTGGCTTAATTTTAAAAAATCTCACCCGTAACGTAAACATGTAAAGAAAACAAATAACAGTTCTATTTTTTTTCTTTACCGTTCATAGTTCGCTACCAAGCATGTATTTAACGCAACACTTATTTCGGTACGTACAACTTCCGTAATCAAAGCGTATGTTGACATTCAGGAAGTGACGACATGACATTTCGTCCTCTCCTGTGATTTGAGCGTGTATTATAGCTTGTCAGCTAGGCTAGCTCCATAAACTTCCAAACTAGCTAGCAAATTAAAATTATAGCTGGTTTCTCAATAGGTTTTCTGGCTGCTACAATGTCTCCCAAAAGATAATGACAACTTTATTTTACCGTCAATTAGAGAATTCCCGCGTATGCCCAAACTATAGAGAACGTAGCATAAGCTAACGTTGCCAGACTAGAAAACACCCCTTTGACAACTAAAACGAGAATGTAGAATTATATTGAATTTTCAGGCGTGGAAGCATGGTTTCACAGCACGAAAGCGCGTAGAAAACCCCTTAAAATAAATTACCCGCAATTTTTAGCTAGACAATATAACCAACGCTGGGTAGTTAGCTAGCTACTGTAAAGCCAAACAAACTAGAAACCCCTCGTTGAACAACAACACGCCAAAACAAGAGCAAACTGTTATGTCCATTGGCAAGTCAGAACCTTATATTTTAATTGTCCTTTCGCTCGTTTGCTGCATATCAAGCTTAACGAGTTTTTGTTAGGCAATATGGCTGATCCTAGCCATCAGTCTCGACTTAAAAAAAGACACGTTACTGCCTTTAGAACTAAGAAGGTGCAGGAGAATCGTTTGATAATAAAACCACAAAGCCGTGATATCTTGTAACGCATTGTACCTTGTTATGTGATGTTTTAAGACCGCGATCTTACCATATAAAGAAAATATTGACGTGCTATCGAAACATTTACATTTGACACCTCAGACATGACACAAGTGCCACTTTCATATCACAATGTACAATGTAACTAATTAGTACACACCCTGATACTTTGTGTCGATTTCCCGTAGCAGTGAAACATTCCTCTGTATGTCCAAAGGCAAAGACTCCACACATTCAAGATAATCTTCCACATAGCTAACCAGTTGGGTCTTCTCCACGTTCGGATAATGTCCCAACATTTCGACGAAAATGCATCAAGCAAATTAACAAAACTTGCAGAGAGAAGCGGATGATCTAAACCATATATGTTCATAAAAAGAAATATGAATATATGCATGTATTTTAACGTTACAGTAGCGTAGTCTTGCTGTGCAGCGCTGGTCCCCCCAACACGGTCGCTCTTACTGCAAACGCTTCAAACAAAATCACTCCCTCTGCGCATGAGCTAAATGTTCCTAATAAGGCAATGCATAGCGCCTTTGCATTTTCCCGCAGCTTCTTCGACAGAGGGTTGGATCCAGATTGGATCATGTGCTCTACAATATGGTCTTAAAGCGACATGGCATATAACCTGAAATGTATTATTTCTGTCTGCATTTCTTTTAACGGTGTGCTTTAATATTAACTATTTCTTTGTTTAAAAAAAAGCCCAAACGACGTTTCGCTAACAAAAAACCCAGTGGTCCTCGTTAAGACTGTATAAACTAGCCAGCTCGGTAGCTGTACAACGGTAATCACGTCGATAATTTTAGCGTGTTATTAGCGACAAATTTACTGATATGAAATCGTCCACCGCTGTTGGTGGACACATTTGCATTTCAAGCAAAATAGTACAGAGCAAGAACTGGGCCTCAAATTTCTCTTACATGTGCACTATGAGAACAAAACCCCAACTCGTGTAGCTCTTGTAATGGTTCGTGGGTCCAAAACGCGTCCAAAATTCGCCGTTGTGAATTAGGCTAACGTGCTTTCATGTAGCTACTGCAGTTCCGCGTGTCCCAGACATTTACAGCTTCGCCCACCCCAGTCATCAGCAAGCAGATTTTCTGGGTGCACGACAAGGAAAAGTAGCGGTTATATCAACATGATATTCTTAAACCCAAGTCATAGTTTGGTGAATCTGAACACTGTGATTAGACATTAGGTAAATTAAGTCGACTTAGCAGCATTTCTCACCTTCAGTGTGTTGACATCAACATTTTTGTAGGGTTTTTCCACATCATTGGACAAAACAGGGAGTAACTAATAAGCCTTTCAAGGTTGTATTATTGTTTCACACAGTTTAAATACACAAAGTCTATTGTGATTTACTTGTAGAGTTATAACATTATTAATATAAAATGCATTCTGAGAATGAGCCCCGTTGTGTTCATGATTTCACACCACCTGCGTTACTAGCACACTGACGAAAGCAATTCGCTAGTACCAAGCTCAGTTCCGGGGAACTTCTTAGCTCTAATGGTATCGGCAAACTGTCTCATTGCAATCACACAAGGCCGTCTCTGGCATGTGTCCGGGGACTTTCCCCAAGGCGGGAGGCGCGAGAAACTAGGTTCTCAGTTAGTAGCCTTGCGAACAGGTCTTCAGAATGCTTCCGTATTTAGTGGGAATCGGTGAAATATATTGGTTCGTTGTGGAACATCTGACAGATTCATGGTTGGAAGTGATGTTCAAAATATCACATGCTTATATAGGCTATATTTGTATAGTTAAAAATATTATTCTCTCTTTGTGCATTGTTAAATTACAGCGTTAATATAACGCACATATTTAACTGTTCTTTGTTCTTGAATAAATTATGCAAATTTGCACGCAAGATAAGAAGCGTCTTTTACCAAAAGTGAAGTGATTTTATGCAGGATAACGAATAGCTAGAAGTTGCTACTTATATTTTGTATGCAAAAGATCAAGTACAGGACTCATAAGTAAGACTTTCCTCTAAATGTTGTTTAAACTTCAAGTACTTTCAAAACTTTGTTTCTGAACAGAGCGACTCTGGGAAATTTTAAAGGGGCAACGCACATTTTGTTCAGTGCAGGCTCTGTAGGACTTAGTTTAGACTAGTGACTAGTCTAAAGGGCAACGCACAACAACATATTCATTACTGTGCACTGCCCATATACATTATTTTCAGCAGGAGTGGATTAAAAGTTTAAACAGAGCATTTTTTCAGGTAATGTACGCACGGTCTCTGTAAAATTGAACAGAATCAATATAAGCACACACATTAATATATTATGCCACAGTAATATTTATCAATAGGATCTATTGATAAATATTACTGTGAGAGAGACAGTGAGAGAGAGAGAAAAAGAGAGAGAGAGAAAGAAAGAATGTTATTATTTCTGCCCAATAACCTGTATTTTCACTAGATGGCACAATAACGCTAAGTAATAATGTACTACCAAACTGGGAATTATTCTAAAAACGGTTTTGCTAAATGTATGTGAAAACTACTGAAAATAAGTATCACACACACCAATTTAATTTCTATGTGTATGATAACATTTAAAATTTTAGACTCACCAAACTTGCTAGGCTTGTTCGGATGGTTGAACCCTTGCCTCAGTTCTGATGTAACTGTAGTGCACGTGACAATATTTTGCCATTTGAATGTTGCAAAGTTTTGTACATACGTCCCTTTCCCTGTGAGGAACAATTTTGCCTGAAGGACTCATGACTTCTGCCCTATTAGATTTCCTGCAATTGATAATTTAATAATAAAAACCATAACATGCTTCTTTTACAAAAATAACCAATTTACGTGAAATGTGGTATGGTAGATCTATGGATATACATCTCCATACTCTACTTTTATTATAGATATGTCAATGGATGGCTAAATGGCAAGTCAATTTAGCATTTCCACGCAAATGCTAATGAATTCCTAATGGCTTGACCTGAAGTACTAAAGCACCTTGGTAGTTACATTCTCACTCATATCAAGACCTCAGCCCAAAGTACTGGCTCTGTGAAAACACAGGGCGGTACGTATTGAGATTCAGGGCCCTTTGATCACGATTTAAAAGCTGCTGCATTTAAAACTGGTGCATTACCCCCTCATTTGCCACATATAGATTTTTCCTTAGGGTCACTGTCATCTTGAACTGGCCACCGTTCTGGAAAAACATTACCCATTTCCTCTTTTCTCAGGCTACTCGGTGTTGCTCTGTCATCTGAATTTGCAAAATTTAAACAATTATAACTCCTGCCCTATTTGACCTAGAGATTTAAAAAAGAAAAAAAAAGAAAAAGCTCCTGATCCTCACGGATGACCCATAATGTCCTTATTAGATTTTCCACAATTTAGAATTTTCTTCAAACGCTTAAAAAGTATTCTACAAAACTGACCATTTAGGAGAAAACTTGATATGCTAAACTGACAGACCTACAACTACACAGGTGTTACTTTGCGTTTTGTCCAATGACGGTCAAAATGAGAAGCCAATGAGCGTGCTTGCTCACATGGGCTTTCATTTAAATGATAAAATGTCTACCATTATACCGTTACGTGACATGTCTGCACAAATGACCTGATTTCACAGCAGAAGTGTGACCTTTTTTCAGCCCACATGCTGGTGCTAGACAGCTCCTGACATTGAGAAAATTCATTAAAAATCTGCATTGATTCAGATGCAGATTCACCAGCTCGATGTATTTCTGCCCAGCAGTACGCGTCCCTGTGATCACACCAGTCTCCATGTACAGAAATTAGTTAGAAAAAGTTGGCAAGGTTGTGAGATACAGTGCAAAAATAGCACAAATACAAAAAATCTCACTAAAAACTACTGTTTCATTATATAGGTCTTAGTTAATGCAGTAGTCCATCCCATGAGTAGGAACAGATGGAAAGCAGAACAGGTGCCTAGACCCTGGTAATTGGTGCTTACTTGTGAGTGTGCATTTGAATACATTTTATTCAGAACAATGACCACAATTACTACAGCGATATGGATCCAAGATATGGTATTAACAGGAAGCAGAAGAAAAACATAAAAAAAATAACAAACAAAAAAAGGGGCTTGACACCACAAAGACAATAGCCTAGAGCAGGGATGGCAAACTTCAGTCTGCAGTGTCTGCAGGTATTTGTGGTTTCCTCTCAATCAGGAGCCAATTGAGGCCTTGAGAATAAGGTGTGTTGACTCTTTAGCCAACCACTGGCTTAATTAATGAATTCATCGCTTGCACTGAAAAACACCTGTATATGAATATCCCTCCAGGACTGAGGTTTGGCATCCTTAACTTAGAGGTCTAATTATAACTGATAAAAAAACTGGAGTTGTTGGGTGGCTCACCCTGCTAAGATGCTGGGTCTCAGTGTGTGGACACAGTCTGGTGTAGACTGGGCCAGAGAAGGCTGTGGACAACAGCCCCGCAGGGCTACACCATAATCAGCCAATGACTGCGAGCACCCGACGGGGCAGAGAAGCTGCTTTTGTAAGGCGATGTGGAGACACCCTGCTAACGCAGCTCTCCCTCTCTGCGGGAAGCTGCAGCCAATTATGCGCTGCCCTGCTGGGCTTCCAGCCAATAAGGGCACTGAGATGGTCGGGATTTGATACAAACCAGTAGGCTGCATAAGTTCAGTGAAAATCCTATGTTTTTTTGCAGGACAGGCCCAGAAACTACTGTTATCGATCACTGCTGCCGACTCACTTTGTTTTGATGAAGCCGGCGAGGAGATCATGCTGTGCTTTCAGAAGGAAGGCATTTTCATTATTTATTCCATTTTTGTTGAAGAAGGAGCTTGGCCTTTTTCTCAGAAACAGAAAATATTTTTTATGGGAAAAAAAAGACATTTCTTACCTAGTTGCGATTTTGCCCAACAACAACTGAAGAAGGGGGGCCATATTGGGACCATATTGCCTCGGTTGCTTTAGCGCGATCACAGCCAGTCTCACTTTGTCTCACCAGTCCTCACTTTTGTTTTCCATCTGGCGCGATGATAGATTTCAACAGCTCAATCTCGAACCCTCTCGGCATGTTGTGCTTGCCATCGCATCCATCTGTTCGCTGTCAATGCTGCCTGCAGCCGACAGCCTGAAGAAAGTTCAGCAGCTTCAGGAGTCAGACCGCTTGGCTTTGCAGATGGAGGACGGTGTGCGATCTTGTCTGCTCATTCCCAGAACATATAGATCAGGGGTCCTCAATCTTATCCAGAAAGGGCCGGTGTGGGTGCAGGCTTTTTGTTCCAACCAAGCAGTTACACACCTAATTCTACTAATCAAGATCCTTTGCAAAGATTCTAGTGGTTGATTAGTAGACTCAGGTGTGTTGGTTGGAACAAAAGCCTGCACCCACACCGGCCCTTTCTGGATAAGTTTGAGGACCCCTGATATAGATGATTGTGAGGTAAACTGATCCAACTGTATTTTACAACCGTTTTTTTTCCCTAAGAAGCATGCTGTATGCTCCATCCCCTCAATAAAAGCAGGGGGTATATTTTGACCAATCAAGTCTTTATATTTGGCCACTGTCAAAAACACAGGAGTCAGAGTTTTCCTCTTTGTTACAGCGGGAAGGTCAGTGAAACGGCCTAGCCGAGCCATCGCTACGATGCAATTACAAGTCAGGGAAAACTGACAGCAAGTGACGTGCAAGCAGCTGAAGCAGGGAGGACCGAAGAGAGTGTCGGAGTACCAGAGGGCCAGTATAGATCATGGCCTTCCTCTATGGTGGTCTATTTAAAACAAAAAAAAGGCAGTGTGATAGTCTTTAAACTTTTAAGAGGAGTAGAGTGGCTGTGTTTCAATTCAATTTATAATATGCCATGACTAACTTTATGGAATGATGGAGTGAATTAATATCATTAGGCCTCTTCATTGCTTTTATCTTTTCTTGGTACATGTTATAGGCTATATTAAGACTATATGTATGACTATGTGTGTGACAGTGAGTTTAAATGAGGTCTCGGAGAAGCAGGCAGCTGGCAAATTTGCAGAATAAAATTTAAAAAAAAACGCCACATAACCACACCCTGTCACCACCGGCCATCTTGGCAGCTCTTGAGAAATTGACTTGCAAGTTGTTGTGCTTATTTTACCGAACAACGGCACTGAACGATGGGCCGTGCATCTGGTCTCGTTCCAGAGCCGTCACTGAAGTGGGCGGCCGAGTGGTAGTAGAGTCATTTCACAACAGCTGCGCCCTAGAATCAGGATACTCAAACAATACTTGAGGATTCATGCATTTTAAAACATTTTTAAATAATTTGTCAGGCTTTCGTGCATTCTTTTTTTTTTTTTTTTTCCCCCCAGAGGCCCATTTCTCCTTGAAATGTTTTCCACCAATCCCAGACAACTGTTTTTGATTGGACAGGATAATTCTTGTATATGAATTCCCCATCAATTATGAGCACTTGTCCCTCAATCGGTTGGCTGAGTCTGTCTGACTGCTGTTGGCAGACAGACCTCAGTTCAGTAAATTAGAGGAGCCATCTAGTCAGTGCTGATTCTCATTGGACAGTGGTAACCAACCCTGTCCCTGGAGATCTACCATCCTGCAGGTTTATATTTCAACCCTAATGTAACACTCCTGACTCAACTAATCAGCAGCTCAACAAGGACTCTAGCTGTTGAATAAGATGTGTTTTGTTAGGGTTGGAGTGAATACCCACAAGATGGTAGATCTCCAGGAACAGGGTTGGTTACCACTGTCATAGGGGCACATCCCAAAATGGTGCCATTGATGGACTGTGATCAGAATGTGAAATTACAAGACTTCAGACAAATGTTTGTTTAAAAATTGTATTTTTTTTAAACCAATCAATGGAACACATGAAAGGTGAAGACAGGAATACTTGTTTGTTCGACTGTTCACAAACCATTCCAGGCAACTCCACAATACAGACACACATGCTAATGTCATTCATTCATTACCGGGTTCAGTTCTGACCATTAACTCAAGTTATTTTGGGAATGGAAAATTAGAAAAAAAAATTTGAATCAAATGGAAAAGAAAATTTTGTTACTTAAGGCTTTCTATAGGTTTCTTCCTAATATCCCTTGAAATAACAAGATTGGCTTCAATACTTCTGATGTATCTAAAGAATAATAAAATATAGTGAATTTGATTCTGCATTTAGATATGTAAGAGTAATACAATTATTTACAATTTAAAGATGGCATAAATATTGAAACAACTGACACTAATTCAGATTTATATCTTTTAACCATGATTACAATTTGAAAAGAGATAAAAATTTGTTTGAAGACCAATTTAAAAAAAAACTGTATGAAAAATATTTTGTCAATCTTTTCATTGACAGAAATGGAAATGCAAGCCAAAGTGAATAATATTCCTGATCTAAATACCAGAATACAGGCAAGGATTTGTACTCCAAACAGACTTGGGATCAAATGCTTGTAAGCCTATGCACATCATCCAAGTGCAGCAGTGGATGAACGATCTACATGTATCAGAAAGGCTGCAAGGGAATATGGTTGACAAAAAATATTTTTCTTTCCAAAGGGGAAGCCTTTGGAGTATTATGCACTGGACATGCAGGACTTGTCATTTATTTTTAATTTTTGTAATTAATGTATTTATGCAAATATGCAAACTCCTTACAAAACACATGCATCCATAGGATTGTTTTTTTTGTCATCTAGTTGAGTGTTATGTGGCAATGGATTTGAATCAATGCACAAGCACTCAAATTCCACTGCCAGATGATGTTCTCAGCCAAGCAAAAAAAAGAAACAAAAAAAAAAAAACAACCCTTAAAGATGCTCTGTGGACATCTTAAAAAAATCACTTCCTCCATGTCTTCCCTTAGAAAACACAAATGTTCTTTGTCATCCATTTTCCCTTACATTCCTGAAGAAGCAAAGAACAACACAAAAAGCTTCAGCGAGACATCTGAGTACTACAGCCTGAAAAACGAGGAGCCTGTTTTCGGAGACCATTAGATGACATAAACTTCCATGTTCCAACTAAGTATCATTACGTTCCGGAAGCTTCTGAAGCTCACGAGTTGCTCACGAGTGCACAATAGCCATAAATCATACTGGTCTGTTCTGATCGTTTAAGGGATTTTGTTCAAAATCCCACAAGTAGCCCTTCATACGAAGAAACAGATTTCACCATCATGAATAGCTTTAAAAAAACAACTTAAGAGAAGCAACAGGACATAATTTTACACAGACAACCAGTATATAGTATAATGTATGCAGTATGGCTACATATCGTTCTGAATATTCAAATGAATAACATAAGATAAAAAAACGCCTGCATTTGATGCCAAGTCTGGTCTGATTTCATTTAGTCTATAAGGAAAAAAAGAAAAAGGTGATAAAAAAAGAGGGAAACAAACTAACTTCAAATGTGTTAACTTTAAAAAAATGTCCAGAACTGAACTGTACATAACCAAAAAACATAAATAAGACAGCAAATAAATAAATGTAAAATAAATCAAAAAGACAAGTTTCTACCAACAACTAAGGTACATTTCACAAATCAAGAAGTGTGGCAAGCTGAAACAGCAACCTTCATTTCATTACTGGTCTCTTTAAACACACTTTAAATGAACAAATGATGTGCGTGGCATGCTTACGCGCACTTGTACGGAGGGCCAAATGGAGACATTACTACGGATTGGAATGGCGTTTTCTCAAAATAAAAATAAAAAATTCCTGCTGTGCAATGAATGTATCTTTACAGTAGGGATAATGTGGCTACGACACTAACATTTGTTTGAACACTGCTTTGTCGGTTTGCTTTCAGGCATCAATAAGTTGCCGTGCTTAATTTGTGCATTTTTGTGTCCTTTGTTTTGCACTTTTGTTTATTTTATGTACTTTTTTGGTCACAGGGTTACTTCTGAAAAATACTCTGAATCAACACTCCTTTAACAAAATCTAAATTGTTCGTTTGTTCTTGTAGCTTTTAGCCAGCAGCTTAGAGTTAAATGAACGATGTATAAATAGTGCTTGTTCAGCTAGTTAAAAAAAAGAAAGAATAAAAAAAACTTGAAAAAAGAAGAGAATAGAATAGAATGAAAAGAGTCGATCAGTAATGGCTCCTCATTTGGACAGCACTGAATAACGTCAGGCCTATTAAGACACACAGACCGTCTTCTCGAAGTTACCACGACAACACTCTCGGGTTTAGGAAGACGGAATGGTCTCGATTTTATCAGAGCGAGGAAACGCAGACTACGAGGAGGGGGGAAAATAAATACGACGACGTCGATGACGTGAAGCACGCATTTAACACCCTTTCGTGGAGTCACCCACGCTTTGCATTGCAAAGCTGAAATCCTTCATTTGGCATTGGAGTTAAAAAAAACACACTTTTTTAAGCCACCGGCACTATTTGTGTTCTGCCTGCTCAGTTTCTTTAGCCTGACGACCTGTCAGGCATTATTTGAAAAGAAAGAAAAATAAAACATTTTTAAAAATGTAAAAAGGCATATTGCTTGAACCTGTTAAGCTACACAGTAGATAAGAGGTCTAACCGTCGTTCTCCCGTGAATAAACCGAGATATCAGCATATTTAGGAGCGGCCCTTAACGAGACGTGCCATTTCATTTGAGAAGATTTATGCAAATGTGGAAGGTATTATGACAACAACGAGAGAATACTGATTAAGCAGTGGTGGCTGCAATGAAAAAGGTGCAAAATATCAACCAAAAAGAAAAAACAAGCAGAAAGCAAATCAGTGCAGTAACACAAAAAGGGAAACAGCATACATTCACAGGGTTTGTTTGTTGTGACTGAATTTGAGGGAGACCTCTGAGATGAACCACAGAAAAGCGAACCTTCGCCCTTTTGAAATGCAGCTCTTCTCCTAGGTCCGTCCGTCCCTCGATCGGCAGGCTCGTTCACGCACCACACATTATAACACTGAGACCCCCCCCCCACTCCCCATCCTGCAGTCCACAAGCAGGACACCAGGGGGAGACAAACACAAACAAGCAGCTTGAGCCATCTCATCTCTCTTCCTACGTCCTAGCTTGGTGGAGGGGGAAAAAATACCCATGCCACGTATACAAAAACTGTACAGAAAGCATCATCAGCACATATATGTACCAGAATTAACTCTACTTTGGTTTTCTCTGGAAAAAAAAGAAAGCCATTTTTTCTTTTTCTTTTTTAACATGACAGTATTCAATTACAACATATTATACAAATGCATAACCCCTTATGATGTAAAACTACTGGAATTTTTTTTCTTTGTTCATTTTTTTATTTAATTAAGTGGCTATTCTAATAAAATACTCTGCTATAAAGTTGGAAAAATACTTCATTTTGTTATAAAACACGATCATACATCGTCAGCTGACAGCGATGGTATATTTATCTTGGCTCTCGTGAAGTAGGCCATCTTCTCCCTAAAGAGAGAGAGAGAGAGAGAGAGAGTGGTTAAGGCCCTGTCATATGCAAGAAAATCCAGAAAAATGAAATCCTTCAACGAGACAAGTGAACAAATGACTTGCGGTGAGGAATGCAGAGAGCACAGAGCGTGATGTCGCAACATGAAGAATGCATTGAGCACACCTGTAACCCTAAACGATGAATGATTAAGCCTGTCAAACTCCTAAGAGAGGAAGCCCCTGACACGTCTAGGCCCGCAGACAAACCTGGAGCATGATTTCATGTCATACCATTCGACTGGGTGGCGAAGACCCTTGAAAAATGGGGGTCTTATTTAAAATGTTTTTTTTTTTTGTCCCAGAGTTTGTTTTCCGTTCTCCTCTTTTGTTATACCCAATCATATTCACGGGCCCCCGCTCTGCACTGAAACGTCCCGCGGTGGTTTTGGAGGACGCAGACGAGCACCAGCCCTGACTGCTGCCCTCACAGTGCCTCTCGTGTATGAGCATGCGCTGCACCCCCGACCCAAGACCTGTGTGTGCTGGTGTACGGCAACCACCACAACGGCAAACGAAACGGACAGAGCAGGTACTGGGGCGTCCCGTATACCAGGGGGACCCAACAACCCTGCTTTGAGAGAGCCACAGGGCCTGTGGCTTTTGGTTGTCCTCGGTAAAATCAGTAACAAATTCAGAAACAAGAAAGCAAGCGAAGTGAGTTTATGAACTCCGCGAACTTGCCTTGTTGCATAACCATCTGCACGGAGAGTGATCTACATACACGTTTGGCAAGAGGACAAAAAGATCCAAACATACAAAGACACTATATTATTACAGCGTTAATTGTCTTGTTGCATAATCATCTGCACGGAGAGTGATCTACATACACGTTTGGCAAGAGGACAAAAAGATCCAAACATACAAAGACACTATATTATTACAGCATTAATTGCTTTTCAGGTGATAAGAGGAGTCAAACAGCCAGACACGTTTCTGCCGGGGGGGGAAACAGAGCGACAGAGAGGAGGCCGGAGGAGGCGCCGCTCTGACCAGAGGAGCGGACTCCTCCGCGCGCCCATCGAAGCGCCGGGTCAGCGGCAGACGCAGGGAGGGTTTTAACAGCGGCCCTCGGGCCTCTCTGCCTCCACACAGGCCCTCTCTCTCTCTCTCTCTCTCTCACATCAGAGCGCACGGCGGTACGAGGGCCAAAGGCACCGCTCGCGTGCAGAAGAGAAAGGCCGTCGAGCTGTCGCCAAACATTAAAACTCCTGAGTCGAGCGCCGACCTTTTCTAAAGGTAACTGGAAATGGTTTCTTTCTCTCTTTTTTTTTTTTTTTTTGAAGCTGAAGGTTCGAAGTGGCTTTGGGGTGTGTGTTCCAAATAGTTATTGGCTATAAATATGAGTAATTAGCCGGGTCCTGTGGCTTGGCTCTCCGTTCGCGCGCGCAGAGGTCGGCCTGGTTGCGGTTGGAGCTGAGGGGGGGGGGGCCTGGCCTCACCTGAAAGACTGCACCTGCAGCGGAACCTTCTGGCTCTGCTCCCGGAGCCGACACACGTCCTTGGAGGCCCTCCTCATCAGCTTCTCCGCCTTCAGGCCCTGCTTCTGCTCCTCCTTCGACTGCTCGGCCTGTTTCTCAGAAGAAATGGAGAGAGAGAGAGGAAAAAAGTTGAGCTTGTGCATGTTGCACGTCCGACAGAGCTCGGGGGCGGGGGGCGGGGGGCGTGGGGGTTGCGTGGCACTTTTAACTGTCTTTTAAACGGATGCGCAGCGACACACTTCAAACGGGACGGCCGGAGTCAGGGAGACGGGGGGGTGGGGGGGCGGGGGGTGGGGGAATAAAAATGAAGGTCGTTATGAAGAAGAAAAAAAAAAAAAAGCCTTAATGTGGATTCCTTCAGAGGGAAAAGATGAGTGAGGGAGTAAAAAGACAAAGATTAAATAAAGCACAAAATAATCCCCACTCAGACTGCTTTGTTTCAAGCGTCTTTCAAAGTACTTTCTTTTTTCTTTAATGTGAACAAGGAGAAAGCCGGGAACAGTAGTTGCAATTCTTCTGGATGTCAACCGCTGCATTCTGACTGCTTAATTTGAGCTTCAATAATTCGACTGCTTCGGTGCGGGGAACTTTCATCTTCCTTTCGACCGGCTGCTCTGAAGGCTGCGATGGGAAGTCCATTAACATACATCAGCAGCACATGAAACAGAAACAGCACAGGGCAAGCCCCGAAGTGCTTCTGATCAACAAGCAGCATTTTCATTCGTGAAAACAATTTAAACAAATCGCCACGTTCCAGGAATTTTGGGTGACAGGTCGCCGCGCCAGGAACAAAACAAAAAAGTCTTACTGCACCAGCTTAACCTCCCATCTGCGTATTTCCCAGTCAAACTGGCTTTAGATTTGGAAATGGACACAGCTCAAACGAGGACGTCTGGCGACTGCACGCAGCCAGTAAATTTCCAATGAGAGACCATGTGACTGAGGCGCATTTGAGATGTTAAGCTGGTGCTTTAAATCATGTCTCTATGATCACGCCAAAGGCATATTGCAAAATCATCTGTATGGAGATGCATCGAAATGCATGTTTTTTTAAATGACATCGACAAAAAATGTGGGTATAATGGACTAATCAAATATAACTACTTAGGACAACTGCCTTATTTTTGTTCTTAAAAGGTCTTTAACTGTTCTTTTCAGTCTTTCAGTGGCCCACAGTGTACAGCCGGTTTGAACATGAATTCCCAGACTACATCCTTTTCTGCTTTACATTTTGCTTCCCTCGTAAAACTGTGACCTGAGACTATGGGGTGATGACTCACATGGACTCAGTGGCCTCTGCAGCCCAGGCCACGCCCACCAGCCCTCTGCAGTGCAAGGCCACGCCCTCAGCCCTCAGACACAGGCCACACCCCCAGCCCAAGGCCACACCGCCAGCCCTCATTCTGCTCCTCCCCTCTGAGGCAGCGGCGCACACTTAGAGCGCAGACAGACACACAGACAGACAGGCAGACACACAGACAGACAGACAGGCAGGCAGACAGGCAGACAGACAGACAGGCAGACAGGCAAGCAGACAGACAGACAGGCAGACAGACAGACAGACAGACAGACAGACAGACAGGCAGACAGGCAGACAGGCAGGCAGGCAGGCAGACACACAGGCAGACACACACAGACAGACACACAGACACACAGACAGAGCAGGCGGGCGGTAAAGGGCGGGGCTGCACTCGCCTGCCTCTCGGCCTGCCGCAGCAGGCGGTGGAAGCGCTCGTCCTCCAGCACGCCGGGCGGGAGCTCGGTCTCTCCGCGGGCCTTCAGGGCCTCCAGCCGCTCCCTCAGCCCGCGCAGCGCCTGCAGCTCGTCGTCCAGCCGGCTCTGCCGCGTCCGCGACGCCTGGAGGTCCAGCTCCAGGTCCAGGGACGTGCGGGCCGGGTGGTCCGGCGCCCCCCGCCGCACCGCCGGCTGGCATATGGTCTGGAGAGAGAAGGGCAAACTCAGCGCTGTGTCCAGGGTGATGGGGTGGGCGGAGGGGGTAGAGCGTCTATGGTTTTTTTTTGCACAAGTGCGAAACGCGAGACGTACCCGCTTCACCCTCAAGCTTCGTCTCTCCGACGCGTTCCGGACAAACGGGGACTTTCTGGACAACGTCGAGCTGTCACTGTCGCTTCTGTTTAACTGCAAAGGGGAAGAGGAAAAAGAGAGAAGAGGGCAAAATTTAATTCGTTATTATTTTTCTCTTCTCTTTTAAAAAGTCTGCATAAACGGTGCAGGGATCGGAGTCTTGCTCTGAAGTGCAGTGTAGCCACTTCGGCTACACACCTGCATCAATGCTATGTTATGCTAGGCTGCTAGGTTAGGCCATAAAGATTTACAACTGTGGAAAAGCGTTAGCAAGCCACTTCACTTTAATATAAACTTTTAAAAAAAAGCTTCAGGAGTGACGTAATCTGAAGTGATGTCCGAGTTAGCTCAGCCATAAATCAACATCCATGCGCGTGTGTTTTGTGTGAGAGAGTGTGAGCACGTCTAAGTGTGTTGGACAGTGCGTAGCCGTGAATGTGTGGAGTAGTAAGATATTTTCCTTTCTTCCTGTTCTCCGAACTTTAGAGAAAGGCTTAGCGTGCGCGCTCCTCCGACACGCTCGCCGGTCAGCCGGTGGCCATGTTGCAGCCTGCGGGCCGCGGGGTGGCGAGGCGGGAAGGCGGGGCCGGGGGACTCACCCTGCAGATGTACTGGTTGCGCTCCCCGGGGGAGAAGGTCTGCGAGCGCATGATCATGCTGTTCCGGACGAAGGGCCGCTGCCTGGACCCCACGCCGCTCCGGTCCTTGGGCCGCACCGCCAGGCCCCCCGGCCCCGCCTCCTCCGTGTTCGTCTCCTTGTCCACCTGGCGGGAACGGTCAGCCAATCAGACGAGGGGAAAAAAATCCGCCCCCCACCCTAACCCCGCCCCCATCCCCCTAATGGAGGCCAGGAAAGAAGCTTTAATCTCCTGTACACGTTTCTGGGGCCCCCGGCTCGACTGCAGGCCGCTTTTTAATTCGAGGCGCTGAAATGCGCTAACGACGCGGCGGCCATCTTGTGGCGCTGACCTCACGGCCTCCGCCTGAATAGCCTCCCTTGTTCGTCGGCAACCGCCGAAGAATTACCTGTTTTTTTTTCGTCCCTTCTCTCTGGTAACAGAGTATCATCTGCCCGGCGACAGACAGCAGCGGCATTGAAAAGGGCCCCCCCCACCACCACCACCACCCCCACCCCCCCCCCCCCCCCGCACCCATTTTAATGACTTTCTTTTGAAGACATCTTAGAGGAATGTAGAAGGCGAGAAACGTAACAGGAACGCAAGAGTCACCCCCTCCTCACCCCCTTCCCTACGCCCCCCCCCTCCTAACCCGCACCCCTCTCACGACCGTCACCCGGGCTGAACTGCCGCCTCAAAAGCGGAAGATTGGCGGGTCGTGATTTCTCCTGGTGGTGACAAAAGGCCCCAGCTCAATGGCCAGGTGGGAGGAAGGCATTTGCGGGGGTGTTGGAGATCAAAGCGAGCCTCGCTCCCCGGTGTCCGCTCGCTCAACGCCGCTTCAAATCGAGCGACTCGCGCGGCGGTGACGCGGCGGCATGCCGCTCGGGGCTCAGGATCAAGGACAAACTCACCAGCGTCGGTCCTTCAGGCATCCGCTGGGGGACCCCTTCATCTTTCCCCTCTTCCTCCTCGACCGCCTCTTCCCCATCTTCCTCTTCCTCTTCTGCGTAAGCTGCGGCGCACTCCTCAGCCTCTTCTGCCTCTTTTACTTCCGACTCTTCCTCTTCCTCCTCCTCCTCCTCCTCTACTCCCATAACAAGCTCTGTGCTGTTCTCGCCAAGCACCTCTTGCCTGAAAAGACCAGGACAAAGAGCCCTGTAGATTTACATTTCATTTCCCTCTCAAAACATTCTGTGAAAATTACCGGTGTATGCTATGACTACAAAACTATTTGTGTATGCTAAAACAACAAAACATTCTTGGTGTATGCTATAACAAAACTTCACAAAAATAAAGCCACCAGTGTATTCTATGATAACAATAAAACTACTGGTAAATGCTATAGCAACAATAAAACTACTGGAATATGCTATAACAACAGCAAAACTACTGGTATATGTTATAACGACAATACAACTACTGGTATATGTTATAACAAAAATTAATTTGCTGGTGTGTGTGTACCATTTGATTTCTGAACACCTTTCTGGCTCTTACACCTGTTTTACTCTCCTGCCTTATGCAATACTTGCGAGCAAAGCCAAGTGGAGTCAACAGGACAAGTTATGGGACAGAGAATATTTGTGAACCCCAAAATGGGGGAGCTATCAGGCATTAGCGAAACCAGTGGCCGATGACGGCTCGACCCTTTATGGGGGATTGTAGCCCAGCTCTGGGGGTCACTGTGTGGGGGGCAGTATGTGGTGAGGGATAGTACCACTCCTCCCCCATCTCCAGCTGGCTGTCCCTCTCCTCCTGGGCCAGCTCCTGCACCACCGCCTCCAGCTCGCTGGAGGTCCTCTCCAGCAGGGCCGACACCGCGTCCTGTGCGGACAAACGCGGGAAGCCAAAATCAGCACTGCCGTCCCGCGCAAACAAACGCAACGCACACGCACAGACCCACACACACATGCACGCTCCGTATAAACACAGCAAGCACAAATCAGCACTGCCGTCCTGTGTAAACTTACACAACATGCACGCGCAGACACACAGATATACACACACACTCAGGCATGCACAAACAGGCACGCACGTACACACATTTGGCTTCGCATTCATCTAACAACCCGAGGCATTTTTAACAAACCTGAACAAACACGATGCAAACACAATAACCAACCAACTCACAGCAAAACAAATGTATCAATGTCAACACTCAGCCTCCTGCACAAACAAACGCAAACAGCGCTGAACAAATACAATTTATTATCGTTTCCGCCGCCCACAGGAGCTGTGTGCCGTTCTGCTGCCGGGGGGGTCCTGGCTCAGCGCGACCGAGGAATAGGGGCGGCGGGAGGAGGAAGAAGTGGGCGGGGCTCACCAGGTCGACGCCCCCGCCCGGGGGCTGTTCGGGTGCGGGGGCGGGCCTCTCCTCTCCAGAGCTCTTGCTCCTCTTGCAGGTCAGCAGGTTGTACCAGTGGCTGGAGAGGTCGCCCGTCAGCGCCACGTCAGCCAGGCTGATGTGGGCTCCGGCCTGCGAACGCATTCACCCGGTTCAGCCCGGGCCAGACTTGAGCAAACGCATTTATACAACTGGTCGTTTATATCCTGCTGGATGCTGATTGGCTGAGACCGCACTCCACAGTGATTGTATATCCAATACAGTTACAGTTAATCAAACAGCCAGTTTGAAAGCAGCATCACTCTGTGCAGAACTGCTACTTACAAATAATATTACAAAATAAATATTATGTCGTCAATTAACTGTTTCTTCATGTTTTAACCGTTTTATAAAAGCAATACGGCACAGGAGGCTGTGTTTTATTGTGAATGCAGTCACTGCTACAGGGGGTTGCCAGCGCTTCACTGTGTGACTGTACTCACGATACAGCACGCCTTTCAAGCTGTACCACTTAACTGTGTAATGCCAGGAGGTGACTGCAGTTTCAGAATGACATGTGCGATATACCCAACCAGCACTTCTCTGAGTTAAATTTGAGCTCTGTCTAACAGAGTTGCATGCGAGTTCTACTCCCGGTTCGCTCCTGCTTTTTCTAGGTGAGTTTTACACCTCAGCGCTTTCTCTGAGCTACAGGTGAGCGCTTAGCATAACCGCTCTCTCCGAGACACGGGGGAGGAACTCTTTGTTCCCTAAGAGACCCGCTTCCCGCCGCTCCAGTTGGCGGTACGCACCAGGCACTCCTCCCGGCGGGACGAGGAGACGGTGCACACGTCGGCCCGCAGGGTCTTCTGCCGGAGGGCGGACTGGGACTCCGCCACCCGGAACACGTCGTTCAGCGCCGTGCCCCCCCCGGCCAGGGCCTGGACCCGGGTTCGAAACAGGCTGCTGACGTCGCTGGAGGACGGCAGGAGGGCCACTCGGACGTACCTGTGTTTTTTCGAAACGCCGGCATTAGAAATCAAACGTTAACAAGACCAGGCAGATTAAAACCTAGTATATGGCTGGACCTAACACACATGATCCGGCCAACCAATGGCGCAACTTCATAACTCGGCCGACCAATGGTGTAACTTCATCACTCACTCAGTCAGTCAGAGACATTCACGTTTGTAGGGCTGACCCCGCTGTTGCGGTCCAGCCAAAAATGTCACATGCAGCAAACTAGCCTACATGAGCAGGGAGTGGAATGACCTGTAACAGGAGCGGCTACAACAACAGCAGCAGGAGCCCCGGCTAACACAATAAGTCCTCACAACCTTACTGGAATGTTCAGTCTGTGTTATAACACTGCCGCTACATTGCGACGCTGTGAGGACCTTTTGTGTCAGCTGGAGCAGCGTCAGAAGCGGCAACAGCTACAATTAAGACAGAACGGTGTTCCGCCAACTCGCCGCGCTCTAAATCTGAAGCAAAGCAAGCCGACGGTGCAGCTGAATAGGGACGTCAATGTGGCGCTGACCTTGGAAAAGAAAGACAGAATTATGAGCCCACAATAAGCACGACCACCGTGGCCATTCACTGCGTCTATATGACACCCCCCCCTTACGAGCTCTCCACTCCAATCACACCGAACTCCAATCCGAACGTACAGAAATAAACCACAAAGGATTCGCATTCCAACAGAAAAGACAGAAAGAGAAAGAGAGAGAGGAAAACAGACAAAAAAAAAAAAAAAAAAAAAAAACACAGTGATACCCCCCACTAGGTTCTATCTGCCCTTCCGGAACGTTTCGGAACGCTGCAGACTCAAAGCTCTTTTCTCCCGCTGTTTGATTTGACACGCGTGTCCTTTCAAGCCCGCAACATGAGAGGAACCATTCGCTCAATTTTTAATTTGAGTCTCCCGGCCGCAACGCGAACATGAAGAAGCGACTGGCGGGAAACGAGGCCGCTGGGGGAGGGGGTGGGGGTGGGGGGCTGGAATAAATAAATGGCGGTTTACTCGGGCCGGAGTAAGCGCCTCTCCTCCTCCTCCGCGGCGGGATGGCGGTGGCGGAGCGCGGGAACGAGCGGCGGCTCCTGCGGGCTGCCGCTACGCTAACAGCCGCTGGCTGGGCCTCCTCTGCCTGTCTGAGAACAGAGCTGGCTCACAGCTACATGAGCTATACCCTCTGCTACGTCCCGCTACGCTAACAGCCGCTGGCTGGGGCCTCCTCTGCCTGTCTGAGAACAGCGCTAGCTCACAGCTACATGAGCTACACCCTCTGCTACGTCCCGCTACGCTAACAGCCGCTGGCTGGGGCCTCCTCTGCCTGTCTGAGAACAGCGCTAGCTCACAGCTACCTGAGCTACACCCTCTGCTACGTCCCGCTACGCTAACAGCCGCTGGCTGGGGCCTCCTCTGCCTGTCTGAGAACGGTGCTAGCTCACAGCTACCTGAGCTACACCCTCTGCTACGTCCCGCTACGCTAACAGCCGCTGGCTGGGGCCTCCTCTGCCTGTCCGAGAACAGCGCTAGCTCACAGCTACATGAGCTACACCCTCTGCTACGTCACTCACTAAGCCCCACCTCCCTCCCACTTACCCCACCCCTAAACACCTACCTGCTCACTGCTGTATTTCTCCTGCAACACTGCTATTATCTACCTTTAACACAGCACTGGTCGTAATGCCCTCTGTAGCCAGCGCAACCCTGCTATACTGCTATAACTGACTAAATGCAAGAATAATGTTATTCTATACCACTGACTCAACAATGCAATTCTCTACCATTAACTCAAACACCGATATTCCACTGTTATCTACTGGGTGTTGATCAGACAGCCAGTCAGCAGCCTACACTCCCAATCAACTGACACGACTGCACTACAGACCTGACAAGACCACAGACCGCAGGATAGGAGATGGCAGGCCAACCCCTGCAACAGCGTTCCGTTCGCGGCCATTTGCTTTTGCCAGTGCGAAAGTCCACACACTCACACTTTGGTGCTGGGCGGAACCAGGAGAGCCGCCTGGTTCTGTAGCTGCATGACGACGATGATGAAACTCCCGTTGGCCACGTCGTACCTGAAACGCAAAACAACAAAAAACTACAATCAACGGAGACCGAGAGAACGAGGGTGAGTGTGTGCGTGTGTGCACATGTTTGTGTGGGTAGTAAAAGTGTGTGTGCACTTGTGCACGTGCGTCTGGGTGTGTGTGTGTGTGTGTGTCTGTGTGTGTGTGTGTGTGTGGGGTCCGGTCTTACTTGAACCCCATCTGGACCTGAGCAGCCTCTGGGACGCTGGGCTCGTCCTCCACGTACACCTGGTCCTCCCCCTCATTGGACCTGCGGGAGACAGTTTACACATCACACCCCAAACCACTCTGTGCCACGCCCCAATACCAGCCAGGTCTCTATACATCACACCCCAAACCTCACCCACTGCCAGCCAGGTCTCTATACATCACACCCCAAACCTCACCCACTGCCAGCCAGGTCTACATTACAGGTCTATACATTACACCCCAAACCCCTGTGTGCCACACCCCAAACCTCACCCACTGGCAGCCAGGACACCATACATCACACCCCAAACCCCTCCGTGCCACACCCCAAGCCTCGCCCGCCGGCTCATCTGCATGTAAACCTCTACAGCGTGTATTCAAGCTAGATGAGAGCCGGGGCTCAGAGCAGATTACACACTAAGCCGGCCTTTCTGAAGTGATGCACCCTGGGAGTTACTGGAACAAAGTGTAATTAAACCAGCTGCACACCAGCCTCAAAAGATTGTAGGGGTGGGGGTGGGGTGATTGGAATTGTGGTTGGAGAGAGAGGGAAGGGAATGGGCAGGGAAGACAGTTGCTTGTAGGCAATGGTTAAAGTGGCCGGTAAGCACTGTGTTCCAAGTAGGTCATTATAAGGGAAGATTGAGGGGACCAGGTTTGGGGGTGCAGGGGGTGACGGCTCTTGGGAGGGCGTGACCCACCGTTTGACGGACGCCTCGTAAACGCCGCTGTCTCCCGCCACCGACTCGTCGGACACGGCCGCCGACACACACGCCGGCTTCTCCTCCAGCAGACAGCCCTCCGCCCGTCTGTGCAGCTCCGCCTCTGCGCCGGAGAGAGAGAGAGAGAGAGATGTGAGGAAGAGGCGGGAGAGAGAGAGAGAGAGAGAGAGAGAGGAGAGGAGGAGCGGGAGAGAGAGAGAGAGAGAGGTGAGGAAGAGGCGGGAGAGAGAGAGAGAACGCGAGAGAGAGAGAGAGAGGTGAGGAAGAGGAGGGATAGAGAGAGAGAGAGAGAGATTGAGAGAGGGGCATGAGGAAAAGAGTGAGGAGGAGGAGAGAGGAGAGAGAGAGAGAGATAGAGAGGAGGAGAGAGGAGAGAGGAGGGAGGAGGGAGAGAGAGAGAGAGAGAGAGAGAGAGGTGAGGAAGAGGAGGGAGAGAGAGGGAGAGAGAGAGAGAGAGGGACACATGAGCGAGGGGAGGAAGAGAGGAAGACATGAGCATGAGAGGAAGAGAGGAAGACACGAGCAAGGGTGAGGAAGGCAGGCATCCCTCTTTACTGGGAAAGGGTATGGAGGCAAGAGCACATGCAGGAGCATCAAAGCATCGCTCGCTGCAGCAGATCAAAGAGCAGCACGCTTCCATCACACAGAGTGAACTTAACACAGCCGAGCAGGAGATCACTCAGCACTCAGGAAATGACACCACTGCAATTTCCACCTGCTTTGTATAATCAACATGTAAAACAAAGACCAAAATTCTTTTTAAATTGTCCATCTGGGGTGAGAAAACAGGACGTTCTGCTGCAGGGGTTCTTCAGCTCGGTGCTGTTCACTCGTCAGCCAGCAGATGGCAGTACTGCATGGAAACATTGTGCAGGCTTCAGTCGCGACTACTGGAAAGAATGCGCAGCGTGCGTTTCGAGTTGCGTTGGAAGGGCTCGTCTTTTGCAGTTCGCTTTTCAACAGAAATACGGGCAATTATCTCACACGCATTCAAAGAAAAACATTGCCGCTCCACAAACAGACAGACGGGGTGGATGTCAAACCGAAGATAAACCGGAAAAGGATTTGAGCTTGAAAAGCAAATTAAAAGAGCATTTCAGATGCGTTTAGAACACAATTTTGGGGAGGGGGCACAAAAAAAACACGAAGTTCTGACACTTGCCAATATGAAACAAGCGCTTTTGGTAAGTCTTCCTGTACGACAAATTGCATAGCAAATGCTGGCTGATACTCAGCACACTTGTTAGCATACTAGCCAAGGAATTATGGAGTCCCACAGTACAGCCCCCTTAAACAGAGGAATATTTCCAGTCTGAGCAATGTTAGGGAGGCAGCTCACCAAAGACAACACCCGTTACTATCAAAGGCACGTGGTCTCACTGCCCCCTCCCGAGCACTGTCCTTAACTAGCCCCTCCCGCCCCCTCCTCCAGAGACTCCGCCCCCCAGGTCACTGAGCTCTCAACGTATTTATTTTCACTCGACGCCCCACCTTAGTTCGATCAGTGATTTTGAAGGGTCCAATTTGACCTTACTGAGCCTTAACCAGCCATTAACCGAATGCGACCCCTACCATTTATGGACCGTCATACAGAACGTAAGAGAAAGAGACAGAGAGCCACAATGTAACTTTACACGGTTGGGCACAAATGTACTACGGTGATTTTGGCTTTCTTTCCTACAGATTTAGAGCCACACTATGAGCCCACAGCCCACTTAATGATGGAACACTAGGTTTTCTGTGACCCACAACTCGCAGAACATCCCATAATTCACCTCAGCCCTAGCCATGAACCACCCTGTAGATTTACACCTTTGTGGCGCAGGGGGACTGCACCTACCCGACATTCCTTCGCGGAGCGTTGCCAGGGGAACCCGCCGCACCCCGTCGCCCGGCTCCTTCTCCCCGGGCTCCGGCTCCAGCGGGACCTGGCCGTCGTAGAAGCCGAGGGCGGCGAAGTCGCCGGCGGCGGCAGCGGCGGCCTCGGCGGGGTCGCCGAAGTGGGCGGGCACGTCCGGGAGGGCGGGCGGCGGGAAGGAGCCGTCCAGCACCAGCGGCGAGCCGGGGGGCGAGAGCGAGGAGAGCGAGGAGCGCGACGACAGCGACGCCACCGACTTGGGCGGCTCGGACGGGCGGGGCGGGGCGTGGCCCGCCGCCGGGGGCCCCTCGGCCGGGCTGCGGGCCACCTCGTGCTCGTGGATGGTGGTGATGGGGCCCGACGGCGAGTAGGCCGGCTTCTCCTGCAGCAGCAGGTCCAGCTTGTACTGGTAGTCCAGGTCCAGCGGCGACTCCGGCTGCCCGTAGTACAGGTCGCCGGAGCTCAGCGAGTTCAGGGAGCCGCGGCTGGAGGCGTTGAGAGAGCCGCGGCTGGACGCCAGCGAGCCCAGGCTGCTGCCCGACGACACCGACAGCGTGCTGGCAGAGAGGCTGGCAGAGAGGGCAGGGAGGAGAGACGTTATTATTAATAATAATAATAATAATAATAATAATAATAATAACTTTATTTGTATAGCACTTTCTATACGTGAAATGCACCCCGAAGTGCTTCACATTGTAGCAGATCGAATTTTAAAACGTAGATAAATTAAGATGGTAATAAATGCATAGATAGAGGCATTTAAGGTACAGGAAAAGAGAATACATTACAAATTTGAAATAAAAGATCAATTAAGATGGTAAAACGGCATAGATAAAAAACTTTAAATAAAAAAAGTGCATAAACAAAAGCCTTTAAGGTACAAGGTACACGTTAGCACTCTGCAGGAGGGAGGAGACACGTTAGCACAGAGAGCAGCGCAGAAGGGCAGTGTGCGGCACGAGTCAGAGGCCAGGCAGGGCCTGCCGGTAGCCTGTACGGGTCGTACTGGTTAAGGGGGGACGGGAGGGGGGCACACCTTTTGAGCTGAGAGTGCAGGAGCGTGGCCAGTCTGGTGGACTCCTCCAGCCTCTGCACCAGGGCTCGCCTCTTCTCCTGGGCCTTTAACCTGAGATACAGAGAGAGGGACAGAGACGGTAGTGATGTCATGTTGTCATGACAACAGATGAACGTGCGTGTGCATGCGTTTGTGTGTGTGCATGTAATGTGTGTGCGTGCGTTCACAAGTGTGTATGCATGTGCGTGTGTCTGTGCGTGCGTGTGTGTGCGTGTGACAGCGTGGGCGTGTGTGTGCGTGTCTGTGCGTGTGCGTACGCGTGAATGTGTGCATGTGGGCAATGAAGGTAGTTGGAGCATTTGGCGCAGGCAGAGGTGAGAGGGTGTTACCATGACAACGTGGAAACACAGGGACCAGAGGCAGAGATAATAGTGGATCGCCATGGAAATAGGGAGGAAATAAAGAAGCATCTCTACCAAGGCAACAACACACGGTTCACATTTCCTGAACAGCGGCAGTCCTCCGCATTCTCAGGTTAACTCAGGACAACTGCCTTAGTACAGCCCTCTCTATCCTGGAGGGGCCGTCCTCCCGCTCGACTGGCACACACGCTCGCGCTTGGCAACAGGTAATCGCGGCTAAATCGTTATCCAGGCAACAAGCTGTATGTTTGTAACTGAAAAGCGTTTCAAATGAACTAAAAAACACGAGCTGTGTGTGTGTGTGTGTGTGTGTGTGTGTACGTGTGTGTGTGTGTGTGTGTTTGTGTGCACGTGTGTTTGTGTGTGTGTGTGCGTGTGCGTGTGCGTGTTTGTGTGTGTGTGTGTGTGTGCGTTTGTGCGTTTGTGCGTGTGTGCGTGCGTGCGTGTGCGTTTGTGTGTGTGTTTGTGTGTGTGCGTGCGTGCGTGCGTGTGTGTATGTGTGTGTGTGCGTGCGTGCGTGCGCATCGCGTTGACGTCTCCGCTCCGCCCCGGCGGCGGTGAGAACACCTGGGGCGCCTCTTTGACGAGACCGGGCGGACTCTCGCGCGCCGCGGCCTGCTGCTCGGAGACCCGTGACCATGACAACGACCGCAACAGACAAACAAAAGGTCGCGGACTGCGCGTGCAGCACTGACCATGTGAAAAACACCTCTCCCGGTGACACTCCAAGAGGAGAGAGGGAGGGTGGGGGGGCGAGGGAGGAGGGGGGGGCACAGGTGGAGAGTGTGGTGATGATGGGGGGGGGCGTCTCCAGTGTCTCCTAATTTGGTTCGACTGCAGTGCCCCAGCTGGGGGGCAAACTCGCAAATCAAGTTCCCCAGAAGTAAGGGGAAATATGCCCCATTCCAAGTTCCCTATTCACAGCCAGGATTTTAAATTGGAATATTCTTTGAATAGGAAAAAAAACTATTTTTTAAAATAATTTGCACACTGAAAATGGAATGTTCTACGTTTTACATTTTATGCCAAAGCAATAATTACGCAAATTTAGCAATACATATTCAAGCACAATGGAACTGCCGTTGTTTCTTGGAAATTCAAATGACATTTTTTGGTCCAGTTGACAGTCATAGCTGCAATAACACGCTGCTGCTGATGCTGATGCTGTTTAAGTGTGTGCTGTGCATGAGTATCTCCTTAAGTGTGTTATATTGGTTAGGAAACTGGGTTTATAATCCAGAAGGTTACAGGATCGATTCACAGGTATGGCACTGTAATTGTACCTTTGGGCAAGGTGCTTGCTGAATTGCTATAGCATATATTCAGCTGTGTACATGGATGCAATGGAGAAAATGGTCACTTTGGATAAGAGCATCAGCTCGGTGTGTTAAGTAGTGTAATGTAACATTATTCTGGTTATGGGCTGTGGGGATCAGGGTTTTTGAGAGGATGGTCCCTCCCCCATCCTACACAGTCGCCTAACATTGGTTCCTTTGCTGAGAGGCGGGCCCTGTGGGGCCAGGAATTGTGGGAAGGGTAGTGAAACTGGGAGGACCAATAGCAAACCTGTAAAACTGTCAGCATCTCAATTCACAGCTTGTATGTGCCAAGCTGATAACTGGACAATAATTCTGGTCATCGCAATGTTGGCCATCATGTCTTCAGTTTAAATTTTCAAGACCTGACTAATTATTGGCACTGAAGTCACGTGATGTCAGAAAAAAAAAGAAAAAACGTGGGTTGTCGAGTTTTTGCCCTCGAGCGCGAATTTGTTTGACTGCGCCCTGGCTCTTAATTGTTAAAACATCCCAACAGCATCCCAATTACCGCGTATTTATAGACCAATCACACAGAGACTAATTGCACATAGTCACAGCTCTATTATCAATGGCTACAATGTAGTTAATGTGTTAAAAAAAAAAAATCTGAGTGTGAGCAACAGTATGTAATTACAAATACAGCCATAAAGCCACAAAGTTGCCAATTACAACATCACTATCATTACCCTTTAATATGTCATGGTTAAGTTAAATTGTGCACCAATTCTGAACACAATAATTATTGAGCAATTAGTATGCAAATTCAGGCTAATTAGAGAAACCCACTGTGTTACCCAACGGAATATTCATTAAACAAAACCCCCCCTCCAAAAAAAAAAAAAAAAAAAAAAAAAACGCAAAAAAAAACACAACTTTGTAGATGGCAAACAAGTTGTGTCTGATTATCTCTAGTGTGGCTGTGCCTTGTGTCTGTCGACACAAACGTGTCACAACAACTCCAGAGAAAGAATTAACCTCTCAAAACTGGCTGTCAACGAGTCAAATTCCGTGCTACGTTTTAATTGTTCGGTTTAATTTGTTTTAAAACTGCCATTTTGTTCACACCGCAGGAACGTGCATATCAACAAACTTTCAGAAAAAGAAACGGAAGGCAATTTGTTGACTAGAAGGGGCCGTTCAACCCTTCCAGACTTTCCTTTACCTACAGAAGAAGGGTCAGCTAGCATGTCGAGCTAACACCACTCAGCAAGGAAAGGAGAAGGGAGGGCGGAGCTTCTCGCTTCAGAGCCAATGACAGGCTGCACAGAAGGCAGGGGGCGGGGCTTCTCACCTCTGGGCCAGCGCCTGGCTGGGCGCGCTCTTGACGGACAGCAGGTCCTCCTCCAGGCGGTGCCTCTCGGCCTCCAGGCGCTCCAGCTCGCCCTGCGTGCGCCGGCGGGGCGTGACGAACTGCAGCTCCTTCAGGAGCTCCTCCTTCTCGCTGATGAGCATCAGCCGCTCCCGCTCCATGTCCAGCGCGCCCGGCCACGTCTCGCTGTCCAGCTTCGCCAGCTCGATCTTCACGTTGGCCATGCTGCGCTCGCGAGAGAGAGAGAGAGAGAGAGAGAGAACGAGCGATCTCGAGTTACCTCACGCTCGCTATATGCATCCACAGCAGTTTGTGTCTTTTTTCCCCGATGTACCACACAATTCAAAAGGGGGCAGAGTACGGTGGATGTTCAGGTTAAAGCTCACTTAGGGGCACTTCCCCAACAACAGTGACCCCGGGCCTGAACCTGCAACCCTCCGTTCACATGTCTAATCCTCCTCCGAATGTACCCCACAGCACCCCAAAACAAAAACAAGACCATAGTCTTCAGTGAACACACAGGCACACGCACCCCCCCCCCCCAGCAGTCCGTCACACAGAGCACCTCACGATGGCAGCTGTGCTGACTGTGCTAAATAAGCGGCGAGGTCCCGCCCCCCCCAGCCGCCTGTCATGTCCGCGCCGCGCTCGCGCTGGCGGATTAAGCCATTAGAACACGCCGGCGCGCCGGGGATTAGCGGCGGTAATAGGTTTTCACCTGAACCGCGCCGGGCCCCGGCGACGGTGTCACTTCACACTCAGGGGCCCGATTACACGCCTAATGTGATCGCCTGTCTCCGCCCCTCCCTCCTCCTCCCCCCCCCCCGAACCACACACACCTGAGCGCGGGGGGGGGGGCTCCTTCACACAACCCACCTGGCCTGGCTAACCGGATCCAGTCAGCGAGGCTAAACTAAAAAGAGCCCGGGTTATCGGGGGGGGAACGTCCGAGAACCTCGGCCCCCGTTCCTGCTCCCGTCGGGTTAAGCACCCCCCCAGGAGACCAGAGACCCTCCCGTCCCCCACAGCGAAGCACTTCCTCGTCTTCCTCGGGTCGGTGCGCCGGCCCAGCGGCGGCCCGCTGGTTACGCCCGAGCGGCCCGCGGTTCAAAAGGCCGGTGTGATAAACCTGGGGAACGGCGCGCACGCGTCACCTTCTCATCGCCGCGCTTCCCCGCCGCGCCGCCCCCCTCCGCTTACTGCATCTCCCCGGCGTGTGCAACGACTATCAAAATAACTGGACGCCAAATCTCACACGTTAGTTTCTGTGGAAGTTCCCCCGCCCCTCCAACCCACGACTCCCAGTAAAAAATAAATAAACCCACTATCACAGCACAAAGGTGCAGTACCGCACAGCAACCAGCAGAGGAAGCTGTTGAATCACGATCTCCAAGCCACGAGCCCGCAAATACCGTTTCTTCGTCTAAATTCTTTTAAACTCTATCTGAAAAGACAAGAAAAGGGACTTCTTAAAATGTTTTGTAACTGCGCACGTATGGAGATCACGGGGGAAACGGGGAGAGGACGGGGATCAGGCACGCCGCGGTAAAACCCGCACTTTCAGAGAGCAGCCACAGAAAAACGCGCCGAGCTGCGGCGACGGCGAGCGGCTGTGACGCAGCGCCCATTTACGGGCGTATGACATCACGCGCAGACAGGCGAGCGTCAGAACTGGCGAGAAACGCGCGAGCTGGAGACCGAGCGGAGACCCTGAGGGAGGGACGTGTGGTAATCACGAAGCCTGCAGGAGAAACCGAACTGGAATTCTGGGTGAGAAAAAGGAAGAAAGGGGGAATAAAAGTGATGCATTATTGAAAGTGTGATATTTCAGAGACGAAAATGTCAGCCCCTCTGCTCGGTTCGGGAGAAATCAAAGGGGTGCGTCTGCCCCAGTGCAGCGGAGGCCGGGCATTAAACGATGGGGAAGGGGCGGGGCCCAGCGTGAGCTCCACCAGACAGGCCTGCTTAAGGATACACACGTCCTGCTGAGCACGACCGACTGATCCAGGAACAGCCCAGAGAGGGGGAGGGGAGAGGGGGAGAGGGAGGGAGGGAGGAGGGAGGGAGGGAGAGGGGGAGAGGAGAGAGGGAGGAGAGGGGGAGAGGGGAGGAGAGGAGGGAGGGAGAGAGAGGGAGAGGGAGAGGGGGAGAGGGAGGGAGGGAGAGGGGGAGAGGGAGAGAGGGAGAGCTGCATGCATGTCTGTGTATCAGCGGAGCAGCGGTCTGTACCTCCTCTTGGCCTCTTCGTACTGAAGGCTCAGACGGACCTTCTCTGCCAGGGTGGACCTGCTCCCCAAACCAGCCTGTCACAGAGAGAGAGGGAGTACACTATGAGCATATCATATCCTGACACCCCCAACCACCACCCCCCACAACCCCAACAAAACCAAGGCCTCCCCTATTTCAGGGTTTATCACAGGGGGTGGGGTGGGGTGGACAGGATGGGCGGTAAAAAAAAAAAAAAAAACATCACATGTAGCTGCCCCGAGTGCCTGAGTTTCAGCAACATCACAACCCCTAACTCCCCTGCAATTAGCATTCCAACTGTGAAACTAAGAGCGGCTGCCCAGAATCCCACAGCGTAAGGAGCTTAGTCCACAGCCTGAGCTGCACTTGACTTACAGGCCTATCATATGCCTCCAGCACTGAGGAAAACCATTCCAGAGAGAGAGAGAAGGAAAGAGAGAGAGGGAGAGAGAGGGAGAGGGAGGGAGGGACAGAGAGAGAGAGAGAGAGAGAGGGGGAGAGAGAGAGAATGTGAGGGCTTACAGTAGTGTTGTGCTTGAACGGAACTCCACCCTCGGATTCCTCTGAAGCCCGTACGTTAGAGACCGGAGTTGTGATTTGAGAACAGAAGCGCATTTTCGGCCGCAGAAACGGGCGGGTCCCCACTCACCTCTCCGGAGACGTCGGTCTGGGACCCCGCGTCCAGAGTGTGGCGGGACAGCAGGAGGTGAGCCCCGGCGGGGTGCCGGAGGTCGGGCTCCGAGCGGCCCATGTTCTGGTCCGAGTGGAACCGCTCCTTCAGCTTGGCCAGACACTGCAGGGGAACGCGTAAAAAGCACATATATACACACACACACACACACACACACACAGACACACACAGACACACACAGACACAACACACAGACACACACACACACACACACACACACACACACACACACACACACACACACACACACACACACACACACAGACACACACACACACACACACACACACACACACATACAGAAACACACACACACACACGCCGTAAGTTCACTTTAAAATCCAGTGGGACTGACTTTGCAGTTGCACAATGGTATTTATGTGCGGTACGCTCGTGCCGCTGCGAGCAGGACGGACACCCGGGTCGTGGCTGGCGGACGCCCACAGGTGATGTCACGCCCGCATTAAAGCCGTCAGCCAAGCCAAGCCACTGCCCTCCCATTACAAACAGACGCACCCAGCACAAGCATATTCAAGGAATGTGCGAGCGGTGCGTGTGTTTCTGTGTGCGCGTGCGTGCACGTGTGTGTGTGTGTGTGTCTGCTTGTGTGTGCATGCACGTGCGTGTGTGTGTGTGTGTGTGTTTGTGTGCATGCATGTGTGTATGTGTGTCTGTGTTTGTGTGCATGCACGTGCGTGTGTGTGTGTGTGTGTGTGTGTGTGTGTGTGTGTGTGTGTGTTTGTGTGCATGCATGTGTGTATGTGTGTCTGTGTTTGTGTGTGCATGCACGTGCGTGTGTGTGTGTGTAGGTTTGTGTGTGCATGCACCGGTGCGTGCGTGCGTGAGTGAGTGAGAGAGAGAGGATGGCGGTAGTGAGCCTGGACTCAGGGGAGTTAAAGGGCACACCTGCATCAGGTCCTGCTTCTCCTTCTCCCCGGAGCTGATGGCCTTGCGAATGGACTTCAGCTCACTCACAATGGCCTTGGCCTCCTTCAGCCTGTAGCCACTCTGGCCACCAGACATTTTTTGGTCGATTCTGGGAAAAACAAACAAAAGAGAGTCATTTCAAGGTGGAACGAAACCAGCAGTTACGAATCGCGCTCCCCCTCCCAACCCCCACCCCACTGCCCAAACTCCATCGCCGGTTCAGAAAACCTCAACAAATTATTCATCATTAACGCACTGGTATGTGGTATTAACATACCAGAAATAGTATGGCACAACCACATATTTAAATCACTTTCATTTTCAATGCAAAAGCCCTGATGACAAATAGCTACTTAGCGAGAAACAGGTCTCTAATTGTATTATTCAAAGCGGGCGATGCCTTTCTGTGGCCTCGATGTAACAGTATGGTATGTTAAATATTTCGCACGTGTGCTACGAAAGTACCCTCAAGTACATGGGTTTGCCAATCCTCCAAACGCAGGGCATGCTATCGATCACTTTCCCCCACACTGGAGAAACCTTTACGGGTTGGACAGAGAAATTCCTTCCAGTCTCTCCCACCATTAGCACATTACACTTATTAACAATACTACATAGTCATCATAGTCATAGTAATAGTAACATTACTAGAAATAGTTGTAGTACAATAGAAGACAAGGAACGGTAGTTGCTGTAATATTAGCGGTTGGTTGTCATGGGAGCTAAAGTAGTTATTACTTTTTTCCTATCTGGTAATTGAAAGCAAAAGTGTTTCATAACACCGACTAAGAGTTCTGGGAAAAAAAGAAAAAAAAAATACATTTCAAAAAACCTACTCAATGTAACCTGTTGGCCAGTATTCTTTCCAGGCATGACCACACATGGAATGCTAACCGCTACAGTGCAGCGAGACCTTCCAGGCCAGAGAATCAATCCACCCCAGGAAATGTATGCTGGCGCACACGGCGGAGGGATGTTGTGCAGCCCTAACTGCAGCGGCCCGCGATGATAGTTCGGGCAGCCCTGAGGTACTGCGGCGGCTAACCACGATGTGAGGTACTGCGGCGGCTAACCGTGATGTGAGGTACTGCCGCGGCTAACCGCGATGTGAGGTACCGCGGTGGCTAACCGCGATGTGAAACTTGGGGCAATAAACGTCCTCGGTTTGCGTGAAAAATTGGAATTAGTCTCCGAGTTCAGACTGCAGCTCGAAGACACAGCAGATACTTAACCACCCACTTCCCAGTCGCTGACAGATAGCAGGACCCTGTGGTGAAAAACACTGCGGGTTATTAGACAGATGCAAAAGTCAAATAAATACAGGCAATTAAATGTGCCTTGAGAGGAGCATGATATGGCTTTGCATGTGTGTGTGTGCTTGTGTGTGTGCGCGTGTGTGTGCATGCATGTGTGTGTGCGTGCGCTTGTGTGTGTGTGTGTGTGCACGCATGTGTGTGTTTGTGTGTGTGTGTGCATGCATACATGTGTGTGTATGTGTGCGTGTGTGTGCGTGCATGCATGCGAGTGCGTGCTTGTGTAAGTGTGTGTGCGTCAACATGTTCTGCCTGTCTGTTCATACATGCCATGCATGTCCTGTGGTGACTGTCTGTTTGGTCATTACATTCTGCATATCTCTTCTGTTGTGGTGCTGTACCATTCTGTGAACATTTTGTACATGTCTGTTATGTGCGCACGCGTGCACATTCTGTGCATCTCTCTCCTCTGTGTCTGCATTCTTTGGATGTCTACTCTTGGTGTGTGTGTGTGTGTCTGGTGTGTGCGTGCATGGAAGTACGTGTGTCTCTGTGTGAGTGTGTGCAAGTATGTGTGTGTCTGTGTGCGTCTGTGTGAGAGCGTGCAAGTACGTGTGTGTCAGTGTGTGTGTGTGTGTGTGTGTGCGAGTATGTGTGTGTCAGTGTGTGCAAAATCATCACATACACCACACAGTCTCTCAAGATGTCATCAGATAAGCCAGCAAGTATCTGGTTTAAGACAAAATGCCTCAAAGACCCAGAATGCAACGTGGGATCTGCTGGCATGCGCACATAGTTGTCCTGGATGTATCAAGCCACTCACAGCGCAGTGACAGCATGGATATTTAAGTCGCGTTTCACAGTGATGAGATGGCTTTTTTTCTCCCCTCGCCTGGTGCTTAGTGAATGGGTTTCAGGTGAGAGAGGATGCGAAGCAGAGAGCTGCAGAGGAGGATCTCGCGCCGTCGCTTTTGTGCTACCGCGAGGTCGAAGGACACCGCATTTCTACACACATTCTCCCTTTAATCTGGCTCCACGGAGGAGGGGAAAACGCACGCTCTGGCTCACACACCCTGGCCAAGGGCCTGAGCAAACGAGTAATGAAACGGAACAGGCCGTTCACATCTCTTCGCCTGAAAGCAAGGCCGCAATCGCTCCTCTTAACCTCTGCGTCGTTCTCGGGGTCTAGAACGAACCTTTCCTGAGGTTAACAGCGGTGGAAACCCCCCTAAAATTTTTACGTTTTCGGCATGAAATTTGATGACTTTTCCTGGAGTGACCTTACCATTAGAAAAAGTTAAACACTGCCCTTTTTTGTATTTTTATAAAAGCGGTACACCACCAGGGTACACAGACGGCCTTCAGCCTTTTTATCCTTTGATGACATCAGAAGTCCTAACCAAAGTTAAGCGGCGCACGTCTTCTACTGCGTGTCAGGCAGGAGTGTGTTATTCGGCTGTCGCTTGCGCCTTTTCTAATGAACCTCTCCGCCAATCGAAACGGGAGATCGGTCCAATTGTGCCGAGACCGGGCCCTCAATCATACGAGCCCAATATTAAATATCGAGAAAGTCAGGCTTGTCTTGAGGTGTCGCTACGTGGTTGAGTTTAAAAGGAAAAATGACGTCTTTTTTTTTCTCCGTCCGATGCAGGAGCGACAGAGAAGCGAACGCACAGGTGAGGTGATATTCGGTGCAGAGGGGACTTACTGTTGCAAGGTTTCAAAGCCTTGTTCTTTGTACAGAAGTTCTTGCTTCATTTGCGAGAGTTCTCTCTTCAGTTTATTTACCTGAGGGAAATAAGAAAAAAAAAGAGCACACATCGTTCTCTTTCAAGTTCACGCTCGTAAAAAATAAAATAAAAACAAAAATAAAAACAGCCCAGGGAGGACACCCCGTTGACCGTAGACCACAGAAAGCTCCCCAACCCCGCCAGAGTACAAAAAAAATAAAGAACAAAACATTTTAATAAAGAGGAGGAACAGAGTAACGGAGGAGCTTCCTTACCCTGACTTTAGTGGTTGATATCTCCGCCTTCAAGATGTCGGGGTCGTACTTGGTGCTGGACGATGACCCCGAGAACACTGGGGGGGGGGGGGGATAAAGTCAGAGCTCACGGCACAGAGAAACGAAAGAACACCCCAACGACGGGGGACAAACAGCGGGAAGAACTTTCACTACGGCGTGCGTCCTGTGTGCACCTGCCCGGGGACCGCAAACGCGAAACGAGCTGCGTGCTAAATCTGACCCGCTGCACTGGCGCGTGCCGACTTGCTGATTCCTCCGCAGTGCACCCTTTAATTAGAGCCAATTAAAACATGACCTAATGATAAACACAAAAAAATACACTAAATGCGCCTGAAGGCAACCTGTAGTCTGTAAAACGTAGTCCAGAAATAGGAAACAAATTATAGATTTTATATGCTGTTGATGCGTGAGAGTGTATGCAAGCATGTGATGCTTCCACCTGCTTCTTTTCACATTGAAACCCGTAAGCCAAACTCGCACAGACGCGAGTTGTGGGAAGACGCTTCATGTGCGGTTTCAGTAAGCAGACTGCAGGTGCCAAAATGGTCAGTGGGGGTCGCTAGAGAGTGACGAGAGGTGGATCACGGGTGACGGAATCCTGCCTAACCCAGAGTGACACTGCCACCAATTATGCATCATTGTGTCAAATTATTTTGTTGACATCACATTTAAAAGAAGCCATTTTGACAGGCTGAACTAGTACAGTGTGATGTCTGGAGTCATGCTTAAAGATCAGTCACACGCCGTGTCCCACACACCGGCGGGTGAAACGCGAGCCGCGGGCGGGGCGGCGGACACACTCACAGCTGGTGCGGGAGCTGGACTTCTCCTTGTAGGCGTCGTTGAGGCGCACGTACTCGTCCAGGGCGAGCGCCAGCCTCTGCTCCTTCACCTGGTACAGCTCCTTCTGCGTGCTGAGGGCGTCCTGCGCCACCGTCAGGTAGTCCTTCAGCATGCGCTCCTGCTCCTTGCGCCACTCCTGCCGAGGGTCCTCCAGCTGCGTGGTCTCTGCGGGGGGGGGGGGCAAACGGGGGAGCGGGGGGGGGACAGGCTGCGGTCACTGCGACAGACCGGCACGACACGGCACGCTATTACGGACCAAAACAATCAGTCGCTACGACGGACAGACGCAACTCAGCTGCGGCGACAAACCGGCGCAATCGGTTGACAGTATGGGCCGACACAATCAACCGCTACGATGGACAGACACAGTCAGGATGGCCCGGCATGCGCCAATCACCGCAATGGGCTGACGCGCTGTGATGGACACTGCATCGGACCAATGACCAGCGGTCACCACTGAGGACCGGCACCATGCAGCTGCTCTGACGGACCGCGACCGCTACTGCTAAGGACTCAAACGCTCAAACGGTCAGGCCACAGAGCCAGCCCTACGACTCACTTGGCTGAGCAAAAAAGAGACTGAAATTCACTGAAATAAATGAAAGGGAATTGGGAGCCATTATAATTCATTGAAATAAATGAAAGGGAATATTAATATAATGGTAATGTATAGTTCTTTTTTTTACTTATGTTTTATTGTCTTTTATCTTTTTAATTTATTTGACTTATTTTTATTCCATATTCTTTTTCTCTCGCATTTTATGTTCCGTATACATACATAATCTTCCTTTTATCATTCTTTTACTTTTATTACAGCGTTAGTTAGATCGCCCCATTTGTTTTATGCTCTGAGAAGCACTTTGCGAAGCATCCGATACAAATCAGGTTATTAAGAAAGTCGTTACTGAACTCAAACAGCTTCTTCCTCAACACGCAACAAGTCTTCCGTCTGAGACTATAAATATGTGGGGAGATGCACACAGATAAAAAACAAACCGAAATGCAGACAATCTGTCATAAACAAAAAATGTCATACAGTCCGCACATTAATAAACACAGGAATAAGAATAGCATCCCTGGCACCGAAGTGCTTAAAAACAAACTGCTTAACACTCTGTTTCATATTTCACTGGCGCTACAGCTAACAGCTAACGGCTGACCTTTCGGGGTTAAAACTGGTCTATTAGTCCATGCTATCATAAAACTGTAAAGCAGAGGAACACTGGGGCAAAGGCCTTTCGAAAGAGTGAAAGAAACAGAGAGAGAAATGGAAGCACAATGTCTAAGAATAGAATTGTACGTCGCTTTGGACACAAGCGTCTGCTAAATAAATGCAATGTGACTGATTTCAATCTTCCCCAAAAAAATACACGCTTAATCCCCCGATCACTCCCCCACCCCCGCCCCTCGTCCTGTCCACAGAGACGATGTCCCCCTGCTGCCCCCACCCCTCCTCCTCCTCCTCCAGGGAAGGCGCTCCTCCGCGGGAGCGAAAGGGTTACTGGAAAGCGGCAGCGCTCCTCACAAAAACAGGAGGCGGCCCAACCCCTCCGCGCCACAGCAGGCATGCCAGCAATGTGCAGCTCGCTCGCTATGAGGGAGAGCCAGATTCTCCCCGGCGGCTGGCCGCGCGGTTCCAGAGGCGCGCCGTACCTGCGGCCCTCTCCAGCTCACCCCCGCCCCCCTCTCGCTCGCTCGCGCGCGTTAGCGTCCCGTTAGCACGTTTAGCAGGAGCGCTAATCCTGGCCAGATTCTCAACGGCTGGGACGAGGCACCTGTAGATGGGCACGTCCTTCTAGTGCTAATATAAAATTAGCACTGTACCTTATCGAACCTGTGTTTCGCAGTTGTTCCAATGGCCTTTGGTATGCACTTTTGTACGACGCTTTGGACAAAAGCATCTGCTAAACAAACGTAATGCAATGTATTGTAAATCACGTCTGAATATTTATATCCCCTTTACAGTTTCCCATCTCAGCTATCTCAGTAGGAAAGCCCGTCAGCTTGACGTCGACTTCCCGCAGATGTGTACGAAACAAGCGTACTCTGCTACGGATTACACCAAACTGACCCTCACACGGGGTGTGTGATGGGAGACGGTGAAACCAGCAGCGTCTCCCCGAAGGTTCCCTTCGATAATAAAAACATTACTCAGCCCGCGGCTGCCGCAGAGGCCCTGGGTGAATTTCGCTCCTCTGGCGGTCAGAGGAGACGTCCGTCACGCGCCCGCCGTAAAGCGGAGGCCGACCCCCGGAGTCAGACCGACGGCAGACGGTCACCTGACCCCGGGACGTTCCGTATCATCTGACCGCTTACACCCCCCCCACCCCCCACACACCGATGCTGGAGGGGGAGGCACACTGTCTGCGAGCCTCCCACCCCGGCGACCGCCTGATTCCATGAGACACCGCCGCCGCCGTGGGGGTTCACGGCCCGCCAAGCCCCTCCCAGTTTACAGGGGTCACGGCTGTGGAAGCTCCATGGCAACCACCAGACCCACCACCCAATGTGATATCGGCCTGAAGACCTGACTGGATCCTGTTCAGCCCTGGAGCGGATTATGGGTATACAGAAAAAAGCACTCAAATCCACATGCTCCTAGGGGGGGGGGGGGGGGCATGGCGGGAGGGATTGGCTTCGGGGTGGGGGGGGGGGGTCAGTTGTGATACCACTCCCACACAGCAGTTCGAACCATTCCAGCTCTTACAAGAAGCAAGACACTGTTCTGAGCATCTGCTAAACACAGACAGCTACGCTAGCCCGCTTCCAGCAAGACATGACATGGCTCAGATGGTTATGCACAGGCAGTCCGTGTCCACGGACATTAAACCACACTACAGACACGCTGCACCAGGTGAAAAGCAGCACAAAGCTCCCCAGCACACCTTCAGCGGTGAACGCAAGCCTGCCACCTTTCCCCAAGATTCCTCACATCCTGTGTTGATGAGCCTTTTAAAGAGCACCCAGAGCCACTCCACAACAAAAAAGGGTTACCTTCCCCTGCGGATATTAGCAGGAAGTAGTACCCACCAATCACCGTTTGTGTTGTTTCTCTGTGATTGGTGAAAACCCTCTTTTATAAGGTGATGTCACAACAGTCTAATCATCATTCATATTGTGCTTGACTTCCACTAATAACCCCCCTTTTCACCAATGTGCTGATGTCACGCAATGTTTCAGAGCTACACAGCGTACACTGTGACATCGCATACCAACCATTCATTCTGAGCAGACATACCTTGACAGAGTCAATAATTACTAAAGCTGCATGCTGCCAACTTTGTCACGTAAGCCTGCTCAGGTTTCCTGAACTTCCTGAAACTGAAATGTTCTGCGCACTGCACAGTTTCAGGTCACTGGAACCTGTCCGTTCCTGCTGATTTAGGGCACTCCAGCTATTCGAATCCCCACTGGACGCTACCGAGGACCGTGAGGAACGAAGGAACCCCACAAGGGAAGGCGACATGCCCAACTTCCCTCAATGACCAGGGACAGCAGGGTGACTGTACCAGGCCCTCTCAGCCAATCGGTTTCATTTTCAAAGACTATAGTGCCATTCTGTCGACGGCGTTGGAACGCCTGAATTTTCAGAGGCGCGCTGTTCCACGTTAGCGGACGCGCAGTTCGCCCATTACGGCTCACGGGCCTCTGTGGTATCCCAGCTGTCCCTACCACGGGCTCGGGTATGAATACGCGACTGACTAATTCGGCCTGTTCGTCCTGAAAACGCACATCTCCCGGGACATCCTACGTAAACGCTCAGGGATTCAGAGCTTCGGTAGCTGCTCGATGCGTGAAACTTATCGAAGGAAACAAGTGTGCTCTCTGGGAAATAAATTTGCGTTTTGAAAAACACAAACCCAATTTAAAAAACAGCTTAGCTGGGAGAAAAATGTAACTGCGCCCGGGACGAGAACCCAGTGGATTTTTACCTGTGAACTTAAAACCCAGCAAACTGTAACAGACGGTAGCCGTGTGGGAATATTCAAATAGGATGAAGAAAAAATGCCAACCATCCAAGACGAAAGAAAGAGGAAAAAAAAAAACTACTTCCATAAGGAACTCCCGCCTCCTCCAGGCTACAGTGTGAGAAATATTCCAGCGCAGATTCATAACAAAACCCTCATCTCCCCCCCCCGCCGCTGAAACAATGCAGGGAGAGCAGGGGCCGGGGGAGTTTACGCAAGACCCAGCGCCTGCGGAAGTGGGGCCTGGCCCAGGGAGCGCAGCACCTCCGCCCCTGCGCTTTCACAATCAGCACAGCGCAGCGCAGCACAGCACAGCGTGCAGACCGCACAGCACAGCACAGCTGTAATAGAAATACAGTGTGTGTGTGTGAGTGTGTGTACATGTACGTGCTTGTCGTGATCATTTGTGTAGTGTGAGTGTGTGAATACATACATATGCATGTGTATGTGTGCTCTGTGTGTGTGTGTGTGTGTGCACGTTTATGTGTGTGTGTGTATGAGCGTGTACACAAGTGCATGCTTCTGGTGTGCATTTGTGTAGTTCTGAGTGTGTGTATATACATATGCATGCATGTCTGCATGTGTGTGTGCGTGAGCGTGTGTGTTCAGTTGTGTGTGCAACCATGCACGTATGCAAGTGTGCGTGCTGTGTGAGTACGAGCTACAACTAGCCTATAAAAAGCGTAAAGGATATGCATTTACCTCAAAATCTATTGCCAAACAATAACAAAACGTATAATCTTAAAACATATCATTCCCTATTCTCCCAGGCAATGCAAACAAAAGAGATTAATTTTTCATGGAGAAAACAATACTAAATAAACTCATATATGCCATTTACACTGTGGGAGAACCCCACAGTGACTGGGGAAGATAATACATTCTCAGTTCTGCAACAACAAATGAAGCCCCCAATGGGGAAAAAAAGAGAAAATGATCGTAAAAATATTTTGCAACATCCAGTTAAAGTTGAACTAAATTTGTCAGCCATTTGGTTCAGCGTGGTAAATCAGTAATTGCCAAGCAGAAGCATTCAAAGCTTAAAAGTCTAAAGCGTACGGTCTGAAGAATTTATTGACACAAATAAACATCAAAAATAGATGAATCTGGAAGGAGATGCACAGATCTCCTCGATAACTCTCCCCAACACCCAACACCCAACACCCAACACGCAAGCACGCACTCACAGCTCAGCACGATCGTTCTGTATATTCAATCACGTGGCGTAAATAATGCAACGCCCGAAAAACTGACGGGGAACTGATTTCGCTGCTGAGGATTTGTTACGCTCGCGCTCGGAAAGACCGAATAAATGCGGCCTTAAAAAAAAAACGTAGGCCCCGACGGGGGGGGGAAAGAAGGGATGCTTGGAATATTTCTGTCCGATAAAGGAAAGCTCGGCGCGGCGAGTTCAGCGACGGGCACGGCGTTTTTTCCCACAGCGAACGTCTCGCGCGCGTCCACGCGCTGCCGCCCTGCGTCCGACCGCTGCTTCTGACCTTTCTGTCCGTCACAGTCCACACAGAAGCACGTCCAACTTCTCAAGGACCTTCAAAATGCGCTCTCCTTTGAGGACAGGGCCCACGTTGTCGAAACGACGTCGGCCATTTTGGCTCCGCTAATCCCTCACGGGAGGTTGTGAACGATTACGTTCGAGCTCCGCCAGAATGAGTAGGGGGTTGTTACAGGTGCGATGAACACCTGCAAATATTTGTTCACGTCGGGTGCTTTCGACAATTAAAACTTCACACCAGAGAAGACACCGTGAGATTGTGATAGGGGAGGATAGCCAAAAAAAAAAGTACCAAATTGAAAACAAAGTGCTAATTGTCCTGAACTTGTTTTTCATTCTGTGTGACTAAAGAGTGTGTCAATTTCAACGAGGACCAATCATCCACAGCTGACTCACATCTGACTTTGAAAGTACTGCCGTTCCCTTTATGGACAAGGCATTAAGTCATTTCATCATCATACACAAAGAGATTGGGGGACATTACCCTTGGCATTACGACTATAACAGAGAGACATCCGCGACAAAGAGTGTAATACAAAGTACACAGACGGTGCAGTGGTAACGTCCCCATTTTAAAAAGAGATTTAGAGAAAAATTCAGGGGAAAAAACTGCTGCTGTTGACAGTTCAATAATAACGACATTGATAATAATAATGCAAAACGATCAATGGATTCAGAACAAATGGTTGCAATGATAGTAAATTACATTTATAACTTCCCTCACACAAATCTCTCAGCCTCTACCTATACTTTTATAATTAATAAATGGTGGGCAATAAATCTGCCCATTTTGACGGACGGACGACAGAATTTTCTCCAAAGACGAAGAAGAATAAAAAGGTAAACAAACAAAATCTGCGCACGCTAAAAAAAAAAAAAGATCTATGCAATTCCACGAGGGAAAAAAAAACACTTAAGAAACCCAAGGGCTTTCTGAGCAGCGAAGAATGAATTAAGTCTGGAACATGTTTAGTCCCAGCGCAAGACTAATTTGACAACCTGTATGTGCACAAGAGTTATACGGAGGATCCGTGCATAATCCACTCTGAGCATTTCCCAATAACTATAAATACATGCAGATGCAAATGTAATTCAGACTTGCGAGCTCATAATGTGCCCCATAGCAGACCCGCAGTGGAAGGATGCTGTTCAGCTTTAATACACCCCAGACAACCCTAAGATGTCCGTCTTGCTTTAAATCACGCGCCCCTGTAGGCTTAACATCAGAGACCGCTAGAAGATGGCGGTAACAGCGGGGGTCTGAAGACGCTCTTCCTGGCAAGATGGCCGTAGACGCATTCCTGCCTCAGTCAGGTAGTCTCGCCTTCCTCTGACCTCTGCGTGACCGAATCAGCATGGCGTTCACCACATCACCCCCAATAACACCGTCCAGCACCACAGCCCTGTCCCGCTGAACGCAGTCCAACACCACACATTCCAGTGCAGCTCAACACATTCTACACCACACACTACTACCCAGCTGAACACTGTCCAGCACCACAGCCCTATCCCGCTGAACGCAGTATACACCATACACTCCTATGCAGCTGAACACAGTATACACACATACTACCAGCGGACACAGTCTACACACACTCTATGCGCTGAACACAGTATACCACACTACTACCAGCGAACACAGTCTACACCACACACTCATGCAGCTGACCAGATCACCACACATTACCAGCGACACAGTTACCACACACTCTATAGCTGACCATACACCACACACTATACCACGGACACAGTCTGCACCACACACTCCTATGCAGCTGACACAGTCACCAATACTACCAGCTGAACACAGTCTACACCACACACTCCTATGCAGCTGAACACAGTATACACCACACACTGCTACCCAGCTGAACACCGTCCAGCACCACAGCCCTATCCCGCTGAACGCAGTATAAACCATACACTCCTATGCAGCTGAACACAGTATACACCACACTACTACCCAGCGGAACACAGTCTACACCACACACTCCTATGCAGCTGAACACAGTATACACCACACACTACTACCCAGCGGAACACAGTCTACACCACACACTCCTATGCAGCTGAACACAGTCTACACCACACACTACTACCCAGCGGAATACAGTCTACACCATACACTCCTATGCAGCTGAACACAGTCTACACCACACACTCCTATGCAGCTGAACACAGTCTACACCACAGTGTAAGGCAGAACACAGTCCAACACCACACAATCCTACACAGCTGAACACCATAGTCCAACACCAGATCTCCACCAGCACAGAGCACCATCAGTACAGAGCTCCACTACAGTGTGTCACATGACCAGATGACACACCTGCACTAGTGTGTTACACGGCACGGATGACGCACTTCCGCCACGGTGTGTGTCACACGGCCAGACGCTACGGTACGGCGGGCTGTGATTCATTTACCTGCAGGATAACGGACGAGCTCAGTGCTGAAACCTGCGGGGGAATTACAGCAGCCAGACGAAGCGGCCATCATTTCTCTCTTTCATTTCATAACTCAGTTTCGTGGAGTTTTTTATTATTAACGCGGCGCGTTTCCCATCCCTCTTCTCTTATTTTTCCAAAGCAGCCCAGCATCCACTGCTGGAGAAGAATTTAAACTTCACAAAAGGCGCTATTAAATTATGGGAGAAAAAAAATTATTATTATAATTTTGAGCCATCTCTCAAGACAGAATTCTGCTCAGTGAAATCAAAACTGCAGCTTCAGGAGTCTTTCTATTAGCTGCACTAGTGCAGTCGCGGGGGGGGGGTGGGGGGGTGGGGTGCGTTGCGGGTGGCTTTGCAGACCCTTTCACCCTCGTGCGGTGCAGTCGCAACTGCGATTTACTGCCGACGGAAAGGCCAGCAAGCGAACGAGCGAACGACGAGTGCGGAAGCTCGTGTAACTCCGAACGAACGAGCCTCTGACTGCGAGCGAACGAGCGAGCGAACGATCACGACAGCGAGAGCGCGCAAAGGACAGAGTCAATGAGTGACTGAACGACAGCGAGTGAATAGTGAAAAGGTCACTTAAAACTAAAAAAGAGAGAAAGGGGAAAGAAAATGGAGGGTTTGTACACCGCCCCCCCTGGTCGTGGAAACGGAGACGGACGTTTGAAAGACGCTGCGGGCGGCCCGGGCGCTCGTGGCGAGGGGGAGGAGCTGGCAGACTCACTGTTGATGTGGTCGATGTAGTAGATGCCGATCTGCGGGTCGTAAGAGGCCTCCCAGCCCCACGGCAGCTCATCTCCCACGCAGTCCGCAAACGACAGCGGCTTCGTCAGCCTGAGGGACAGAGAGCTGCGTGAGTCTGCAGCACGCATAAACACACAGATATATGTACACATAAACACAGACAAATATATGCACAGATAAACACAGACAAATATATGCACAGATAAACACAGACAAATATATGCACAGATAAACACAGACAAATATATGCACAGATAAACACAGACAAATATATACACAGATAAACACAGCAATACACAGATAAACACAACAAAAAGCACAGATAAACACACAAATACAGATAACACAGACAAATACAACACACACACACACACACACACAAATACACATACATACACACACACACAAACACACAAATACATACACATGCACAAACACTCGAACACACAGACACACGCACAAACAAACACACACACAAACATACACTCATCCACACACACACACGAGCACCTAAACGTACACAAATATATACACATACACTCATCCACACACACATACGCACACACACAGTCATACAAGCGTACACACACACACATATACAGTTCTATTTTAAAAAATCCTTATTTATGCACACTCACAAAGAGCAATCTGAATAGATTTGAAAAACGTATTGTCAGACTTCAATGGCATATTTTTGAGTGGGAGCAGAGGCGTACACAAAGGCATCATCAGCATATAAATGAATTTCACAGCTATGCACCTCCTGATCAACATTATTCATGATACATAACTTGCGGGGACATTAGGAGCAGCAAGCGTGGGCTCGTGATTGGAGAGACGGGGTCCCCATAACTACAGTAACGGCACATTCCTGTACTATCGCCCCGCCCAAAATCACACTGACTGCACATTCCTGTAAATGGTAAATGGACTGCATTTATATAGCGCTTTTATCCAAAGCGCTTTACAATTGATGCCTCTCATTCTCCAGAGCACTTGGGGGTTAGGTGTCTTGCTCAAGGACACTTCGACACGCCCAGGGCGGGATTTGAACCAGCAACCCTCCGACTGCCAGACAATCGGTCTTACCTCCTGAGCTATGTCGCCCCCCTGTACTATCACCCCCCAATGACATTGGCTGCACATTCCCAAACCATCACCCCCTCCCCCCTCCCCCCTCCCCCAATCACACTGACATCACATTCCTGAACCATCACTCCCCCCCCCCCACCCCACCCAATCACACTGACTGATCATTCCCGTCCCATCAGCCCCCAGGCCCAGGAAGTGAGAGAACATCCTGTCCTTCACAAACATGGAACTTCCCCAACTGCAGCTTACTATGAGTTCAGTTTACTCAGCAAGACCCCTACAGTGGGGAAGGAGGGAGGGGGAGAGGGAGAGAGTGGAGTGAGCAACTGAGTTTGAGAGAGATGAAGACATGCTGGAAAAATGACTAAGAGTGAGGAATATTTAGCAACTGAGTTAGAGCGAGAGAGAGCGAGAGAGAGAGAGAGAGAGAGAGAAAGAGAGAATGTGAGTGTGAGTGAGAGAGAGAGGGAGAGAGAGGAGAGGGGGAGAGAGGAGAGAGAGAGAGAGAGAGAGAGAGAGAGAGAGAGAGAGAGCGAGTGAGTGAGAGAGAGAGAGAGGTCTTGTATCCTTAGCTCGGACCAGGACAATAAAAGGGCTGCATTCCTGTGTCTTTGCAAAGTGTGGCCAAAGTCTAAAGTTGGTGTCCTGTGGTCTCATGCCAGGCGGGTTTGTTATTGTGAGAGTGAGAGTGAGAGTGAGCGGGGAAGGGAAGAAGGGAAGGAGGGGAACCACGCTAAGCCAGGCTGCTGGGAAACGAAGGCCCGAGACGCTGACGTCGGGCGCGGTCCAGCGCTCCTTCTGGTCGGGCGAGTGACTGACCGCACCGACTGACCAATCCCCGACTTCTCCAATCTCCAAGCCCGAAAAGTCCCGCAGGGCCCCAGCGCCCGACACACCTCCCACTGTAAGGTACGGCCAGGCCAAAAACGCCAAAAACACCAGGCCGCGGACACGCACCAAACGGAAAGCCACGTTAAACGGTACGTGCTGTCACTGACTGAGTCGACGGACCGAGTGTAAACTTAGCTAATGACGGTGTGTGGCACTGAAACGAGGCACCGAATTCTGCCCTGCAAATCGGTCCGGCAGGCTAGGTACAGGTCGTATGGGAACCGGGGCCACGGTGTCACCGGGTCTCCACACCCGACCCTATGCGTGTTTGGCACTAGCGGTGCCCAGGGAGGGAGGGATTCAGCCCACCAGGGTAGCACTGCCTCATTACGGTTCACATTTACAAGGTAAATGTTGATCACAGCAGACAAACGTAAACCAGCCTGCTAGGCTGGACGCTCTACTCAGGAAATGCTGAGCTTACTGACCTCCGCTGTGCCCTTGGCAAAATGCTACCTGTGACATCGTTAAGACCCGCAGGTGTTCCTCGTTAAGGGCTGTGCGTTAGGGGACCCTTCCACGCGATATCCCCGCATTACAAAACATCACAACCCGGAAACAGAGGCGATGGAACAAACAAGGCTCAGTACACCAGAGTGTTGAGCGCATGGTGACAAACAAAGGCAAGGGTGCGTGTCTGTGCCTAGGAACCAACGGTATCGGGTGCAGACGGCAGGTTAGCCGCAGCCTGGATAAGGATCCACAGACCGGGGACCAAACAGCCCCCGCTACCCCCTGTCCCGGGCCAAAACAGGCCACGGGCCCCACACCCTCCACACAGAGCCACAGCTGACGAAGGAGGAGAGCCCAACACCCCCCCACCCCCACAGCAGGCAATTAACACAACGTGCTAAAGTAATGACAACAGCAGCCTGCATTTACTGTGTTCAGCAGTGTCTTCACAATGGCAAACAGTGGTGTTGAGCTGCTGAGCTCCTGTTTCTCCACAAAGTGCATTTTCTCCACAAGACATTTCCCTCTAAAATTACGCGATCATAAACGATGAGAGGGGGAGAAAAGGAGGTACACTGAAAGATGCTTCAAATAAAAAGAAAACACGTTGAACCTTTCAAACCTGTTACAGGATTTCAAATATTAAAATGACTCCACTTTTTGCAGAGAAAGGGAGTGAGAGAGAGGATGGTGTGTCTCTACCCAGTTCTAACAGATTTCACCTTGAGTGGAATTCTTACATAAACTAAACATGCGCACACACACACACACACTCACGCGCATTCATGTTTACCACACGCACACACACACACACACATTCACATTCACCACACACACACACACACACACACACACTCTCTCTCAGGAGCTGCTGTCAGTCTGGAATGCGCGTTCGGTCCGAGGCGCCTACAGTAAATGTTAAAAATTAGACAGGGGGAATGCCAGGAATGCCCAATCACAGAACAGGTGCTGGCGCCCTCGCCATGGCAATAAGGTGCCCTTTGCACTCGCTGGGGGGGGGATCTGACTCAACCACGGCCGGCCAGCAGGGACGGGGGGAGAGAGAGAGAGAGAGAGACAGTCCGGCTAAATCAGTGATGTATAAAAGACTGGGGACGTACGCATGGAGAGGGCCTTTGGAATGCTGCGTGTAAAAGATCCACTACGGGCCCCGGCAAACAGACACCAAGATGTTTAAACACACCGCGAGCCCATGCGAACCATTTGAACACACACTTACACAACAGAACACAAGCACACCACCAACCACTACACGAACACACATAGACACAAAAAATACTGATATGCAAAAGAACATTCACACAATCTCTCAAAAAACACAAACAACAATACACATACGGCACAACTCACGCAACACACACACAACACCCAACACCACACACACGCACATACATATTCTGCCCATTGGAAGTGCAGTTAACACACAGAAGCACGAGTCACTGCCCTCGCCCACAGCTGGCCAACCGCCACACGCAGCCACACACAGCCACACACAGCCACACGCAGCCACACGCAGCCACACGCAGCCACACGCAGCCACACGCAGCCACACGCAGCCACACACAGGGCTTCCCCCAGGAGAACAGCCAGCGGAGGGGAGAAGCGCCTGCGCGTGCGAACCCGGGGAACGCAGGACTACGCCGTCGCCCGTTTTAATAAGCGGCCCCGGCGAGCCTCGTGCCCCCCCCCTCTCCCACGGAGATCCCAGCCTGGGCTTTTATCGATTTCCCTCCGATGTTCGCGGAAGTGCCGGCGAATTGGGTGGAGGCGCGGCGTCTCCGCTGTCAGGTAACACCGGCGGGGGGAGCCCTGATACGAATCTGAAGGCCCGGACGCCCAGGCTCTCCGTGTTACAGAAATCCCCAGAAACACGCTCCGCTTATTCTCACTCAAGCGAGGTTTCCGCGTGCTCGCACCTGGCCGAGACCTTTCGGGTCGAAGCGTCGTCTGAATAAGAAGAAGGGGAACATAACTCCAGGGCTTTCAGCCTCTCTCTGAGGTTTCTGGAGATTTCTGATGCTTACAGACCTTTTTTCCCTCACCAGCACCAGACAAGAGGACGGATGTGTGCCACCATCTTCTGACGTTATCACACACCACCCAGATCCCCTGCCTCAGTAGAGTCGTCTCTCGCCGTAGTACAGACGGCGAAGACCAGGCCCACGACCCCCCTGCACCACTCTAGAAAACCTTTCAGGATGGGAACAGGACTGCACTTCTGCAAGCTCCCATCCCAAATAATCAGACCTTAAGCATGTGTGGGCCATGACGTTAAACACTGTAACCCCAAACCCCAAACCTAACCAACCCACAACTCCATTGTGTTAAAGGTTCCCATCTCTCTCTCACACGAACACACACACACACACTTCCCCAGTATCTCTCAGTGCCACATTTACCCAGGTACACGTCCGTGAGCTGACAGACGACACAGATCGCTCGGGTCATCGCTGAATACAAACAAGGCCGGTCAAAAAAAAAACAACAAAACAAAACCGTCTTTATCAGCTTTCCAAACACAGCCGGCGAGCGCGGAACAGCGGGGTCGGGATTTCACTCGATAAGCTATCTGTCCGAGGCCTTCGACGACACCCGCAGTAAAAGCGCTGACTCCCGTCGTCACGGATACGGCCGCGGCGATGGGGAGCGTGTGAGAGGAAGATAAGGGCGAGTGAGTCACCAGTCATTCTTCGCTGCGATGCGTGGGCGTCTGGCTCTGCAGGGGGCTGGCATCCAGACTGTGTGTGGGGGGGGGGGGAGGGAGGGGGGGGGGCACGCACGGGCCTGTCCTCAACATCTTGCGAGGCAACTAAACTAAATAAGACTTGACATGTTTTTTTAAAAAACATGTTTTCCTTCTTTTTCTCCCCCCAGTTCGGAATACCCAACACCTCGCAGGCTCGTCCTGTCACTCAAACACCCTGTCGATTTGGGAGAGCGCAGACGCGCATGCGCAGTCGGACCGCTCGGCTGCGCAGACGCCACATCAGAGCAGCACATCTCCCTCGCACCCGGAGCAGCCAGGCTGCGGGAGAACGGCCGACCGGACGCGGCGTCTTTCCGCTTGTCTGTTAGCCGCCTCTCGCTCCTTACGTTCACTCCCTGAAACCACGTTCCAAAAGGGCGACACAAACTTCTCGCATTTCTCAAATGTTTCTTATTATTCTTAAGGATCGCCGCTCGGAACGGACAGTTCGAGAACTTATTACCGCAGACAAAACAAATCTCTGCGGCCGCCCCCGACGTGGCCGTCGGCAGCTTCTCGACTCCCTGTAATCTGTTAAAAAACCTGCCATTCATCTGGAAAGTATGCGGCCGCACGCAAGAGAATGTGTGAGTAACAAAGCCGGCCCTGTCTCCTCCCCGTCTCGTGATCAGCTGAGAGCTCTCTGCTCATCAGAGCCTCCTCCGTCTCTGAGGGACGTCAGGGTTCTCCTGTGGGCAGTTTAGTTCTCACATCCACACCCGCCAACACAGAGCAGTTTAGTTCTCACATCCACACCCGCCAACACAGAGCAGTTTAGTTCTCACATCTACACCCGCCAACACAGAGCAGTTTAGTTCTCACATCCACACCCGCCAACACAGAGCAGTTTAGTTCTCACATCCACACCCGCCAACACAGAGCAGTTTAGTTCTCACATCTACACTTGCCAACACAGAGCAGTTTAGTTCTCACATCCACACCCGCCAACACAGAGCAGTTTAGTTCTCACATCCACACCCGCCAACACAGAGCAGTTAGTTCTCATCTACACCCGCCAACACAGAGCAGTTTAGTTCTCACATCCACACCCGCCAACACAGAGCAGTTTAGTTCTCACATCACACCGCCAACACAGACAGTTTAGTTTCACATCTACACCGCCAACACAGAGCAGTTTAGTATTCACATCCACACCCGCCAACACAGAGCAGTTTAGTTCTCAATCCACACCCGCCAACACAGAGCAGTTTAGTTCTCACATCTACACCCGCCAACACAGAGCAGTTTAGTTTTCACATCCACACCCGCCAACACAGGACAGTTTAGTATTCACATCCACATCTGCCAACACAGGACAGTTTAGTATTCACATCCACACACGTAAAAACGGGGCACAGTTTAGTTCTCACATCCACACCCGCCAACATAGGACAGTTTAGTATTCACATCCAAACCTGTGAAAATGGGGCAGAGTTTACTTTTCACATCCACACCCGCGAACACAGGGGACAGTTTAGCATTCACATCCACACCCATGAACACAGTTTATTTCTCACATCCACACCCGCCAACACGGGACAGTTCAGTATTCACATCCACACCCGCAAATACAGTTTAGTTTTTCCATTAAAGATTCAACCTGCAATCTCACGCTTCTAAATTCCTCGGCATACTGCTGACGAAATGTTAAAAACATTGAAACGGAACAATCGACACTAACAAGGTAATTTTGTCTAGGGCGACAGCAACGGTGAGGCTGGTAGGCAGGCAGGCAGGCAGGCAGGCAGGGCAGGAGGGTCGGGCCCTTGGGGGGGGGGGGCGGTGGGGGGCGTCAGAGCATCATGCGCTCGACGCGTTTGCGCCGGCCGCCCCGTGTTTTCCGCCGTCTCCATGGCGACTCGCCCGGCCTTGTTTTTGTCTCGGGGCCCGCTCATTCAGGCCCGCTGGCTGAGATGCCGAGCGGCTTTCAGAAGCAGTGATTTGCATCACTTTTTTTTTTTCTTTTTAAAAAAAAAAAACACGACAACAAAAAAAAAAAAGAGAAGAGAAACAAAATCTTTTGTAGCCATGCAGAACCTTACAAATCCTCCCTCATTAAAATCTGTCAAGCCCCATTAAACAGCATGAGGGGAAGGGGGGGGGGGCGGTGAATACGTGAGGAGCAGGACCGGAATTTTATCTAGGCCTACCTCTTTTTTTTTTTTTTTTAAATAAACATTTTTGGCGCAGGGCCCGGGTCACTCGGAGGAGGCCCTATAAATTCTCCCTTTCGGGGCCTTGGGACAGCCCCGCGCTGGAATGCAAAGACCCTCGCACCGCCCGTCACTTTCCCCGCCGCGCAGGGCTTATAAATCTGCTATTTGGGGCATTGAGGTTTCAGGTTTTTCTTTCTTTTTCTTTCTTTCTTTCTCTTTTTTTTTGGGCCAGGAGAGCACTCCAAAGTCCTGCCCAGAAAAAGCTCCCTCCGCACACACCAGCCCAGGATCCCTCTGCTTCATTGACTAGGACCTGGTTGCCATGGGGACGAGCAGAGGATGGCACAGGCGGGAAACACGAGCAGGTTTTTTTTTTTTGGCCCTCTGCGAGAAAGGAGGGCCTGCTTTAGAGCCCAAACAAACACTCCCTTTCTCAGACCGCGCTTCTCGGCGGTCAACAAATGTGTAAAAGAATAAACAAAAACGAAAAACAAAAGTGAATATGACAACGACACGCCTTCTTCAAGGGACGCTTTAAGGGCCATTTCCTAAATTTTCCCCTCCATTACAGTTACACCCTTTGACAAGTCAGACTGAAAACAGAAACAAATTTGAGGTTTCCAGGTCAGCTGGCATTTGCTAAAGTTCACTAAGTATGTGCAAATGAACTCCAGGGGGAGGGTGGTAATTGAACGTACAGTACGAAGCGCAAACCAGACGAATGAACATCACAACAGTGAACCGGGCACGTCAGTAACGTCCAACCAGTCACGTTCCCCGGGTTTCCTCGTTGGGGAAGAAACATCGGAGACTACTTTAGGCCAAGGCTTATTAACTGTGAGACTGCAGCTAATCTGTATGTACGATACCGTACTTTCAAAATACAATAAAGTAGAATGAAATAAAATAAGCCCCCCCCCCCCCCCCAAACAGATAAACTTAGCTGCGTACGTCCTCCCCGGGCGTTTAATTTGGCCTTGTGGTAAACTGGGTCTAACCGCAGCGCGTTCTCATCTAATTAGCAGGGTTTACAGCGCAGTTGGTGGGTCTGTCGCGAGACGCAGATGTGTCAGCGAGGCGAAGCCGACCGGCGCGGCGGGCCGCTAACCTGGGTGCGAGCCGCGCGGAACTGCTCCGGCGGCGGCCTCGAACCCGGCGGCGATGGCGGCACAGGAAATAATCACGGCAGATTACAGGGTCACTGTGTCCGTCGCGAGCCCCCCCCCCCCCTCATCCTAATCCCAGGTAAGGCGGGTTGGCTTTTTTTTTTTTTTTTTAACAGGGTCACAGATGGTTCCAGTTTCACTCCAATTACCCAGGAGTCATTTCTGGGGTCATTAAATCTGACAGAGTGGTGGTGAGCGGGAGGAGGAGATGCACACGGCGGGGGGGGGGGGGGGTTGATGAAATGAATAACGAACACAAGATGACTTGAGTGACGCACATCGATGCCTGAATTCATTCTGAAAGCTTTTCTTTGAGGTGGCGGGGACAGAGTTAAAGGCGAATTCCAGTCTGGAACACTTGCGTCGTCAGTAAAAGTGTGGCAGCGATGTGTAACTCACTCCAGGGTTTATGATCTGCAACATTTGCGTAATGTTCCATCTGATGTGCGTCATTTCCAAACGGCGGCGTGCTCCCTGCGACGGGCATGCTGGGGAGAGGACTGTGAGCAGAGCTGGTTGGCGACTCCGTTACCGACACCGGCCTACCGCCCAATGACAGCAAGCTGAAGGGCATCAGGATACCGCCGCCGCCGCCGTCGTCACGCCAACCCCGCGTCTGGGCTGAGAGCGGCGGCCCTGCAGCTGCCCCGCGCTGACGAGGACGCGCCGCTAAAGGGTGAGCGCTACGGTGCACTGGGGGGGGGGCGGGGGGCGGGGGGGGGGGGGTGGCGTGGAACACCACATCACCACATCCCTGCATTCCCAAGAGAGGGAACGCAGCTGCGTGCTCCTGCCATGGGAGGGGAGGGGGGGGCTGAATGTTTTGAGAGCCACTGAGTGATATTCACAGCAAAAAAGGAAATTATCAGAGCGGTGCATGCTGGGATTGGTCCGTGGAACAGGGAGGTCTGTGCCCGTGTGGGTTCTGGTCTGGGCTGCCCTCATGACCCCGTCCAGGAAAACCAACCCCTCCCTGCTGCCCACCAGCCCAGCAGGTCACCTCCACCGGTGCCAACTCACCAGGCAGAGGGGGAGGGGCATTATATTTCTCATATTACGTATTGTTCAATGCCAGATGTATGTTCTGTCTAATACTTTCTGACTTCAGCTACTAATGTACTGTTTTGTCATGCCAATAAAGTAACCTAAACTGAACTGAATTGAAAATTAAGATAGAGAGTGAGTGTATGAGAGAGAGAGAGAGAGAGAGATTACACACAGCAATCAGGGAAGAATAACAGAGTGATACACGCCCGGCACTTCAGAGGAAAGCCAGGGGCGGCAAGAAGGACGATTAATGGAGGCTCTTATCTTCCCCGGCAATCTTTATTACCGCTTCATTCTTCACCACAACATGACCGAACAATACCGGGCTGGACATCACACACCCGCACCCCCCACCCACCCAAAAGGGCCCCACCCGCCCAAAAGGGCCCCACCCACCCAAAAGGGCCCCACCCACCCAAAAGGGCCGCGACCGTTTCTTTTCGACCTCGCCGCCCCCGAAACGCCCCCGGGGCGACGCCGCCATTTTCTGACCCGCCAGTCGCCATCGCGAAGGGGAGGACGTGGGATCGAGTCGCGTTACCGTGACGACCCGATCGGACGACCTGGGAGCGACCTTGCGCTCGTTCGCGGGTTTGGTGGAGAGGGAAGTTTGGGTCACCTGTAAAGACCCCCATCACCCCGCCCGTGTGTTCTTTTCGCCGTCAGGAATTCGCTCCTGGACGGGAGCCACATTCTTCTGCGTGGGGAACCGGTGTCTTCGGACTTCCCCCCCGCCCCGCCCCCCGCCCCCCGCCCCGATGCAAACATCGCCCGGCGGGTTTACGACGTGAATCTCGGCGGTGCTTCGAAGCCGAAGTGAATCATTAACCCGCGGCCGTGCGCTAAGCGTTCAGCAGGAGGGGCGCGAAGGGTTCCGCTCCCTCGAAGCGCCCCCCCCCTCCACATCATATAGCCACCTGTCCGCGGATGCTCCTCGGGGAGGCCCGCGGGTCCGAGGAGCCTGGAGCTCGGTGCGCGACCGACACCCGCGAGCGATCGGGCCGAGCGTTCCTCAGGCGCCTGCAGCACTGAGGCGCAGCGCGGCGCGCGGCGCGCCAGGCGTCACGCACGCCGCAGCCGCGCGGTGGCCGTGGAGACGGGATGTCCGAATGCGCCGCGGAGTGCTCCACTGGCCTCTCTCCCCGAAATTACATAATTACTGAGCCAAGGCTACGTTTACATCGCGCGTCTTCATGCCCAGTTCCGATTGCTTGTCTGTATCCTATTTTTCTGACCGTCCGTTTACATCAACTTTTAAAAGTGACCCATGTTGGATACCTGTGCTCACACGGTTTACACTAGAAATAACCTGCGTGCGCACAGAACAGTTTGGTCACGGTGTGAAAGGAAACAACCTCGCCGCCACGGACATTTTTCATCTACAACGGACACAAAACGAGGCAGAAATAATAATTATAATAATTCAAGCTATTGCTCTTCGAACTGTCTTAGGTCCGCAATGAACATCCCCTCAATTTCAGCCTATGCAGACTCTTTGTGCACCTGTGCATATAGATGACAGTCACATGGGCAGATATCTTATTCCTATCAGATTTATTTCCACACGTGAATGTGGCCCAAAACGCATCAGAAAATATCAGATTCCAGGTGCTTTTTTCGTGACACGTCCATAATTCATATTCGCCATAGGTGAGCAAGGAATCGGAACTGAGTCACTTTTACCAGACGGTGTAAACGTAGCCTAAATGTTCGCTCCCCCTCCCCCCCCCCAACCTTAACAGAACTGCTCATCCAGACAGAGGCTTTTTTTAATCTTGGTAAGGTGCCCAGACTAAACATGTCTACGGAAACCTGTGACTAATGGTGGGAGGTTCATTCATGGGGAAAAACAAGCACTACTGATAAGAACTCTCACACAGCGACATACACAAAAGATGCACACATGCACCCACAGGTACACACACCGGCAACACAACCCGAACGACGACGACAGCACACTGCGCTAAAAGACGGTGACGTCATCCACTCGTCCGTCCGTCCGTCCATCCGTCCGTCCGTCCGTCCGTCTGTCCGTCCGCCCGTTCAGCCACACGCCGCGGGGTCACTCGAGAGCGTACGTCGCAAGCCTCTGACCCTGTGCCGTAAAACCAAATACGGGACGCAGCGGCGACTGTGCCGGACACCTGTGCAGCTGCCACAGACAGGCCACAAACAGGCCCCCGATTGGGCGGTGGGGACTCTTGTGAAGGGTTGCCATAACGACAGAGACCCCCGTCTCCATAGAAATACTACAGCCAACGGGACTGCCAGCCACATTAGGAACCAGTTATGCTCATCGCTGTGCTGTGAATGAAGTGCCTTAGTCCAACTGGGGTCAACCAGCCAAATTCCTTGCACTTCATCACATAGCCTAACACAGACCTGAACAACACCCTCAAGAACGCAACACAGACCCTAAAACTCGATACATAAAACATGAAACAATATCAAATAGATGTGTTGGCACATTCGGAGCTGGAACCATGTGGCGAACGGTGCCAAACACACGCCGGTTAAAACACAGGCCTACGTGCAGGACGAGCCCGTGTGACAGGCGGGCTGTCTGCTCAGCTCTGCGGCAGCAGGTAACCCTCCCAGATGAAGCCCAGGGACTCTCATAAGGGAAAAGCCCTTCAGCGCACCTGCCCTGGCGAAGGCGCAGCAGTCAAAACAAATGGAAGACCAAACCAATGTTGACAGGCCGCCCTGACCAATGGAATTGGCTTACTTATGGACCTGTACCGAGATCCAGTATGGTGTTTGCGTGCGGCAATGTGACCGTTTAAAAAAATGTATACGTTATTATTAAAATGTATTTCCATCCGTGCTGCAGTCAATCGCTGTATAATGGTGTTCATCTAACCTTACTGCACGCAGCGTATTTCAAGTGGGTTATCGGAGATGTGCGCTGGTCCGCAGAAGCTCTGCCTTGTCCTGCAAAATCCAGAACTATGACCCCACCCGTCTCCCCCGCCCATGGAACATGACTTCTGATTCCCATTTATTTCCAGCATTAGCCTATATATTTTAAGTTACATACTCCTTTAAATTGCGTTATATCTGCCACAGCAGAGCAGAGGAATGCTCAGTGGGCCTAGGCTACATGGAGCACATGCGTATCTCCAAACACAGCCTTCTGCTTAAACTCTGTATTCCACATGCAAGCCTACATTTCCCTTTTGTTTTTTACGCCTAGACGCCGTGTCCAGATTTCAAAGGGAATAAGGCAGCAGGGACGCGGCACGTCTGCTGTACCTGCTGAACCGCGAGAGCCGGGCTCACCTTGCCCACAGCGCCACGTCTCGGGCGGCCGACGGAGACGGCGCACTCAGGGTCCACCAGCGCGGGAAAACGGGCCGCATCGCCATGGCGACCGCGCCGCTCCGTGCCAGGTGCCCAAAAGTTTTTTTTTTGTTTTGATTTTTTTCTTCTCCCCGCCGACAGGAGGGGGTCCCCGCTACACCGCGGCGGCTCTGGATCTCTCCGCAGGAGCAGGGGGACGCTAATGTAACCTGGCGTTCGACGCGCGCGAATCCCAAAATCCCGTTTTCGCGTGCAGGTGTGAGATCACCTGCCGGGCGCTGGCAAACCGACGCGCGTGTCAAGCACAACACCCGCTCTCAGACTTTCAGTTTGGCTTGTTTTGACAGCCTGCCTCTCTCGCTTCATAGTGCCGGCGAATCCAAACATCCGCTGCTCTGTCAGTACGCACAGCCAGCCTGGCTCTCTGACGAAGACGGCGTTCCTTCCTTTACGAATAACTAACGGAGAGGGGGGGTGGCACGGTGGTGCAGTGGGTAGCACTGTTGCCTCAGAGCAAGGAGGTCGTGGGTTCGAATCTCGGCTTTGGGGCCTTTCTGTGTGGAGTTTGCGTGTTCTCCCCGTGTCCGCGTGGGTCTCCTCCGGGTACTCCGGTTTCCTCCCACAGTCCAAAAACATGCAGGCAGGCCGACTGGAGACTCTAAATTGCCCATGGGTATGAGTGTGTGAGTGAATGGTGTGTGTGCCCTGCGACAGACTGGCGGCCTGTCCAGGGTGTATTCCTGCCTCGTGCCCAATGCACGCTGGGATAGGCTCCAGCCCCCCCTCCCGCGATCCTGCTCAGGAAAAGCGGGTATAGATAATGGATGGATGGAGACCGTTCAAACTGTGTGTGCACAGGGTCTTTTTTCCCCTCTTATTGCATCCATTTCTGTTGCCCTGCGCTTGTGCTCCTGACTGGATGTGCCTGCGTTCTCCGCCTCGTCTCACAGAGAAACCGTCGACCCGAGGCGTTCACCGCGACTCACGACCCTCGCTACAAACCACAGGAGCGCCGCAGCGCCACGGTGACACGGAGGGCGAAACGCTGCACCTCTGGCCCGCAAAGGGCCACGGCGAGCGGTGACCTGCTCTCCTCCAACCAGTCGATAACCTCTTGTTTTGTGAGACGCAGCGTTTTGGGTTTGTCGACCCCCCCAGTAACCAGCGAAATTAATGAATAAATAATTGAGAGAGCAGCGGGAGCGTCGTCCGCTGTCTGTGGATACACATCTCAAGATGAAACCGTTTCATGAAGGCCTATATTCTCAGCATTTTTACTTGGCGAAGAACAGTGGTGCGCAAATCGGTCGCAAATCCGCACCAATTTTTTTTTGTTGCGGACTAATCCCACGTGAGGAAATATCCTGGACATCAAAACAAGAGTTCTGCACAGAACTGTTCTGCTATTCCTCCACGGTAGCCAGAAGCAGCAGAGATTCTCGTTGCACATTTACTACAGTTTACCTCTGTGAGTACCTTTAGAGGTTGGAGCAATTCAATATACCCACTGACAGAGAGAGACTCTGACAGCCTGACTCTCAGATGCTTGAGTCTAATGTCTCACCATTTCCTCATCACCCTTCACGAACAAAGAGAAGACAAAAAATGATTTCTTTCAACAGTATTTCCCATGACCGCCGTCTTCGGGGGTTTTTGTCCTCTATTCGAAGGGATCTATTTCTAGTGTTCGAATGCATCATATCGGCAAGCTTGTCAGGCTGCATTGTGCACAAAACGATCACACTTGGAATTTGGGCTGTTTGCTTTCAAGACGCATCAATTTCACAACACATTTTAATCGATCACCAAACCAACTGCAGATGCAGTCCAGAAGAATACAACTCATTGATGTCAGGTTGTAAAAGTTGTCTCTCAATGACAAGACCCATTCAAAGAATAAACCTACAAGAATCTCATGTAAAATCAATACATTATAACCAATCAAAAGGTCTGGCCTGGTAAAATGAAATCTGAAACTTTAATGTAGCTGACTTTTTTTCACATATTTATTGACTGACTTGTGTATATATTCATTCATTCATCTTGAAACAATAATATCTTTCCCGTTCTGATAGGTCATAAACACAAAGCAAACATGTTAACAACCATTAGGCTGAAAAGACTTCAAACAATAGGGCCTACTAAAGTCAACAAGTTGGAGGTGGCAATACCACGTTTTATTCTGCAAAATAAAGAATGGTATGGGTCATCATCGCCCAATTCACAGACATATCACAACAAAATACTGTAAAAAATTCTCAGTTTCACAGAAATGGACCCCCCCCCACACCGTTTTATGAAACAGGCTGAAAAATGCACGACAAACATGCTCTTTTCCTGTTATCTGTTAATCCAGTCTACAGTTCATACATGCCGAAATATTTCACCATTTTTTAAAATTGTCAGAATACATCGGACAATCGTTACCATGTTCGAAAAGGGCAGGCTAAAGGTTAAGGCTGCAGCGCAATTTGTCAATTAAGCATCAAAGTACTGCGAAATAATGGTTAAATTGTTCTGTGGTCCGTTTAAAAAAACGCAAGTTAGTGAAAGTTAATTAAACTCTCCATACGGCGGTACGCCGTACTTCTTGTTGACATTCTTTCAAACAAACATGTGTACAGCATACTTAACCTCAAACCACTATTTGAAAAATAAACATGCAAGGTGTCTATCAAAAAACCTGCATGAGCAACACAGTAACAACTTCAAGCGCATAGCTACTCTATTTTACGCCCATTCATTTAAAGTTACAGCCTACTATCAACTCATTCACAGGCAGTTATCCAGTTGTGAATCAACACACCTTAGCAACCACGCAGACTATTTACAAAGAAAACATCCTGTTTTGTACAGCGCTACAAACAACAAACACTACACAGCGAGTGTTTTCCAAATAACATAACATATCTATCGGTGCAAACAACAAGGTTAAATTAGATTAGAATTGTGTTCAGACGAGGCCTAGCTTAGCTGGCCACTGACAAATCTGGTCATGCGGCCTAAGGCTATGTAACGTAACAGACTCTCGTTACACACTGGACCAGAACAGTAGAAAGCACGCGTGTATAGTAGGCAAAACTTTAAACGCCCATCGTAATTTTAACTTCTCCACAATGCATTCAACGCAACGTCATTACATTTAGTTCCTATGGCGAACTTGCTGGGGTACCTCATGTGTTCTGAACTAAATGCAGCCTGCTAGCCAGCTAAATAACAACAGAATTTGAGCTCACAAAGTGCCAAAAATGACCCTCGGGCATTTTAGCAAGGCGATGCACAGACAATCGCAGTGAGATCAGAAATGTGTTTACTGACTAACTAACTATATAAAAGTGAAAAATAGCCAGTACTAACTTAATAACACAAACACATCTTGAGTATTTTCATTGAAGAGAGTAATCTAGTGCTAACTTTGCAAGCTACTCCAAAACTCCGTAAGCAGCTCGAGAATGCATCGCAGTCTGCCGAGGCTGCTCTACTGAACATCACAAGTTCTTAGAAGTAACAAACATATATTTCAAAAATATTGCTAGACCGGTTTGTGATAATTCAGCAGAAACCGTCACGAGTTTCAGCTGACCAATTCTTAGTTGAATATGCAAGATGTGTCAGCAGCGAACAGGCGAACTATGTGCGGTGTAGTTTATAGTTAGCTAATCCAGAACAAAACTACGAACTGGAACAATCCCTCTATTGTGCGCGGCAGCAGCGATTCAAAAGCCGAGTTAGACATTGTGTTAATGCACGTCCCAAGTCAGCTGTATGTTTTACTATGACACCCGTGTACTTTATTTCATATTGTTCTGCTCGCTGTAGATTGTTAAACAGACCTTGCATTACATGTTCAATAAAAAAGTAACGTCCGATCTCCACGTTCTTCAGTTGCCTTTCCTTAGAAAATAAGTCCAGCTAACTCGATATCCCTCGCTAGCTAGCAACTAAGGCAAGTAGCTAGCTTGCATGTAACTTGTCAATATTTTCTACGCGTGATAGCTGGCAAGTCTCTTATCTCAACGTACACTTTATTCACTCGAATAATTTGCTTATGTAACTGTTCATGTCAAGTTTCAAGTCTAGGATCACCATCTTTCGCCGTTGCTTACCTGTCCCTTGGGTCGATCCAGCTGGTTTGCTTAGTATTATGGTCGATATAAAACACTTTGCCATCGTAATCCCTCGCTTCTTCCCAGCCGTCCGGTAACGGCAGCTGCCCGTTCCCCTTTCTAGGCATTATCAGCTCCTAAAAGTTCCTCCATAAGTAGGGAAAAGAAGAAACGAATTCCTTGGACATACAAAATTCAATACAGGTCCATATTTCGCTCTTCCCAGTCCTCCATCTTAGTTCCTAACAGTCAGGATAGACATGACTCTGTTCCCAGCCAACTGCTCATTAGCATATCATTAGCATAAATCTATTTGCATGCACATTCCTCAGTGCAACATTCCACAGGTTTAACCCTTCGAGGCATTACCGGCGGCAAATTTGTGTTCACAAGAGAACTTCTGGCACTTGTGACTTGTCCCGTCCTAGGATACTTCGCCAAATACTTTTATTTCCTGTTATTCATTTATTATTTCTTGTTGAGAACAGTTTATGCTATACATGTTCAAGGGATCACAATGAGCGTCTTTCTATTGCCATTTTAAAGTACCCCAGCTAACATGCGTACTCAAAAAAAAAGAATATAAAGTTATTTCATAGCGTCATATGGAGTGCCTTAGCATAAATTAAAATGTTTCCTGCATCTCTCACAATTTGAAACATATTTCCACAAACCTATGTTCCTCTGGAGATCTGGCCTCATTCACAACATATGTATGATCACAAACTGTGTGTAAGAACATTTCGGCATTCATTATTTTTTTTCTTATGTGTATTTGTTCATGATTGTTTCCTTATGTTAATCACATGAACAGGATTGCACATAAAATTTACATATAGTTAGCAATCATCATCTCATGCACCTGGAATACGCACAGAAACATGTCTCATAAATGGTTTTTCATGGGAACATTTTTAACAAAAGTAAGAATAATTCAAGAAAAGTTTTGTGAATTAAGCTCAATATGTCTTGTGCAAAGTGCAGATAAACCCCTGCAAAGCAGTCCTTACTTCACATAATGTACAAGTTAGTGATTTAGCGTACACGTACCAAAATCAGCTCAACACTATAGTTTTCCTTAACAAGTAAACACCAGTACCCTGGAATGGCTGTAGATGGCTAAATATTATTTCTAGCCAGTGCCGTGAAGTAATAAGAAAGTCAATGGTTGCACTGTGACAAGAAATACATTGGACCTGGGTTGTTTCTGCTCCTGCTCAGCTCGGGATGTGTCCTGTACAGTAACTCAATAACTGGCTATAAGCATGAAAGGTCAGGCAGTCAAGACCGTGAGGGCAGACGAAGGGAGGGCTTTCTGCGTCTGGCGCGATTAAACCTTCCTACAGCAGACTGTACAATGAGCTCATTGTCGATAGCGAGGTAAAGAGATAAGAGGGGAGTGGGGGAGGACCACAAAAAAAAAATATCAGGGAGGATACAAGGAGGGAGAGCAGGAGATCAGCCCCATTCACTATTTAGGTACTAGGTGAAAAGGCAAGGTTTTTACCATGCTAAAAAAAAACCACAAAGTTAGAAACCATGAAAACTCAGACAAGCCACTGAAATTATATGCACGCCACTCATAGATGAGTGTGCTGAGACAATAGGGCTGCTACTATACACCTACAAAAATCATAACTTTTAAATTGATAATCTTCCATCATTCAGGCTAACATTAGAAGTTAAAATACTTGTGTGGTGCAGGTGGACAATAATGGCATCAGCAACTTACAAAGCCCAAACACACTTGCATTGGGCTAATTTGAGAAATAGTACATCATTAGTCTATAGATATATTTCACAAACATAAACAAACTGTTAACAACAAACCACAACAACAAAAAAAACATGCTTGAAATAGAACTCCAAAACATAACATTATATTAATGAAAACATGAAGGCAAACTGACATAAATTATTGTCACCCAGCGGCATATTAAAGGTAGTATTTGTGAAACATGTGCCACAATAGCAAATGGCTTATGGGAGATGAGTACTTTCAAAGTAAAAATAAATAAATAAATAAATAAATAAATAAATAAAACACTTGTGGGAACATTTTGAGTGAGATGCATTTGGTGCTAGGAATCACTCCTTCGCACTTCTTTTGCTAAGCAATGCAAATGATCGCAGTACAGGTCATCATCCGTAGTCTTCAGTTTAATATTCAAAATTGATACGGTCTTTATGAATAATGCCGTACACTTCTCTCTGGTCAGACAGGGTGGGAGTAGAAGGCGACGGGAGCATCGCCTGATTACAGCGAGAGGAATAAGATAAGCAAAGCAGTTCCAGACCCAGACAGAGTCAGCGAGAGGAATAAGATAAACGACAGCTGAAAGTATAGGAAGTGTCAGGAGTTCGAGGGAGAGAAGGAAGGAGGGCGTGAGGGAGAGGAGAGGAGTCTCTTGACAGAGAGCAGAACTCTTTCAACAAACTGAGCGTGAAATAAATAATTCACATTCTAATGCCAACACTGAAGTAATACTCTCTATTTTGCAATTTTCTGTGCGGGTGGCAGGTAAAATTTCAAAATTCTGACATTTCACCTGTCAGAAGTGAATTACACTTTGAGTGCAAAGAATTCACGGTTAACAATTTTGGTTTGTAAGCAAGCCAATTAATGTAACAGCAGACTGCTGTTAAAAAAGCTTTCCAACATTCACTTTAAGTGCTTGAACTAGTATTTTACAAGCATGCCTTATGTTTATTTCTCCTTAATTTTATGTCCAATTTGGTTATGCCAACAGACCAATGAAATATACACAATTTTAGTGTAAATACAATATGCAATGAAATGATTGACATCGTCATGAGATGCATTTTAAAAGCTAAAGTAAACAAACTTACAATTTCTAATTTGATCATTTACCAGATGCTTTTAGACAACGCAACTCACAAAAGCGCATTTCACATGTGAAGTAAGCACCATAAGAACTAGAGGATTGATACAGGTAATAATATTTTTTTAGTGCCACCATCAAGGTGCTTGTCTCACCTGTGAATTAAAGGGACAGAAGGGTTGGTTTTAAAGAAGAAGAAAACATTAAGTTGAGAAGAAACATTGAGGTGTGGTTTGAAAAGGTGAGTTTTGAGATATGTGTGGAAAACAACAGGTGAATCTGCCTTCCTGATTGGGTAAAGCCGTTCCACTGCTCCACAGCTTCTGGAGGCTCAAAGGGATGGAACAGCCAGCTGATAGGAGGATGCTGACTGGAGAGGTCTAGCTGGAGTGTATGCTGTGGTCACAGTTTGAAGATTTGCAGCTTGCCATGCCAGGGTGAGAGATTTGACTTGAATGCAGGCAGCCATTGGAAGTCAGTGAAGTGCGCTCAAAAGTGGTGTGGCATGTGTGGATTTTGATTGCTTGAAGACCTTTGTGGACCAGCTGCAGTAGTCTGATGGCAGAACCTGCTAAATTGCAACAAGGCTTTTCAAAATTAATGGAAGTACACCTGTGAATGAACCTGTCTTAGCAAAAGACAATTCACAAGAACAGTAACATAACTTATGAGCACACATCAAAAAAGAAAACGTGCATCCTAAATATGCATCCGGGACAGGTGGAAAAAAGTTACCTCATTGTTGCGCGGGCGACGTGCTCTCCGGTGCATGACAGAAGCTGTGAATCCACAGCGCGCGCGGTTGCAGCCCTGCAACTGGCTGGCAAAAATAAACGTGTTAGGAGATTAAGGAATGTTTGAGACTTGCAAATGTATCAAACACGTCGTTAACAAGGCGCTTGTTATCAAGAATCAAACAACGCTGATTCTGCAGATATCGTAGCCTGGTTCACCAGATGTAGCAAGAAGATGTGTGAAAAAAACAACATGCCAGCCGAATAAAGGGATAAATTAGAAACGGGATTGTCTTTATTTATCCCTATGAAAACAACACCTAAAACGCAGTGGTAGCTGAACTACAAAACAGCAAAGCTGCTGGAAAATCCTCTTCATTGTCAGTAGCCTACCTGTAATGGAAATTCACCACCAAAAGACAGATTTCAAGAAATAATGTTTAAAGTTGTATTTTAAGTTTGTCTCACCCAATGACAATATATCAAAATATATCCAGTAGGCTATGCTATGCTATCTTGTGCATTCATTTTAATTCAGTTTATGTAGAATCCAAAATATATTTTGCTGCTGTAGCGATTATAACCATTTATTTAATCCTTTCAACTGCTAATCATAAATATTCTTAATTTATATTAACTAAATAATAATGAAAAAGCATAGCCTACAACTCAACTCTACTGGACAGATGCGTTCAAAGTTATGCAAACTGCGTCACTGCCGCGTAGTGGCTACGGAGGGTATTATACTGTATGTTGTTTTCATCGATTCTTTGCCCCATCAGCCACAAATTATTTGTATGTCACCTCATTTGAACGCATCCAAAATATATTGACCATCATATGAGAAACTGCAACAATTTATTTAAAAACAATGAGCTCTAATTTACAAACACATAGGCTACGCTACATTGCAAATTCGTAACTTAGCCAAGTATATGTACGGCCGTTTAAATATACCTTCCCTAAATACAGCAAAATCACACAAACATTGATTGTATCTTCATTTTAACATTGCACGTGCTTTACACGGTGGAACTGCAATAGCAGCGATAATATTGACTATTGCTGCTGTGTCCCTTTTCTGGGTTGCATAAGGAAACAGAACTTCCGTGTACACATTCTCTGGGCGGTGCTAGTAGGCGCGGGAAAAGGGAGGGTGTGTGGTGTTAGCGAGATGATAGCACAATTCTTTCATCTGTGAGCACGTGGTTAAAATAGTTTATTATATAGCATTGCTCAATAACACTAAAACAAAAACTACAAGATGAACCCAGAAGCGAGTAAAGGGACATCACTGCAAAACGGGTAACTTTCAAGTTTAAAGGCATGCACTTCAGTTGGTTCGTAGAAGAACCATACAACGTTGCTGAGTCTTGATAGTTAATGCGAGCTGTTCAGTAACAGTATACATTACAAACTAAATACTGGTTTGTTAGCTCGTCATCTAGTGCTATGGTGAAATATAATGCATTCGCTAGTAGATTAGTAATGCTAATGTTGCAGAATTTACCGAGGGTGCGTCTTGACGAACAAGGCAACAATATTCTGGATTGACAGATTTGCTATAACACGCTTAGTACGGAGTTTGCAAGTAGGTTTACTGAGTTCTGTAGAAGGACACTGCAAGGTAAATAACGTTAGTCGCTGTGTGTATGGCTGCATGTTGTCACCACTGGCTGTATCAGTATGCGCTATAAAGAAAACAGTTGCTTAGTATTTGCAACATTGGGATTTTTGCTGTTCATATCAGGAAACTGGTACACACAGGGTTTTAACATCAGAGTAACCACTGTCACATGGCTGCAAACCGTTCCCAAAACTCTGCCATATTGCCAGATGTTCAGTTTGAACCATCAAATTTGGAGTGGCACAGCCTTAGACATCCGAAGTAACTTTTAAGCCTCTGCAACTTTGGGCCATGCGGAGTGGAACCACTTGACACAATGAGAGCAATTTTAAACGCTTCCCTTAAAGTTTGTTTCTTTGTTTCCAGGATTTTCGCTGCCAAACGCGATTTAGTTATTTAAAAACTCCCACCTTTAGCTGGATCCAATGCTGTTTTTTTTCTTCGCTTTTTCATAATTGTGCTCCCCGTTCCACATCAATAAAAGCACATCAGAAGGTCAAAGAGTTTGTAACTGCTGCTTTTCACTTCTGAATCTGAGAATGAAAGGATTTATGGTTTTATATTTTTCAGAGTAAGACAGAGCTGCAAAGGACAGAGTTGTTCAAGTCTGCGCTCCCCTGTTCTGACTCATTATGACTGGCGCTTATTTTTTAATAAATTGAAAGCGAACTGACCCTGCATTGGAGGACAAGTCGCAGGCCGCCCATTTTAACTCTAGCCCCACTGAAAGTGCTCATTCCAGTGCTAATGATGACACTGCCCAAAAAGCCTAAACTATGAAAGAAATGGGCCAAGTTTAAATTTAGCTAGTGTCCGTATGTGAATCCTCCTTTGTGTTTACATTTTTTTTATTCCTCAATTTGATATGCTCAAATTTAAATTAAGGACCTGTGCCATTGTGCATCGCAGCACATTGTGTGTCCCCGGAAATAATTAAGTGATTTAATACAATAAAATAATTAAATGGATTTCATAAGAGGTTCACTCTGACTGAACGGTGAATGTGAAATGTGTTTATTTTTTGTTGGGTTGGCGGACAACCCACCCTCCCTATGATTTTTTTTCTTCTCTTTTTCCAGATTAGGAAAGTGGAAAGGGTAACAGATAGAGATGCGCTTACAGTGCATAAAATGGCATGGTGGGTAATAATCCCCAGGCCACACTGAGGGGGGGGGGGGGGGGGGTTCGTATGGAGGCTGGCCGTTGATGGCCCTACAGACCAGGCCACACGTTCTCCTTTATTATACTCCGTAATGGGTCATTCTTTTCAAGGACTTGCTGATGACTTCACGGGAGCGTCTACACTGTTTTAAAGTGTCCCGTCTCAGGTTTTGTCTGGTGTACGGGGGTGCGTGCGGAGCGTCTGGCGCTCAGCTCCGTTTCTCGGGGGGCGCGGCGGCGGCAGCGGTTCGGGAGGTGGATCCTCCGCCCGAAGCTAAACGGCCCTGCCGTGGGGGCCCTGCCCGAAAAATCCGCACCCTCACTCACGGTTTCTTTCTTGTCCCCCCCCCCCCTCGTCCTTTCTGGCAGGGCTGGGGCTGGGGCGGAGGCGGAGGCTCCTTGCAAGAAGAGGCCGGACTACCTGGAGTGGCCTGAATATTTCATGGCGGTTGCCTTCCTCTCAGCGCAGAGGAGCAAGGATCCAAACTCGCAGGTACTCTAAAGAATCGCCCCCGCTGATCAATGCAGACTACCCCCCCACACCCCCCTACACCCCCCCACCCTGTGCATAACCTGCGCCTACATTACTGCCTGCTGTGTCCTGCTATTAAATATTAACTTGGGCTGACATGAGCATGTCAGGAGCCCTGTTGAATAAATCTGGGGGGCGGTGAGCTCGTGTGTGTATATGTGTGTGTGTGTGTGTGTGTGTGAGAGAGAGTGTGTGAGAGTGTGTGTGGGTGGGTGGGTACATGGTGCAATAATCATAAGAGGCTGCTTCTATGGATTAGAGAGGAGCGTAGCAGGAATTGTGGGAATATTACAAGCCCCCAGTAGCTTTTTATTTCCAATGTAACTCGGATCTAGAGCATTTACACACCCCTGCTTTGCGAATCGTTTTTGACGTGCTTGGTTTTTAATTCCTCTTGGAAGCCCGAGCCTCACTGCGCTTTTCAGTGTCATCACCCGCCTTTCTGACCTGCGCCTCTTCCTCGTGGCGCTCAGGGGTTTCCCAGGTTACACGCAGCGCGTAACTCTCTGCGGCACACTCGCGGCCCGCTTTTCTCCGCGGCGTGTAGAGTTTAAGAGGGCGACATAGCTCAGGAGGTAAGACCGATTGTCTGGCAGTCGGAGGGTTGCCGGTTCAAACCCCGCCCTGGGCATGTCGAAGTGTCCTTGAGCAAGACACCTAACCCCTAACCCCTAACCCCTAACTGCTCTGGCGAATGAGAGGCATCAATTGTAAAGCGCTTTGGATAAAAGCGCTATATAAATGCAGTCCATTTACCATTACCATAGAGCGCGCGATGCGTGCGTGCGCTCTCACGACTTCGCTGATGAATGCTGCTGAGGTGAGCCTGGGAATATGATTCAGCCGTTCTAAGAGGGGAGAAAAATAGTCAGGGCTAAAATTCGCCTTAAAAATGGTGAAAATTCAAACTAGTAATATTACCGTAAGCCTTTGTTTAGGCGTTATTTGGTTTTTAATTAGAGTGCACGTTCAGTTCAGTCAAAATGGGATTCTCCAGTTCGTGAGAAAATAAAGGTCTTGAGTGTGATGTTTTTTACGGTTTGGTTCATCTGAATGTATCACCTGGTGTCAGACAACAAGCGGTTAAAATGATGACGAAAACAGGGTGACGATTCTTTTTAAAATTTAAAATCTTTTTTTTTCTGTTGAAGATGTTTTTAACTTACGAAACAAAGAGGCGAGCCTTCCACAAGCTGCCTGCTCTGACCAAAGCTTAACAAATGTTTATAAATGAGGAATAAAGCTTGTAACAAGGAGCTAAAGGAGAGCGGTGACATGGGGGCTGGAGGCCGAGCCTTAGAGGCTGCAGGCCGAGCCTTAGAGGCTGCAGGCCGAGCCTTAGAGGCTGCAGGCCGAGCCTTAGAGGCTGCAGGCCGAGCCTTAGAGGCTGGCCGTGGAGCTCTCCTACGGGTGGAGACGGGCTGCTTCACCTCAGGAATGCAGGTACACCCAGGCGCGTGACACCAGGTGATCTGTATTCTCAGCTCCACCTGCTGGAACACAGGGGAGAGTGACGTTGGCCACGCGTGTGCGTGTGTGTGTGGTGTGTGTGTGTGTGTATGTGTATGGGTTTATGTTGGCCCATGTGTGTGTGTGTGTGTGTATGTGTATGGGTTTATGTTGGCTTGTATGTGTATGGGCTTATGTTAGCGTGTGTGTGTGTGTGTGTATGAGTTTATGTTGGCCCGTGTGTGTGTGTGTGTGTGTGTGTGTGTATGTGTATGGGTTTATGTTGGCTTGTATGTGTATGGGCTTATGTTAGTGTGTGTGTGTGTGTATGTGTATGGGCTTATGTTAGCGTGTGTGTGTGTGTGTGTGTGTGTGTGTGTGTGTGTATGTGTATGGGTTTATGTTGGCCCGTGTGTGTGTGTGTGTTTGTTTGTGTTTGTGTGCGCGTGTCTGGAAAGTGAATGGGGCTTATGAGAGCTGGAGCTGCTCCTCTTTGATAAGCCCAAATCCAGGAGAGGGGGTAGGGCTGAGCCAGAGGGGCACAGCGGGGCGTCTAGCACACTTCTTATCCGACCCCCCTTCCCAGCATGCTCTTCTCCAGGCACCCAGCCTCGGTGCGCCGGATAGGGGGAGTTATTGGGGGGGGGCCCTTTGTAAGAAGGGTAGACTTTCTCTGCTGACGCTGACAGGTTTTATTGTTATTTTATTCAAGCGGTGCCAGAATTGTTGTGTGGGGTGTCAGTAAATCTAGGGCTGGGGGGGGCGGGGGGGCAGAAGTTTTCAAGTCCGAGCGATCCAGCCAGCCCGACGATAAGACGAATATTTCTGTGTGAAAGCGGGAAGCCGACGCCTTGTTCATACAGCGCCAGGGCCGAGGCTCCGGGTTGCCGTCCCATTGCAGACCCAAATCTCCGAGTCCCTGCTTCATCACCTTCCAGGGGCAAAGGGGGGGGGGGGAGATGGATTATTTCTCGTGGTAGGCCCCCTCAACCTTTCCATATCTGCGCTCGCGCTGATTGCGTTGGTGCTGAAGGGAGTCCAAAACTGTGCTTTAAGATGTGCGTTACGTGCACCCCCCCCCCCCCCCCCCCCCCCCGTCTGGGCGCAGACATTAAAGCCTCCGTTAGTCTCTGATGTCTTCTGATGCCGGAGCAGGTTGAGTGGAAGCGTCGCGCTGAGGCGTCTTAGAGCTCGGCCTGACCTTGACTGGCTCCGCCTCCGCCTTCCGTGTTCTTTGACTCCGCATAGGCGCTTTGAAGTGTGATTTACACGCGTGTCGTGGGTCATGTGACAGAGGACTCACGAGAGCCTGATTGTGCAGTTGTACTTTATATGACTGTGAGGATTTTTTATATATAAAGTAAGTATATTCCAGATATCCTTGCAGCCATATAAAGTCCGTCATTGGTGCCCCATCCTTACATTGCATTGTCATCCACAGCGACTGACGGGAATCTCTTGCAAAGGGTTTGACAGCGGTACTGGAATTCATATCTACAGCCTTCTGGTGTCTGTTCCTGTTGCCATGGTGCCGTGACCCCCCCCCCCCCATGCGCTCGTTTGTTCCGTTTTGGTTTAAAAAAATAAAAAAATAAAAAGTATTGGCAAATACAGTATGTCGGTGTCCCTGATGCTGTGAGTCTGGGTGAGGCTGGAAGCCATCATGTTTCCGGGACACTGTGCAGTCGCTGTGTAGTAAAATCACGCAGTGCGTCGCGGTGCCACTTTCTGAAGTCCCGTGTGTTCTGGACTCCTGATTCTGCCCTGTTTCTAACAGTCTGAGATTCTGTATGAAAGACAGTACCGTTGCTCACCCTGGCTGATGTACTTCTTCTTGCTGAACATTTAAAGTCTTGTATCCCCTTTTTTTCCTGTAGACTCCTCCTTTTTGGATTACTCACTGATTACAGATGTGCTGATTGTTTAAAACTGCCTTACCTGTCTGTGTGCTTGGTTTTTTTTAATTTTCGAGAAGGGGGTCCGCCTCTCTGTACCCCTGTGTTCTCTCCTGAGAGTGAAATGCTTTTTTTAAATTTAAGGTGGGAGCCTGCATCGTGAACCAGGAAAACAAGATCGTGGGGATAGGCTACAACGGGATGCCCAATGACTGCAACGATGACTTGCTGCCGTGGGCGCGGTCATCGTCCAACTGGCTGGACACCAAGTACCCCTACGGTGAGTCTGCCTTCTCACGCACCCCCCCTCAAAATATAGGGCCTAAAGAGTTCTGGGAAATATACCCCTGTTCCAGAGCTCACCAACACGGACTCTGAGATTAGCGAAAATTGCATAAGCCCATACACATAATTCACAACCCACTAAGCTAACAAGTTGTTCATCAACCCCTCAATGTGCAGTCGCAGAATACCCACCCCCAAATCCTTGAATGTACGCAGTTCTCCTAACCGGTGCCGGTGAGTTCTGAAGCCCTGGAAACCTCACACGGAAGCCCCTTCTTCCCCGAAAACGAGGGGCCGTGTTTTTCGGTTCCTAACAGGTCCTAATGCACTCTCGTGCCGTGTCCACCGGTGTTGGGATGTGGGCTCTTAAGCGGCTGGTGTGGCGGGTTGTACCCTCCAGGATTGTGTGGCTCGGTCTCAGCCCCCCCCTCCCCCCCACTGATTACACAGAAAGCTCTCTCTGATTCAGAAAGACAAAACGAGTGCTCTGTGATTGCCTTCCTTGGCACTCGCTGCGGATTGATTTGGCGTTTTAGCCGTTCGGAAGTGGCGGAGCGTACGCCTAAGTGGACGGCGGGAAGAGCTGGAGATTGCCGCTGTTGCGTTGTTGGCGACGAGGAAAAGAAATGCGCAGGCTGGTTTGCTTAATAATAATAAATTTTAAAAAATGAGCCTCAGTTAAACGGAACTGTAATAGTGGGAGAGAATAGAATTTCTTGAGGAAGAGGAGGAGGAAAGAAGGATTGGAGGTGACCTATAAAAAGGGAGAAGCGGGAATGCTTCGCTGTCTGTGTCTCTTTCTGAAAGCGCGCTCAGTCAGACAGCCATCAGCCCTTTTGTCTTCTTTTGCCTGTTTTTTTGTCCCTCCCGTAATAACCTGCAGGGGGCGCTGCTTCCTAAAGCTGCCGGCCTCGCTCGGCGCTCAGCGGTCCCTCGCCGTGGCCGCCTGCGCCGCGCGCTATAAAAGGCTGCCCCGCGGCTGCTCCCCTGACAGCCAATCGGTCGGCTCCTCAGATGTGCCATCCACGTTTTAACACTTTTTTATTTTTTTTATTAGGCGCATGAACCTTTTCATTGGCTCAGATCCTCGCTTGCTTGCTTAAATCACATCTCGGGGAATTGCAATAGTTGGAGACAATACACCAGGTTAACTTCCCCCTCACTCTGTGGATATTTATTTAAATGTTCATTTTATTTGGTAATGACTTTAAAAAAGACTATTTGTATATATCCACAATGATGCACTGTGTCTGTCTTCTAAGAAATACTTTTTTGAGAATAACACATAATACTAGTCGATTTTCAGGTTGTGGTCTTCAATGTAGAAAGTGTCATTCAGACTGATGTCTTCCTGAGGGTCATCAACCGTCCACACACGCGTGCACCCACACACACACACACACAGACACACACTATTTCCAACCAGATGGTTTTCTGTAGGTGATATTGCTGCCATGCGTAGTAAGTCCAGAGGGTGATTGGAACACACCTGTAGTCGGCGGGGGTGCGGTGGTGCTGTGCTGGGGGGTGGAGTGGTGGAGGGGTGGGGGGGTGGGTTGCGGGCAGATTTTTTGCTGTGTTCAGGAAGAGTCTGAAGATGCTAGGGGCGATGGATTGTGTAGTTGAGCCCCTCTGGTCGAATGTGAGCGGGAGCACTGTAAGAGGATTTGTTCGGCTGGGTCTGGCCTGATCTGTTTACCCCTGCGCACTGGAGCCAGTGAAGGTGGGGGGGGGGGGGGCAGGGAGGGGGGGTGACTTGTCTGGCAGCAGTCATCCTCCCCTTTGTGCCCCCATCCAGACTATCAATCATTTACAGGTTTCTATGGAAACAGTCCTCCAAATGGGTACTTCTACCCAGCCTGTTACTCTTGTAAGTGGTTCTTCATTCAAGAGAAGGAAAAAAAAAAAAAAAAAACTAAATCTTCTCCCGCTTCATTATTGCAAAAATCATTATTAAAAACTTCATACTTAGTCTGTTTTAATCTTTCTTCCCTCCTGTAACAGTTTAATAATGAAATAGATGTATTTAAAAGTCGTACAGTAGATTAAATATTCTTTGTGTACAGTTCAAAAAAACGGAAAAAATGGCAGGGAAAAAAAAGAAGACTTTCCTTTGAAGGAGGAAAGAAAAGCGAGAATTGATTTGCCACTGCTGGAGCCGATATTCTCATATTTGCATTCGGGGAATAATTGAACCACCTTGCCCCGTGTTCTCCTAATGGCTGCTGCATGATCATTTGTTTTTGCCGTAACACATCTAAACACCAAAGAAATGTAAATGTAATTGCTCCATCCGCGTCCGGGAGAGTTAATGATACGCAATTTGTCGGAGTCAGCAGCCTTGCCCCCGGTGCTGGCGCCGCGCCAGCCTCCCTGCCATGCCCGCGTGCCGGAGCGCCAGGATCCGCTGGCGCTGTATAAGTCAAAATGATTTTTTATGAGCCGCGTTGAATTAAATGGGAAAGGGGGAGGGGAGGGGAGGGGGTAAGAAAACATCCGAAACGCGTCGGCCGGGGCGACGGCAGAGGCCGGGCGTGAAAACCTGACCTGCTTTTTTCTCCTCTTTCGGGCCTGCTTTTTAGAAGGCGTTTTGTGACCGTAGAACGGTCTGTTACCATGAGTATGTTGCTCGGTCGGGGGTGGGGGCAAGGAACTCGAAAAGGGGCCAGGTGGCACTTGTCCTCTTGCCCCAGCCTCGCCCCTGACTGCTCTAATTAGCGGGGCCCTGCTGCGGGGCAGCAGGAAGGAGAGGGGGCAACAAGAGGGGGAGCAGAGGGCAGCTCACAGCCCATCTGTCTGGGCCTGTTAGTGGAACACACCTGGCTAAGCCAGGCACGGAGCAGCATATGCAGTACCAGCACATTACCACTGCTCCACCCAGGCACCAAAACCTCTCATACTGACCACTGCTCCTCCCAGGCACCAAAACCTCTCATACTGACCACTGCTCCTCCCAGGCACCAAAACCTCTCATACTGACCACTGCTCCTCCCAGGCACCAAAACCTCTCATACTGACCACTGCTCCTCCCAGGCACCAAAACCTCTCATACTGACCACTGCTCCTCCCAGGCACCAAAACCTCTCATACTGACCACTGCTCCACCCAGGCACCAAAACCTCTCATACGACCTGCCCCCGACCCAGACTGCTCCTCCCAGACACCAAAACCTCTCATACTGACCACTGCTCCACCCAGACACCAAAACCTCTCATACTGACCACTGCTCCACCCGGGCACCTAGACCTCTCATACTGATCACTGCTCCACCCAGGCACCAAAACCTCTCATACTGACCTCTGCTCCTCCCAGGCACCAAAACCTCTCATACTGACCACTGCTCCACCCAGGCACCAAAACATCTCATACTGACCACTGCTCCTCCCAGGCACCAAAACCTCTCATACTGACCACTGCTCCTCCCAGGCACCAAAACCTCTCATACTGACCACTGCTCCTCCCAGGCACCAAAACCTCTCATACTGACCACTGCTCCACCCGGGCACCAGGACCTCGCATACTGATCACTGCTCCACCCAGACACCAAAACGTCAGTTATCGACCACGACTCAAACTGGACACCAAGAGCTCTCAAATTGACCGCGACTCCACCTGGACACCAAGAGCTCGCATGTAGACCACTGCTCCACCCAGACACCCAGAGCTCTAATATAGACCCTGTGCTCCACTCGAACACCAAGGGCTCTGATACACTCCATCCAAACATAAGGCAGATGTATGTAGACAACTGCTCCATACAGACACCATGCACTGCACTGCCTATTTATTGGGGGGGGGGGGGGGTTCATTGCCTGGGGTTGAAAATGGGAAAGGTATACTAGTCTCCTTGTATGTTTTTATTTTCCTTCTCTGAGGAGCTATGCTGTTTGGGGTTGAATATTTAAAAAAGAAAAAAAGATAGGTATCTCAAAAGTAATTGAAAGCAGTTTGGAGGGCTACCCGTAGCTGAAAGATGTCTCTTCTAAACATTATGCCGGCAAAAGAAGCTTTGCAGACAGAAACTGCGCGCAGCCAGCTGTCAGGAGTAAATTAACTGGCACATCTCCAGCTCTTATTACTTGGGAGGAGTGCTTTTTTTAAAGAATAAATTAGAATGGCTTAAAACGACTTCAGTCCATTTTTATTCGCCCCTTTTTCAAGCGAGTGCTTGTTTCCACAGATGGAATGAGTTTTTGTCGTTGCAGGCCGTTTTCAGACGAGCTAAATTCTTCTGCTGTTAGAAGCCGTCGGTGAGTTACTGGGTTGGTGTTATAACATGAGCCTGACCTTCTCGGAAATTACCTCGATTTATTAGGTTTTCTCCATCCTGTGTTTCCTTGTGCCCGTCTTGTGAGATTACGAGCCTGAATTTAGACATGTGCAAAGAGGCCAGTGGCGTAGAGCTGATGGAGCCCTTTGCAGCTCTGCTGACCCACAGGCCGTACTTACGCCACCTGCTTCTCTTCAGGAAAGAACGTGCGCGTCTTTGAAGGCAGGGTTTTGGACAGGTTTTGGTCCTGTGGCAGATAGTGTGCTGTGGAAGCACGGTGACAGGAGCTCCTCCATTTTGCTCATAAGGAGGGCTCCAGTGGAGCCTCCTGTATTCCGGCACATGTAGCAGTTGAGGTGTGATGTCACAAAGGAACGGCCTGGTGCCGGGGTTTAAATGCGTAAGTTCTGCAACCTCGCCGTCACCGGGAACGTGAAGATCAGCGTGTTGGGTCCCCCCATGTGGCCTCGGCTGCTGCTTTAGGCTTTAGGGTGTGGGGGGCTTCTCACTCACTCTCACACTGCTCTCAGCTCGTGTGATGGCGGGAAATAATTTGTTTGCGTACATCGCCCTCTCCGAGCCGCTAGGTCTGACCGTCCCCTGCAGTCCCTTGTCACGTCGATCGCGAATGCGCATCCCATTGAGTGTCACCTCGGGGCCTTCTGTGGTAGTCGGTGGTCATTGGTCTTGGTCGTTGTTATTTGGGATGAGCAATGACGGGACATGGTGTTACTTGTCAAGTGCGCTGGGGCACCTTTGCAGAGAAATGTCCTGCTTTTTAGGTTCCTTACTGCCGAACTGATGAGGATTTGTTATGTATGTCTAACTTGAGGTTGAAATAAATTGCGATGTTACAAAAAAAAAGAAAAGAAATCTGAAAACAAATCTTAGGGGCAGCGTTTGCTTGCCTGATGGCGCACTGATGGCGCACTGATCGATCACCGCGTGAGTGGCCGTTGTTTCACTGTGTTCTTGCCACTTGTATGTCTCACTGAGTGAGCCTAGATGCCTTACGGGATTTTTATTGCAGCTGGAGTTTTACGAAACGGGATCGTGCTCCTCAGAAAACACAGTCTGTTCTGTCTCCATTTGTGTACTTTGGGTGGGGGAAGGCATTGTTCGCTTAATTGTTACCCTGGTTTCTGTTGTTCTCCGTTTCTCAGAGTTGGCTGCCACCAAGTTGATAGTCTTGTTTAAATGTTTTGACGGTGTAGTTTTTTTACGTTGTCAGCCAGAAGAGTCCTCCCGTCACGCCTGTGTCAGTCTGAATGATTGATGCCGCCTTGTGTACACACGCGTTAGACTTGTCCTCCTGCTCTCTCTTAGCACTGTGCGGAGTTTTTGTTTTTGTGCGTGCGTGTCTGTAGCCTACACTTTGAGCTCTGCCAACACTGATGGCGATGTGGTGGTCGTTGGCTTCCAGTCAAAATACGGTAGCTTATCAATGCCGATAGGGCCATTCATTTCAGATAATTAGCGCTTCAGCTGAACGATTAGCTCCCCTTTTGTTGGCCAGTGTTGTCGAGAAGAGGATACATCTGCTCGGTCGTGAAGCGTTGTCTGTCTGTGTGGGTGTGCGTGGCTCTGTCTGCGAGTCTGTGAGCGTGTCGCCTGTTCAGAGTGCGTTTTTTTGAACGTGTGCGTTACGAATGCGGATGCTGCGTACTAACTTTTCTGTTTTTTTTTTTTTTTTTTGAAGTGTGTCATGCTGAGCTGAACGCCATCATGAACAAGAACTCCGCGGACGTGAAGGGCTGCACCATGTACGTGGCCCTGTTCCCCTGCAACGAGTGCGCCAAGCTCATCATCCAGGCAGGTGGGTCTCTCTCTCTCTCTCTCTCGCTTTCTCTCTCTCTCTCTCTCTCTCTCCTTCCTCCTCTCCCCCCTCCCCCCCTCTCTCTCTTTCCTCTCTCTCTTTCTCTCTCTCTCTCTTCTCTCTCTTCTTTCCTCTCTCTTTCCCTCTCTCTCTCTCTCTCTCTCTTTCCCTCTCTCTCTCTCTCTGGCAGTTCAGATGGAGATACATACACCAGGGTCTCATCACGCGTGCCACCCCATAAAGCCACTGCAAGTCCTCTCCGTGCATGTGCCGTGTGTGAAGTGTAACCCTCCGCTCCGAAGCTTTTTTTTTCACCCTCACCTATTTTGTGTACCAGTTATTTGCGGGCCCTTTCTGTTGCAGGTGATTCTTCTCGGCAGGTTGATGAACGTGCAAAACTGTCCCCGTGAGTGAGAAATGAAGGGCAAAGCCAGGCTCTTGGGGGTTAAAAAAAAACACCTTGCCCTCCAAAAAAGAGGGCAAGGGCAGGCCCTGACAGTAGAGGAGGCGGCCCCAGAAATGATATTTCCTCTTTCTCACCCACGGACTCGAATGCTGGTTCACTGGTTTAGAGAGCGACTCGTGCGGTTGTGCTTCACTGTTAACCAGAAAAGGAAGGTGGGTTATTGGTGCGGAGCTGGCTTCCTTTCGAAGTCCATGCTAGTGGATTACAGCTGTTAAACTAGCAGTGGTCAGGGTCCAGGCACAGAGTGTCCTTGAAGCTCGCAATCCATGCAGCATACTTGACTTGCATGCTTCGATTCCACTACGCAAAATGCTCCGCGTTCAGTGTAATTCCGGCCTTAGACTCTATCACTTTGATCTGTGAGCTCATGATGCATATGCTATGGCTATCCTTGAAAAGGTCTTCTCTACTACAGTTAAGCGAGCAGAGTCACTGTCCGTCTGCGTGAAATCTCACCCGCTGACACCGGTAAAACATACCCTGCTCTCTGAGCCTTTATTCTGGGTTGAGTAAGGCAAAGAAGAGAACCCAAGGGTCACAGTTTCAGAGGTTATCAAGTTTCAAAATCGGCTGTTGGACGCCATCTCCATGACAACAAGATCTTTCGAAGGGTTGAACAAAAGAAGCCCTGTCTGAGAGCAGCCCACAAATTGAAGTGCCTGAACTCTTCCGGGCATCGTTGTAACTAGTGTCGGAATTGTGTGTTGTGGTCAAAAATGAACTTTGTTGACATTGGCATTGACATTATTGGACTAGGTTAATGGAGGAGATTTAATTTCTCTGACCTCACTTGGTGCTCATTAGGAATTGTCTACCTCCTCTAGTGGCCTCCACACCTGCCTTCATGATAGAGTGGGAGGAGCATGGTGGCTAGTGGGAGTGGTCTCCACATCTGCCTTCAGGATAGAGTGGGAGGAGCATGGTGGCTAGTGGGAGTGGTCTCCACATCTGCCTTCAGGATAGAGTGGGAGGAGCATGGTGGCTAGTGGGAGTGGTCTCCACATCTGCCTTCAGGATAGAGTGGGAGGAGCATGGTGGCTAGTGGGAGTGGTCTCCGCATCTGCCTTCAGGATAGAGTGGGAGGCGGCACGCTTCAGGCATGCCAATGGCAAATCAGACGTGAGACAGGAACTGGGCACCAGGCTGTGGGTTGGTGACTGCGGACTGCAGCTGCACCGGGTCTCCTGTGCGGCTCTAGCCCTTGATATGGGTACATAGCTGCAGTTAAATGGCCCCCGCCCTCCTCCCCACCGGCGCGTCCGCGTAGGCCCCCGCCGCCGTCCACCGCCCCACCCCCGCCCCATCGGACTCTTGATTTTTCTCTCTGTCTTTCTCCCTCTCTGCAGGTATAAAGGATGTGATTTATCTGTCAGACAAGTATCACGACAAAAAGGAATTTACTGCCTCCAGACGCCTACTCGACATGGCGGGGATCCTGTACAAGTGAGTCTCCACAGCACTCTTGAGAGGGGCCAAAAAAAAACAAAAAACGACAACTTCATTTACATCTGTCTGACCAGACAGGCCTGACTGTCAACCGCAAACAAACAGGGACTCCTGCTTCAAGGAAACGCTTTTCTGGTGAAGGCGAGTTCAGCTTCATGTGACTCACAACCCTTTTCAGGTGTGAGTCTAAATCACTGAAGACCTGGCTTTCTGGGAGGTGTACCCTCTGTAAGGGTTAGTCTGCCAGCCTGGGCAGCCACGGGGAGCAGCTGGCATGCCTCTGAGAAAGTGGCATGGGTGTGGCATGGATGGGGGGGGCATTGGGAACCAAGCACCTGTGGAGTACAGGTTGACCTCTTGATTTTTCACAGGCTGATGCCAATATTTGGGAGTGCAAAAAATATACTGGCTGTCAGTATAAGTGGCGTACTATACTAAGATGGTGGATGGTGTAAAAATTAATTATTTTTTAGGACTTGAGGGAGGAATTATGGTGCTTTCACCTCCACACACTTACTTGAAGAGGTGTAGCTCATCATCAACATCTTTAACATGGTATTTTCATTCACAATTTTTATTTTTTGTGTGCTTTTTTAATGAGATTCTGACAGTCAAGATGTTGTGATTAATGGTACATTTGAACCCTCGGTTGAAGTTTTCAGTTTAAAGCAGACTTCCACCCCACCTTATATTCCCTGTGGTTGGCTCTTCTGAATTGAAGTGCTGCTGGAAAAAAGTGAAGTTTAACAAAAATGGCTTTCTTACATGCTCTTATCCGTGTGTGTTCCAGGCAGTTTGAGCCAAAGAGAAACAAGATCGTCATCGATTTTAATTCCATCGACGGGTCTAAAACTCACGAGGACACGGCGGGCCCTGTTGCACCTTGATCCTGCTGGAGCTCTACCTGCTCTACCTGCCCTCTTCTCACATGGAAAGAATTACTCATCGCATCTTCATTGTTCTGCAGCTTTCATTTTCAAAGTTTCAGCACAGTCCAGTTACGGTTATGGCTTAGGTGTGTGCTTTCCTTGCCAAACAAACTCCTGAAGCATATTTCACTTTATGGACATTTCATCAATTTCATTGGTATATCCAAAAAATGTTTGAGTTTATGGGTTAATGAGGCACTGGTGGATGGAATTTTGCATGCTAATACAATTTAACCAATTTTTTGATTTTTCTAATAAATTACACTGAATCAAATCTTTTGTCTTAATCAGTACAGCACATAGGTTATGATGCAGCTTTTCTTGTCCTTGTTCAGCATTTTTCTGTTCCTGGTTTGAAAGTTTCCTCTTCAGTATTTCTTTATTTCCTAAAAGGCTGTCCAAGGTGCAAAAGGGTGTTGGAAAAAAATAAATAACATTTCTGTTGCACATAGAGCAGCAAAACAGATTGGGCCTCATTCACAAAACATTTATGAAATTCCTTTTACGTTTGTTCATAAGAAAAACCAGCGTGGGGATCTTGAAACATGCGCATACCTTGGTTTTGTTTTGTGCCTATCCCGGGTATATCGGATGATGAATGCAAATTGTTTGTAAATGGGATGCCGTGTATGTTCTGTTTTGCAAAACAGAATGCCCTAGCAATTCCATAAAAGGCATGTTGACTTCGGGGTCATGCACAAACGTCAGTCATTAACCACTCTCCAGGAAGATATGTGGCGTAAAAGAAGTGATGTAAATGAAGGTGTAAAACGTAATTTACATCTCTCAGACCATGCAGATGACTGCGCAAACGAACAGGGACTTCTGCTTCAAGGAAACCCTTTTCAGGTGAAGGCGAATTCAGCTTCATGTGACTCACAACCCTTTTCAGGTGTGAGTCTAAATCATTGAAGGCCTGGGGCTCATTTATAAAAATATTCTTAGATTTATACTTGAACTTAATCTTAAGATAATTTCCGACTGCGTGCTTACGTTCGATTCATAAAAGATACTGAGCATAAAAAAAACCTTGCTTATGCAGGTTCTAAGAAGCCCATTTGTAACTTACGCACATGTGATAGATAAATCTCAAATTAACTTAAAATTGACGGCACCTGAACATGCCTTACAATCAGCAATTTATATAATGTTTATATAATGCTAGCACAAATTAGGGTTTAGTCAGGATGATCGGATGCCATGTCTTTTCATGTTAAACACCCTGGCGATTCCATTTTGTGGTTACTTGGCACTTGAGCAGCACAGCAATTGATCAGTTAAACCAGTTGATTGCGCAGTTAGCTCAGGTCGCCTGGTGTCTTGGGTCTGATTCTGTCACTGATCTTAAGATCTTAAAAATGTGTGTTGTTGACACTCAGTAGCGATCTTCTAAACTTTTCAGCATCCTCTAACAGTCATAATGAGCTACTTAGGCTACACAGCCGACAAGATCTAATCTTTGCAGATGAAGACATACAGAGCCTATGTACAGAGATGGCGAAGTGCATCAACAAGTACATTTTACTGTTGCTTGTGTTGTTCATGTATAATGGAATTGGCCAATACAATAACAGGCGCTAATGTAATGTTCATGGTAAAGGGTTAGAAACATAATGTAACTTAATATGACAGGCCTAGATACTATGGGAAATGATACTATAGGAACAATTCAGTAAAGTCACACTGAAACGAAATGAAACTACTCGACACCTTTTCCTGGAAATGTATGTGTATGTCTGTGTTGTGTGGCGTCATAGGTTTTGTTTTTTTTGTGTGTGCGTATTTGCCCACTTGTAAATGTATTCACACACCCCAACACACGCACTCAAAATAATGAAATGTCTTCAACTGACAAACCTCAAACCTGCTTTTCCAGCATATTCATACTTGGAATACAGCTCACGGATCTCGAGAATTAAAAAAGTGCCAGCATCAGGTGTGGACTACAGCATACCTGAAACCTGCTTGGCACCATAGTTGAAGTATTAGAGATTAATCTCTGATACCTTTACTGTCCATTATTTCTAGTGAACTATGCCACTAAAGGACATTTTTCACGTACCATTAAGCCAACCATTTGAAATTGGAAATAGAAAGCATCATTGTTGTGGGCCACAGCTTAGCTGAAATCAGCTGTTGCAATATAGTTGAGGTATTTAACAACCAAAGTGTTTGTCTCTTTATTACTTTAAATCCAGCCTATGGATCTCAGTGTTTCTACTGCGCCATGACAACATCTTGCAGCAGGGACACTGGCAGGGGAGAAACTGTGTCTAAGATGAACGGGAAACAGTGGCTCAGACAAAAGGGAGTCAAAATCCCACTGGATCTCATATAACATCTTGATGTGAGCCTCTAGCAATTACCTGTGCCAGCTGTGAGTTAATACGATAATTTTGATAAATACAGAGCTCATACTTCATATTGTGTATGGTAGAGGATACATCTGTGGTGGATGCTATAATGTGGTCTTAACATATTTTAATATTTTGTTCACAAAATTTAGAGTTTGAGGGGATTTGGATATTTCAGATGACTGCTTGTAAACTTCTTTCTGGATCTTGATGTGATTAAATTGGCAAAGTACTCACAGAGTAAGTAGTTATAGCATGTTGAATGTATTAGTCGATTGTAGTGTCTGATTACTTGAAAGATTAAAAAATAGATGATTGTGATGAAGATTAAATGTTTGTTTTAACTACTGTAAATGCAATGAAATCTGGTGCGAAGGAAAATATTTCATTGCATTCATAGCCAACATTGGGCTGATCGATTTGGGTGATGATGTTGGTCAACAGGTGTGCCATTTGGGGCAGTCCATTTCTATGCCTTGGCACTTAAATTACAGTACAGGCTGAGGGTGTGGCTTTCTGTTATATATACATGTCTGTGGTTGAATGAGATCACAGTTCAACCGGCAGTCTTAACTAAAAGAACAATACTGAATAATAAAAGAAGAACTGCAAGATGAGTGTAACGACAAAACAACAAAGCAGGTAACTTTCAAGTTTAAGGTGTATGCTTAATAAGTTAGTTCCTAGATGAGAACCATAGGTGTGCAAACTCGCTGAGTGTAACTTGGTGGCCTGTGTTAGTATTTGTATGTTAGTATTTGCGACTTGACGAGGATAAGTTAATCCTCAGCTGATAATCAGCGAATGGGACTGCCTACTAATCACGTTTTGCGTATGAAACAGAGCTTCTAGTTCAAAAACTCCCTTTTAGTGCACTGAATACATTCATTGGCTGTATCTGCTGGTGCACCGTAAGAGCGTATCCAGCACCGCGGACAGCACACGACACAATGCTGTCTGTGATATTCCCCCTTCGGGGCAATTGTCGATTGAAATGGTCCAGATACGAGATAGTGTAATGTTGCATTCAGTTGTTGCAATGCTTGACGCCGCCTGACAACAGTGTTGATGTTGCGCGCTCATTGTAGCTAAGGTAACATTATCGTTAGTCAAGTCAAGTCAAAGTTTATTTGTATAGCACATTTACAACAACCACAGTTGACCAAAGTGCAATCGTTGACAACTAGCGCTTCAAAACTAACTTGAAATTTAAAATATTTTTTAAAAAAATTTGTAATACAGTTTGTTACAATGTCCTGTTAAAGGCAATAAGTATGCTCCTTTCGTGACAGACCAAAGCAATTAAGTGCATCAGCCTGTCAATGCATTTACTTGCATTTTTGTTCTAGTGGCGACCGATTTCAAACGACGACTGAAGACCCACCTCTTCAGGCTGCACCTCTCCCCATCCCTCCCTTCCCCCCTGTAAATGACTAAACTTAGGGTTGTAACTAGGCAGCTGTTTCATAGGTGACTTAGGCGCATCAACTGTCTTAACGACTACTTGTATTTTTATTTATTTTTATTTTTCCATAGATTGCGTTGTTGCCGTTCTTGTTGTTAGTGTTAATCAGTTTAACCATCAGGGTCCAAGTTGAACTATGCGGTTGTTCCCTGTACTTGGAGCGGTACTTCTCTCTAGGGGTTTCGTCATACTTGTTCCTGGTTATGGTTATACACTTTGTTGTACGTCGCTCTGGATAAGAGCGTCTGCCAAATGACTGTAATGTAATGTAATGTAATGACTGCCTACTGATTTTTTTTGGAACTTAAAGTACTTGTTTCTGTCGCCACAGTTGCGCTAGATGTTTTTTTTTTAAAACACTCCGTGATTTCTGCTTCCCAACTTCGACGTGATTGCTCAGTGACTTTAGCCGATATTTTCCGTGACAATCACACAACCTGAATTATTGCTTGGTTGCAGGAAGTGTCTTGGGGCAGTACGGTATGGGACGAGCCAAGCACAACTAAGCGTACTCGCACAGGTGGAAGTAATAATAATAATAATAATAATAATAATAATAATAATAATAATAATAATAATAATAATAATAATAATAATATACATGAAAATAATTTGATGGATTTCATAGCTATTTACACATTAAGTTCTATCCACATCAAAACGTGCATCGCATATTCACGCATTCACGCTGACTGAAAGCTGAATGTTTAATGTCTAATGTATTTTTTTCACTGTATCTACATGGGGAAAGCAGAGAGGGTTACAGACGGAGACGAGCTTACGGTGCATAAAATGCCATTTTGGGTAAAAATCCCCAGGCCACCAAGGAGTATTAGTTTATGGGTTGACCATTGGTCATCCTACATGTTCACCTTTATTTATACTCCGTGATGTTCACCTTTATTTATACTCCGTGAAGGCTCAGTTTTTTGATGGATTTGCTAACTACTTCGCTCAAGCGTCCAAGTTGTTTTCTAGTTGCCTGTCCTGCTTTGCTGGCGGTGATGTACAGGGTGTGTGGAGTGCCTAGTGCTCAGCTGTTTTTTGGATTTGCTGTGCTCGCAGTGCTGGCGGTGCTGGCGTGGGTAAATCAGGGGATGATCCAGGACCAAGGCAGGAATACCTGAAGAAGTCTGAATACTTCATGGGGGTTGCCCTCCTGACAGCACAAAGGAGCAGAGATCCGAGCACACAGGTATTCTAATAATAGTAGGCCTAATACTAGTAATATTGTTGTATGGATTCTGTTTTCTTTGATTGTTTCGTGTTAAATATTTATTAATGTTTTGTGTTTAACATTAATTAGTGTGATATCTAGAGCCCGACTGATATATCGGTTTGGCCGATATATCGGCCATTATTTGACTTTTTTGACGACATCGGGATCGGCAGTTATGCAGCCGATGTGTCCCGATTTTTAAATAAGTATAATAAACAAAAATAAACATTGATTATTTATCTGTACTTGTCTGTTCGAACGTTGTAATTGCTATTAACTAGAATTATCCAGTAGAGCTCTAATACAAGTGTGAACTGCAGCAGCTGACGCGCTATTTCTGTAATAAGACGTTTGTCACTCGTGCCTCATCCAAAATTCTCCACTGCAAGACTTGTCTGCACAGATTCGATTTCCGCAATAAAGGTATGTATATTTAGTGAAAGTTTTCAATTAAATGCGTTTATACGACACTATGTTTATAAATCCTCATTATCAAGCGAGCGAGCTAGCTAACATATTTGGTTCACTTTAGCAGCTAGCTGGCTAGCAAGCCTTTATGAAGTGGCAGTGAGCACAAGCAGCATAGGATCGCTGTATTCTCAAATAAATAACCAGCCAAAATAAAATGGTGATTGAATGCATCACACGTTTGTTTTTTATCTGAAATAATGATATTAGCTACTATATGATGCTGTGTCAATAGCCAACGCGTTATTGCAAGCGAGTGTGTCATCTAGTCACGCCTCATCGTAGCAAGCTAACCAGACAGTAAAAACGCCGATAAAACACTTCTAACGTGGATCATTTTAAGCCATGTTATCTAGCTTTGTCGTGATAACATGAGAGAAGGATTGCTGTTGGAGAATTGAATCAACCAACACTTAGCGCGGGTAACCTGCACGAAAGCGCATTGTAGTTTTTTTCACAACCGAATTCTTATGGACACGGAAGCTCGCTAGATAAAGTCTTACTCTTTGAGATCATGTAGTAGGAATAAAATAAGAAAATATAATTCATTGACTGAGAATAGATACTAATAAATAATAATAACAAATTAATAATAACAACAACAACAATAATAATATTCATAAAATATTCAAAAAAATGTTTGAAACTGGAAAACGGATTTTTTAAAATTAATTTTTTATAGATGGCTGGAAAAGAAAGGAGTAAAAGCAACGTGTGAAGTTATTTTGAATTCACACCACTTGAAGATGGTGTTAATATATATATATATAGCCTATACATTTAATTTAATATCATCTTTTACATTTTTTTATCTATCAAAAAGTTCTTTGTGTGTTTATTTTTATTTATTTATTTGTTTGCTTATAAGTTAAATGTTCGCAAATATAGAAACTTTGATAAAATATAAGTTTTTCAAATTGATTTGAAAATGTTGCACTTTTTGACAAAATATCGGTCAAAACATCAGTAATCGGTGGGCTAGGACTCTCCAAAATCGGGATCGGCATCGGACCCAAAAGTGATATCATTTGATATTGATGTTCCAAAAGTAAATAAAACATTTAACAATTTAAGGCTAAGACTCAAATATTATATTATGCCTATGATGCTACTTAGCATCTGAAACTGTCGAAATACTGTAGGCTTATGGCAAGTTTTAAGTCTCAACCGAATCGGTAAATTCAAAATATAAACAAGTATTTAAGTAATGAAAGCCTAAAGGGATTTGGATTTTACATTATAGTGGTAAACTAATGTCAAATTATTGAGTATGCATTTTTTCATGCATATCCCATGAATGGATATGCGATGTATTCATGCATATAATTTTAACATTCTTGCACTAAAAGGGTAATCTAAAGGTTAATACATAGTTACTCCATTTTGGGGGATCAAAAGTAATTGGACAATTGATTGCTCAGTTGGTTCTTCGTCAGCAGTGTGTTGTCGCATCATTAGTTCATGCACAAGCTAACAAAAGGTCTATAATTGACTCTAGGTGTGGAATCTGCATTTGGACTCCTGATTTTACCCTGTTTCTACCAGTCTGAGATTATGTTTGCCTACGTATTTTGGGGCCTGAAAGGGATGCCTGCTATATAAAAGGCAGTGCCATCTTCCTCTTTCTGAATATTTAAAGTCTTGTATCCCCCTTTTCCTAAAGATTTGTTCTTTTTGAATTAGTCACTGATTACAGATGTGCTGATTGTTTAAAACTGCCTTACCTGTCTGTCTGCTTGTTTCTTAATGTATTTTAGAGAGTGAAATTATTTTTTTTATATTAGGTGGGAGCCTGCATTGTGAACCAGGAAAACAAGGTAGTGGGGATAGGTCACAACGACATGCCCAATGGCTGCGATGGCCAACTGACCTGGAAAGGGTCCCCCGAGAACAGTACTGACAAAGATGATCAATGCAAGAAATCAGGTGATCAACACAAGAAATCAGATCGTCAGTGCGAGCAATCAGATGATCAATGGTTGGAAACCAAGTACCCCTACGGTGAGTCTCCCTTCAAACACACTCCCTTCTCCAAAATATAGGGTCGAAAGAATTCCATCTTTCGGAGCTCACCAACACTGAAAGTCCTAAAAAGAAAGTCTAAAGCTGGCCTGTAATAAGCCGTCAGACCCTCTTACCTGCATCAAGTAACAAAAAGAGAAACCACTCAAAACAGAAGGCCGCCAAAAAAATGGCACCTCCGCCTACTCTAAACTAACGCTATAACTTCTAGGCTATTTACCAAATTTCCCGAGGGCGTCTGATGTAAGTTATCACAAAAGCAGACGCTAAATCATCAACCTCCCTCCACGGCAAACTCAGCAAAATAAAAACAGATTCAGGTAATGCGACACTCCTGATCATCTACCTGACCATTAGATCAGAAATCTCTTCTGTTAGACATGTAAACTGAGCTGTAGGGTGCACATACTGTATTTTAAAACATGTGCGCTTTTCATTGTCGTTTATGAAAAGACCTAGCCCTAAGGGATCCAAAAGGATAATCATTACATTACAGGCATTTAGCAGACGTTCTTATCCAGATCGACTTACACATCTTTTACATAGCATCCATTTATACAGCTGGATAAATATTGAAGCAATGCAGGTTAAGTATCTTGCTCAAGGGTACAATGACAGTGTCCTACCCAGGAATTGAACCTGTGACCTTTTAGGTTTCAAGACCAATTCCTTACCCATTACACTACACTGCCACCCACCCTGCCATTACGATTGTTCTTTCTATAAACAATGAGGATTGCATGTGTGTTCTACAATAGCTCTGGCCCAGAGTAGAGTTCACTGTGTGGTTACAAATCACAATTTTATGGAGATTCTGACCCGCTGTGGGCAACTGTAGTGGGTAACAGCATATGAATGGTGGATTTTGTAACACCTTTTTGTACCATTTTAATCATGGAATGTTTGAAAATTGTATGTATTGAACAATGTCGCCTTGTGTTTTCACGCCTTGTGTTTTCACACGTTATACTTGTCTTGTCCTCGTGCTCTCCCTTATCACTAAGCTGGGTTGTGTGTGTTTGTAGTGTACACTTTGAGTTCTGCCAACACTGATGGTGATGTGGTGTTTGTTAGCTTTCAGTCAAAATACGGTAATTTATCAACGCCGATAGGGCCATTCATTTCAGATAATTAGCGCTTCAGCTGAACGATTAGCTCCCCTTTTGTTGGCCAGTGTTGTCGAGAAGAGGATACATCTGCTCGGTCTTGAAGTGTTGTCTGTCTGTGTGGGTGTGCGTGGCTCTGTGTGCGAGTCTGTGAGCGTGTCGCCTGTTCAGAGTGCGTTTTTTTGAACGTGTGCGTTACGAATGCGGATGCTGCATACTAACTTTTCGGCTTTTTTAAAAAAAAAAAAAAACCTCTTCCAGTGTGTCACGCTGAGCTGAACGCCATCATGAACAAGAACTCCGCGGACGTGAAGGGCTGCACCATGTACGTGACCCTGTTCCCCTGCAATGAGTGCACCAAGCTCATCATCCAGGCAGGTGGGTCTCTCTCTCTCTCTCTCTCTCTCTCGCTTTCCCTCTCTCTCTCATTCTCTCTCTCTCTCTCTCTGTCTCTCTCTGTCTCTCTCTTTCTCTCTCTCTCTCTCTCTCTTTCCCTCGTGCAAAACTGTCCCCGTGAGTGAGAAATGAAGGGCAAAGCCAGGCTCTTGGGGGTTAAAAAAAAACACCTTGCCCTCCAAAAAAGAGGGCAAGGGCAGGCCCTGACAGTAGAGGAGGCGGCCCCAGAAATGATATTTCCTCTTTCTCACCCACGGACTCGAAAGCTGGTTCACTGGTTTAGTGAGCGGCTCGTGCGGTTGTGATTCACTGTTAACCAGAAAAGGAAGGTGGGGAAGTCCATGCTAGTGGATTACAACTAGCAGTGGTCAGGGTCCAGGCACAGAGTGTCCTTGAAGCTCGCAATACATGTAGCATACTTGACTTGCATGCTTCGATTCCACTACGCAAAAAGCTCCGCGTTCAGTGTAATTCCGGCCTTAGACTCTATCACTTTGATCTGTGAGCTCATGATGCATATGCTATGGCTATCCTTGAAAAGGTCTTCTCTGTCATGTCTTCTCTACTACAGTTAAGCGAGCAGAGTCACTGTCCGTCTGCGTGAAATCTCACCCGCTGACACCGGTAAAACATACCCTGCTCTCTGAGCCTTTATTCTGGGTTGAGTACCCCTGCCTATCTGGGTTTTTCCTGGCTCAAAAAGAGGCTTATATTGGCTAAGGAGCTGGTCTTGTAACCTAAAGGTCACAGGTTCGATTCCCCGGTAGGACACTGCCGTTGTACCCTTGAGCAAAGTACTTAACCTGCATTGCTCCAGTATATATCCAGCTGTATAATTGGATACAATGTAAGTTGCTCTGGGTAAGAGCGTGGACCTACTAAATGCTTAGATGGTGTCTAAGCATGGCCGGTCTGCCTGATTCATCACAGGTTACTTAACATCTACCTGTTTATGTTTTGATAGACCCCAGTTTTTGGCATAGGCCAAAATAACACTATCCTAAACTGGGCATTCTTTAGCTTTTCAGACTCTATTTTATTATTTTTTTCATGGCTAAGAGGACCAAAGAATGTATATCGGTTTGTTTGTACAAATCCATCACTTTATTTGTTCGCAACAGGGATCTTGGTAAGTGGCTGGGATCTCACTTTAATTGCATGATATATTTTCCATTGCCTTCACAATCATTATGAATTTAGGCCATGATACACAGGCAACATTCTGAGACAATGTAATTACAAATAACAATTTTTGTAGGTTTTGACTGTACTATTGCTTTCTACAGTCAACTCCATAATTATTTTCTGCTCAAACATTTTGGGAAACTACTTGCATGCACTCTAATAAAAATTACTCTTGTGAAAAAACTTACTTTTGAATAATGGTGTTTTTCTCAAAAATATAGTGGTAAGATTTTTGGCACACCTGAGGAGTATTTAAAATAAAACTAAACAGTGGTGTCTGATGGAGCTTTTAAAAATTAATGTCTTGCACACATTAAAAATCCCTTTGTCATCCATCACCATGGGGAAAACCAAAGAGCTTTCAACTCGAGACAAGTGGTTGTAGACCTACACATATCAGGTGATGGATATAAAAAAAAAACATGACATAAACAGTTGAAAATGCCACTAAGCGAAGTCTGGGCAGTAACAAGAATTTTCAGTGGTCTGGAACAGTTTCAGGTTTTCCAGGAAGAGCAAGCATGTGCACATTGCCCGCGTGCGCAGTGAGGACGATTATGAGGAAGGCAAAGAAGAGAACCCAAAGGGTCATAGTTTCAGAGGTTATCAAGTTTCAAAATCGGCTGTTAGACGCCATCTCTATGACAACAAGATCTTGAACAAAAGAAGCCCTGCCTGAGAGCAGCCCACAAATTGAAGTGCCTGAACCCTTCCGGGCATCGTTGTAACTAGTGTCGGAATTGTGTGTTGTGGTCAAAAATGAACTTTGTTGACATTGGCATTGACATTGTTGGACTAGGTTAGTGGAGGAGATTTAATTTCTCTGACCTCACTTGGTGCTCATTACTCTAGGAATTGTCTACCTCCTCTAGTGGCCTCCACACCTGCCTTCAGGATAGAGGGGGAGGAGCATGGTGGCTAGTGGGAGTGGTCTCTACACCTGCCTTCAGGATAGAGTGGGAGGAGCATGGTGGCTAGTGGGAGTGGTCTCCACATCTGCCTTCAGGATAGAGTGGGAGGAGCATGGTGGCTAGTGGGAGTGGTCTCCACATCTGCCTTCAGGATAGAGTGGGAGGCGGCACGCTTCAGGCACGCCAATGGCAAATCAGACGTGAGACAGGCACTGGGCACCAGGCTGTGGGTTGGTGACTGCGGACTGCAGCTGCACCGGGTCTCCTGTGTGTCTCAAGCCCTTGATACGGGTTCACAGCTGCAGTTAAATGGCCCCCGCCCTCCTCCCCACCGGCGCGTCCGCGTAGGCCCCCGCTACCGTCCACCGCCCCCCCGCCCCATCGGACGCTTGATTTTTCTCTCTGTCTTTCTCCCTCTCCACAGGTATAAAGGATGTGATTTATCTATCAGACAAGTATCACGACAAAAAGGAATTTACTGCCTCCAGACGCCTACTCGACATGGCGGGGATCCTGTACAAGTGAGTCTCCACAGCACTCTTGAGAGGGGCCAAAAAAAACCAAAAAATGACAACTTCATTTACATCTGTCTGACCAGACAGGCCTGACTGTCAACCGCAAACAAACAGGGACTCCTGCTTCAAAGAGACGCTTTTCTGGTGAAGGCGAGTTCAGCTTCATGTGACTCGCAACCCTTTTCAGGTGTGAGTCTGAATCACTGAAGGCCTGGCTTTCTGGGAGGTGTACCCTCCGTAAGGGTTAGTCTGCCAGCCTGGGCAGCCACGGGGAGCAGCTGGCATGCCTCTGAGAAACTGGCATGGGTGTGGCATGGATGGGGGGGCACTGGGAACCAAGCACCTCTGGAGTAGAGGTTGAGCTCTATTGATTTTTTACAGGCTGATGCCAATATTTGGGAGTGCAAAAAATATACTGGCTGTCAGTATAAGTGGCGTACTATACTAAGATGGTGGATGGTGTAAAAATTAATTATTGCTTTCACCTCCACACACTTACTTGAAGAGGTGTAGCTCATCATCAACATTTTTAACATGGTATTTTCATTCACAATTTTTATTTTTTGTGTGCTTTTTTAACGAGATTCTGACAGTCAAGATGTTGTGATTAATGGTACATTTGAACCCTCGGTTGAAGTTTTCAGTTTAAAGCAGACTTCCGCCCCACCTTACATTCCCTGTGATTGGCTCTTCTGAATTGAAGTGACGGACTGCACGTTTAAGGACAGCTCATGTCCCCCCCCTCACAAAACACACACCGAAAAGTAGCCAGATGCAAATGGTGAGGGGGGGGGGGCAGTGCATGCTGCTGGAAAAAAGTGAAGTTTGACAAAAATGGCTTTCTTACATGCTCTTATCCGTGTGTTCCAGGCAGTTTGAGCCAAAGAGAAACAAGATCATCATCGATTTTAATTCCATCGACGGGTCTAAAACTCACGAGGACACGGCGGGCCCTGTTGCACCTTGATCCTGCTGGAGCTCTACCTGCTCTACCTGCCCTCTTCTCACATGGAAGGAATTACTCATCGCATCTTCATTGTTCTGCAGCTTTCATTTTCAAAGTTTCAGCACAGTCCAGTTATGGTTATGGCTTAGGTGTGTGCTTTCCTTGCCAAACAAACTCCTGACGCACATTTTACTTTACTGACTTTTATACCTTTAATCAATTTCATTGGTATCCCCAAAAAATGTTAGAGTTAATGGGTTAATGAGGCACTGGTGGATGGAATTATGCATGCTAATATAATTTAACCGATTTTTTGATTTTTCTAATAAATTACACTGAATCAAATCTTTTGTCTTAATCAGTACAGCAGTATGATGCAGATTTTCTTGTCCTTGTTCAGCATTTTTCAGTTCCTGGTTTGAGAAAAGAAGAGTTGCATGTCAATCTGCATAACAATGATAGGAGAAGCCGTGTGAATTAATAACTAAACCAAGAGATTTGGTGTATATGGAGAACAGCAGAGGACCCAGCACAGATTCCTGCAGTACTCCCGTAACAAGAGAATGAGAAGCAGAGGCAGACCCCATCCAGGTGACCTGGTACGACCTATCTTCTAGTGTCCTCAAATGTCATACCTGAAACCTGCTTTTCCAGCATAGTTGTGGTGTGCTCTTCATACTTGGATTACAGCTCACGGATCTCGAGAATTAAAAAATTGCCAACATCAGGTGTGGACTGCAGCATACCTGAAACCTGCTTGGCACCATAGTTGAAGATACCTTTACTGTCCATTAGTTCTAGTGAACTATGCCACTAAAGCACATTTTTCACGTACCATTAAGCCAACCATTTGTCTTGAAATTGGAAATAGAAAGCATCATGGTTGTGGGCTACAGCTTAGCTGAAATCAGCTGTTGCAGTATAGTTGAGGTATTTAACAACCAAAGTGTTTGTCTCTTCTTACTTTAAATCCAGCCTATGGATCTCAGATACCTTAATGCGCCATTAAATCTAATCAGCTGGTCGGTCTTGTTTTCAACAATGAGAATGAGCAAGCCTTGATGATGCCTTACTACAACTTCAGACCATTCTAATGCTTCATCACAAACGATGACAACTTCATCAATGTTCAACAGCGTTTAATGCTGGAAGCTAATTGTGAATATTCCTGCTGTGAGCGACGTACTGATGTTGATGTCTTTCAGGTTTTCAGCTGAGCAATATGCATTTTAATGACATTTAATTTGGGTTTTGTGAATGGAATTTGTTCATTTAAGTTTAAAAAAAGAATTAAATTTGAACATTAAAGAGTGCCGTGGCACACTGGTTGGGAAACGCTGGTGTAGACCAAAATGCAGTCGCCGTAGACTATGAAGTAGGAAAACAGTTATTCACTGATTTATGGATGAGTGACAGATTGTTTCTGCATGAAAAATATTGTTTTAGGTTTTAATTTAATTCAATGAAGTGGCTTTGTCACATGATGTCTGGCAAGGTTGGGTCATTTTTGACCCTGTGGACATGGGGTACATACATGATATGAAGACTACACTAGGGTTAGGCCATACTGGGTCAAAATTGACCCAGGAACATAATTGCGGGCAGCACAGAGCAGCTGGATTCATGGGGTGTAGCCTGCGCTGGCTATCCAGCTCTTCAGCTCTCCGTACAACAGCTGCTCTCCAAGTCGTTGTGTCTCTTCATTAGACCAGGCTTTCTCAAATTCTGGTAAAAGTTTACAAAACCATATACCACTAGATGAGCAACGCTCCATCCAGAATGGATTTAGTGTCTGTAGACCTCTTTGCTCCTACAAACTGCAGGTGAGCCAGAGCATATTACTTCCTGACACATCGTGTTAGCCAGTGCACACGCTGATACTAAGTCCTTCTTGGTAACCTCTGAATTGCCTCAGTCAGATGCTTTTGATGCCTACGTGCTATTAGGAAGCACCTTCAAATTTGCCACGATGTAGGCAACTCTGGCTTCAGGCATACACTGCACTGTTGTTGCTGGTGTCTTTATTGTCACGTTTCACAGAGTCCTGACCTCTACGATCTGGGTTTCCTCAGTAGGTCTCAGCAGGTGCATTACTAAGTGGGGAACAATGATTGGAGATGCGGAGTGCTACTAAGCAGTCAACAACTGTGTTTCTACTGCGCCATGACAACATCTTGCAGCAGGGACACTGGCAGGGGAGAAACTGTGTCTAAGATGAACGGAAAACAGTGGCTCAGACAAAAGGGAGTCAAAATCCCACTGGATCTCATATAGCATCTCGATGTGGGCCTCTAGCAATTACCTGTGCCAGTTGTGAGTTAATACGATAATTTTGATAAATACCAATTTTACTAGTACAATTGGCAACAGAGCTCATACTTCATATTGTGTATGGTAGAGGATACATCTGTGGTGGATGCTATAATGTGGTCTTAACATATTTTAACATTTTGTCCACAAAATTTGGAGTTTGAGGGGATTTGGGTATTTCAGATGACTGCTTGTTAACTTCTTTCTGGATCTTGATGTGATTAAATTGGCAAAGTACTCACAGAGTAGGTAGTTATAGAATGTTGAATGTAGTAGTCGGTGTCAGATTACTCGAAAGATTGAAAAATAGATGATTGTGATTAAGATTAAATGTTTGTTTTAACTACTGTAAATGAAATCTGGTGCAAAGGAAAATATTTCATTGCATTCATAGCCAACATTGGGCTGATCGATTTGGGTGATGATGTTAGTCAACAGGTGTGCCATTTGGGGCAGTCCATTTCTATGCCTTGGCATTTCAATTACAGTACAGGCTGAGGGTGTGGCTTACTGTTATATATACATGTATGTGGTTGCATGAGATCACAGTTCAGCTGGCAGTCTTAACTAAAAGAACAATACTGAATAATAAAAGAAGAACTGCAAGATGAGTGTAACGACAAAACAACAAAGAAGGTAACTTTCAAGTTTAAGGTGTATGCTTAATAAGTTAGTTCCGAGATGAGAACCATAGGTGTGCAAACTCGCTGAGTGTAACTTGGTGGCCTGTGTTAGTATTTGTATGTTAGTATTTGCGACCTGACGAGGATAAGTGAATCCGCAGCTGATAATCAGCGAATGGGACTGCCTACTAATCACGTTTTGCGTATGAAGCAGAGCTTTTAGTTCAAAAACTCCCTTTTAGTGCACTGAATACATTCATTGGCTGTATCTGCTGGTTCACCGTAAGAGCGTATCCAGCACCGCGGACAGCACACGACACAATGCTGTCTGTGATATTCCCACTGCGGGGCAATTGTCGATTGAAATGGTCCAGATACGAGATAGTGTAATGTTGCATTCAGTTGTTGCAATGCTTGACGCCGCCTAACAACAGTGTTGATGTTGCGCGCTCATTGTAGCTAAGGTAACATTATCGTTAGTCAAGTCAAGTCAAAGTTTATTTGTATAGCACATTTACAACAACCACAGTTGATCAAAGTGCAATCGTTGACAACTAGCGCTTCAAAACTAACTTGAAATTTAAAATAATTTAAAAAAAAATTTGTAATACAGTTTGTTACAATGTCCTGTTAAAGGCAAAAAGCATGCTCCTTTCGTGACAGACCAAAGCAATTCAGTGCAACAGCCTGTCAATGCATTTACTTGTATTTTTGTTCTAGTGGCGACTGCCTACTGATTTTTTTTGGAACTTAAAGTACTTGTTTCTGTCGCCACAGTTGCGCTAGATGTTTTTTTTAAAAACACTCCGTGATTTCTGCTTCCCAACTTTGACGTGATTGCTCAGTGACTTTAGCCGATATTTTCCGTGACAATCACACAACCTGAATTATTGCTTGGTTGCAGGAAGTGTCTTGGGGCAGTACGGTATGGGACGAGCCAAGCACCACTAAGCGTACTCGCACAGGTGCAAGTAATAATAATAATAATAATAATAATAATAATAATAATAATAATAATAATAATAATAATAATATAATATACATGAAAATAATTTGATGGATTTCATAGCTATTTACACATTAAGTTATATCCACATCAAAACGTGCATCGCATATTCACGCATTCACGCTGACTGAAAGCTGAATGTTTAATGTCTAATGTATTTTTTTCACTGTATCTACATGGGGAAAGCAGAGAGGGTTACAGACGGAGACGAGCTTACGGTGCATAAAATGCCATTTTGGGAAATAATCCCCAGGGCACCAAGGGGTATTATTTTTTGGGTTGACCATTGGTCATCCTACAGGATGTGCCACAGTCTTCATGTTCACCTTTATTTATACTCCGTGATGTTCACCTTTATTTATGCTCCGTGAAGGCTCAGTTTTCTGACGGATTTGCTAACTACTTCGCTCAAGCATCCAAGTTGTTTTCCAGTTGCCTGTCCTGGTTTTGTAGTCTCCCACCAAGCAGCAGGGCTTTGCTGGCAGTGATGTACAGGTGTGTGGAGTGCCTAGTGCTCAGCTCTGTTTCTTGGATTTACAGTGCTGATGGTTTTCCCGAGGGGCCTTCTGGGGGTGGAACAGAATCAAGGGAGGACTACCTGAAGGACTCTGACTACTTCATGGGGGTTGCCCTCCTGACAGCACAAAGGAGCAGAGATCCTAACACACAGGTATTCTAATAATAGTACCACTACTAATATTGTTGTATGAATTCTATTTTCTTTGATGGTTTTATGTTAAATATTGATTCATGTTTTGTGTTTAATATTAATTAGTGTGATAACATTTGATATTGATGTTCCAAAAGTAAATAAAACATTTAACAATTTAAGGCTCAAGTAAGACTCAAATATTATATTATGCCCATGATGCTACTTAGCATCCAAAACTGTTGAAATACTGTAGGCTTATTGTAAGTTTTAAGTCTCGACCGAATTAGTATATTCGAAATATAAACAAGTATTTAAGTAATGAAAGCCTAAAGGGATTTGTATGTTATATTATAATGGTAAACTAATGTCAAATTATTCATAAATGAGTATGCATTTTTTCATGCATATCCCATGAATGGATATGCAATGTATTCATGCATATAATTTTAATAGTTCGGGTCGTTCTTGCATTAGAAGGGTAATCTAAAGGTTAATACATAGTTACTCCATTTTGGGGGACCAAAAGTAATTGGACAATTGATTGCTCAGTTGGTTCTTCATCAGCAGTGTTTTGTCGCATCATTAGTTCATGCACAAGCTAACAAAAGGTTTATAGTTGACTCTAGGTGTGGAATCTGCATTTGGACTCCTGATTTTACCCTGTTTCTACCAGTCTGAGATTATGTTTGCCTACGTATTTTGGGGCCTGAAAGGGATGCCTGCTATATAAAAGGCAGTACCATCACTCACACTGGCTGATGCGATTCCTCTTGCTGAAGTCTTGTATCCCCCTTTTCCTAAAGATTTGTTCTTTTTGAATTAGTCACTGATTATAGTGCTGTTTAAAACTGCCTTACCTGTCTGTCTGCTTGTTTTTTAATGTATTTTAGAGAGTGAAATAATTTTTTTTATATTAGGTGGGAGCCTGCATTGTGAACAAGCAAAACAAGATAGTGGCGACAGGCCACAACGACATGCCCAATCGCTGCGATGGCCTACTGAGCTGGAAAGGGTCCCCCGAGAACAGTACTGACAAAGATGATCAATGCAAGAAATCAGGTGATCAACGCAAGAAATCAGATCGTCAGTGCGAGCAATCAGATGATCAATGGTTGGAAACCAAGTACCCCTACGGTGAGTCTCCCTTCAAACACACTCCCTTCTCCAAAATATAGGGTCGAAAGAATTCTGGGGAATTTCATGTTTCAGAGCTCACCAACACTGGAAGTCCAAAAAAGAAAGTCCAAAGCTGGCCTGTAATAAGCCGTCAGACCCTCTTACCTGCATCAAATAACAAAAAGAGAAACAACTCAAAACAGAAGTCTGCAAAAAAAATGGCACCTCTGCCTACTCTAAGGTTTTAGCACTAAACTAACGCTATAACTTCTAGGCTATTTACCAAATTTCCAGAGAGCCTCTGATGTAAGTTATCACAAAAGCAGATGCTAAATCATCAACCTCCCTCCATGGCAAACTCAGCAAAATAAAAAAAGATTCAGGTAATGCGACACTCCTGATCATCTACCTGACCATTAGATCAGAAATCTCTTCTGTTAGACAAGTAAACTGAACTGTAGGGTGCACATACTGTATTTGAAAACATGCTTTTCATTGTCATTTATGAGAAGACCTAGCCCTAAGGGATCCACAAGAATAATCATTACATTACAGCCATTTTGCAGACGTTCTTATCCAGATCGACTTACACAACTTTTACATAGCATCCATTTATACAGCTGGATAAATATTGAAGCAATGCAGGTTAAGTATCTTGCTCAAGAGTACAATGACAGTGTCCTACCCGGGAATTGAACCTGTGACCTACACTGCCACCCACCCTGCCATTACGATTGTTCTTTCCATAAACAATGAGGATTGCATGTGTGTTCTACAATAGCTCTGGCCTACAGTAGAGTTCACTGTGTGGTTACAAATCATAAAATCCAGACCCACTGTGTGGTTATAAATCACAATTTTATGGAGATTCTGACCCGCTGTGGGCAACTGTAGTGGGTAACAGCATATGAATGGTGGATTTTGTAACACCCTTTTGTACCATTTTAATCATGGACTGTTTGATAATTGTATGGATTGATCAATGTTGCCTTGTGTTTTCACGCGTTATACTTGTCTTGTCCTCATACTCTCCCTTAGCACTAAGTGGGGTTCTGTGTGTTTGTAGCGTACACTTTGAGTTCTGCCAACACTGATGGCGGTGTGGTGTGTGTTGGCTTTCAGTCAAAATATGGTAATTTATCAACACTGGTAAGGGCCATTCAATTCAGATAATAAGCTCTTCAGCTGAGCAATTACCTCCCCTTTTGTGGCCAATGTTGTTGAGAAGTGAGTACACCTGTTTGGGCTTGAAGCGTTGTGTGTAGCATGCTTATGTGTACGAGTGCATGCCATGCATTTGTGTGGGTGTACGCACCTCTGTGTGCGAATATGTGAGCGTCATTTTTTCAACGTGAAGGAGTGCATCTGTTAATGTGTACATGTGCTTGTGTCTTATAAGTGTGGGTGCTACATACGTAACTTTCTTTCTTTCCAGTGTGTCACGCTGAGCTGAACGCCATCATGAACAAGAGCTGCGCGGACTTGAAAGGCTGCACTATGCACGTGACCCTGTTCCCCTGCAACGATTGTACCAGGCTCATCGTCCAGGCAGGTGGGTCTCTCTCTCTCTCTCTCGCTCTGGCAGTTCAGATGGAGATACATACACCAGGGTCTCATCAAGTATGCCCCCACATAAAGCCGCACCCTGGATGTTTTGAGGAGCTCACGGTAGGTCAAGCTTGCCCCCTCACAGTTTCTCTCCAAGATGTACTTGGGTCCATCTGGACTCTCAATCTGCTCAATTGACTAAAACTGGCACCCTAGTGAATATGTCTGTTAACTTCTGGTTGGCATACGCAACTAAAGTGGTACTCCTTGGTTAATGTCTAGTGGTCCGAAGTCTAAGGTTGAGTGTGCCAGTGCCGACTGGGGTAGTTGCCAATGCTCCAACCCAAGGAGGATTCGCTGTTGGCCTTTTACAACTGGTTTAGTGAGAGGCTCCTGCAGGTGTGGTGATTTACCACTGGATGGTGAAAGCAAAGTAACTTGTTCAGAAAAAAACCCAACTTTTTACCCACATCATTGCAGTTTTTTTAGAATATATTTATTTAAATATTTTGTTTGCTCCCAGGATCCCCTGCTGTTGGAGCAGAGGCGGAGCCCCTCCAGGGCTGCATATTGAAACGAGGTTGACGTCTCTCCCTCTGAGCGCGGGGGTGTGGGGGGGGGGGGGCTGGGGTGTGGGGGGGCTCGTTTAGCTTCCGCCCCCCCAGCACAGTGGGGGTGCTGCCTCTCGTCTCGAGGTTGTCACCTCATTAAGAAGCAACCCGGCTCTTCTTAAACACCTTCGGCTATTTTTCGGGATCCCCGTGCACCCCTCCCTGAACGGCACCTCCTACGACCCCCTCGCACTTCAAGAAGAGACTCGTGCACGAAAAACACCCAAACACATCAAGCTCAAAACAGCAAAAGATTTGTCATCTCTTTGACTGCGATGCGCTTCTCCACAACAGGAGAGGGGCAAAAGTGCTTGCGTAACTAACCCCCCCCCCCTTTTTTTCATTTGTGTTTCTCCTAAGATGTGAGAAACTACAGGAGGAACTCTCAGGTGGATTCTAAATTATTAATTTCTCTTGATGTCTTTTCCAGGAAACGCAGCGTGGCATAGTATGAGCACGCCCGAAGAACAGCTTTTTCGTTTGTTTGTCGCCTTTATTAAAGCCACAGACAACAGCTGCACCTTGTCAATCTGACCGCGGGCAGTAACATTAAGACCTTCTCTGAAATGGAAGACTTTGAGTTCCCCCATTTTCAGTTTGTGCTGACACAGAGATTTTTTTTTCCTAATGTATGACTTATTTCCTTTGTGTGAGCTCTTCAGCTTTTTTGAGAGCGCAGGCCTTTTGGCTGGGTGTATGCATTGGCAGGGATAGCAGTGGGCTGTAGGGGGCGCTGTGGTCCTGTCGCTCCTAGCCCTCATCCCCAGGCCGGCCTTGCATCCCCTGACGCATTCGGACAGACACGTTCAGCTCTTGACCCCAATGAGCTGTGTTACTTCATTTAAAACAAATAATTTCAGTTGAGCCCCTCCTGAAAGCTGACTGGCTGACTCTCTTTTTCTCTCCTCCTCTTCCCAGTTTAGCCATGTTTTCCCCCTTTTCCTTTTCCATCTCCTCTTCCTTTTTCTTTCTTCTCTACCTTTCTCTCTCTCCCTCGATCATGCCTCAGCTCCCCCTTTCTCTCTGTCCCTCCCTCGCTCTCTGTCTTTTTAAACAGACGGCTAATCGGGCTGTACTTGGTTATTAATCCTAGAAAATCAGCTGCATTGTCTATTTTTAGCAACAGCGTTACCTGCCGTGTCCTGCCAAAAACAGCTAGGACAGCTTTAGGGTTGTGACTTGATTTTTACTGTTTTTGTTTAGCATATGCAACATAGCTCAATTGGACTGGCTTTGATTATTTAAGCACTCCCTGTTTGTCTCACAAATAAAAATAATAAAAATAAATAAATCAAAAATAAGAATACATTTTTAAATTCAAGGCATTGAGAATCACAAACCTGTCACAATCATTTAGTGAGTAATTATGCTTCAAAAGGCAGGGAAATAATTAGTGTAGTGAAACTGTAAATCTTTTCCCTGGCTTTCCCAAGCCTCATTGAGCCCAGCACCCCATCTGTGTCTGGTGCCAGCTTTTTTGTTAGTTGGATGTGAGGGACTGAATCGGGTGAAATTATGGGCTAGGGTTCCGGAGTGAAGAACTCGTGAAAATGCTGATTGCATTCTAATGTCGTTTAATTACTCCTCGGTTGTCTTCCCGAATCCCTCGCTCCCCCCCTGCCACCCCCCCGAATTCATAGCCTTTTCCCATTCGCATTTCACTGTACCTCAGTCCCCCTGCAATGGTAAGGGTTTTGCTGCTCAGCTTGCTGGCCCCACAGTACCCTCTATTGTGTTCCGGGGCATGTGCTGACATGCCACCTGCACCCCCAGTGCCAAGAGAGGAAGGGGACCTTTAAATCCCCCCAAGGGCACTATTGGATGGCTCACACCCTCCTCATAGCATTTTTAGACACCATGATCTCTCTTTCTTCTCTCTCTCTCTCTCTCTCTCTCAAAAATTGTAAAATTCAAAATTATTTATTAGCATGAAATACGCTTGTAAATATTGCCAATACGTACATACGGAAATACATTTAAACATGAATGCAGATTAGAGTAATTCCTATTCCTAACTAGTAACCACCACAATATCAGCAGTAATAATAGTTTTATATGATGGTCAATAACAATAGAATTATTATTATTATTATTATTATTATTATTATTATTATTATTATTATTATCATCATTATCATCATCATCATCATCATCATCATCATCATTATTATTATTATTAGTAATAATAATAATAATAATAACGTAGTTGGTCTTCCCTGGATGTTGGAGCCGATAGGTTCAGTTCGGCCACGCCCTGACCTGTTTCCATCCACTCTACTTCACTCACTGGGGTGCATTTAATATCAGTTAGGGCCTTTCACAGTCTGTCACATTGTAAGGTTTTGTAACAGGGGACTTTCAGTACAGAGACAAGACAGCAGAAAATGAAACTTTTTTAGTTCCTGCAACAGAAGAAATTGGGAAAATCAGATTTGGGAGCTGGGAAAAAAGAGTAACTGGCCTGTAGAGAGTTTTTTTTTTGCTATGTGTGTGTTTTAGAGAATAGAGTGAGGCTTAGTCCAGAACAACTGGAAGCAATAATTTAAAGCCGCTTAGTTTTATATATTGGTCCCCTTCCCTAGCTACCCGTTTATGTTTTTATACTATGGTTAGCCGGTCCTCTTTGTGTGCTTACAAGGAAGCCGGAGATGAGAAGGGGAAACTGATGTTTTATTTCAAAGTTATGGAAAAAGAAATCAGTATTTCATATTTCTGGGAATGAAAAATGCTATGCATTCAGGTGTTAGGGAGCAGCACTTTGGCCACATTCTTTGAGTCTGTACTAACAAAAGCTGAGATACTTCAAATAACCCTTTCCACGATTAGACAATGTCAGGCATCAGGTGGTTGGTTGCTTTACGTGAGTTGCATGTTATCCTTTGGTTAATAGAAACAGTCTAACCCTGTCTCACCAAACAAAAAACCTGGTAAAAGTGATTTGAAGTACAGAGATTCCAAACTCAAAAGTGGGGTTCCAGTAAAATAGGTTAAACAATCTTTTATTTGCTTTTAAGTGGACTTATGCGTGCATGTTTGTTCTGGCAGCTTATGGGGGGGGGGGGGGCGCATCAATATTCCTCTGCTCTCCCACTCCCTGCGAGCCATCAGTATTACCCTACCCTCCCTTTCCATTTATGGTTTGTTTATTGGATTTACATTTAGAAACGCCATCATAGTTCCTCATCACAAGGGGCTTCTGTATGCAAACCTGCGCACATACGCAGATTTAATGAACTCGGGGGTTCGATTCTTACTCAGAACCTTACTCATGAATTTCTCTGACCTCACTTGGTGCCCAATTACTCTAGGAACTGTCTGCCTCTTTCGGCAAGGCTTTGGTTTGTCCTCATTGCAGGTTTATGTGAATGTTCTCGTGTGAAGGAGCTTGGTCCCCTGTCCCCAATGACCTTCTGGGAGTGGTCTCCCCACGTGCCTTCATAATGGAGTGGGATGGGTATGGAGGCTTGTGGGAGTGGCCTCTGTACATGCTTCCAGGATTGTGTGGGGCAGGCCAATCACAGCATCAGACGTGAGACAGGAACTGGGCACCAGGCTGTGGGTTGGTGACTGCGGACTGCAGCTGCAGTGGGTCTCCTGTGTGTCTCAAGCCCTTGATACGGGTTCACGGCTGCAGTTAAATGGCCCCCGCCCTCCTCCCCCCCGGCGTGTCTGCGTAGGCCCCCGCTACCGTCCACCGCCCCCCCCCCCCCGCCCCATCGGACGCTTGATTTTTCTCTCTGTCTTTCTCCCTCTCTACAGGTATAAGGGAAGTGATTTATCTGTCAAAGGGTGATGGCAGAAAGGAAGCTATTGCCTCTGAACGCCTACTCGACAAGGCGGAGATCAAGCACAGGTGAGTCTCCACAGCACTCTTGAGAGGAGCCAAAAAAAAAAAAAAAAAGACATATTCATTTACATCTGTCTGACCAGACAGGTCTGACTGCGCAAACAAACAGGGACGCCCGCTTCTGCTGGTGAAGGAGAGCTCTCGTGTCTCATGCCACGCCAGCCTGTGTTGGCTGGTTCACAGACCTTTGGAAGTGTGCAGTGCCATTCTGCTCTCGCCATCATGGATCAGCATGCTCATATAAAACTGCATGTGGGTTTGGTGCGCTTATCCTAAAATCTGGTGTACAAGTTGCAGCTGCTCATTTGTCTCTCCCACCTTTGTAAGGCTGCTCCCCCTTTGGCAGTATCGGGGGTATTAGTCACGCCCCTTTCACGGTCCCTCAGGACAGTTTGGAAATTAGAAGCGCATGGCAGATTTTTACACCAGTAACCCCAGACCGTCATAGATGCAGTTAAATGTCTTTTACTGGTGTGTAAGTCTAAATCCTGAGAGTTGCCAGTCGTCCACGAGGAGCAGCCGCCGTACCGCCAAGCTCCCTGAGGAAGTGACATTAAAGGACACGGGCGGGATCGGGGTGGGAGGAGCCAAGCACCTCTGGAGGACAGGAAGTACTCTCTCATCTCCGCTTCACTCCCCGCCACCACTGTGTCGCCCTCCTCAGAGTTAATAATGGGGCTTTATTGCTCCGGAAACTGCAGCTGGGTTCGGACATAGCTTTCAAACGGTGCCGCTGAGAATGCTATATTAGAAAGAAAAAAACACACACGCACAAATAAATAAAAACAGACCAAAACCCAGTTTTATAGTTCCTTCTCGATATCAATAGGTAACGTTCTGGGGCCTTGCTGCCAGCATAAGCAGTCATCTCCCCTTCTATGTGGGATATCAGTTTGAGCAGCTAAAGAGATGCTGTCAGTTTGCAGATGAAAAGTATAATGCATAAATTTCAAACACACAACTAAGAAGATATAAATATGAATTATTATTCATTGATACTTAACAGGAATTATGGTTCCTTCACCAGTACACACCCACATTACTTGCAGTGGTGTAGCTTATATGAATCTTTAACCCTTTAAAGAGTAGGTTTTTTGGAATGTTTTTTCTTCAAAATTCTTAGTCAGTGTTCTAGAACTCTGTTTCTTTCAATACGAGTAGATACTGTTACCTCAGCATTAGAATGTTCAGTTAAGGACATTCTAATCACATATTGTATCTGTGATCTTACACCTTAAAGGGTTAATTAATCGTATTCTGCCATGTTCCTGTTTGCACTAATATTCAGCTGTGTGGTAAAAAAAAATTAAGATTCCATCAGTCAAAATGATGTGATTCATTGCACATGTAACCCACCGGTTGAAGTTTTCAGTTGTGAGAAGGCTTTTTTTCCTTCTTTTTTAAATTGAGAGATAATGAGAGAGCAAAGAAAACCTCTAAGATGCAGGAGCTTAGAAGAAGTGCAAATTCCACGGTAAACCTTATGCTTATATATTCTGAGGTTCCACAGCAAGCTTCCTACTATAGGACATTAAATATTGGCAAAGAGGTGTGTGGTGGCGTCTTAAGACTTCTATCTGATGCAAAGCAAATATGAAAAACTTATTGCAGGGGATGCGCTTACAGGAAAGAAGAAAGAAAGAAAAAAAATCAATTTTCAATATAAAATCCCGGAAGACATCTTCATGTCTTGAGAGGTTTGGAGATTAATTCCCTTGGCAGTTGTCTGAAGCCTGTCTCCTACCCGCAGGCGTACTTCATGTAACTCCGTTCAATTATATTTCCTCTCTGTCCATTTGTGGTCGGTGATTTCATTCGCACATCAAACAGAGCTCACATCCAATTGTAGCTTAGGAAACAGCTTTTATAACCTTGACATGTTGCCACCTGAGAATGGCAACAAAAAAAAAAAAGTAAGAGAGAAAAAAAAAAAACACTAACAGTTGGCCATGCAATATTGATGCATGATGAATACCTGGTTTGTATGGATTCAAATATTTTATTCCTGGAAGAAACTGAAGCTGAATTAAATATAGAACCTCCCCTAGGACAGCTTGCTGGACCAGCAGAACCTCCCCTAGAACAGCTTGCTGGACCGGTAGAACCTGCCCTAGAACAGCTTGCTGGACCAGCAGAACCTCCCCTAGAACAGCTTGCTGGACCAGCAGAACCACCCCTAGAACAGCTTGCTGGACCAGCAGAACCTCCCCCAGAACAGCTTGCTGGACCAGCAGAACCTCCCCTAGAACAGCTTGCTGGACCAGCAGAACCTCCCCTAGAACAGCTTGCTGGACCAGCAGAACCTCCCCTAGAACAGCTTGCTGGACCAGCAGAACCTCCCCTAGAGCAGCTTGCTGATGGCTTACAGCAGAACAGGTGCAACGGTTGGAAAAAATTTCTTTAAAATGTCTGACATGCTCTTATCTGTGTGTGTTCCAGGCAGTTTGAGGGTGCGAGAAATCCGATCACCCTCAATTTTTCATGAAATGAACGCTGGCAGCCGTCACCTGCGCACCTTGATCCTGCTGGAGCTCTAATTGCCTTCTTCACTCCTGGATCAAATTAATCACTGCATATTCACCGTTTGATTGCTTCTCTTTAGCCTAGCAAACCACTTAATCAAATTCAATCATTACAGACCAAGGGTTAATTAGCCACTGGTTGGTTGGTGTAATTTTACTAAATCTGAAAAAATAGATTTTATGAATGATTATGTATTTATCCAAGCTTTTGATTTCTTGAATAAACTACCGCTAAACTTCAACTCTTCTTGCCTTGATTTTTTCAAATGAAACCATGACTGGAACATAGCCGGGCTGGGCTGGACTGGACATTTTTCCTCTCTCATCTTTTCAGTATTTTTCTGTCCCCAGTTTGAAATGGGCAGTATTTGACTCGCCGCTGTGCCAGCCACACCTGTACACCAGGGGCACTGCCAGCCAGGCCAGTGCCAGTTTAAACCCCTGCAGTCCGCACAGTACTGCAGGAGAGAGCAAGCGCTGATTATAGGTGGTGTATCTTACAGACGGTGGCTGGGGTGTAATTTTTTTGGGGGGGTTGGGGCTTAGGAACCCAACCTACTCCTGGCCGTGCTAGGCTGGTTGTCTCGCTGTCGTGGAAACCGTCATAGGTGGTTGATGGCTATAGGGCTGCCTGCATGCGCAATGAGCTTCTTGATCCATACAGAAGCACAGTTTACCGTGGTTTTTGGTGGAGTAACGTAGCTGTCATGCTTAGCATGTAAAAGGAACTGCACATTTGCTCTGAGAAGACACATACACACAAACACACAGACAAACACACACACACAAACAAACAAACAAACAAACACACACACACGCACACACACGTTGTTTTTGTTTGTGTATCGGAGACTGCCGGGACGACACCTTTAACGCCTGCCTCAGTCCGGAAATGTTTTGTGCGCGCAGCGTCTCGGAAGCAGCCATGCAGGGCCACCGCCTCGCCCGCCCAGGGTGCAGTAATGCAAATGTACCTCATTAACCGTGCGAGAGAGAATTACAGCTCGTGTCTGCTCGGCGCTAACCCGCTCGCGCTCCTGCGGCACGGCCATGTAATTAAACTTTCCCGTGTTCTGCGACTGGGTCCGTCTGTTCATAAATGCAGAGATTTTTTTTTCTTACTCCTTTCGGTATTTTGGAATGAGCAACTGTACGAAGGAGACGTACCAGCGCCAGTATCTGTGCGCCCCCGTTCCAATCCAGCCTCAGAGGACCTAACCTCCCGTGAGCAGCAATTTATCTGTGGAAGCCACCCTGCACCACTGGAAACTCACACTGATTAATAGTAACTTTTAGGAAATATGGGACCTTCAGTCACCCACGGCCTGCGGACCTTTTGCATAGACATCTCCTGAAGTCCCCAGATTAACCGAGCTTTAATCACATTCACATGTGTTGTCCTTAGTAATAACTCACAGTCGGCTGTCACAACAAGAAGCGGCACAGTTTTCAAACGCATCCTCGGGTATTCTCTGGTCTAGTGCCCTCTGTCCATGTCCTTCGGTCGCTCGGCATCACTTGTGAACCATGGGTTTCTGACCTCCATTCAGACATCTTTTTGTCATCTTGCTTTCTCAGTAGGAGCCATTGGTTGGAATGGAACCTGAGTCAATTTGCTCTTCCAGACAGCTGGTGTCGGTGTGCTATTAGAAAAGAACATTTTTGACAAATTCATTTTCGCAGTGAAAATAATATATGGAGCCTATAGAACATGGGAAGGGGACGCATATACACAACATGGCCAAAAGTGTGTGGACACCTGACATCCAAAATCTCATCCAAAATTATGGGCATTAATATGGAATTGGTCCACCCATTGCTGCTATAACAACCTCCACTCTTCTAGATGCTCTATACTAGATGTTGGAGCATTGCTGCAAGGATTTACTTCCATTCAGCTGGAAGAGCATTAGTGAGGTTGGACACTGATTGGGTGATTAGGCCTGGCTTGCATTTGGCTTTCCAATTGATCCCAAAGGTGTTGGATGGGGTTGAGGTCAGGGCTCTGTGCAGATCAGTCAAGTTCTTCCACATTGTTGTTGACAAAACCATCTCTAAAAAGACCTCGCTGTGTCCCCAGGGGCATGCTGAAACAGGCAAAGGCCTTCCCCAAACTGCTGGGGAAGCACAGAATCTTCCAGAATGTGATTGCATGTTGTAGCATTAAGATTTGCCTTCACTGGAACTAAGAGGCCTAGCTCAAACCAATGAAAAACAGCCCCAGGAAAAGGTCCAATGTCATATAGTGTATATCATATATGGTATATGGTAAAATATACTAATCTTTCCTTTTTAAATTGCCTTGCATTTACATATGTTTTGAAAACCTTGCATTCACAACAATCCTTACATTTTTTTGGTCAGTCCATCTGCAACACAAGTTTCTATTGTTTGTGTCAAACTGGCCTGAAGTTTCCAGTTCCACTTTAAAAAAATCTTGTTTGCAATACAGTGCCAAGAAAGTGTGAAATTCCGTCTCCAGTGCTGGTTGCTGCTTTGCCAATGTTAGCAGGATCGAGACAGAAATTAATAGAATAAAATAAACAGAAGTGAAGGATACATGTTTCCATGGGCACCTGATGTATCATATGAAGGCACTCTGAATTAGAATTTCAAATCCTGACATTTCCTTTTCCTTCTCTTGAAAGAAGTCACAAAAGAAGCAATCTTTACCTCGTGCCGTATTAAGACAGCAAATCTTGCGAGTTGCGTGAGCCCTTAGGAGATACCCTCGAACCCGTTGCCTCCCCTGACCTGTCTTTTCACGTCGCTTCGTTAGAAGTAGTCCTTTGCTCTCCGGTGAATAGACTTTCAATGCCGGGCGTTTTTCCTCGCCACTTCTGGGGGAAATAAGCCTCTTCAGTCTTCTTAAGCCCAGAAAGGAGGGAAGCACAAAGAACAGCTTTGTCCGTATGACACATCCCTGGCTTACCGTGGAAAAAGGTGCTACCTTTTTGATTAAGGGAACGGCGTAAGCACAAAATGCAAAAGGGCGGGCTGGAAGTCGGCATACTGGTGGGTTTCAATTAAATGCGGAATCCTATGAATCACCCGCTCTCGATTTTAAAGTTCAGCTTATTAGCATGCCAGTGATGCTCTCTTAATCTCAGATGCAAGGGATCGATAAATTGGAACCGTGAAGTATTCTTGACAGGCTTTTCTTACTACCTCTCTTTTTTTTAGTGGTCTCGCAGTCTCGCCTAATTTCCAATTTCTCTCTGATTGACAAGAATGGTACAGACCCATGTCCCTCTGTGACAATATGTCACCCTTATGTCCCTGAGGTGACCCTCTTACCACCTCCAAGTGCAGTTGAAATCTCTTTCCATACAGACAGGTACCATAGAATCAACAACAACAAAAAAGATTAAAAAAAAAAAAAAAAATGGTTGCAAAGAAAGCAAAGCGGAAGAACATAAATCAGCGCAATCAGCAGTTCGCTACTCCCCCTTCAGTGTCAAGACCAAAGGTTTCTATAAATATTTTGGGTCATGTTAGGAATGATTGACTGAGGCAGGCATATGAAAATAATTCACTAAGTGGTTGGGAAAGGGGAGAAAAACAAATCCGTGAGCATGCCTTTTGAGGAATTATGGGATGGTGGCAGTCCGGTGAAGTTTTGCTTGCTGTGACGGCTGAGCGCGCCGCACAGTTGACATTTTTTTGAGACGCCAACATAGTTTGTCATCGCACTGCCGAGTTGCTGGAAAGACATTAGCGTAGCATTCCCTTTTTCTCCATAGTGCATGCAAAGGGTGAGCTTGTTTTGTGCCAGTCAGGAGTTTCAAACTTAATAACACATGAAATGGGACACAAAGCTACTCGGGACTGCACTGCTCAAGAAGTAAACCAAATCCTGCCTGTTAATGTGCAGGTGTTGCATTTGGGCCCAAGGACTGTGGGAGAGGATCCATTACTGATATTCGGCTGGCTGTGGCACAAGTGATGAGGGAGGGTTTTTGTCAGCAGGGAATTCCCCGCCTCATTATGCATTAGCGGCTCCAGTCGATGTCGATCCTTTGCCTTTGCGATCAAATTCAGTCACAGTAAACCAAATCCTGCCACGGTGGCTGCGTACCTCAGCTGGTGGACTGTGCTGTGAAGAGCAGTGCTGGGGCTCCTGCGTGTGCACGCCCAGTCCTCCCCCTTCCAGGCGGACAGAGGGCGTGGCAGCATAGAGACGGGCTCATGTGGGCGTTCCAAATCGGGGCGAACAGTAACATAAAATCCCAAAACACGAGTTGTAGGAACCTCAGTTTCGTACGGGTTCTGACGACAGTAACACGTAGATCTTTAACAGTGTTGGCCGGACTGGCTTTTGCCGTCGATGAACCCCCACGTGTTCACTCTCGAGCGGGATAAATATTACCAGAGCCATTACCGTAAGTTATCATTTACCGGAACCCTCTATCAAATTGAACTCCCCATCGCCTCCATGCGTCGAAAATTTAATAAAAAACAAATTAGCGGCACTGTAGATCCACGGAAACATTGGTGGGTGGTTTGTTCTCCCTCATTGCCTTCATCTCGTTCTCAGAAAATAATGAAAGTTGAGAAAATTGACACAAGACCTCAGCGGGAGGGATCAATCAGCCATCGATCTTCCTTTTTTGAATGCAATCCTCGTAATAGTTTACATCAGATATCTGCTCTTTAAAAATACACATTCCATCTCGTCCTTTATTCTGGGTATGATATGTTTCCCTACAAACTGAAAGGTGTAATTATCTATAGATTTCCAAAAAAAAAAAAGTCCTAGTCACAGAAGCAGAACTTTCCCCAATGTCCTCCAAATTCAAGTTTGTTGTTCTTTTTTTTTCCCGCAGAAATTTTCTGGCTGTGTTAGTATTTTGGTAAGCTATTTGTAATGGTCTTTTTCTCTTCTTCAAGAAAACAATTTCATGCACTTATTCAAAAATAGCTGTGAAATAATGCGTCGATATGCCCCTGAGAACACTAATGAATCCATCAATCAATGAATCAGTCCATCTTTATTGAGCACGGTTATATTGCCTGTCATTGTTTTCTCACGGGGAATTTTCCGGAGGGAATAGAAAACAAGATACCCATTTAAGCCAAAATGGGGGAAAAATATAATAATGAAAACCCCAAAGTGTGATTCCCTTACTTCATACCTCCTTTCTCACGAGAATTTGAATATAATCGTTATACTTAAAATACAATTATACTATTAAATATTGTGCGTTTTCTTGCACACCTTACCGCAGTGCTTTTAGCTTTCTGGGTTCTCTGATGTGCACTTTCAGAGCATTTATGGCATGCAGTTTATCTGTCTTTTCAAATCTCACCCTGTTATACCTATTAAGCCCAGCCAGATCTATGATACAGACAAACTTGAGTAAAAATGAAACATTAATCTCTCATTTGAAGTTTTCTGGCTTGATTTATTAACTTTTTAACATTTGAGATGAAGCAATGTTATGAAATATAAAATAAATCCGGACTGGGCTGAACAGATACCCAGCATACCAGTTAAACCCATAGCTGTTCCAAATAAGCCCACCTCATGAATAATTTATATAAAAATCTTTTTTGAATTTATTTCAGCGCGTTCAATTTTTATACTTTTTTATTTGTAAAGAATACAGAAAAGATCAAATATAGAGCCTACAGAGAACCTTGTACACCTTTGCGAGCCTTTTCCAAATTTGGTTTGTTGCAATTTTTCCCCACTTCTTATCTGCACACTGTACTCCACATTTAGGCTTATGGTGGGCCAAAATTCAGCTGTGGACGGGACCGTTAGATTACATGTTGCTGACATTTTCTTTTGCAAGTCCTGATTTTTAATCTGAAATTAATAAAGTCATGTCTTGATATTTGTGCTCGATAGCAGACTACTCATAAAACTTTGTCATTTTTGTCAGGTAAAAGGGTGGATTTTCTTAGCTAGTACCCGCACCACCTCATGGTAGAATAAAGACACTTGTTACTTGATCGGCATAAAATCTCATATGCATAAGACAAGCTGACAATTTTGTCATTGATAACTGTTCATTGACATTAAATAGTAACAGTAATTAGTTCAAATCCAAAATAAAGAAGTGGCTTAATAGGTACATGTACCCACTATTTTTTAAAAAATTCTTTATGCGTTTTGACAAAGACCTCAGATAAAATGCTTTAGCACAAATATGTCTGCATTAAAAGTACTAAGGTACTTTAATTGTTATGGTGAATGTGGGTGATGCTATCCAACCTTTTATCTATTGCGGCAATATTTGTACCCTCTACTTCTATACCAATATATGCACGTAAGCATCTGCCAAGTATACACAGTAGTTAATAGAATAACTAGAAGAATTCATAGTTATTCCTGTCTATGGTCAAATTCATTACTCATTCCAACCTTTTCAAATGTATTTTTATTTCTTTTTTTAAATCAAACTTGTTAGTCTTTCTTAGAACAGTCAGCCTGATCCCTTCACAAATGCCCTGCGTAAAAATAGCCATCTTCAATTTATTATCAAAGCGGAAGCCATAATTGTGCACTGAAATGCTCAGCTGGCATGTTGCCTGGAAACAACAGGACTTCTCAATACGATCTGTATGATTTATTTATTTATTTTTAAATGTTTTAAAAGCAAGCTGTTAAGATCAGTTTGGTCCCGAGCTATTTCATCACATTTTCTTTGAACAGTTTTTAAATACACTGTTTTGTTTTTGCTTTTAAGTGCCCAAATGCTTCATGAGGTTTTCCTCTCCTGTTGTTCATTTTGGCTAAGAATCCATCCAAGGAGCTTGGCTACACTCAACATCCATGTACAAGAAAATGTAATGAAGCTGCATCTTACTGCAAAAAAAGAAAAAAAGACTGAAGTCTGGAAGTATTTTTATTACCCAATTCCAAGAATACTGTAATGCTTTTATGATAATCTTTGGGGACGAACAGACAGCCGTTGGTTTAGTGTCTTATTCTGAAAAAACTGGCAGATACACATTAGTAAAGGCAGAAGCTGGAACATTTGTGTTCTCTTGCCTCCTGTTATGGATACCTTACTGTGGCAAGACAGAAAATAATGCGTCAAAAAAGAAGGCTTTTTTTTGTTTGTTGAGAAAACATATATTTACAGTGAAATCTTTTGTGTATAACATTACGTCCTGGGACAGTTGAATAATTAGCTGTAAACCAGCTCATTAACAGTAACTACACCACTAATGCACACACTGATGCGGAATGGCCAGTCACAAATTCAATCCCATCCGTTGTACAAGTTCAGCTGTAGAGAGCGCACATTTGCGTGTGCATCCTCTGAAACGCTTGCGGCCAATTTTCTTTTCCCATCACTGCATGGACCACCTATAGAGCTCTGCCGCTATTGGCACAGAGGACTAAACAGCTGATGCAAGCACCAATGGGAAAGCCCTATTTGGCCGTGAGGTGACTATAACCAGCTGGCTGAAACCTTCCTTCTCTGAGCAAAGCCATGGCCAAGTGTGCACCGCCCAACGGGACTAGGTTTTAATATTTCCCTGAAATGTACTGTTTTAAACACCGGGATAAAACATATCTTCTCGGAAATCTGGAGGTGGTATTTTAAACTGTGTACAGAAAAGCAATTTAAAACTATATATTTGTTTGCATCCTCAAGTGTACCCTGACCAATTTGGTGCCCTAGGCAAGATTTTAGCTGGTGCCCCTTGCATCGCAGCCAATTCCACATATACATATAAGACTAATCAAAAATGAAAATACAAAGGCTTACAGCTATTATTATTAATTACAAAAGGAGATGGGAAAGGAAAAGCATTTTAATTGACTATTACAAGCAGGGCTAACGTTGGCTAACTAGACTTATACAACAGCTTGGCTGAATACTCGATTCTGATTGGTCCAAGGGTGGGCATTATTTTTCAGTAAAGGGACATCTCGGGCTTTTAACAGTTTTAAAATCAATGCGCTACAAAATCCAGCATTCTAAAGCAGTTAAAACAGCAACATTATTCTTTCGATTTTGAATTGTTGTTACGTCCCTTTCCCCTTTTAAAAATAGATGGCAACGTTGAATCACGGTTCTAGTTATTGGCTTCATTTATGAATGCCAACCATCCCGCAAAATACGCAATCGTCCCTTATTTGGACAGTAGAATAGGCGTTCCGCATTTAACTCATGGCTACGGGAGGCATTTCCATCCGTATCTTTGTGAACGATTCCATTTGTAGTAACCGCTGTTATGAATACAATTCAATCGTTAGCTAGCTAGCTAGCCGGGATAACAAGAATGCTGTGAGACCATTCTGACCTAACCCAGAATTTTAATATTGGCTAGGTCAGTGTTTTTCAGCCCTGGCCCTGGGGACCCACTGCCCTGCATGTTTTAGAGGTTTCCCTGCTCCAACACACCTGATTATTTAATATTTACCAGCAATTTTACTTCTCCTGGCAAGGGGACAACCAATAAATGTAAAATTCACGGTGCATGCAAACAATCGTGGGTATGCTGGAAAATGTATACCGATTTCTCGTTATTTTATTGTATTTTCAATAAAGTTCTTGAAAGCATAAAACAGTCAATCTGATCTAAGGTGCTTGTTGACTTGGTATAGGGCCGCAGAAAAATATCAGTGTAATCCTAACCCCCACCCCCGTGTGCACATTTTATGAGCATTCAAACTCTTGGGTCCTTGGATGCCCGTCATGTCCCTCAAATCTAAACGTGACATTTAGGCTCAGTTTAATAAACGTGTGCAATATCCTCTTTCCCCTTTGCATTCCTTTCCGATGTCCTGATTTTGTCAGAGTCACTCCGGGATTTCTTTGGCCCGTGTACTGTATTTCCTGTGCTTCTCTATCCTGTACCTCGCTCAAACCAATGTCGCGTTCGACAGACGGGACTTGCGGTTAATTGCTGAAACGCTGTTCAGGGGAGCCAGCACACTGAGTGGTTTTTACAGCACTCCCTTTCTACTTTATCATCTGAAATTTTATTGCCCACAGCAACCAAAAGCTGAAACGAAATTGTCCGTTTGTAATTACCGTTTTCATGGGGACAGAGGTGAGTGCTTTAGCAAATCACCCGTTTTGAGGCAACTCACCGTTCTGTGAGAAATGCAACCCGGGAAGCTATTTTCCCCCACATTATATTCCCTTGGTAAGCTTGCTTTTATTATTTTAGAGATTGGCTACACTCGGCAATGAGAGCATTAACTGATTCTTTTGTCTAGACATTGAATCTTGACACTGAACACAATTTTGCACACAGCGAGTAGGCATTCGTTCCAAAAATGAATGATCCAAACTCTTATGGGTACTTGGGAACACCGTTGTCTGTCGCATGGAGAGAGAGAACGCACCCACACAAACATTAAATAAAATAAACGCCATCTTCCCCCTTCCCCCTCACGGGTTCCAGGCAAAAACGATAAACTAAGATAACAAGGACAAAAGAAAGTAAAACAGAGCGACAACTATTTCAGTTCGCTGTTCTGTAGCTGGACTGCTTTCCAACAGTCCAGCTCCTTATACTTTTCAGTGGGGGTTCAGTGTTCCCCGTCTTAATAAAAGAAAAAGAACTGAAATTAAACGCAAATAAAATAAAAACTCGGTCTCGGTGTTAACTCCCAGTCTCAGCCCCAAACTGTGGAGAGCAGCACAACTTTAAGCATCTGGGCTGATTAGTTAACGCAGCCCAGGTGCGTGCGCTCTCTCCACCAGCCGGTGCAACCGAGACCAATCAGCTTCTCTGGCGGACTGAATGCTACACACTTGTAGCTTTTTAGTCTTTCTCCTCCCTTTTTAAGTGTACCTTTTAAAATGACAATATTGCAAAGACTTCAGCCACCTGGCACCCTGGATATCTTTTCAAGAAATTAAAATCTCTGGTTCAGAAGCAATCGTTGTAAGATGATTGCATGATTGGCAGCTGGCAGTTTTTCATCTATGCGGTTGCATTTGTGTATGTGTCCTAATTAGCATAATGTGTGATTTGTTGATCAGATCAGAATAGAGAGGCGGAGGAAGCTAAGATTGTTTTCTCTGTTTTGTGATTGCCAATAATTGTTTTGGGCTGGTATGTTAAAATGAATGAGGGTGTTGCACATTCCTGCGGCCAGCCCTTTCACATAGTACAGATAAGTCAATTCCTCGCCTTTTTGGGTGTCCTATGGCAGAAGTGATTGACTTCATTCCTCGCTTTTTTAGGGTGACCCATGGTATAAGTGGGTAGCTTCATTCCTGGCCAAGGTGACTAATGATTGTGGATGCGGTTTGTCAGTAAGTAGCAGAGAATGACGTCTGGCTGAAGGTGATCAGACAATCAGACAATCAGACAATCAGACAATCAGACGGTGACACAGGTAGCCACAGAACAGGTTCTCACCGACCTCCAAATAATGGCCACACGTCTAACTGTAGCTCAGGATGGGCATCAGGGTCCCGCCACTGGTTACCTCTCCCAAACTCACTCCCAAACGAACAAGCTCTTGTTCAAACACTCAATGGACCCTTATTTGGGGTCTCAGATCACTGGTGTGATTCTGTACCTGAATGCATAGGCGTCTCTCTCTGCATTCACCTGAACACGTGAACATTGTTGTCACACTCATCAGTCATCGCCCAAGTGACCAATGTGTACGCAGTTAGCTCATCTGGACATGCATATTCATGGGCATTATGCAGATGCCACCGCCCCCTCCCTCCCCGCCTCCAGCTACCGCGTTCGGGTTCAAGATGTCTGCCGTGCGTCGCCCTGAGGTGCGCGACACAAGGGAGGTGTGGTTGAAGTGAGTCCCCCCCCCCCACCTCCCATCGCCCCATTCACGCTAAAGCTTTGGGATCCCGAAAGGCGAAATATAAGCGTAATCCATCATCATCATTACCAGCATCGTACCGGGGGCCTGGCCCGTGGCCGTGAAGCAGTGTTAACACGCCGGCACGTTTCCTTATCTCGCGCTGCAGTGCTGTTTGCGCATCCTTGCGTGATGCCATTGCGAGGCTTTCTGGATGAGAGCTTCCTGCCAAACATTCGGCGGAATAATTTTGTTCTCTCCGCCGGTGTCTGGGACCCGACTTTAAGGGACAGGGGCCCTTTAGCAGGTACGCAGATGACACGGGCGGAAATCTGAAGCGATCTGCAGCAGAAGCACAGGAACTGAAATGGCTGGAGTGTTATTATTATACATCAAAGAATATGCAATGATGCGTATTGATGCAATGAGGAAGTGAGGAACGAGGCTATACTAATGCTAATAAATAATTCAGCTCTAAAAAAAAGTATTAGTGTAACCCTGTCGCAAATATGGCACCTATTCAATGTGAAGAAGAAAAAACAAACAAACAAAATGATGTTTTTAGGTAGCAAGTGTTTATACGGCAAAAAAGTGGAAAAACCATCAGTGCAGTATATTTGACTATTAGAGTTGTGTATTTGCTTACCTGGCCTTTCGTTCTTTCGTTGATGAGGTCGATACAGCATTTAATCTTGTGTTGGCTGGTTGTGCCGAATGCAGTGGCGGAGAATGTGTGACAGGTGACCATGTTTATGTTATTATAACAACAGCGGCTGTAATTTGTTCCTCCTGTTTTCATTTCAATGTGCAAACCTGTGCCTGCATAGGAAAGTAGGGTACTCTGGAAAGCTGCAGAGAAGGAAAAGAAAAAGTTGCCACTTACTTTCACTTAATGGGTTTGGGATTAATGAAGCTAGCTTCAGCTGTGCAGTCCACTGGCTCAGTAGCTGCTTCAGCTGCACAGTCCTCTGGCCCAGTAGCTGCATCAGCTGCTTCAGCTGCGCAATCCTCAGGCTCAGTAGCTGCTTCAGCTGCGCAGTCCTCAGGCTCAGTAGCTGTGTCAGCTGTGCAGTCCTCTGGCTCAGTAGCAGCGACAGCTGCGCAGTCCTCTGTCTCAGTAGCTGCGTCAGCTGCGCAGTCCTCTGGCTCAGTAGCTGCTTCAGCTGCGCAATCCTCAGGCTCAGTAGCTGCTTCAGTTGCGCAGTCCTCTGGCTCAGTAGCTGCAGCTGCGCAGTCCTCTGGGCTCAGTAGCTGCCGTCAGCTGCGTGATCACACTGCTCAGTGTCTTCAGCTGCACAATTCCTCAGGCAAGACTGTTCAGGTGGTTAGTTATCCAGGACTCGTTAGCCTTGTTACGCATATTCATGGCTATTGTAGCTGTTAACTCGTAGTTTCCTCTTGCTCAGTATGCTGCTCAGCGCGCATGTTCGAGCTCAGTCTGTGTCAACGTGCAGTAATCTGGCCAGTATAGCGATTAGATGCGCAGTGCTCTGTTTACAGTAGCTTCCAGCTGCGCAGTCCTCTGGCTCAGTAGCTGCTTCAGCTGCGCGGTCCCCTGGCTCAGTAGCTGCTTCAGCTGCGCAGTCCTCTGGCTCAGTAACTACACCGTCTGCATAGGCTGCGCAGTCCTCTGGCTCATTAGCCGCACTGCCTGCTTCGGCTGTGCAGTCCTCTGGTTCAGTAGCTGCATTGGCTGCGCAGTCCTGTGGCTGAGTAGCTGCACCAGCTCAGCTGGTGTTATCACACTGAATAGTGTTCTTCAATAATTTAGCACAATTTCTGCTCTGTGGGCAAGACTGTTAAGGGTGGATTATTTATTACGCAGGACATGCGTTTGCCTTGTTAACGCATTATTACATGAGTTATTTGAGAGGATCCCTTGTTAATTTTCTCGTTTATTTTTTCCCTTTTGTCTGGTGGAATGAGCCAGACGCATGTTTGGGAGCTCTGTCTGTGATCTAACGCCGCAGATATTTATTTGGAGACGGGTATTTTTTTTAAACTGATGATTTATTATGCTTGTCAGTGCTTCTTTGTTTACAGTAATGCTTCCCCTATGACCACAAGGACATCTGTGCAGTGATGCAAATTGATTATTTTGGCAGGAGCATTGTATGGAAGGCATTGTACAGAGGGCAAGAAGGACAATGTGCTCTGTCCTCTTTCTCTCACTCTCTCTCTTTCTATCTCTATTTCTATCTCTCCATCTCGACATGCACTGGAAACTATTCAATAGTTTCCGAGCAGAGCAATGTTTGGGACTGCTCATTGTAAAACACAATGCTGTACCAATACTGAAACAGGAGCAATACAACATTCAACATACATCAGATGCTCCATTTTCTATTCAGATTTAATTCTTTCATTGGTTTCCTGCATTTGAGAAAAGAAAAAGCTCTTTGGAATCCACAGATGTCCTTCGTGATTGGTCCAATTGCCTTCATACAGCGTATCTGTTTGCCCCCCAAATGACTTGCTCATCAATGTTTTGAGTTTCAACAGTGAGGTCATTCTGCCACAGCGCAAGTATCCCAGGGTGACCAACCCTGGTGCTGGACAGCCTGCTGCTTTCCGTCCTCCTCATGACTTAATTGACCAATTAAAGCAGTCGATTACACAGTTAATTTACCTCAGCAGTTCTGTAGGTCTAACGTGACTGCTGATTTCAGGGTCATAGGTGTGACGAAGCAACTTTGGCAGTTGATGCTACGAACGAAAAAACCTGTTATAATAAACAAACAAAAAATACATGCTGAAAAATCATATATAAATAGATGCCAGCAGATAGAGTAATTGATTTCTTTATTGTATTCCTAATGTATTTATTCATTTCCGTATTTATTTATTTCAAGATTTCTTTTTATTTCAACATTCATTTCAAAAATTCATTTTTGAGCATTCAGTAATATAATGTCAAATTGCCATTGGTTTGTGGGTTTTGTCCAGGGAACAGAAGTCAATTGTAGAATATTCAATTCAACAGCCTGTAATTACCTACCGGATACCGGGATTGGCAGCAATGATGAACATTAAGAAATTCCATCAATTCCGCCATGGGTAATTATCCTCCATCTGTGTAAAGGTTTTGAGACTCATTAAATATGCAACAGAGAGTGTATCGTCTGATTCGAACTTCCCTGCAAGTGGACCAGGCCTTTTATCCACATTCAACTGGCGGCCATTTCTTAACCCCAGCGATGCTTTATACAATTCATTTAATTCAATTTGTCACAAAGAAGCTGTGTGTTGCTAATCTCACATATAGCTCGATTCTGTGGTTATTCTTCAGTCATTAGCCTGAAGAATGGCCATGTTGTCAGAGTTTACAGCAAGGTTAAACCTCCCTTCTGCCCATTTCCCTCAGTGTTCAGGGTAAAAAACAAAAATCAGCAGATCCCGTGGTTCCCTCGGACCGCCTCTGCAGTAGCCAGGTAACCTCGCCACGTTAGGCTTCTGCGAAAACGTCCCGCCGGTATTCACTTCTGGGAGAAAATGTTTTCTCTGCCGGTTATGATTCTGAATGACCGCAGGGTCCCAGAAATACGGAGCGCAAACTGACCAGACGTGGAGCTCCCATGCCTGACAACACTGCCATTTCCGCGTTGTTTTGTTGTTTCTCTCTCGTCTTCGTGTGCCCGTGTCCATGTGCCCGTTTCACTGCCTCCTCCTCCTCTGTAATTTGGGAAAGAGCAGACACGCCCGTGTTCTCCTCTGACCCCCCTGCTGACCACCCTCCCATTTTACTCTCCACTGAGCCCCTCGGTCTGTTACTCTGCTTCAGCTGCGCAGCTGGAACAGCCTGCCCTGCAGCCGTTCCCTCCGCTAGAGCAGTCCTGGGACAGCCACAGCCCCGCAGAGCGACACCCTCCCTCCCTGGGTCAAGCAACAGCCAATAATATTCTGTTGTGCAAGCCTCAATTGCCTGCAGCGTCACAGTGCAGGATTGATACCAGACTTTTTCTTTTCCTTCTCTACACTAAAACCCGGCCTATTAGCAGAACGAGGCACTCGGCAACCCCGAAAAGGCTATTTTTATTTTTATTTTTTCCACAGGCAGCGTTCCAGCTGTTTCCGTGTGGCCCACTAATCTCTTTCTGTGTCCTGCATAGCGATGACATCGTAGGCTTTTCCAAGGTAATGCCTGAGGGAAAGGGCTAGCTCTAATAGAAAAACACAGTCCTCCGCCAGCCTGGGGGTTATTAAAGCAAGCAGCCAGTGCAGTCCTGTGCATTTGGGCTAACGCACACCGGTTTACCTTATTTGCTGTAAATAACAGGTCAAAGGTCAAATGTGACAGGAATAATAAACGGCGTAATGCTACTATTCCGCAGCAAATGTCGAAACAGTGGCTCATGTCTTATACGTTGCTGTGTAAGAGAATCAGTGTGCCTGGAGCTACAACAATTCAGATGACAGAAAAATCTTTGACAGCCGTTTGTAAGATCGATGTATGAGGTACACATGGAGCACCAAACAAGCTGTAAATTTAAAAAATAGAAAATACTGAGCATGGAAAATGTGTGGTGTTCAAGGGATATAGAGTCTTTAAGTGACGACATGACTGGAACCTTCACCTCCTTATTTGTGGTGTGTCAGAGAAGAGGGAGCAAGGAGCTGGTCTGCCAGAAAGCTCTCAGGAAAGAGAGAGGCAGTTTAGATGAAATGATAGATTGAACAACGGACGAAGAAACACAGAGGTTGGGACGGGAGAGCAAGCATTGCTTTATCGCCGTCCTTAGTCGCACGGTTAACTCGCATTACGCTGATTACGATGTACATGTCAGTAAAATGTGATTTGTGCGGCGCTCCTGGCCTGGGGGGATAATAAAGTGTGCAGAAGCTTTCTGAGAGGAGTTCCTTCATAAGAGTAAATGATTACATGTAACCACATGGGGGTTGCGAGATTTATAGCGAGCAAACAGCTCTGCCTGGCAGCATACTAACTGTATGCTGTAACCAGATTTTTAAAAAATGTGGAATGCTCCTACAATCTTGTATTCTGCGCTGCATAGGGGGATTCAGTGCAAAGGATTCTTATGTTGGGCTTTCTAAGCGTTTGCTAATAAAGGACTCGTTTTCAAGTGACGGTCGCCGCAATTTGACAGTGCTTTGGGTGCCGTTCAAAAAGAGGCAAAAGATGAAGGTTTTTCCAAGAGGACGTGCTGTAGTGTGTGGGGCCACCATGTTAAGTCTCTTAACTGAGGTGTTCCAGGCCACACATCTAACAAGTGTTCTTTGGGCTCTCATTAAAGATTAACTGAATGCTTTTTTTCTTCTTCTTTCATACTGACGGCCCGAGTGCTAAATCCAGGTTCTCTTTGAGCTCTGCTGGTCTCGTCCCGAACCCTTTTCCTCCGAATCGTCTTCATCTGCGCGGCCGTCGGCTTCCCGCCGCTCGGCCCGAGCCGGTCGCTTCAAAGACCCAACGACTCCGGCGGCTCGAGCGTTATCACCAAAGAACACCGATCGCTGGCCGCTCGTTTGCGGTATGCTAACCGATGCCGTGAACCCCTTGATACCGTGTGAGAGAGAGAGAGAGAGAGAGAAAGAGAGAGAGAGAGAGAGAGAGAGAGAGAGAGAGAGAGAGAGAGAGAGAGAGAGAGAGAGAGAGAGCGAGAGAGAGAGAGAGAGACAGGGGGACATGAGCAGAAATGATTATTTTGCTGCTTTCTTTTTCATGGAGGAAACTTGAGAGAGAAAAGATGGAGAAGGAGAGTGAGAGTGAGAGAGAGAGGGAGACCTGTTGAAAATGCCTCAGATTGGCGGTTGCTCTGTGAGTCTCTGTTCCTAAGCTATGCTTCCTCCCCTCCCCTTGCCTTTGGTGCACTGTCAGTGGAAGCAAGGACATCCGTGCTATCGCTGCGTGCGTGTGCAGCACGGGAGCTAGTGGAGTCCTGAAAGGCTCTCACGGCTCTCAGTGATGACAGGTACCTGGGCTTCTCACACATACTAACAGACACACACACACACACACACGCACACACACAAGTACTAACAGACACACTCACACACAAATACTAACAGACACACGCACACAAACACACGCACAAATATTAACAGACACACACACATAGACAGACAATGACAGACAGACTCACACACACGCGCACACACACACACACACACACACAAAAATACTAACAGACAGACACACACACACACAGACAAACAGAAAAATGTCAGTGCAGTGAGTTTTTTCATGTCAATGTCACAGCTCAGCTGAATGGCCTGAAGTGCTCAGTTGGTGGTCCATCTATCTGGCTGCCTCCCAAAAGTGACACAAAGTTTTTAAAGTTGGAAGTTTCATTTCTCTTTCCCTGTCTCTCTGTCATTCAAATAATGTATGCATTTCATTCAGTGGGGCACATCACAATCAAAGCTTTAGCTGGACACACCTCAGGGTAAAATGAGGGCTGTGCTGTGAACTCTTCATTATTATGAGGTCACTGCTGTCTCAGAAGAACTTCTTCCTCTCACTAATTCACTTCCTCTCATAATCTTTCACCCTGAGTTCTCAGGATTTCACCAGTGTCTCCGAATCTCGCAGGGTGTTTAATTCCCTGGACATACCTGACAGAAACATGAATTTGTCTGACAGATGTGGGGAAATACCTGTTAGAAGGATCAAAATGTGTGGCAGGACAAATTTTTGTCAGGATCTGTGCACATGATATGTTGCACAGTGGATGTGTTTTACCGTTTACAGTCTTGAGTTTACAGTCACCAATTCATTGGGAGCCCAAAGGCAGGTTTTTTTTTACATAAAAAACACAAAACATTATCAAAAGCAGCCCACAGAAGAAATCCATGTGAAAGTTTCATTGCGGCATATGTGAGAAGCATCACAGACGTATTTCTTTTCATACATGCATTGTGTGGCGTAATAATATCCTATTAACTGAATGCACCGTGATACTGTGATGTGATCCCTAAAAGGTTAATTAAGTAAACACGCTCCAGGTTTTATAGTTGTCTTTCTGAGCAGTATGTTGAATTAACCCACCTTGCTCCCTAATTAATGTTGTTTTTAAAAAAATATTAGCTGAGATTGCTAGCTCCCAGGTTGCATATGAAAAGACTAAGTATTGTCTGAAGATATATATGAAAACGTTGGTGTAAAAGTCAAGTTTTCTCATTGTCATTGACATTCCATAAATTGCCATTCCACGTGTTCATTAGTTTCGGGCTAATCTGGCAGACCGTGCTGTTTTCGTTTGAAAACGAGCATCTTTTATCAATTAGCATGTTGTTCTACCCTTTCCACAGCAGACAAAAAAAAAAAATAGAATGAAAAAGAACTGTGGAAGGTTAGCCCTGGAGGCATGCTGTATTTCCTGGTTTTATTGTCGATTCATCGTTCAGAGCGATCTCTTAATTGCATCTTGCGGAACGGCATCCTTTCCTGGCAGGAAGTCCGCAGAACGCCGCGATGGGCCCTCGTCCAGATCACGCGAACGAAACCCGATTCGGGCCGAGGGCTGGACGTCCGTGCCTCGAGCGAGCACGAAAAGGCAACAGAGAACAGAACAGCCACGCTTTTCAGATCAGCGCGTGATAGATCCTCCCCACTTCACTGCTGCTGGATGTGGCCCCGGGCTTGTGGCCCCGGGCTTGTGGCCCCCTCTTCAGATTTGCGGACACTTTGGGGTGGGGGACGGGCATGAGGTTGGAGGGGCTTCAGGTTTATTTTGCAAATGGGCGACTTATGGGACGGTACTGTACCTCAGGGCAGATCCAAACATTGCCTCCCCTGGGTACACCTGCTATGGTCGCCATAGCATCTACTGTGCTCTAGGCCCCTGAATACCAATCGCTCAGACTGAGGCATTTGGCCTGAGGATGGGCATCCGTTGTTGGTGTGCGTTTCCTGTTTCTTTGGATTCACAGGACTACTAGCACTGGTCAGACGTGTAACACACTGGTGCTGGTCATGTTCGCACGGCTTTATGGTGGGAAATGACCCTCAGTCTGCTTCCACCACCAGACCACAACGCTGAATTGACTGGATCGCCCAGCCTTCGCCAGGCCTCTTTTTGACAGCTGCCAATCAATTATGATTTACGTCCCCATCGTCAAACACAGGCAGCATAAGACGTGAGGAAACACTAAGGTTTCCTTAGGCAGTAGCGATTCCTATTGTGTGTGCGTGGACGATTTAAATTAGCCTTGTGTGAAAACTGTCATAAAGATTACACTGTCGGCGGCGCACAGCTGCACAGGTGTGGTGAATGAAGCTGAGTGGCTTCGTCTCCCAGGCGATTACACGTTCGCGACATCTAATGAAATGAAATAAAATCACCCCACACACCATTACACAGAGTTTCACAGGCTTAATGTTTCAAAATTAAGCTTCCAGGGTTTCCCCCAGCACGATATTGTTTTGTTCCACTCCCAAGATTTATATTTTCATACTTCAAATGCGCACCATATGGCTTATTTACCTCGTGAATTATGGTGGGGTGTAGATTCTGTTTTTCGTCAAGAGATGTAACTGAGCACGTTGAATGCCAAATTGATACAACCTAAGCACTAAAATGCTTATTGTTTAAATATTTTCCTTGAGGTTTTCCCCATGGTTTGTGACTTATCACAGATGGCACTTTCAGTTTGTGTCGTCATGGAAGTGTTTGGTTTCACATCGTGCCATGTCGATGGCTCGTTTGTGTATTTGTTTCCTTGAGCAGTTATTGAAATAATGTCAGTTGGTACTTGTTTACTTGTGTACTTGGAGAATGTTCTGTACTGGAGTGTCGTCTGATCCATTCTTTGTTGTTTTTATAATTATTCACCATTTTTCATATTTCATATTTTTCTCCCAGACTGAGATGTACAGTCACAGATTCAAACTGACCAGATGGTCAGCTCCTGAATGCATTCTGTTCACTCTACCTCACATTGCTACTGCAGTTTTTTTTGGTTTGTATCAGGAGTTTCTGGTGCTCTTTGCAGTACAGAAATACCCATGAAGAGCCCAAGGACTGAACTACCCTAGTTACTGGATTGCCTTTGGTCATGCTCCTTTACTGCTATTCATAAAATTGATAAAATTAGAATGGGTTCCGCTTCAGTGACAGAGAGAGGAATGTCAGTGTAATAAAGCTGACCATCTGGGTAGTCTAAAGGATCTGTAACAGAGGATACAGCTGATTTTGCTTTGAAGTGGAAAGCGGGAACACAGGAACTATCACAGGAAGTCATTTGTTTTTTTTATTTTTATTTGATATTACTGTATCAATACCAGCATACATGTACTCTGTTTTTCCTTATTACAGAGAATAATTCAAGCTGTAGATTTCTGTCTCTCTCTCTCTCTCTCTGCCTGTATGTGTGTGTGTGTTAGACACAAAGACAGAGAGAGTGAGTATGAGAGTATGAGTGTACTGTAAGTCATGGTCACATCTGATTATTACTCACAATTGGAGCACAGATCAGAAATGGTTCTGTTTGTCACATTAGAGAAACCATCCCACCACACACATTCTACGGGCGTTTTGAAATTTTACACTATAGTGTACAGGTCGCCCCGTTACCGCCGGTGCTCCCCGACTTTACCCAGGAGCCTCTCTGCCGCGCGGCTTTGGGGAAAAAAAAAGGGTAACGAGAGGCGACCGCCCAGGTGTCAATCCCATCCCCGCCGAAATGAAAACCGGAGATACCGGGCTCAGGTTGCCCTGGTAACGTGACCACCATATCCCACCAAAAGGATTGTCTCTGCCTCTTAATTGGGGTGGGGTGGTGGGCAGTCGGTGGGGCAGTGGGGTGGGTGCACTCCACTGAGTCCCCAAAAATACAAACATTACTGGTAGAGGCTGGAATATTTGGAACAATATAAGCAGGGCCGCAAAACTGGGGGATTATTTGAAAACATTTGAGTCAAGGTTAGAGGGTGCATTTTACAATGAGCTATGGAGGAAAAAGTATTGAAAATTTGATAGGAGTTCAACCGAAGACAGGAAAGTTTAAGGTATATTTGGGGGGGGGGGGGTGACCCCGGATAAAAGCTCAGACCCAGCAGGCCTGTCTCTTTAACAACACACAGTGATATAGTAACAGACTCCATTAGCCTTTACATGGGAACAGATGTGCAGATCAGAGATCTCTCTGTGGTCTCTCCTTTCTTTCTCTTTTAAACTGATGAAATAATGCTGGAACAAGACTTTCCTGAGGATGCTAAACACTAGCGGCCGGGGCTAATCCTCATTACACAGAATCAGCTGAAGTGCTGATGCTTCACCAACTGCAGCGATGAAGACGAATGAAAGTTATACTGTAGACACCCTGAACCGTCCTTCCCCCGGCAACACACACACACACACACACACACACACACACAGAATCAGTGCTAAACCGAAGCTTAGTGAGCCCCCTTACTTAAACTGATCATACAGGGGGGGCTGGATAGAATATCGGACTTTCAATCTGTTAATACTTCACTAATTTCTACCATGCTTTTGTCATAATTTACAGACAGATGTGGTCATTGTTAGAAACAAAGCCCTGGACACACAGTGCTGGATTTCCATTATGGAAGAGCGTTGGTTTTATGTACTGTATCACACACTATTTAATTACTTAAACTGCCCACAATGAATAAATGAGGCAGGGGCTTTAAATGTACCAATTATGTCTCATAATGCGTCCCGAGTGATTCTTCTTTAATGAGGCATCGCTTTCTCCCTCTCTTTCTCTCTCTCCCTCCCTCTCCCTCACTTTCACTCTTGCTCCCTCTCAATCTCTCTCAGTCTCTGTCTCTCTCCCTCACTCTCTTTCTGTCTCCCTTTCTCTCTCATTTTCTCTCCCTCTCCCTCACTCTTGCTCTTTCTCTGTCTCCCTCTCTCACCCGCTCTCTCTCTCTCTCTCTCTCTCTCTCAGACAGAATTGGAACCTTAATCACTCCAAGGCCACATCTCTCCCGCTTTAGTTGTTTCCTGATAGAGTCTGAAAGGTGCTTTGACTGAGCCAGAAGGCACACAGCCGCAGTCGTGTTTTATAAAAATCGGAGGATGACACAAGACCGGACCTTGCTGAAGTCGAGGAGGCAGGGGCGATACAGACAGGGACCCGATCCGATTCTCACCGCTGACATTACTTCAGACGGGTTTTTTTTCTTTTTTTTGTTAATTAAAAATGTTCCTCCAGGGCTGTAAAGCAGCGTTCTGGTGAGGTACGCCTCGTTTTTCTCTGGAAGGCCCGTGTTTTGACAGTGCCTGACAATGCGAAATCCCCGCTGTCACTGGGTTTCACTGGCGCTGCGGAGACGTGTCTTTGGAAGAGCATGTTATGACATTGGGTGCTGTCAGTGATGATCGTAGCCATTCCGGTAGTACACTACATTTAGGACCATTTCCAAAGAGAAGTCTGTGGAGTCATTTTAGAACAATTGTCCAAATATTTGTCCTTCTCCCCCTCCCAAATGGAAACTGACAGTTACAGAAACTGTACTGTTATGCGTTTGACTGTCTACCACGTAGACTGCATCCAAAATCCTTTTACTTTTTTCTTTTCCTGATTTTTTTTCAAGATATCTTGAACATCCATTTGTTATGGTAATTTGCTCAACTTACATAGCAACCAGATGTAATAGTCCAACGAATGTCCAGGGGGACAGAGGAGGTGTGACTACTTATGAGAATGTAACATTTTTCTGTGTTGAAACAATTGTTCTCATAAAGTTACAAAAATAAATAAATAAAATATGCACCATATGCTGCCCCCCCCCCAACCCCCCACACCCCACCCCAGCCTTTCTTTATGGATGCTATTCCTCTGAGGATCAGTAATGGCAGACGGCCTTACTTTAGACTACTTCTGGCCACCAGATGATTGAAATTATGCTTTTTCCTTTGCCACAAAGTAACATCTCCTATTCGTCTTCATCTGTGCCACTGCATCAAAATTGCACCGTTTAAGGAATGGTCTCAACATGGGGAAAAACAATTCTGATATAGTATTTGCAGGAGTAGAACAGCACTCTCGTGAGTACAAGCATCTTTGTGGCCATTTTAAAAGGGTTTTAAAATATTTTCAAAAAATAACTTGTCTTTTTAAATGAAGCTTTAAGCCTCTTCTTCAGATTGCACATGTACCTGAACTCAGAAGACTATATGTACCGCGTAGCATAGCGTTTCCACAGAAATACACTGAAACATAAGACAGGTCTTCAACAAATGACAGTTTCTCAGAACCCGTGGGCTCACCAAATTGGTTGAGGGGCTTTCACTAACAGATGACCAGCCCGAGAATCAGAAAAGGAGTACTACAGTAATATTCAAGTTTACACCTGAGTTCTTCAACCAATTCTTCCTGGGATCCTGATTATTCTTAGAAATGGCACACACTGGCCGACTATTTTCCCACAAACTTTAGAAAACAATGTACGAATACAAGTATATGCACGTGTGTAAACAATGTAGATCCTCTGAAATATGCATACACATGACTTATTATTCAGTAACTTGGAAATTCACTGACACAGCAGATGCAGCCACAGTTTTTCAGTAACACTATTGTAGTGTTCACATATTAAGGGTTAATTAAATGCTTATTAAAGATTAAATAACAAGTAGTAAATAAAAGAATGCTGTGCAGCACTTCTAGCTCTGACTCTATTCAGAATTTGCAACTAGCTGGGGAATGAAGTATTAACACTCGAGTGGAAGTTTTTAGGCCATACATTTTTTTACATTTCAGCACAGTGAAGAACAGTATGCATCAGGATTACTAGTGAGTTGCTCTCCCCTTCTTCACTTCAAAACAAATAATTAATAATCCAATTTATAAACTGGACTATTGAAGACTTATTGTCCTTTGTAACTAAGCTGACACACTGCTGTTGAATTTGATAAGAATAAAAAAGCCTCACTAATGCTGCCATTACTACTACTAAAAAACCTGTAACCCGTGGCTAGTACTGAACGAATGAGATGGCACCTGAACAAAGCCATAATAAAAGCTTAGTAACCATTTATTAGTGTCAAAATAAATTAGTTATTGAGTTATTAATGAGGTCTTAATTAGCCCTTAATATGTGAAGCTTAAAATAAAGTGTCACCCCTTTTCTGTTCCCAGTGATTAAAGGAGCGAGAGCACATCAGTGGCAGGCTGGATTTGGCCCGTGGGCTACCAGCGAGGAGCCCTAGCGTACACACAAGCTCTCTTTCTTCTCCCCTCTCTTTTGGGGCCTGCATTAAGGCCTGTGCAGTGCGGGCGCTTTTAAGGCGGACTGCTTTGCCTTCGGAATGAAACGAGGCCCGTTTTTTTTTGCCGCGGCCAGAGGTTTTGTTTTTTTTCCGGCGTAACACGTGACGGGGTGAATCGTCGCCTTTGAGCCGGGTAGGAGTCGTTTCGGCAAGACGACCCTCCTTTTTAGAACCGCGGAGTCATCTGAGCCCCCCGTCGAGCGCGTGAGAGCAGGGAGTCGGAGCTGGCAGACGCGAGGCAGCGGCAGATGGAGTGACGATGCAGACGGCCTCGGTCTCCAACGTCTCTCTCTCTCTCTCTCTCGCACGCGCGCACGCATGGGGGCACAGCTGGATAATTGGGCTTGTTGACGGTGATCTGGTGCGACTGCTGCGGCGTGGCTAATTGAAGCCGCAGCACCGAGAGAGGCAGCGTGCGCACGTGTGTGTGTGCACGTGTGTGCATGTGTGTGTGTGTCTGTCTGAGTGTGCATGCACATGAACGTTTGAGAGTGTTGGGAGGCAGATGTGCTTGCTAGCGGAGTTTTGTCAGAATGTGGGTGCATGCACATTCTGACAAATGTGTTATGTGCATGAACGTGTGTGTCTGTGTGTGCGAGAGAGAAAGAGGTGGTGTGTGAGATAGAGATTATGTGAGTGAGTGCATGTGTGTGTGTGAGATAGAGAGATTGTGTGAGTGAGTGCATGTATGTGTGTGAGATAGAGAGATTGTGTGAGTGAGTGCATGTATGTGTGTGAGAGAGAGATATTGTGTGAGTGAGTGCATGTGTGTGTGTGAGAGAGAGAGAATGTGTGAGAGTGCACGTGTGTGTATAGTATACACACTCTTTTTCCGCCCTCCTTCCTCGTCTCCTCTGGCTCCCCTTTTCTCTCTCTCTCTACCTCTCATTTCTCTCTCCCTCTCTCCGTCTGTCTCCGGACGTCGCTGATGCTCTTAATCATGATCAGAGAAGAGAGGGATCTGCTGTGTCGCGCTGATTCTCCCCCCCCCCCCCCCCCCGTAAGCCAGAAGGGACTGCGGCTCCAACTTGTTTACGGTCCGTGTACAAAATTAATACCCGTGGGGAAGGAGAGCTGGGGGAGAAAAAAAAACGGGCACAGAAAATTGTACACTTTGTAGTCTTTGTAGATTTGTTTTGCCTTTGTGCCACTGACTACACAGGGCAGCCCTTAACGATGCACAGGCCCCTTTATCCCACTCCGGCTCTGCGGCGGGGGTCCCTGGCTCCTCTCCCTTTTGATGATCGGCCGCAGTTTTGATCTGCCTTTCAGAGGGGAGCAAGGGAAACAACCGGTTCGACATGACCGATGATTACCAGCTCAGGTCAGAGCAAAAGTGCAGCAATAAATGGTTCGGTTGAGCCAAGATGGGCGCCACAGGTGTCACCATTTTTTGTAGAAGTCTGTGGTCTTGCGCTGCACCCTGAACGAGCGCCTGAAAAGAATCCTCGCGTGCTTCCATGGTTCTGGTTCAATATGGGCGACAAAAAATGTAATAAACAAGGCTTCCTCAATGTGTATCCATCTCTGGCCCTTGTTTTTTTCCTCTGTAAATAATCCTGACCGAGCCATGCTCAACAAGAGCTCCTCAGAGCGATATATGATTGGTAAAATGGTCTCGCTTGGGGAAGGTTGCCCATCAGCTGGTGGACTGTTGACTAAAAGGGCGGCGATTGGCTGATGGGCCAAGATGCTTGAGAGGATCAATTTGCTAGAAGAAGTTAGACCCTCCTGAATTGACAGGTTGAGGTCAATGGACCAGTGCACCAGTAGGAATTGGCAATTATTCAGTTTAGATAAGGGATTCCAAATTGGCTGTTAGGAAAAATGGTAAAAAATAAAGGCGACATTGACATTATGACTATGAAAAATACGGAATTTATGGGGGTTCAGAGGAGGTCATTCACTGTGCAGGTCTTCTTACTCACTATTGACAAGTGATTTAAATTTTGGGGACAAGGACCCGGACAGGACCCCGAAAACAGTGAATCAGTGGTGTAAGTACTTGTGGGAACCCTGAAAAGAGTCAATATTCAGCACACCCAACTTTTGAAATGAGCCGTTTAATTTTAAAAGGGATGTTTAGCTGTAAGCTCCCCACATCAATACGCCCGGTGGAGGAAAGAATGAAACAACCGTGCGGTAATTTAGGCCTTATGCACCGCAGTCAGATTCAGCTCAAGCCATGCAGATGGGGCACGTCGAAGAGCTCCCCCCTCCCAGGCCGCCAAATTACCCGCCGGGAAATTGAGCGCCACGGCAGCCGGCTTGGCCGACGAGAACGGTAAATAATTGTCACCGGATCAGTCAGCCAGCTAACCAGCCGACGCCGCGTATCTCTGGCTGTCTGAGGGGGGCTCGACGCGGAGATTTATGGGTAATTTCTTCCCACAGCGTAGCCGCTCTGAACTGCGTTTCCTCCTCCCGTTGGGGTGCAGTTGAGTAAGATCTGGGGGCCGTTCTCTAAACGGTGATCAGCAGTTCTAACGATCATCTGACGCCATACGGGGCGCCTTGCTGGAGCACTGCGTGTTCAGAGCAGTGAATAAACACTCGCAAATGGAGGCGCTGCAAAAGTGCTCAGGAAAAAGTTGGGCCTGGCAACCATAAACAGATCCACTTAGTGGGTTTTAGATAGTTGGTTTCCGCTCACCAGCAGCAATTCATCACTTCTGTGAAGTTTTTGGCACCTTTTTAAAGCTCCATGTTGTTTGAGATATACATATATATATATATTTTTTTTTGCTGCTAAACGAGTACAGTGAGAATGAACGAAGTCTCGGGAGGGAAAACTGAGTTCTGCTCTGCTCAGATTCTGCCTGCAAAACATACTCTCAAAGGATGGAGGGAGTACTCAGAGTGGATGATGTAGGAGGTTTAATGCACGTAAACCTCGAGGGGTTTGTCCCCAGGAATCCACACACGAGGGGTTGGGGGCGGGGTGTTGTGAGGTCACCTCTTCCTGGCAAGCTGCCGCATCACTGCCTGTGAACCAATCCCCTCCGATTAAGCAGATGCGTATCAGTCAGTGTTGGGGGCGGGGCTGGGGGTTGATTGACATGCCCGGCAGGAAGCGGTGTATCTCTCAGAGCACCTCCTGCTTATCAGCTGTTTGTCCCCACACATTAACGGGACGGGGTACGATCCAGCGCCACGGACCTTCCGGGCCGAGCAGCTGTTTTTACACCCCCCCCCCCCCCCCCCCCCGCCGGAGAGGGCCCGGAGTCCAGCCGCCGTCATCCGTCCCCAGAGGACCGCCAGCCAAATGCCCAAACCACAGACGACGCCAATCCGATCGCTGGTTCCCTCACTCCCCTCTCTCTTCCCGGTCCACTTGTTCCTCGTTCGTTCATTTGAGTGATATCCGATGTGGAGGATTGCTTAAGCGGCGTCTGGACCGCATTTTTACGGTTCAGCGGCCTTGTGGCTGGAGTGTCTGCTCGGCCTGCGTGTTCACTCCCCTGACAAGCCTCACCGAGGGTGTTCATACATGGCACCCGCCTGTCTCTCTGGTTGGCAGCACTCTGGGCTTTAGGAGAGGTGGATTGTGGGTAACGGCCCTGTGGTAGATTTGGGCTCCTGTCCACACGATGTTCTCGGGCATCAGTCAGCTTCACGCCACAGAAAAGTGGGACACAGCTCTCACCCCGTCAGCCAATCACACCGCTTTCATTTCCAGTGCTGGGCGCATTGGGATGGCAGGTATGCCATCCCGCCAAGTTACGCCTTGGCGGGGGCATGTTTAAATATACAAGAACCGAATGCGGTGTTGTGTATGCACAGAAAGAACAGTTAAAAAAAGAACAAGGGTGTCTTTAACTCTAGCCTAGTTTGAGCTGTACCTCACTGTGGGTGAGAGATTCAGGGGGGTACTTAGGTGTGCTCCAGACAGAAACTCTCAGAAACTACGTGGGACATGTGGAGGTTTATAGGCACTGTCTCTGGCTCGGTCAAGGTAAGTTTCCAGGTTGTGTGTAACGTAACTACCCTGTCAGCCAAACACGTTTTTGTAGGAGTGCATTCATGTAGGAAGAACAACAAACTTTCAGTGGGGTTTCTAATGATTGGCTCTTCTAGCGAAGATGTCAGGATTAGGGGGGGCTCGGGTGTATGTTGGTTTGAGACTCGGTACTTTAACTCTCTCTGCCTGGGACAGACGTCCAGGGGGCCTGGAGCGGGAGGGCAGTGTGTGTAAAAGGTGCGGTTTATTTGTTACTGCACGCACAACGCTGCGGACGCCCCTGTAGAGTCCCGCTTGATGATGATGTCACTGGGCTGGCGGATCAAAGCCAAGCGGCCGCAGCACCAGGAGGGAGACCGCCGCGAAATGTCAGCGGACATCAATGAAGCGCCACACACACACACAGATATACACATACACACACACACACAGATATACACACAAACACATACACACACACACACAGATATACACACAAACACACAGATATACACATACACACACAAAGACATACACACACACACACACACACAGATATACACATACACATACACACACACACACACTCTCAGATATACACACAAACACATACACGCACACGCACACGCACACACACAGATATACACGTACACACACACACACACAGATATACACAGATATGCACAGAAACACACACAGATATACATACAAACACAGAAACGTGCATGCATGCAGACACACGCACGCACGCACACACAAACAAAAAGACACACACAGTCACACAGAGATATTCACGCATGCGCAAACACAGACATGCACATACTCTTCTGCCCATCAGTTCACCATGATAGGGGTCTGCTGAAAGGGGGTTGATTAATCCTTCATCAAAACCATATTTTTTGCCATTTTTTCATAAATTCCGGTTCAGCTCACAGCAGTTCCTGGAGCCTTCTCCCTGTCGGCACTTCAGTTAATCACATGTCCTGGTGACTGCCTTCACCCTGAGATTATTACGGTTCTGAACATTTGTATGCTGGAAGGCTTTAATGAACAGAAAGGGCATTAAGATAACCCATTAATCCAAAAAAAACAGGGGCCTAATTTTTTACGTTCCCCCCCCCACCCCATCGGAGATTAAACGGGGCCTTCCTATGTCCTGTGTCCCGTGTCCCAGTTCTGGGAGCAGACATTTTACAGCAGTACAAAGCCCGTACTGTTAGGATAAGCGTGAAAACTGATACAATTATACATACAGGTTCCACCTTCGTCGCCATTTTGTTTTGCTGTTATTCAGTGACATCTTGACTGTGGTGGTTTTCCAGGAGACTTCCTGTCATATGCAAATGACTTCTTTTGACAGAAATAACTTGTGCAGTTATAAAATCTGACTTGCGCATGACTGCAGTGGAGGGGTAAATTTCAGTTAAAATAAGGAGGTGCAGGATTGGCATGTCAGTTACAGTCGCTGACCTCAGTTACAGTTCATTCCTAATTCGCATATTCACAGCAGGAGGAAATTATGCGATTTAAGTGGGGTGGTATGGTATGTGTCCTTCACACAGCACCCCACTACGGAGGGCTTTTCATGTCATAACATCCTCCTGGTCTCAAAGGAAAGGGGCGAAATCCGAATTCGCTGCATTTCCAGAGATTCGTTGCGGTTGGGAAAATTAGAGAAATCATTGCATATTCAATGAAGATATATTCAATACAAGGTCTTTTAAAATAAATAAAAAAAACTCCAAACAAACAGTGTCAGAGGGAGGAGGAGGGAAGAGGGAGGAGGGGCTGAGGCTGACTTTGAGCCTGTTCATTTCAATGGACCCGGTGAATATGAGTCAACGATGAAGTCCACTTCAGGGAAGGGAGCCAGTTAAACACACTAGGGACTCCTCTTCCAGCATCCCTCTCTCTCTCTCTCTCTCTCTCTCTCTCTTCTTCTTCTTCCCATTTGTACAAATCGATGCTAATGGATTTCTACTCATTCACTGGAACAAGCAGGGTTTGGGAAGAGGTGTTTAAATGCACAAGATGTGTGAGTGTTACAGATATTGATTAACTTCGGTTTCTGCTTCTTTTCCGGAGATGCTGCAAGGCTGACACGGTAGAGGAATGAGAATACAAAGAGCATCAATAAAAAAAAAGTAAAATAAAAATGATTAGGACATTTCTGGCACCCACTAGATCTGGTTTTTTTTTATCCCTTTTGGCTAAATTTGACTTTCGTTGTCTCCTGTCTCCCAGTTCTTTTCTTTCTTATTATCGTTTCCCCCGATTTGTGTTTTTCGACAAAGTTTCTCTCTCGGTTTCAGTGAGACGGTAGATTTCCACGGCAACGCTGGTTCTTTCTGTGATTGATCTGACAGTGATGGGTAATTTGGAAAAATAACTTTTGTGAGGGTAAGGAGCGTGGAAAATAAAACTGTCGGCTAAATTGGGAAGTGGAAAAGGACGAATGCGCAAACAAATATGGAATTTTCTCTCTTTCTCTTTCCTATTTTCTTTTTCATAATTCAGAGGCTGGGAAATGTGAAAACCCAAAAGCAATTTTACTTGTACACGGAGGGGGCGGAAGTGTATTTTCTTGTTCTATTCTTTTTTTCATATCGTTAAAAAGGGGCAATATGAAGCAACTGTCAGGAAAGTGAAGCCTAGAAGTACAAATTCAAAATTGGCTCCAGAAGAAATCAAAATTAAATTAATGGAAATTTGCGAATGAATGGTCACAGTTATGGCTCAGAAAGTTTTTGTGTGTGCTGAAGCATATTTTAGATATTTACAGAAGCTTCTGATAACCTGCAGGTTTTTACAATGGGATGTATTGAGTTTTATGGTCTAAACTTCCATATTTAAAATATGCGCCATCACATTCAAAAGATGTGGGCTAATCAACAACATACGCTGTAACAAAAAAATATAAAATGATTTTTTAAAATCATATATAAATGTTTATCATACATAATGACCCAAATGCATTGCAGTGTCTAAGTATGAAATATGCATGTGGTTATGCTGTAGTTGCTATTAAACTGACACATGGAATTACAATTTGCAGTTTCTTGTTCTGTACCCAAAGTGCATCCTCACTGTAGTTAACTTTAATTCATCCCCACAGCTCACAGAGGACACCAACAGCAGACATTGCCAGAAATGTTATGTCTAATATCTTACGTACAATATAGTTTAATGAGAAAACATTCCTATCACCACCAGTACTTAAAAGTTTCATTTGACCCAACATGACCTCATCTGGCTTTCGCTTTGAGTTCTGTTAGCACACAGAGCAAGGCATAAGTGGGAAATGGATGGCAAATCTCCTACTTTCTCTAGGATGAAAACAGGGCGTTAACTTTCCCGGGTGTGTCGTGGAAGCAGAGAATCCTGGGATAGCTTTTCACAGTACTGGATGTGTGCTAGACCGCAGGGGAAAATTAAGGGCCTAAACTTCGCCCTCAGCTCGAGGTTATATTTGAAAGGCGGAGCCTAGAGCAGCGAAGTGCCTGTCACTGCACAGGGACACAGGTTTTCCACTGTCCGGGGGGGAAGGCTGGCCCACTGACATCACTTCCTGCGCTAAACCTGGTTTTCCCAGTAAGCCTCCCATCATTATAAAAAAAAGCCAAACCCTGCTCTGCTCCAGCCATTGTGCAGGGATAAACCATGGAATGGTGAGGTCTACTGGTCAATGGGCCTCCATTAATATAGTCCATATCATGGACTACATTAAGTCACAGATCCGTGTGGAGAGAGCCTCTCACATCAAGCACAGGGGGAACAGGTGCAGGAATCCGGCCAATCGAACGCAGACGGCTGTGGGAGCTGTGCAAGCTGGTGTTCAGATGCAGGGACTCTACTTATGATTCTACTTCTTAAGTACCAGCCCTATTCCTCAGTGTAATAGGACCACTGTTGTAAGCCGATTATTGTGCTGCTCTCAGTACAATAAATATTTCTCATAAGTAAGTTGTGTCATATATATATATATATATATATATATACGTACATATATATATATATATATATATATATATATATATATACGTACATATATATATATTTATATATATATACGTACATATATATATATATAATATATACATATATATATACATACATATATATATATATATATATATACATGTGTATATATATATATATATATACATATATATATATATATATATATATATATATATACGTACATATATATATATACATATATATATATATACTACATACATATATATATATATATATATATACGTACATATATATACATATATATACGTACATATATATACATACGTATATATATATATATATGTATATATATATATGACACAACTTACTTATGAGAAATATTTATTGTACTGAGAGCAGCACAATAATCGGCTTACAACAGTGGTCCTATTACACTGAGGAGTAGGGCTGGTACTTAAGAAGTAGAATCATAAGTAGAGTCCCTGCATCTGAACCAGCTTGCACAGCTCCACAGCCGTCTGCGTTCGATTGGCCGGATTCC